>NC_080169.1:50459745-51105007 GCF_950295315.1 Erinaceus europaeus | reverse complement strand
TAACTACAACAATAAAACAACAAGGGCAACAAAAAGGGAATAAGTAAATAAATATTTTTTAAAAAGAACTTGACTTAGAAGAAAATTTAGCAAATGAAGATTCTGGGCTGGGAGTTTATTTATGACCTAGAAATCATTCATTTCCTCCACTGTGGCATGATTGAACATAGTTTTTAGTGTTAGTAGTATAGCTGTGATATGTTGAAAAAGGCATTCTTGAAGACATATACCTATGGTAAAGAGAATTGTCCAGTTCCTGGGGTTCAGACCCATACAAATAGAGTAGCACATCCTCCTGACTGCAGTGATGTATGTTCAAGGACAAGCACATGATATCAATAAACTAAAAAAAAAAGTCACCACCCAGTTCTGATTTGTGACCCCTAGAAACCATAGTCATTAGGTTCCTATATAATTCCCAAGAGTTTAAGCAATATATTGTTTTATAACATATAAAACATAAATATATAATCTTACTTCTTATTGCATAAATGGCAGCATATCATATAAACTATTCTATACTTTGATTTTATGTGATTTATATCAAAATATAAATCTATGAGTTTTCTAACAAAGTCATCAAGAACATAACGTTTCTAAAATAACTTTACTATTCATATGCAAATGTACAACTACTTATTGATGAATATTTAGGTAGATTAGAGTTTTATTATCATTTACTAACCATGATTGTATGAGTCTCAGTTACATTATGGAGGGAAATCTGTTTTACTTAGTTAAGTGTTAATTTCACTCTAAAACACCTTCCCTAAAGCACATAGAATAATAAAGGAATAATGCTTAACTAAGTGTCTGAGAAATTTGTATGTCAGTCAAATTCAATGCATAAAATTGACCACAAGGTATGGACACAAATAAGGGAACTTACAAAAGATGATAAACACCCATGGGTTAGCTTCTTTAACAGAACACTGGCATCAGTATTTGATCTTTGACAAAAATGAAGAAGTATTGGTGTCTCCAAAAGTCTATTGATCATACTTATAAGGTATTATTTGGCATTAACTGTGGTAATGAAGTAGCAAAATCTCAACAAGTATTGATTTTATCCAGTTGGGAGGTGAAACATTCAATGTAGCTTCTTATTAAAAGTTAATATTGTCTTTGTTTCTAAGGCTGGCATTGCATAGAGTTCAACTATAACAACTTCCAACTAGAACAGCAGAAGTAAGAACAAATTGTTTTCCCTTCTCTTTCCTTCTCTTCCTTTCCCTTTCCCTCCCTTCTCTGCTCTGCTCTTTTCTCATTTTCTCTTCTTTTCTTTCTGCTTTTTTGTTTTGGTTTGTTTTTACCAGATTACTGTTTAGTTCTGGCTTATAAGAGTGTAAGGATTGAATCTGGTACTTCTGGTGCCTCAGACACAGAAGTCTGTTGCATTAATGATGGTGTTCAAAACTGTTTCTTAAAAAAACACCCAGGTTCATCTGGGAAGCAATTACAGAATCCAGACCTTTCACCTTCTGAACCCCACAATGTCCCTTGGTCCATGCTCCCAGAGGGATAAAGAATAGGAAAGCTATCAGGGTATGGGATGGGATACGGAGTTCTGGTGGTGGGAATTGTGTGGAGCTGTACCTCTCTAATCCTATGGCTTTTGTCAGTGTTTCCTTTTTTATAAATAAAAATTATAAAAGTAATTTTAAAAAGAATTAAATCCCAGGGATTAATAAATCGTTCACAGGACTTATAGAGCCCATGAACAGATAACCAAACTCTGTCTTTCAGGATATAAACAACCTAAACATAGATATACAACTGATATAAGTGCTAATTTTCAAGTTGATGATTTTTTTATGGCCCGTAAGTGATAGTATGAATATTCAAGTAGGGGCTGGTTGGTGGAAGACCTGGTTGAACACATACATTATCATGGGCAAAGACTCAGATTTGAGCTACCACTCCTCACCTGTGGGGAATGGGGGGTGGTTGAGGGATGGAGAGTGTTTGTGGGGGGTATGCTTCATGAGTGATAAAGCAGGCCTGTCTATCTTTTTCTCTCTCTCTATTTCCTACCTCTCTTAATTTCTGTCTGTCCTATCAAATGAAAGAAAACATGGCCTTTAGGAGCAGTAGATTCATATTGTTAGCACGAAGCTCCAGCAATAAATACTCAAGTGGTCACTAAATACTCAAGTGAAACCTTAGCAGAAAGAAGTCTCCCCATTCCCATACTAAGGTTTTAGGGCTGTTGCTGCCATGAGATAACTGAACCAAAGAACAACAAAGGCATATTCTGTGGTCCTGGAGGCACGTTCAGGACAAATTGAGAATGTTCATTTGTTGAGGTCAGGTTTTCCTGAGACATACATTGAAAAAAAAAGGGGGGGGGGAATGTTGAGTCCCCAGTGAAAGAGGTAAGGAGAAAAAGTTTAATAGTGACTGGTGAGACTGTACCAAAGACAGTCACACAGGTCACACTTGTAGGAAAGGCAGAGCAGTGAGAAAAACATGGCCTACATGTCTTTGTCTTTAAATTTCTTCGGTTACCTGAGCAAATAAACCATAGCCTCTCCAAACTCCTTCACATTTTCATATGAAAAAACCTACCCCTTCTGTAGAGATGGAATAATATTGGGAAAAGCATGTGCAATGTACTGATCTAGAAGCCTGGAACACAATTTTCAGCAGTCAGTATCCAACACATTCTGGCATTTTCTCTATCCTCAGTATCGAGTTCATAGGCCAACAGTCTTACTGGGCTCATCCTGTTTCAATCCTGTCTCCACTTTGATGCATTTTCAGCTTTTACCTACTTTTCATAAGCAAGTATTAACATAAGTTGGCATTCTTAAATCTTTTTCAATAAAAGCAATATAGGTGGAATTAGAAGAGACAGCATGGACATATTCCCACATCTCACAGCACTCGTGATTTGAGATTCATGATTTAAAGCCATATTTTTTTAAACTCTTGGTGTCTGTTTCATTTTTTTCAGGAAAAATACCACAAATTATGTTTTTATATATTTTAGCCTGACACTAGCATATATTTATCCACTTAATGACATGACATTTTCTTCTCCAGGACTATAATTAAGCTTGAGCTTGACCTTTCTTCACTTTATAACATAAAGGTTCTTCTGAGTCACTGTTGACCTTTATATATATATATATATATATATATATATATATATATATGTGTGTGTGTGTGTGTGTGTGTGTGTGTGTGTGTGTGTGTGCACAGCACCACACTTTTCAAAGTGATATGCCACTGTATGTGTATAAGACTTAAAACAGTATTTGAGGTCAAGTGCCAAAAGAAACTCATTAGTGATTTTAAACCATGAATAAATTTAAAATATTTTATAATTGGTGAGAGAATGCTTACTAGAGTAACAGCTAGACAAGCTTGACTTTTCAAAAGTAATCCAATAAACAGAAATATGAAGTTAAACTTAAAATGGAAAGGTGGTTGATTGCCTATTTCTATCATCCTTAGATAAACTAAAGAAGAAAATACAGAGTGAAAGGATGTGATGATTATGACACAAAGTAACATAATATATAGACAGAAAAAAATGTAGAATAAATTCTGTTTTCCCAAACAGATGGTGTTGCATATCATAAATTTTGTGATGGATATAATGACCCAGGGGATTCTGGGCTGTTCAAATGATATTTCAATGGGGGTGGGGGACAGATGACAGGAATTATAGTGTGACTAGTCTTGGCTATCCAAAAATCTATACTGAAATGGACATAATATAAGTATTGTTACAGAATAATGTATACATAATATGGTAAACATTGGCAATATATTCCATTAATTAATAATAAAATATTGATAAAAATCAGACATCAAGTTGAAAAATTAGAAACCATATGGCCACATATGGGTTTATAGTTACCACATTCTTTCTTTCTACCAAAGTGTAATCTAACAGTTTGTTGTTGTTTTTTTTTTTGCCTCCAGGGTTATTGCTGGGGCTCAGTGCCTGCACCATGAATCCACTGCTCCTGGAGGCCATTTTTTCTCCCTTTTGTTGCCCTTGTTGTTGTAGCCTTGTTGTAGTTATTATTGTTATTGTTGATGTCGTTCGTTGTTGGATAGGACAGAAAGAAATGGAGAGAGGAGGGGGAGACAGAGAAGGGGTAGAGAAAGATAGACCCCTGCAGACCTGCTTCACCGCCTGTGAAGAGACTTCCCTGCAGGTAGGGAGCCAGGAGTTCTAACCGGGATCGGGATCCTTACACTGGTCCTGGCGTTTTGCCAGGTCACTTGAGCTTAACTCGCTATGCTACCGCCTGACCCCCAAGTTGTTTGTTTTCTAACCAGAGCACAGCTCAACTGTCTTTCAGTTGTGCCCAGGATTGAATCTGGTACTTCAGAGCCTCAGGCGTGAAAGTCTTTCTGTATAACAATTATGTAATCCCCTTGGCTAGGGAACTAAACATTAAAACAAGAGGCTTAACATACAAACAATAAGAAGGTCCTGAATGAGGGATAGTCATTATTGATATGGATATTGGTAGGACAAGTGATTAAATGGTCAACCCCAAGCAGCAACATTAGGGCTATACTATAGGAATATTAGAGAAAACTAAAGCAATACAGGTGGAACAAGAAGAGATAGCATGTACAAAATCCACACATAAAAAATTATGTAGAGAATATAGATGAAATGAAAATTCGAACACACGGGAGTCGGGCAGTAGCACAGAGGGTTAAGTGCACGTAGCACAAAAGCGCAAGGACCAGCTTAAGGATCCCTGTTCAAGCCCCTGGCTCCCCACCTGTAAGGAAGTCGCTTCACTTTCTTTCTCTCCACTTCTCTGTCTTCCCCTCCTCTCTCTATTTCTCTCTGTCCTATCCAACAATGACGACATTAACAACAACAACAATAATAACTACAACAACAATTAAAAACAATAAGGGCAACAAAAGGGAAAAGTATATATATAAAGAAAATTAGAACACACATAAATCACAATCTCCCCAGGAATGAATTACAATTGTAGGAGCTACAAAATGTATAGTGGGGATTTAAAGATATTCCAGTTGACAGAAATATGATTAGGATGCAGACACATACATGGAAGATATGACCTATCTCAACATGTTTCCTTCAAATTCCATCCAAGATGGAGTAAAAGAAATTATTTCATCATTGGATTTTCTTTTCTTTCTTTCTTTTTGTTTTATTCTTTTCTTTTTTAAGGGGTAGGGGTTAATATATTTCTGTGGAGTTGTTGACACATGGGCACAGTCTCTCATGTCTCTGTCATAGGTATCTGCAGATAACTATCACCCCTAATTTAAATCCATTTCTATCATCATGTTCTGAGACAACCTTGATCTTCCTTCCCCAGAGTCCTTTGCTTTGGTGCAATCTACAAAACCCAGTCCACATTTCTGTTTGTATTTCCTTGTTTCTTGAAGTCTACCTATGAGTGAGATCATCAGTTATTTATCCTTCTCATTTTTGTTTATCTTATTTAACATGATTGTTTCAAGCTTTCATCCAAGATGAGGCAATGGAGATGACTTCATTTTTAACAGTTGGGTGGTTACAGCTGAATTGTTCCCATTCTGTATGTATACCACAGTTTATCTGTCATTGGGCTTTTGAGTTGTTTCCAAATTTGAACTATTGTGATTAGTGGTGCTATGAACATGTGAATGTAGATAAGTTTAGATATATTTTATGTTCTTTGGGTAAATTCATAGGAGGAAAACTGCTAGATCATATATATTACAAGTCCATTTTTAAGGTTCTGAGGAGTCTTTCAACTAAACCAATTTGTGTTTCTACCAATAGTATAGAAATGTTTATTTTTCTTCATACCTTCTCCAGGCTTGTTTTTTTTCTCTTGGCATTCTTTTTTCTTGGGGGGGAACACTTTTTTTTTAATTTTCCCCCTTTTGTTGCCCTTGTTATTTATCGTTGTTGTTGTTATTATTGTTGTTATTGCTGTCATTGTTGTTGGATAGGACAGAGAGAAATTGAGAGAGGAGGAGAAGACAGAGAGGTAGAGAGAAAGACAACTTCAGACCTGCTTCACTGCCTGTGAAGTGAACCCCTTGCAGGTGGGGAACTGGGGGCTCGAACCGGGATCCTTATGCCGGTCCTTGTGCTTCAAACAAATGTGTGCTTAACCCACTGCTCCACTGCCTGGTTCCCTGGCATTCTTATTATATGACATTCTCATGGGTGTAAGGTAGTATCTCATTTTAAAATTTGCATATATCTAATTTAAAAGGAAAAACCCTTAAAAAATAGGATTACAAATGAAAGGCAAAACTCACAATCAATATTATGAAAATCGAACATATCATGTGTAGCCTCTATGAACAACTATATGCTACCACAATGGAGAATCTAGATGAGACAGGTAAGTTCTCAGAAGCATACAACTTCCAGGACCGAATCAAAAAGAACTATAAAACATGAGTAGGCCAATCACAAAGATTTAAAACATAATCAGGGCCCAGATCGTGGTGCACCTGGTTGAGTGCATGTATTACAATGCCCAAGGACCCGAGTTCGAGTCCCCAGTCCCCACCTGAACGTGGAAAGCATTGCAAGTGGTGAAGCAGTGCTGCAGGTCTCTCTGTCTCTGTCTCTGTCTCTCTCTCTCTCTCTCTCTCTCTCTCTTTGCCTCCAGGGTTATTGCTGGGGCTCAGTGCCTGCACCACAAGTCCACTGCTCCTGGAGGCTATTTTTTCCCTTTTGTTGCCCTTGTTGTCTTATTGTTGTTGTGGTTATTACTATTGCTGTCACTGATGTTTCTGTTGTTGGATAGGACAAAGAGAAATCAAGAGGAGAGGGGAAGACAGAAAGTGGGAGAGAAAGATAAACACAGCAGACCTGCTTCACCACTTGTGAAGTAACACCACCCACCTTGTGGGAATCTGGAGGCTGGAACCCAAATCCTTAAGCCAGTCCTTGCACTTTGCGCCATGTGCGCTTAACTCCACTGTGCTACCACCTGATCTTCTGTCTCTCTCCCTCTCTATCACCACCTTCCCTTTTGATTTCTGGCTGTCTCTATCCAATAAATAAAGATAATAATAAAAAAGATCAATCAAAAGTCTTTCCAGGAAAAACAGGCCAGACAGTTCTATTAATGAATTTATAAAACCTTAAAGAGGATCTTGAATATATACCCAAAGAAAACAAAAACAACTGATAGGAGAGACCTATGTATACCTATGTTTGTAGCAGCACAATTTGTAATAACCAGAACTTGTATGCAACCTAAATTACCAACAGTAGATGATTGGCTAGAGACATTGTGGTATATATACATGATGGAATACAATGTATCTGTTTAAAATGATGAAACCATCTCCTTTCTGACATTTTGGAAAGAAGTTGAAGATATCCTATTAAGTGAGATAAGCCAAAAAGAGGACAAATATAGAATGATCTCATTTATAGGGGGGACTTAATAAATAAGGGATGGAAGGAGAACAAAAAGCAAAACTTGGACTGGGCATGGTGCATTGCAACATAGAAAAGGACTTTGGGGAAGGAGGGAAAAAGAAGGCCTGAAGAGAACTTTGGCATCTTGATATATGTTCATGTAAAAGAACCTAGACTGTGGATATGAGTGTTCTTTATAGAACTTTCACAGGGAAAAATGAGAGGTTGTACCCATGTGTCAGTGACAGCAAGGTAAACCATTAATGTGCCCCAACCAATAAAAATGGTTTTATAAAAAGAGTCTGGAGTAGGGCACCAAAATAAAAAATTGGTGTTTCTCTCCTCTTCTTCCGGGGTCAACTAGGAATACCAAAGGAGATCATCAGGGACCACAACAAGACAAGACTAGAATGACATCAGGAACCCAAAAAATCATGGGTGAGTGCAAATATGTGTGGCTCACAAACAGAGAGGAGTCTAGGGAGAGATTAAGTGGCTGGTAACAGTCTGGCAGTTTACCAGTTGACACACCACCTCCAGTCTGTTTCACTAACAAAAATATAGATGAAGGGAGGAGAGGACTCACCTAAGACTCACCAAATGCAACAGTAAGTTTCCATTGCTACCACCCTCAAAAGAGGTAGCAGCAGGGCGGAGGCCCTGTTGCTGACACCAGGGAAAAGAGAACTAACCAAGAAACTCCAGAGAAGATCTATACCTCGGTGGCCTATCAGTGGAGCTGTGAGAATCTCTTTCATGACCACTGGATTATCTCTGCCCCACCCTGCTTTATCTCTTGGTCAGGAGTGAGGGATTACGCTAAAAAGCCTACTTATAGCTTAAAAGGCCTCAGGATCCCATAGCCTGCAGGGAAGGAAAATAACAAAAGAGGTTTTTTGACACTGTGTTACAACTCAGGGATAAAAATAATATTGAAACAACTGTCAATTTCCACAACTGTGAACACTTTAATTATCTTACTTAGACACAAGTCAATCCAGACAAGAGTGATCAGTAATTTGAAAAGTACTGAGAGAGGGACCTCATAGCATACTATATAGAATGGCTAGGCCAACAAGAGAAATGAACCAGGACAAGAGTCCAGCTAAAAGCGCCCTAAAGACTGAAGCACAAAATAATGAGGTTAACATCCAAACACTAGTTAAGGAAATAATCACAGCAGTGAGCAAAGAATGTGAAAGAATTATCATCAGAAATACAGAAACAACAAATTAGACTCTGGAAGAAAAGACTAATTATCTCAAGGTTATTAGAGAACTGAAAGCTAAAATAGCTGAACTAACAACACAATTAGCTTAACAAGCTAAAACAGTATCAGAACAGGGTAACATAATAGAAGAACTACAGAAAAAACTAGAGGGGAGAGAGGATAGAATAAATGAAGCTGAAGACAGAATTATCAAGATCCAGGATGAATTAGAGACAACTAAAAAAGAAGTAAGAGATCTCAAAAAGAGATTAAGAGATACAAAAAAACAGCAGAGACATATGGGATGACTTCAGAAGAAATTATATACGTATTAATGGCTTATCAGAGTAAGAAGAAAGGAAAGCAAAGAAAGCATTCTTCAGGACATAATAGCTGAGAACTTCTCTAGTCTACAAAACATAAAAGACATAAAGGTTTAAGAAGCCCAAAGGGTTCCAAACAGAGTTAACCCAGACTTAAAGACACCAAGACACATCATATTTAGAATGGAAAGGATAAGGATAAAGAAAGGATACTGAAGGCTGCAAGAGAAAAACAAAGAGTCACCTACAGAGGAAAGCCCCTAAGATTAGCAGCAGACTTCTCCACACAAACACTACAGGCCAGAAGAGAATGGCAAGATATATATCCAGTGCTCAATGAGAAAGGCTTTCAACCAAGACTACTCTATCCTGCTAGACTGCAAATTAGACTAGATGGAGGCATAAAAACCTTCTCAGAGAAGCAACAGTTGAATCAACTATCAGCCTGCCCTGAAAGAAGTGCTGAAAGGTCTCCTATAAACAGCCAGACCACCATAAATATGCCATATGTCAGAACACTCTAAAAATTTGCAAGAATGGCATTAAAATATCTTCAATCTTTGATATCAATAAATGTCAATGGCCTTAATTCACCTATTAAAAGGCACAGAGAGGGAAATGGATCAGAAAACACAACCCAACAATATGCTGTCTTCAGAATACCCACCGAACTCAACAAGACAAACACAGACTCAGAGTGAAAGGATGGAAAACTATCATACAAGCCAGTGTCCCACAAAAAAATAGCAGGAACAGATATTCTCATATCTGACATGATATACTTTAAAATAAATAAAATTAAAAAAGACAAGGATGGACACTACTTAGTGCTCAGTGGGTCAGTCAGTCAAGAGGACTTAACAATTATTAACATTTATGCACCCATGAGAAGCCATCTAAATACATCAAACGATTACTTAAAGAGCTACAGTAATATATTAACAGCAACACAGTCATAGTAGGGGACTCCAACACCCCACTCTCTCAACTTGACAGATCATTCAGGCAGAAAATAAATAAAGAAATGAGGGAGCAAAATGAAAAGATAGATAAACTACAACTATTGGACATTTTCAGAGTCATTCATCCTAAGAAACTGGAATACACATTCTATTCAAGTCCACGTGGGTCATTCTCAAGGATATACCATACATCAGGCCACAAAGACAGCATCAGAAATTTCAAGATTTTTGAAATAACCCCAAGCATCTTCTCAGACCACAGTGGAATTAAACTAACACTTAACAATCAACAAAAGATTAGTAATAGTCCCAAAATTTGGAAGATCAACAGTATACTACATAACAACTACAGGATCAAAAAGAAAATAAAGGAAGAAATCAAAATTTTTTGATAGTTGAATGAAAATGAAGAAACAAGCTATCAAATATTTGGGACACAGCTAAAGCAGTACTAAGAGGGAAGTTCATAGCCATACAAGCACACATTAGAAAACAAGAAAAAGCACAAATAAACAGCCTGATTGCATATCTTAAAGACCTAGAAGCAGAAGAACAAAGGAACCCTAAAGCAACCAG
Organism: Erinaceus europaeus; assembly: GCF_950295315.1. Lineage (NCBI taxonomy): Eukaryota > Metazoa > Chordata > Mammalia > Eulipotyphla > Erinaceidae > Erinaceus > Erinaceus europaeus. The sequence continues at coordinate 51,094,549 of NC_080169.1, read as the reverse complement.
AAGTACAGAAATCACTAAAGTTAGGGCAGAAATCAATAACATTGAAAAAATAAAACCATATAAAAGATCAACAAAAGTAAATGTTAGTTTTTCGAAAGAGCGAACAAAATCGAGAAACCTTTGGTGATACTCACAAAACAAAAAAGGGAGAAGACCCAAATAAATTGGATCATAAATGAAAAAGGAGATATCACAACAGACATCACAGAAACTCAACATATCATGCAATTCTTTTATTTTTATTAATTAATTAATTTATTTATTTTTGGATAGAGATAGAGAAATTGAGAGAGAAGGGGGAGATATAGAGAAAGAGAGATTGCCTGTGAATCAACTTCACCACCTGTGAAGCAACTCCCCTGCAGGTGGGGAGCTGGGGACTCGAAGCGGGATCCTAACCGGTCCTTGCGCTTTGTGCCACATGCGCTTAACCAACAGCACTACCGTCCGACTCCCCATTATGCAAGACTTCTATTAACAACTATATGCAACCAAGCTAGAGAACCTGGAAGAAATGGACGATTTCTTAGATACCTATGAACATCCAAAATTAAGTAAAGAGGAACCATATACCATGAACAGGGCAATGACAGCTAATGAAATTTAAACAGTTATCAAAAAATTTCCCAAGAATAAAAGTCCTGGACCAGATGGCTTTACAAAGGAATTCTACAAAACCTTCAAAAAAGAGTTAATACCTCTACATTTACAAGTCTTCCAGAAGACTGAAGAAGTATTACTTCCTTCCAGCTTCTATGAAGCCAACATCACTGTGATACCAAAAGCAGACAGGGACACAACCAAAAAAGAAAACTACAGACCAATCTCTCTGATGAACATAGATACTAAAATACTGAACAAACTTCTAGCCAGCTGGATACAGCAGTATATGAAAAAGGTTGTTCATCATGACCAAGTGGGGTTTATCCCAGGGATGCAAGGTTGGTTTAATATAAGTAAATCAATCAGTGTGATACACCACATCAATAAAAGCAAGACCAAAAACTACATGGTCATATCAATAGATGCAGAGAAAGCTTTTGACAAAATACAACATCCCTTTATGATCAAAACACCTCTAAAAATGGGAATAGATGGAAAATTCCTGAAGATAGTGGAGTCTATATATAGCAAACCTACAGCCAACATCATACTCAATGGTGAAATACTGGAAGCATTTCCCCTCAGATCAGGTACTAGACAGGGCTGCCCTTTATCACCATTACTATTCAACATAGTGTTGCAAGTTCTTGCCATAGCAATCAGGCAGGAGCAAGGAATGAAAGGGATGCAGACTGCAAGAGAAGAAGTCAAACTCTCCCTATTTGCAGATCACATGATAACTAATATACATAGAAAAACCTAAGGAATCCAGAAAGAAGCTTTTGGAAATCATCAGGCAATACAGTAAGGTGTCAGGCTACAAAATTAACATTCAAAAGTCAGTGGCATTCCTCTGTGCAAATATTGTTAGAAGAAGATGAAATCCATAAATCAGTTCCTTTTACTATAGCACCAAAAAACAATAAAATATCTAGGAATACACCTAACCAAAGAAGTGAAAGACTTGTATACTGAAAAGTATGAGTCACTCACTACTCAAGAAAATTGAAAAAGACCCAAAGAAGTGGAAAGATATTCCCTGCTCATGGGTTGGAAGAATTAACATCATCAAAATGAATATACTACCCAGAGCCATATACAAATTTAATGCTATCCCCATCAAGAGCCCAACTACATTTTTTAGGATAATAGAACAAACAATACAAATGAGCCAGAAAAAGACCTAGAATTGCCACAACAATCTTGAGAAGAAAGAACAGAACTGGAGGCATCACACTCCCAGATCTCAAATTATATTGCAGGGCCATTGTAATCAAACCTGCTTGGTACTGGAACATAAATAGACACACTGACCAGTAGAATAGAATTGAGAGCCCATAAGTATCCCCCACACTATGTGATCTTTGACAAAGGTGCCCAGACAAATGGGAAAAGCAGAGTCTCTTCAACAAATGGTGTTGGAAAAAGGGGGTTGAAACATGGAGAAGAATGAAACCGAACCTCTAAATTTGATCAAACACAAAAGCAAATTCCAAGAGGATGAAGTACTTGAATGTTAGACCAGAAACTATCAGATACTTTGAGGAAAATATCTCAGACATCTTTTCCACATAAATTTTATTTTAAAGACATCTTCAATGAAGTGAATCCAATACAAAGAAGACTAAGGCAAGCATAAACCTATATGATTACATCAAATTAAAAAGTTTCTACACAGCAAAAGAAACCACTACCCAAACCAAGAGACCCTTCACAAAATAGAAGATCTTTACATACCATACATCAGACAAGAGGCTAATAACCAGAATATATAAAGAACTTGCCAAACTCAACCACAAGACAGCAAATAACCCCATCCAAAAATGGGGAGAGGATATGGACAGAATATGCACCACAAAAGAAATTCAAAAGTCCAAGAAACACATGAAAAAATTCTCCAAGTATTTGATTGTCAGGGAAATGCAAATAAAGACAACGAGATACCACTTCACTCCTGTAAGAATTTCTTACATCAGAAAAGATAACAGCAGCAAATGCTGGAGAGGTTGTGGGGTCAAAAGAACACTCCTGCACTGCTGGTGGGAGTGTCAGTTGGTCCAACCTCTGTGGAGAACAGTCTGGAGAACTCTCAGAAGGCTAGAAATGGACCTACCCTATGATCCTGCAATTCCTCTCCTGAAGATGTATCCTAAGGAACCCAACACACCCATCCAAAAAGATCTGTGTACACATATGTTCTTAGCAACACATTTTGTAATATCCAAAACTTGGAAACAACACAGGTGTCCAACAACAGATGAATGGCTGAGCAAGTTGAGGCATATATATATATATATATATATATATACTGGAATACTACTCAGCTATTGAAAATGGTGCATTTTCAGCTGATCTTGGATGGACCTTTAAAAATTCATGTTAAGTGAAATAAGTCAGAAACAGAAGGATGAATATGGGATGATCTCACTCTCAGGCAGAAGTTGAAAAATAAGATCAGAAGAGAAAACACCAATAGAACCTGAACTGAAATTGGTGTATTGTGCTAAAGTAAAAGATTCTGGGGTGGGTGGGGTAGTGAGAATACAGGTCCAAAAAGGATGACAGAGGATCTAGTGAGGGTTGTATTGTTATATGGAAAACTGGAAAATGTTATGCATGTACAAACTATTGTATTTACTGTCGAATGTAAAACATTAACTCCCCAATAAAGAAATTTTAAAAAAGAACATGTATATAATTATATAAATTGACACAGAAAAAAACTGAAAAACTTAACTTCAATTCCTAATTAAATTCTTAAAAATTAATAATAGGGAGTCGGGCAGCTGCACAGCATGTTAAGAGCCGGTGGCGCAAAGTGCAAGGACTGAGGTGAGGATCACAGTTCGAGCCCCCGGCTCCCCATCTTTGGAGCAAGTCAATAAGTCTCTTACTCTGTCACTATCTCCTCCTCTTCTCTCAATTTCTCTGTCTTATAAAATAAAGTAGAATGGAAAAAAAACTATACATTGTAGTACAAAATGATTATGGGATAAATAAAGGAATAAACTAGAGACAGATATTAGGATTCTAAATTGGGTTCCTTAAATGCATGCATAGAGTTCTTGCAATTTACATTAAAAATCCACAATTTTTGTAGATATAACTCATCTCAGTAAAAATTTATATTAAATTGATGATAGAAATACTATTTGATAGAAATCAGATATTTAAAAAATAATAAACCTAGATAAATCAGACCATTGACAAGAGAACTGACCTGGTAAGAAGTCTGCTTAGCCATGCACAACCCCCATCACATCAGGGGAAAACTTGGTGCTATGGTATATATTTCCTTCTATCTGAAAAAGTCAGTCTGGAGAAAAGAAACTCTGGCAGCTGCAAAAAAATATTAATACCTTGTTAATAATATACATGTATATCAGAATACTCTGGTTTAAGACTTATTGTATACTTACAGTAATCACCCTACCGTTTTACAGGTGTTGGCACAAATTCAAATAGAATAGATTAGAGACCATAGAAATAGACTCACAAGTTTGGGCAGCAGATTTTATAAAAGTTTCAAAACAGTTCAATGAAGGAAGAAGAATATTTTTAACACATGGTGCTGGAAATAGTTAGTACTTTGCAATAAGAACAGTTGATCTTGGGAGTCCGGCGGTAGCGCAGAGGGTTAAGCACACATGGCACAAAGTGCGATGACCAGCATAAGGATTCTGGTTCAAGCCCCCAGCTCCCCACCTGCAGGGGAGTCACTTAACAGGCGGTGAAGCAGGTCTGCAGATGTCTATCTTTCTCTTCCCCTCTCTGTCTTCCCTTCCTCTCTCTATTTCTCTCTGTCCTATCCAACAACAACAACATCAATAATAACAATAATAACTACAACAACAATAAAAAATAGGGGCAACAAAAGGGAAAATAATTTTTTTTAATATTTAAAAAAAGAACAGTTGCTGTTGATGGGACTTCTGGGAGGTGTGACCATGGCATAAGAGGGATTGGATCAGCTCTCCCCCTAAAACAACAAATAAATACAACAAGAAACCCAACTAGAATTCATAATCTATAGCTGAAAGATCTGCTGCCTCAGGTTGGGGTAAGAATGGTCACAGGTTCAAAGTTCAACACAGTCAAATCAGAGCTCTTCAACCCAGAGATTTTTACTTTGGTGCCCTACTCCAAATTCAGTCAAATCCTGCTTTGAGTTTACAGAAAAGAGACATTATTTTTATGGGTGAACTAAGTTTATAAAACAGTATGATGATGTGTGGCAAATGGTTTTTGAAATTGAAAGAGCAGGATAAGAATTTGGTTACGATGTTTTCTTTACTTTTACTCCAAAATTTCTAATAAGAGAATCCTTATTGAGTAACAAGAATGAAAGGTCAATATAGTCAGAAAAACAAATGAAACAGCCTAAACGACAAAACTAAAATATTTTTGGAAAAAGATGAGTTTGACAAATAACACAGAACAGGAAAAAATATTGATTTGTTTGGTAATAGTGACCTCTAGAGGGCTACATTTAAAATTGCAGCAAACTATTTTTATACTTCTTTTTTTTTTCCAGCTTCTGTCAATTTGTTATTATTGGGGCTGGGGAGATGGGTTGGGGAATAATATTCATTTTAATCTTCCTAGGACATTTTTATTAGATTTTCTTATTACCAGAAGCCTCTTTAGTCCCACTGTTGGGTGGACTCAGTGAATTTCCTTTTCATTTTCATGGTAACAATCTTTGTCCCCTCCTAATTGCTAACTGGTTTCTCTTTGGGAGATTTCTTCCTCTTGAGAAGACTTACAGTGCTGGTTGTTTCTTCAAGATCACTATTAACTAACTTCACCTTAGAAAAAGTTTTCTTTTTCTTCAGCTTGGAGACAGGTGACTCTTTTCTACTTCATTCTTCTGAGAATCCTGGGACTTCTGCTTTTGCTTCTTTTTTGGGTTTTCACTTGTCTCTTTACACTCATTTACACTCTTTTCTGAAGCTGTGTGGGCAGCTGAAGCTAGGCAATTCTTTTCCTTCTTCAAGAGTTTCTTCTCCTGTTTCTCCATTTTCTTAGTAATTTCATCACCCTGATAGCAAAATCAGAGAGATAAACAACCAAAAGAGAAAACTATAGACTAATATCTCTTATTAATATAGATGCTAATATGTTGAACAAAATTCCAGCAGTACATCAAAAAAGTTGTACACCACAACTAGTTGGGATTTGTCCCATGCATGCAAGTCTGGTTTAATATGTATGAATCAATCAATGTGATTTATCACAGAGATGGTATTTTCCCATTATATATCTGACACGAGGTTAATATTCAAGGTGCAAAAAATATCCATGTACATAATTTTAAAATTAATTAAATGGGTAGAGTATTTTAACAAACACTTTTCCAAGGATCAGACAGTGATGCATCCCATAAAGCAAAAAATGTAGAATGCGCTGGGACCCAAGTTCAAGCCCCTGATCTTCACCTCCAGGGGAAAACTTCACTAGTGGTGGAGTAAGCCTCAAGTGTCTTTCTCTCACCCTCTCTCATTCCAATTCTCTCTGTATCTATCATAATAGAATAATTAATTCATTAACATGTTACAAGAAAGGCTATACAGATGACTTAGAAGCATATAATAAAATGTTCACTTGGATAGATAGCATAATATTATGCAAAGAGACTCAGCCTAAGGCTTCAAAGTCCTAGGTTCAATCTATGACACCACCATAAGCCAGAGTTGAGCAGTGCTCTTTTAAACAAAAAATGTTCATTATCTCAGAACATAAAAAAGGCAAATTAAGACCAAATGATATATTATTTTAGAAGATTAAGAAATACTCAGATGCATTTAAGTACATATGTTATCATGTCTAAGAAACCTGGGTTCAAGACCCAGTTCCCCACCTGCAGGGGGAAAGCTTTAAGAACAGTCAAACAGGGCTGCAGGTCTGTCTGTCTGTCTGTCTGTCTGTCTGTCTGTCTGTCTGTCTATCTATCTATCTATCTATCTATATATCTATCATCTACTTTCCTCTCCCAAGTCAAATTCTCTGTCTTTTCGAATTAAAAAACAAAAAGGCCACTGGGAGCAGTGTATTTGGCATGCAGGCACTGAGCTCCAGAAATAACCTTAGTGGCAAAATATATTTATATATATTTACAGGTGCCAGTGCCAAGTACTGTGGCACCCACATTGCCACACACAAAGACCAGGGTTCAGGTCTTTGCTTCTGACCTGTGGGGAAGAAGTTTCACCAATTATGCTGCAGGATTGCAGGTGTCATTTTTTCTCTATCACCCCGTTTTCTCTCAGTTACCCTGGTCTATTAGAAAAGAAAAAGGCTACCAGAAGTGGATTTGTCATGTAGCCACAGAAATCCAGCAATCATTCTAGAGGCAATTAAAAATAATAATAATAAAATAATGACTTTCATCGGAAGTAATAGTAACAGCAATGTTCATATGTGGAGAAAAAGGAACATTGTTTTCCATTAAGATGAATATAAACATATGAAACCACTCTTTTCAGTGATACCTCCGAATTTATTTCTTCCTTCCTTTCTTTCGTTCTGCCTTTCTTTCATTCTTTCTTTCTTCCTTCCTTCTTTCCTTCCTTTCTTCCTTTTTCTCATGCTGTCTTTCTTTCTTTCTTTCTTTCATCCTTCCTACTTTCCTTCTTTTCTTCCTTTCTTTCATTCTGTCTCTTTCTTTCATTCTTGCTTTATTCCTTATTTCCTCCTTCCTTTCTTCCTTTCTTTCATTCTGTCTTTATTCATTCTTTCTTTATTCCTTCATTTTTTTCTCCCTTTCCTTTTTTTTCTGTTCAGTTTCCAATATCAGTAAAGAAAAATGCAATGATAGCATTATGTTTCATAGGGAAAGAATAAAAACAAAACAAATTAATGGTACATCAAACTGATTAAAGAACTAAAAACAACCATAGATTGATGAGATAGATGCCTACTCTTTTGTGTAAAATTGGGATCTCACTAGAAATCTAGGACCAGTTCTAGTATTAGCTCTACAATAAGAAATTATAAGTGTCAAGTTTACCAAGTTTTCACACTGTACAATCCTTTAAACATTAGAGTTAAATATGTCTGCTTGAACATTGCAGGTGGTAGAATGAAGGAGTAGAAGATTAAAAAAAAATTTTAAGTGATCTCCTGGTTACTTCCCCTCCCCCAAATCATTTTATTGGGTAAATAGTGGTTTACATGACAGTTATTGACATATGGGTACAACCTCTCATCTGCTGTTAGTATAGGTGTCTGCAAACCATTCCTGTCACCAAGTCTTTCTCCACAGCTGTGCCCATGTCCTCTTTAACTCCCGCCTCTTCCTCCAGAGTCCTCCACTTTGCTATAATATAGTATAGTCTAGGTTTCATTTGTGTTAACCTTTTCTTTTCTCTGTCCTTAGTTTCTACCTATGCATTCATAATATACAATTTTTAACTTTTCCTTGTCGCAGTTCTTCACTTTATTATCTGTTACTTCACTTTATTATCTTTCCAAAGTCTCCAAAGTGATTTTTTCCATTTATAGTTCAGGTCCTGAAAAATTCTCAGTATATATATTTTTTTTTTCTACAAGTTTAAATTAACTGTTTCTTGAGGTAGATGGTGGTGAACCTAGTTGAGCACACATGTTACAATGTGCAAGAACCCAGGTTTAAGTCCCTAGTCCCCACCTGCAGGGGGCAAGCTTTGCCAGGGGTGAAGCACTGTTGCAGGTGTATCTCTAACTCTTTATCTCCCCCTTCCATTTTGATTTCCGGCTGTCTGTATCCAATAAATAAATAAAGATGATAAAAAATAAAATAAAGTAAGTGAATAAATAAGACATAGCAAATAAATAAAATTAACTGTTTCTTTAAAAAATATTTGTTTGCTTTTCCGTGGTTAAATTTCTACATGGAAATGGAGGCTTTTCTGCCTCTTATACAACCTTTTCAAAAGTGAAATAAACTTGCCTCAAGAAGTTTTCTAGGCTACACAATGATCCAGTTGTATGCTACAACAAATCATAACAATGGGATTTTCAAAGTTAACCAATTGCCAAATAATTTGATTACAACAGTTACTATCTTTTGCCTTATTAAACCCTAAGACAACAGGAACCGTCCCCCTTTGTCTATAAAATACATATTTCTCCCAGTCCTGGACTCTCTAGGGTGGGGCTCACTTTCCTACATGCTTCTCTCAATTCATACCAACTGGTACTGAATCTGCTGATCTCAGCCTATTCAATGCACAGAGTACCACCACGGCATGCTTCACTTCGGAATGTGTCCAGAGACGTCAGGTATGGAATGTCAACACTTCAGCTTCATTATTCTGGTGAGAACTTTCCTAGCTCATAGGACTCCTTAATTCCATTTAGGATGGTACACTTCTTTTTTATTTATTTATTTTTTATTTAAGAAAGGATTAATTAACAAAACCATAGGGTAGGAGGGGTACAACTCCACACAATTCCCACCACTCAATCTCCATAACCCACCCCCTCCCCTGATAGCTTTCCCATTCTCTATCTCTCTGGGAGCATGGACCCAGGGTCATTGAGGGTTGCAGAAGGTAGAAGGTCTGGCTTCTGTAATGGCTTCCCCGCTGAACATGGGCATTGACTAGTCGGTCCATACTCCCAGTCTGCCTCTCTCTTTCCCTAGTAGGGTGTGTCTCTGAGGAAGCTGAGCTCCAGGACACATTGGTGGGGTCTTCAATCCAGGGAAGCCTGGCTAGCCTCCTGGTGGCATCTGGAACCCGAGTAATGAAGCTGAAGGGTTGTCATTCCACACGTGAAGTCTCTGGACACAGCCTGAGGTGAAGCATGTTGAGGTGGCAATCGCTGCGTTGGTTAGGTTGTGATCAGCGGATGCAATATTATTAGATATGGATTGGGAGAGGCATACGGGAAAGCGGGCCCTATCCAAGGGTTCCAGGACTGGGGGAAGTAGGGGTTCTATAGTGGAGATGTGAAGTTCCTGCTGTCTTAGGGTTCAAAAAGACAATGGATAGTTAATGTTATCATCACATTATTTGGTAATTGGGTTAACTTTGAAAAGTCCTTTTGTTAGGGTTTGCTGTACAGTATCCAGTATCTTGTATATAGCTGTGCTATTGGATGCTTCTAATCTACTTGGTCTAGGCTTTTGAGAGAGTCCGCATATCAAATACACAGCCTTAATATTAAAAAGATTCAGTTTGTGTTTTGAAAAACTTTGAGACATACAATTGATTTACCCCTCTCATATTAATTAACTACTGATGTATATGTCTACATTTTGCTAGGAGTGTACATAAACACCATTCCCACCACCAAAACAAAGTGACCCATCCTTCCCATCCAGTCCCACCCCCCACTGTCCCAGGACGCTGCATGTCTACCCCTCACCACAGGGTTTTTACCTTGGTGCCCTACTTACAATTTGGTCAGGTCCTGCTTTTAGTTTCCCTTTCAGATCTTCTTAGTTAATTTCTGTTGATGAGTGGGATCATCCCATACTCATCTTTTTCTTTCTGACCTAGCTCACTTAACATAATTCCTTCTAGCTCTGTCCAAGATGGGTCAGAGAAGGTGGGTTCATTGTTCTTGATAGCTACATCGTATTCCATTGTGTATATATCACAGCTTTCTCAGCCACTCATCTGTTGTTGGGCACCTGGGTTGCTTCCAGGTTTTAGCTCTTATGAATTGTGCTGCTATGAACATAGGAGTACACACTTCTTTTAGGTTGGGTGTTATGGAGTCCTTGGGGTATAAGCCCAGGAGAGGAATTACTGGATCATATAAGGTCCATGTCTAGCCTTCTGAGAGTTTTCCAGACTGCTCTCCACAGAGGCTGTACCAATTTACATTCCCGCCAGCAATGCAGAAGGGTTCCTCTGTCCCCACATCCTCTCCAGCATTTGTTGCTGCTGTCCTTTTTGATGTATGCCATTCTTACAGGAGTGAGGTGGTATCTTAGTGTTGTCTTAATTTGAAATTCTCTGACAATCAGTGACCTAGAGCAGTTTTTCATATGTTTGTTAGCCTTTTGGATCTCCTCTGAGGTGAATGTTTTGTTCATATCCTTTGCCCATTTTTGGATGGGGTCATTTGCTTTTTTGGTGCTAAGTTTGCTGAGCTCTTTATGTATTTTGGTGATTAGTTTCTTGTCTGATGTATGGCATGTGAAGATCTTCTCCCATTCTGTGAGGGGTCTCTTTGTTTGTTTAATAGTTTCTTTTGGATGTGCAGAAGCTTTTCAACTTGATGTAGTCCCGTTGGTTTGTTTCTGCTTTAGTCTTCCTTGCAGTTGGGTTTGATTCATCAAAGATGTCCTTGAGGTATAGGTGGGAAAGTGTTTAACCAACGTTTTCCTCTTAGTATTTGCTTGTTTCTGTTCTAAAATCCAGGTCTTTGATCCATTTGGAGTTGATTTTTGTTTCTGGTGAGATAAACTGGTTCAATTTCATTCTTCTGCTTGTTACAACCCAGTTTTCCCAGCACCATTTATTGAAGAGAGCCTCCTTTTTCCATTTAGTACTTTGGGCCCCCTTATCAAAGATTAGATGTCCATAGGTGTGGGGATTTATTTCTGGGCTTTCAATTCTGTTCCACTGGTCTGTGTGCCTATTTTTGTTCCAGTACCATGCTGTTTTGATGATCATGGCTTTAAAATATAGTTTAAGGTCTGGGAGTGTGATGCCTCCATTCCTGTTTCTTTTCCTCAAGATGGTTTTGGCAATTGTAGGTGTTTTCAGGTTCCAGATAAATGATTGTTGTGTTTGTTCTATTCTCTTAAAGAAGCTTGGTGGAACTTTGATGGGTATTGCATTAAATTTGTATATGGCTCTGGGGAGAATATTCATTTTGATGATATTTATTCTTCTAATCCATGAGGATGGGATATCTTTCCATTTCTTGGTATCAGTTTCTATTTCCTTGAGTAGCGACTCATAGTTTTCAGTATACAAGTCTTTCACTTCTTTGGTCAACTTTATTCCTAGGTATTTGATTGATTTTGCTGAAACAGTAAATGGGAGTGATTTCTGGATGTCTTCTTCTTCAGATTTAGTGTTTGCATAAAGAAATGCCACTGATTTTTGTACATTGACTTTGTAGCCTGATACCTTGCTATATTGCCTAATAACTTCCAGTAATTTTCTACTGGATTCTTTAGGTCTTTCTATGTATACTATCATATCATCTGCAGATAGTGAGAGCTTGACTTCTTCCCTTGCAATCTGTATTCCTTTGATTTCTTTCTCTTGCCTGATTGCTATGGCAAGAACTTCCCATACTATGTTAAAGAGTAACGGTGACAGTGGACAGCCCTGTCTAGTCCCCGATCTGAGGGGGAATGCTTTCAGCTTCTGTCCATTGAGTATGATGTTGGCTGTAGGTTTGCTATATATAGACTCCACTATCTTGAGGAATTTCCCATCTATTCCCATTTTTTGTAGAGTTTTGAGCATGAATGGGTGTTGGATCTTGTCAAAGGCTTTCTCTGCATCTGTTGAGATAATCATGTGGTTTTTGGCTTTGCTTTTATTGATGTGGTGAATGACTTATGGTGATTGACTTATGGATGTTGAACCAGCCTTGCATTCCTGGGATGAATCCCACTTGGTCATGATGAACAATCTTTTTGATGTGCTGCTGTATCCGGTTGGCCAAGATCTTGTTTAATATTTTGGCATCTATGTTCATCAGAGATATTGGTCTGTAGTTTTCCTTTTTTGTTCTGTCCCTATCAGCTTTTGGTATCAGGGTGATGTTGGCTTCATAGAAGGTGGAAGGGAGTATTCCTGTTTCTTCAATCTTATAGAATAGCTTAAGAAGTATGTGTATTAACTGTTTCCTGAAAGTTTTGTAGAATTCGTTTGTGAAGCCATCTGGTCCAGGACTTTTGTTGTTGGGGAGACTCTTAATAATGGTTTCAATTTCTTTGTCTGTGATTGGTGCATTTAGATTTTGTAGTTCTTCTTGGTTCAGTTTTGGAAGGGCATATGTTTCTAGGAATTGGTCCATTTCTTCCAGGTTCTCTAGCTTGGTGGCATATAGTTCTTTATAGAAGTTTCGCAGGATTCTCTGGATTTCTGTGGTGTCAGTTGTGATATCTCCTGCATCGTTTACAATTCTATTAATTTGAGTCTTCTCTCTTTTTTGTTTGGTGAGTCTGGCTAGGGGTTTGTCAACTTTGTTTAATCTTTCAAAGAACCAACATTTGGCTTCATTGATCTTTTGTATGGTTCTTTTATTTTCGATGTTGTTTATTTCTGCTCTAACTTTAGTGATTTCTGTCCTTCTGGTTGCTTTAGGGTTCCTTTATTCCTCTTCCTCTACGTCCTTGAGGTGTGCAGTAAGGTCGTTCATTTGAGCTTCTTCTTGGTGTTTAATATGTGATTGTATGGCTATAAGTTTCCCTCTCAGTACTGCTTTAGCTGTGTCCCAAATATTTTGATAGGTTGTGTCTTCATTTTCATTAGTTTCCAGGAACATTTGAATTTCCTGCTTGATTGAGTCTCTGACCCAGTGGTTATTAAGGAGTATGTTGTTTAGTTTCCAAATTCTGTGACTTTTAATAATTTTCTGTTTGTTGTTAAATGTCAGTTTTACTCCACTGTGGTCTGAGAAGATACTTGGGATGATTTCAATGCTCTTGAATTTATTGATGCTGTCTTTGTGGCCTAACATGTGGTCTATCATTGAGTATGTGTTATGTGGATTTGAAAAGAAGGTGTATTCCAGTTTTTTGGGGTGGAGGAGTCTCAAAATATTCAAGAGGTCTAGTCTGTCAATCTCTTTATTCAATTCTCTTGTATCTTTATTGGTTCTCTGCTTTTTTGATCTGTCTATGTGTGAGAGTGGGGTATTGAAGTCTCCCACTATTATTGTATTACTATTGATGTATTTTTGAAATTCTTTCAGTAGGTGCTTAATGTATTTAGATGGTCCCTCATTGGGTGCATAGATGTTAATAATTGTTAAGTCTTCTTGGCTGATTGATTCTCTTATCATTATGTAATGTTCTTGCCTATCTTTTATTACTTTATTTAATTTAAAATCTATCGTGTCTGAGATGAGAATGGCTGTTCCTGCCCTTTTTTGTGGTCCGTTAGCCTGTATGATAGTTTTCCAACCTTTCACTTTAAGTCTGTGTTTATCTTGTTGTGACAGATGGGATTCTTGCAAGCAGCATATGGTTGGGTTATGTTTTCTGGTCCATCCCCCACCCTGTGCCTTTTGATGGGTGAGTTTAAGCCATTGATGTTTATTGATATTATGGATTTAATGTATTGTAGTGCCATTGTTCAAAAAAAATTTGTTTGCTCTGATATATTGCAAGTATTATAGTGATGTTCTTGTTTATAAGAGGTCTTTTAGAACCTCTTTCAGGGCTGGCTTGGTGATGGTTGCCTCCTTTAACTGTTGTTTATCTAAGAAGGTTTTTATCACTCCATCTAATTTGAATGAAAGTCTAGCAGGATATATTATTCTTGGTTGAAACCCTTTTTCATTCAGGGCTTGATAGATATCTTGCCATTCCCTTCAGGCTTTTAGAGTTTGAGTGGAGAAGTCTGCAGATAGTCTTCTGGGTTTTCCCTTGTATGTGACTTTTTGTTTCTCTCTTGCAGCCTATAGGATCCTTTCTTTATCCTTACTTCTTCTCATTGTGACTATGATGTGTCTTGGTGTCTTCAGGTCTGGGTTGATTCTGTTTGGTACTCTCTGGGCCTCTTGAATCTTGATGTCCTTTCTGTTATTCAGGTCTGGGAAGTTTTCTTCTATTATTTCCTCTAGAATGTTTGCTTCCCCTTCCTCTCTTTCTTCCCCTGGCAGGCCAATTATACGAATGTTACTTCTTTTGAGATCATCCCATATGTCACTTGTTGTTGTTTTCAGTGTCTCTCAATCTCTTTTTAAGCTCTTTCACCTCTTTCTTCATTTTCTCTAACTCATCCTCTGTCTGACTAATTCTGTTTTCTGCTTCTGTTAGTCTGCTTTCCCTTGCCTCAGCTTCTTTCCTCATTACAGCTATTTCAGCTTTCAGTTCTCTAATTGCCTCAAGATAATCAGTATTTTCCTTGGGGGTCTCAACTGTTGTTTCCCTAATAGTGCCATTCCTTTCCTCCAATGTTGTTTTCATTTCTGTGATTAATAAGTTTATTATTGCTTGCATACATTTCTTATCTATGGTTACTTCTGGCTGATTTGTAGTTTCTTCTGGGCTCTTGTCTTCATTCATTGGAGTAGCAGTTTTATTTGTTTTTGATCTACCCATTTTTTTATTTATGTGTTTCTTTCTTCTTTTTTTTATGCTCTGTTGTTCCTCAGTTGTTGTGTCTTGAGTACAAGCAACACACTACTAAATACCTTTATGACAATTGCACTCACCAACCTCAGGAATTACAGTAGCAACTGAAGCAAGTATTGAAGTAGTTTGATCGTTACCAGTTAGCCAAACAATTTTTCCAGTCCGTGAAAAAATAGTAACCAAATCCCAGTGAAGAAAGAGAAAAGAAAGAAAGGATAGCAAGAATAGACAGTTATGCAAATCTATTATCCACTGTATATTCTAGGAGTAACAAGAGGGGAAATGGAACTAGAGCAGAGATACACACATAGAGAGTTCACTCTGAGTCAGATTTCTTCCCCAAAATAATTGACAAATTCAGAAAGGCAAAGAAGAAGGAAGAAGTGTATGACAAGATTTAAAAAAAAAGAGAGGGAGAGAGAGACAAGAGAGAGAAAAGGGAAAAGAAAAGAAAAAGAGCTGTAATTAACGAGCAGTGAAAGGAAATTCCCAAATGTGTATCAGTGAATTCAAAAAAGCACACTGTTTGTTGGTGTGGGGGCTGGGGGCTGTGACTTTGGAAGCTGTAGGATTAAGGAAGAAGGGATGACAAGAATGAGAAAAAGAAAAAAAAAGTAAGAGAGAGAGAGAATAAAAGAAAAAGATAAGTAAAAGAACAGTCATAAAAGGGCAGTGAAAGGAAAAGGTTTTTTTTTAATGTATTTATTTTTAATTATTTAATTAGCTATGAAGTGTGAGGTGGGGGGGTTGCCTACTTAGAAAGAAAAAAGGCCAGAGGTTTCAGAAGGGTATAGACTTAGAAATAATGATACTCCCTGGTGGGACAGGAATTTGGTAAAGAAAAGGACTGGTTATGGGGGGGGGGCAGGAAGGAGGTATGCTTGAAAATTAAAAGGAAGAAAAAAATTTTTTTTCCTTTTTTTTTCTTTTCCCCTTTTTTCCCTCCTCTAATTCTTAACCCAAATTAAGTGATAGTCACCTCCTTGGTGTCGCCGCTAGGACCCCTTATTGGCTGCCCTGCTAAAGGCAGAAAATCCTACCGTTTCCAGGAGATGTGGTCAGAGCTCAGCCACTAGCAGCTTCTCAGTCCGCCTTCTTCTGGGACCCCAGAAGCTTTTTTAAAGGATTTCTCAAAGATGAAAACTAGCTCCAAGTCCTTTGATCCAATGAGAGCTATACTCAAGAAGTCTTTGGATCCGCCCTCAGGGTCGCGGTGGTCCCTGGAGACTCCCAAGAGAAAGCCCCTGAGCTAAAGTGCTCTCTCCGGGTCCTCTGCCGGCCGCCCAGCAGCGCTCTGCAACCGGCGGAGGAGCCACCTTCCCGGGCCGAGGACAATGCCTGGCGCACCCGCCTTGCCTGCCGCCACCTGGGAAGTCTGGAGCAGCCCGCCTGCTAGTCCGAGCCACCTCTACTCTAATTCTTAACCCAAATTAAGTTATAGTCACCTCCTTGGTGTCACCGCTAGGACCCCTTATTGACTGGCCTGCTCTAGGCAGATAATCCTACCATTTCCAGAAGATGTGATCAGAGCTCAAGCCACTAGAAGCTTCTCAGTCTGCCATCTTCCGGGGAAGGTACACTTCTTAACAGACCTCAAAACCTAGATACAGACCAGGGCCCATGAGACAGGGCATATGTACATGTATCCAGAAGTTGGGGGAAAACATATACCTTAAAGCAAAAGTGTACAATAGTGTAGGGAAATTGTGAGGATATGGTTGAGCATGGTGTGGAACCTCCTATTAAAAATGGGAGTCTGATGGTACAACCTTTTCCTGTTAGTCTCTCTCTACTTGAGACTGAGCATGGAGGGAAACTACCACCATAGACTGTCTCCTCTGTAAGCCTCCCTGCTTCACAATGGACCTTGCATGCAGCCCATTTACTTGTTCTCAAACCAGTTAGTTCCTTTACTCAGAAGTTAATAGAAGTCGATCTTCTTTGATCATACATGGCCCACACATCATTGTTCTGCTCTGTCAAACTATAACCAAAGAGCATCCTCTTTACTCCTTCACCTCCTCAGGCCCTTCTAATCCTACATGATCTATCTCCTCTCTTAAGGCTCCTTTCTGTCTGCTAGTTATTGATAACCCTACTTCCTTCATTCCTTTGAGCAACTAAACCCCTTGTTCAACATTTACCAGGGGTGCTCTGACCTTTTATCAACCCCCTATTCTCTTTCTTCTTCTTCTCCAAAACCATATATGAGATGGATACCTTGTCTCCTCCTACAACCCCTTATAAACCCTACTTTGCTGTTCTATAAATGGATTGCCCATGAGACAAAGTCCCCATGAGACAAAGACCTGGGTCTTCTCTCACCGTGACACTAGCATCAGGCATAGAGAGAAACCTGTATGGCTCCACCCCTGCTGCCCCAGATCATTCTCTTAGGCCCCTGCATCTGGTGCGCAACAGAGTGGGTTAAGCCAGGATTTTGTGCCCGGGGAAGAGGCCCCCCAAAATGCCCAACACTATAGTTTTCAGTGAGTCAATAAATGTAGCAAGCAAGCAGAAAGAGCTAAAAAAAAAGACACCATAAAGGACCTAAACAGTTTCTACTTAGACCTAGATAACGTCACCTCCCTCCTATTGCACGTTCCTTAATCACTCCAAAGCCAACCTTGTCAGAAGAAAGTAAGCACTACAAAAGTTGAATAAGGGTAAGAGACTGGATTACTTTATTGACTCTTTAGTCACTACCAAGCCACCTTAATACCTGAAGCCCTAGTGAGGGAGTCCTGGGATTCCCACACAGACATGATGGGCCTAGACCTCTAACAGATCACTCTCACCACTGTCATTGGTCATCTCCATCAGGAACAACATAATGGACCACTCTGTGGGCCCCTGTAGGACCTGGCCATCAGTGTGGATGAACGATGGTAGGGACTGTTCCATTCTCTGAAAGGAGGTTGGATAGCATACTCTGCCTACCACCCAAGGATGATGGACCCTGAAATTAGTGCAGCCTGGAATGTTCCTAGCCATGACCACAGAATGCCAGATCAGACCTACAGGGATATGCAGAGGTTATATAGGTCCTTGTGCTGACTATGGGCCTCAGATCAAATAGATGGGGTTTATAGTTATCAATATTTAAATACTTTTCCCATATCTGGGAGCTACTCTCTTCCCTGATCCAGCTTTGTAGTCTTATTTCCAACTCTGATACCATCACCGCAGACAATAATTTGCGTCCACCTGCATATAAGATGTCAGGCTCAGGCAAAAACTAGTAAAGTCATGGGCCCCTTGAAATATACCTAAAACAGACCTACTAGCTTTTTCCAAAAGGGAGACCCCAAATCTTCACTTGCAATATTCTAGCCTTTAGGTTGATGATTAGTCAAATTTTTTTTTTTTTTTTACTTTATATCTTAACTCTTTTTCAGCCACCAGGTTCCAGATGCTATCATGATGCTAGCCTGACTTCCTTGGGCAGACAACCTCACCAATATGCCCTGGAGCCCCACCTCCCTAGATCCCTGCCCCACTAGGGAAAGAGAGAATGGCAGTATGGATTGACCTGCCAATGCCCACGTTCAGTGGGGAAGCAATTACCTTCTGTGCCCAATAAGGACCCTGGGTCCATACTCCCACAGGGATAAAGAATAGGAAATCTATCAAGGGAGGAGATTGGATATGGAGTTCTGGTGGTGGGAACTGTATGGATTTCTGCCACTTTTATCCTATGGTCTTTTCAATATTTCCATTTTTTAATAAAAATTAAACAATATAATCTGGTGATTCCACTCTTAGGTACCTATCTAAAAAATACTAAAGCATCACAAAATGTAATGTTTACCCCCTATATTTTATTTTTATATTTTGAACTCTAAATGAAATATTTCAGTGATATTTAAATATTAAATAGAGAAAAGAAAGAAAGAGAAAAATGAATACTAAAATCTCCACAAACCAAGCTGTTAAAACATCAGGAGATAGAAAGTTTATCTGAGGTGAGGGAACCACTGTAAGTTGTCGTTCCTGAGCTGAGTCCACAAGAGCCAGCAAGAGGGAGGCTGCTGCAGGAGGTGATGGCTCTGCTGGTGGTTGTCCTGCCTCTGGAGCTGCTGCTGGTGCTGAAGATGGAGCCTCGGGAGGTGCTGCAGGACTGCCCTCTTCCACCTCCGCTGACACACCCAGGTGTTTCTGACTCTGGGCATCTGACTCAGGCTCCCCAGAGTTCTGCTCATCTATGGTGGTCCTTCAGATTGTGACTCTGTACCCCAGCGCATTGTAGTAAGTGTCTCTCCTCCAGTCAGCCCCTGGGCTGGGCCTTGACCGGGAGTTTGATCTTGGTCATGTATATAGTCACAGTCACTCTGCACCTCCTGACCTTCCTGTTCCTGGGGTTCACCTGACCCTCACTGGGAAAGTTGGAGTCTGCCTCGCAATCTGTTGGATCCTTGAGTCTCTCTGGTACAATCCTTCTGTGTCTTTGAGAAGCTGGCCAGGGGCACTGCACATGATTTCTCATCCATGTCTGACACATATTCCATGTTGCTGCCACTTGGCATTTCTTACAGCCAGAGCCAGAGGGTCTGGGCACACAGCAAAACATGCTGCTTCCTTCCAGTCTCCTGGAAAGTGACCTGGAGAGGTTGCTGTTTGTGGAATGTGGGTGCCTGGTTACCAGAGTTCTGAGTTCCACAAGGTTTTGATAATTGAATTTCTCGTGTCCCTTCAAAGACTCAATGCTTTAAAGGTTTCTTGCACACACATCACACATTGTAGTGTTGATTATACAACTTGCCATATGTCCCTCTCCTTTTCCTTCTCTCTCTTTAGGTGCTGATGAAGCTGGAGTTCAGAGCTCTCTTCTTCTTCCTATTACTTTTCCCCCACTGGGGGTATGGATCAAGGTTGCTTTTTGGGTGCAGAAGGTAGGAGTTCTGTCTTCTGTCATTGTTGGATGTGGGAGTTAGGAGATTGATCCATACCCTCAACCTTCATCCGCCCATCATTCTCTCTTTTTTTATGTTCTTTAAATTTATCAGAGGATTAATGGTTTACAATCAACAATGAAATACAATAGTTTGTACATGCATAACATTTCCACATAACAATACAACTCCCACTATGTCCTTCTCTGCCATCATGTTTCAGGACCTGAAGCCCTCCTCCCAACCCAGAGTCTTTTACTTTGGTGCAATACACCAACTGCAGTCCAAGTTCTGCTTATAGTTTCCCCTTCTGATCTTGTTTTTCTACTTTTGCCTATGAGTGAGATCATCCCATATTCATCCTTTTATTTCTGATTTATCTCACTTACCATGATATCTCTGAGCTCCATCCAAGACAGGTTAAAGAAGGTAAATTCACCAGGAACCTGAGACTTTGGAGCCTCAGGAATAAGAGTAGCTTTGCATAACCATTATGCTATCTGCCCCTATTCACATTTCTTAGTTTTCCATATAATAATTCAGTGCCCCTCTAGGCCCTCCTCTGCCATCATGTTCCAGGACCTGAACCCTCGCCTCCCACCCCCAGACTCCTTTACTTGGTTGCAAAACACCAGACTTAGTCCAAGTTCTGCATTGTGTTCATTGTTCAATTTATTTTAAATTGGATTTGTTTCATTGAAGATGCCTTTAATATTTAGATGGGAAAGATTTTGTTCAGTATTTTCCTCTAAGTATTTGATAGTTTCTGGTCTAACATCTAAGGGTTGTTGAAATCCCCTACTATTGCTGTGTAGCTGTTAATTAATTGCTATAGCCCTTTCAGCAGATGTTTGATGCAAATATTTAGATGGCCTCTCATTGGGAGCATAGATGTTAGTAATTGTTACGACCCCTTGATTGACTGATCTTCTGAGCATTAAGTAATGTCTATCCCTATCTTTTAAAATTTTACTTGTTTTAAGGTCTATCTTGTCAGATTGAGAATAGCAATTCCTGCCATTTTTTGTGGTCCATTGGCTTGTATGGCTTGGATGGTTTACCATCCTTTCACTTTGACTCTGTGTTTGTCTTACTGAGTTAGGGGAGATTCCTGCAGACATCATATGGTTGGGTTGTGTTTTCTGATCCATCTTCTTACTCTGTGCCTTTTAATAGGTGAATTCAAGCCACTGACATGTATTGATATCATAGAATGAAGATATTTTAATGTCATTATTCTAAAATTTTAGAGTGTTCTCATATATGGCATTTTTATGATGTGATTGCTTATAAGAGACCTTTCAGAACTTTTTTCAGGACAGGCCTGGTGATAGTTGATTCCTTCAACTGTTGCCTGTCTGAGAAGGTTTTTATGCTTACATTTATTTGGAATGACAGTCTAGCAGGATACTGTAGTCTTGTTTGAAAGCCTTTCTCATTGTGAACTCGATATATATCATGCCATTCTCTTCTGGACTGTAGTGTTTGTGTGGAGAAATCTGCTGCTAACCATATGGGTTTTCCTGTGTAGATGAAACTTTGTTTTTCTCTTGCAGTGTTCAAAATCATTTTTGTATTCTTATTCCTTTTCATTCTAAATATGCTGTGTCTTGATCGTTGTTAAGATTGGGTCAATTCTGTTTGGGACCCTTTGAGCTTCTTGAAGTTTGATGTCTTTTATCTGCCTAGATTAGGGAAGTTCTCAGCTATTATATCTTGTAGAATGCTTACTTTCCCTCCATTTCTTTTTTCCTCTGACATGTCAATAATACTTATATTACTTTTTTTGAAGTCATCCCATGTCTCTGTTGTTGTTTTCAGGATCTCTTAATCTGTTTTTGAGATCACTTACTTCTTTTTCAGTTTTCTCTAATTCATCCTCACTCTTGTTAATTCTGTTTTCTGTCTGAGTTATTCTAATCTCTCTCCCCTCTAGTACTTTCTGTAGCTCAGCTATTTTGTTACTCTGTTCTGATACTGCTTGAGCTTGTTCAGCTAGTTGTGCTCTTAGCTTAGGTATTTCAGTTTTCATTCATCCAATTACTTCCAGATAGTTAGTATTTTCTTTCAATCTCATTTGCCGTTTCCCCATTTCTAAAGATAATACTTTCAAACTCTTTCCTCTCTCCTGTGACTAATATTTCAGTTAGTGTTTGGTTCTTGTCCTCATTCTCGTATGCTTCTACCTTCGGGGTTTTTATAATCTGAGCTTTTGTCTTGGTTCATTTCTCCAGTGTTTCTTCTTGGTTTAACCATTGTCTATCATGTGTTATGAGGTCCCCCTCTCAGTACTATTCAATCCACTAATCACACTTGCCTGGATTGACTTGTGTCTAAGTAAGGTACTTAAAGAGTTCACAGTTATAGAAATTAACAGTTGTTTCAGTGTAGTGTCAATCCTGGAGGTGAAGCACAGTGGCTGTTAAGCCCTCTTTTGTTCTTTGTCTTCCCTGTGGGCTATGGAAGACTGCAGGCTTTTTAACTATAAGGTGATTTCTTAATTATTTTATTTTATTTATAAAAAGGAAATGCTGACAAAACTATAGGATAAAAAGGGTACAACTCCACACAGTTCCCACCACCATAACTCCATATCCCATCCCCTCCCTTGATAACTTTCCTATTCTTCAACCCTCTGAGAGTATGGACTCAAAGTCATTGTGGGATGCAGAAGGTGGGAGGTCTGGCTTCTGTAATTGCTTCCCTGATGAACATGGGCATTGACAGGACCATCTATACTCCCAAACTGCCACTCTTTTTTCCATAGTGGGGCAGGGTTCTAGGGAATTGGAGCTCCAAGTACACATTGCTGGGGTTGTCAGTACAGGGAAGTGTGGTTGGCAGACTGGTGGAAGAACCAGTGGCTGAACCTGGTGGCTGAAAAGATAGTTAATATATAAAACCTAACAAATTGTTGACAAATCATGAAATTAAAGGCTGGAATAGTGCAGATGAAAAGGTAGGGGGGTCTTCATTTTCTAGATAGCTAGAAGGCATATTTTAGTTATATTTCAAAGGGCCTGTGGCTATAATAGTTATTTTTTCTTCCACCTGAACCTGAAATCTGGTATGCATGTGGATCCAAGTTATTGTCTGCGGAGATGTTGTCGTGGTTGGAAAAAGGACCAGAAAGCTGGATCAGAGAAGAGAGTAGCTCGCAAATATGAGAAGGGTATATAAATATAATTAACTGTAAACCCCATCAATTTGATGTGATCTGGGGCACATATTCAGTTTAGGAGCCTATGTGACCTCTGCATCCCTGTAGATCTCAGCTCACATTCTGTGGTCATGAGTAGGAACATTCCATGCTGCTCCAATAGCAGGACTCATCTTCCTCAGTTGAGCATAGCATATGTTGTCCATCCTCCCTTCGGAGGATGGAACATTCTCTACCATTGTTGATCCAAGTTGAGGGCAAGGTCCCAAGGGGGCCCACAAAGGGGTCTATTTTGTTGTTCCTAATAGATATGACTGGTAACAGTGGAGAGAGTGATTTATTCAAGGTCTAGGCCCATCATGTCTCTTTGGGAATCTCAGGACTCCCCGAATAGGGCCCCAGCTGATGGGGTGGCCTGATAGTGACTAAAGAGTCATCCTTAGAGTATGCCAGTCTCTTGCCCTTATTCAGCTATTGTAGTCCTTGCTTTGATAAGGGTAGCTTTAGAGTGAGTGAAGAAAGATTTTTTTACCTTAATTATTCACTCTTAACATAGAGATAATAAAGTCTTGGGGAAAGAATGCACAGCAGTTATGCAAAGAGATTCCCATGCTCCCAGGGTCCAAAGCCCCAGGCCCAATTTGGTTTCTCAGACAGCAGCCAGTACTAAGATGTGCAGCAGTCCTTGGCCCTATGAATTTCTGAACAAATTCTGTTAGTACTCCATGAGTTCTGAGGCAATTATTCAACATGTCTCCAAATTCATTAGGAGAGCAATGTGGAAAAGCTGCCACTCACTATACAACCCCACCTCCAGACCACTGGGAGAGTATGTCTTTTCCTGAGTTGCTAGATAAGGTCTCTGCCCCCAGTGTCAGCACAGGGCCTCTCCACTGCTGCTCCAGCCCCTAAGGGACAGTAGCAATGGAGACTCACAGTTGCATTTGGTGAGTCTTACGGGATCTTCTTCTCCAGTCAGCAGTTCATTTCCTGATAAAATTCAGACTGGAAGTGGTCCCTCGATTGGCAGACTGTTGGACTATCAGCACCTCCCGGGTAAATACAAGCTTTCAGCACCAGGGATCTCTCCTTATGCCCTTCTTTGTCCACAAACCACACGTGTTTGCACTCACTCATCACTGGGTAGTTTCCCAAAGTAATCTGAGTCTTGTTTTCTTTTCAAGTGAACTTCTCTATTATTCTTAGTTGACTGGGGAGAGGAGAGAGACACAGCTGCTGCTAAACTGTAGCCCCACACCTAGAAGTCCACCCCTACATTTATTCCAGAATTATTTATCAGAGTTATAAAAAGGAAGCAACTGAAAAACCCATTAATATCTTATTGCATAAGAAAAAGCATGTCAGGCTCAGCTGTAGCACACCCCACTGAGGACACATGTTACCATGTGCAAGGACCTGCATTCAAAATCCTGCCTCTGACTTGCAAAGGGGAAGCTTGACAAGTAGTGAAGCAGGGTCAACCCAGCCCTAAAGACACCAAGAAACCTCATAGTTACAAGGAAAAGAAATAAGAATAAAGAAAGACCTTTGACTTTTCCACTCAAACTCTAAAAAGCAGAAGAGGATGGCAAAATATGTATTGAGCCATGAATGAAAAAGGGTTTCAACCAAGGATAATATATCCTGCTATACTTTCAAACTAGATGGAGGCATCAAAACCTTCTCAGGTAGATAACCATTAAAGGAGGCAACCATCACCAAGCCTGCCTTGAAAGGGGTTCTACAAGACCCTTTATAAACAAGAACATTGCCATAATACTTGCCATATATCAGAGCAAATAAAAAAATGTTGAATAATTGCACTACAGTACATTTAATCTATAATACTAATAAATGTCAATGGCTTAAACTCACCCATTGAAAGGCACAGAGTGGGAAGGTGGATCAGAAAATACAAAACAACCATATGCTGCTTCCAAGAATCCCACCTGACCCAACAAGACAAACACAGACTTAAAGTGAAAGGATGGAAAACTATCATAGAGGCTAATGGACCACAAAAAAGGGCAGGAACAGCCATTCTCATCTCTGACACAATAAACTTTAAATTAAGTAATAAAGGATTGGCAAGGCCATTACATAGTGATTAGAGGATCAATCAACCAATAAGATCCAACAATTATTAACATCTATGCACCCAATTAGGGACCATCTAAATATATCAAACACCTACTGAAAGAACTACAAAAATACATCAATAGTAATACAATAATAGTGGGAGACTTTAACACCCCACTCTTAGACAGATCAATTCTTCTTCTAGCGTTTGCCAGACAGATCAGTAAAACAGAGAATCAACAAAGAAACAAGAGAATTAAATGAAGAGATGGACAGACTAGAACTCCTGGACATTTTCAGAGTTCTTCACCCCCCAAAACTGGAATACACATTATTTTCAAATCCACACAGCACATCCTAAAGGATAGACCACATGTTAGGCCACAAAGACAGCATCAACAAATTCAAAAGCATTGAAATCATCCCAAGTATCTTCTCAGACCAATGGAGTAAAGCTAACATTTAACAATAAACAGAATATTATTAAAAGACACAGAGTTTGGAAACTAAACAACATACTTCTTAAGAACCACTGGGTCAGAGAGACAAGAAATTCAAATGTTCCTGAAAACAAATGAAAATGAAGACACAAGCTTTCAAAATATTTGGGACACAACTAAAGCAGTACTGAGAGGAAAACTCATAGCCATACAATAACATATTATAGAACAAGAAAAAGCTCAAATAAATGATTTTACTGCACACCTTAAGGACATAGAGGAAGAGGAACAAAGGAACCATAAAGCAACTACAAAGACAGAAATCACTAAAATTAAAGTAGAAATAAACAACATTGAAAATAAGGGAACCACACAAAAGATCAATGAAGCCAAATGTTGGTTCCTTGAGGATTATGAACAAAACATTCACTACAGAGGAGATCCAAAATGCTAACCAACATACGAAATATTGGTCCTGGTCACTGATTGTAAGAGAAATGCAAATAATGACAACATTGAGATGCCACCTCACCCCTGTGAGAATGACATACATCCAAAAAAGTCAGCAGAAAGAAATGCTGGAGAGGCTGTAGGGACAAAGGAACCCTTCTGCGCTGCTGTTGGGAATGTAAATTGGTCCAGCCTCTGTGGAGAGCAGTCTGGAGAACTGTCACAAGGCTAGACATGGATCTTCCTTATGACCCAGTAATTCCTCTCCTGGGGATATACCCCAAGGACTCCATAACACCCAACCAAAAAGATATGTGTATACCTTGAAGGTGAGGGTGGATGCTTGGCTTCACAGGTTAAAGGTGGGGAAACAGTCTTTGGTGGTGGGAATGGTGTTTATGTACACTCCTATTAATTTGTAGTCATATAAATCACTATTTAGTTAATATGAGAGGGGAAAATTGTTTGATTGTCTCAAACTTTTTAATGCACAGACCATATTCTGAGGCTTTGATATGCCGACTCTGTTAAAAGCTTAGACCAGGGAGAACAGAAGCAACCAGTGCAGCTATTTACAAATAATGTCAAAGGACATAAATTATGGTGATGTTGTGTATGATACAGCAAATCCTAACAAGGGGATATTTCAAAGTTAACTCGATTGCCAAATAATGTGATTATAGCAATAACTATCTATTGTCTTCTTAAACCCTAAGACAGCAGGAACCTCCCACTTCCTCTATAGAGCCTATATTTCCCCCAGTCCTGGAACCTCTAGGGTGATGCTCACTTTTCTGCATGCTTCTCTCAATTCATACCAAATGATATAGCATCCGCTGATCCCAACCTAATCAACACAAGGAGTACCACCTCAGCATGCTTCACTTCAGACTGTGTCCAGAGAAGTCAGGCATGGAATGCCAACTCTTCAGCCTCATTACTCAGGTGAACCTTTCCTTTTATAGGATTCTCTAATTCCATTCCAGGTGGTTCACTCCTTAACAAAGTCCCAAAACATAGATATAGACCGGGTCCCGTGAGATAGAAATATCATATGTTCACATGTATCCATAAATAAGAGCAAAATATGTACCTGAAAGCAAAAATACGCAATAGTCTGTAGTGAGTCAGTATAAAGTTCATAATGAAATAGTGTCTACTTATACTTAGATACACTCCTCACCTACTTCCTGTTACACTTCTCTCACTTACTGCAAAGCTAACCTTATCAAACCAAGGACTGCAGAAGCTGAATAAGGGCAAGAGACTGGCATATTTTTAAGATGGTTCTTTAGTCACTATCAGGTCACCCCATCAGCTAGGGCCATATTCAGGGAGTTCTGAGATTCCCAAACAGATGTGATGGGCCTAGACCGAGAATAAATCCCTCTCTCCATTGCTACCATTCAAAAACAGAAACAAAAACAAGTAAACAAAAACCAAACTAGTATAGCAACAGGCCATTTGGAATATAACTAAAATATGTCTACTAACTGTCTACAAAATGGAGACCCCCCCCCAACTCGTCATCTGAAGTATTCCAGCCTTTAGGTTCATGATTTGTCAACAATTTGTTTGGTTTTATATGTTAACTCTCTTTTCAGCCACCAGTTCCAGATGCTAGAATAATGCTGACCAGAATTCCCTGGACAGAGAACTCCATCAATTATGTCCCGGAGCTCTGCTTCCCCAGAGCCCCGCCCCACTAGGGAAAGAGAGAGGTAGGCTGAGTGTATGGATTGATTGGTCAATGCCCATGTTCAGCAGGGAAGCAATTACAGAAGCCAGACTTTCCACTTTCTGCATCCCACAATGACCTTGAGTCCATACTCCCAGAGAGTTAATGGATAGGAAAGCTATTAAGGGAGGGGATGGGATACAGAGTTCTGGTGGTGGGAATTTTGTGGCATTGTACCCCTCTTATTTATTGTCAGTGTTTCCTTTTTATAAGTTAGAAGGAGAGAAATGACTTTTGTTATGGTATTATGTAATGGTCCGGTTGCATTCATCTTTATATTTCAAACCAATTTTCCCAAAACCATTTGTTGAGACTTTCTTTTTTCCATTTAGCATCTTGGGACCCTTTGTAAATCTTTATATATGGGGGGTTGTCTGGACTTTTCATTATATTCCTGTTGTCTGTGTATCTATTTTGTTTCCATTACTAGCAATTTTGATTGTAATAGCCCTATAAGCATAATTTGAAGTCAGGAAGTATGATGCCTCTAATCCTGTTCTTTTTTTTTTTTTCTCAAGTTTGCTTTGGTGACCCTAGGTATTCTCAGGTTTCAGATAAACTTTTGTAGATTTTGCTCTATTTGCCTAAAGATGTTTGGTGGACATCAGCAGGAATGTTCCAAGCTGCCCCAGTATCAGGACCCATCTTCCTCAAGTATAGCATAGAGTATGTTGTCCAGTTGTACCCCTTTTATCCTATTTTTTTTAGTGTTTCCTTTTTATAAATAAAATAAAATAAAGAAAAAATAAAATAAAGATATATTAATAAAAAGAAGTTTGGTGCAATCTTGATAGTGGCCATATTAATCTGTATATGGATATGGGTAGGATGATCATCTTGATGTTGTTAATTCCCCAAGCTATGATTACAGGATATTTACTTTTAATATTTATTTATTTATTTATTTTTGCCTTCAGGGTTATTTCTGGGGCTGAGTGCTGGTACTAGAATCCACTGCTGCTGGAAGCCAGCTCTCCCCCCTCCCATTTTATTCAATAGGACAATGAGAAATTGAGAGGAGGGAGAGATAGAAATAGAGACAGATATATAGATCAGCAGACCTACTTCACTGCCCTTGAAACATCCCTGCTGCAGCTGGGCAGAATATCTTTTCATTTCTTTGAATCTCTAGTTCTTTGGATAGTGACTCATAATTTTAGAGTACAAGTCTTTCACTTCACAGGAATAAAAGTGTTAAGTTTATTCCTAGACACATGATTGCTTTTTGCTGCTATATTAAAAAAGACAGATTTCTAGGTTTCTTCTCTTCCTTCTTTTACTTGGTGTTGCATAAAGCAATACCACTCACTGATTTTTGTATTATGTGTGCTTAAATGCACTACCACCCAGCCAGCCTCAATTCACTGATTTTTATATATTAATTTTGTAGGCCACCACAGATTTTCAGTTTAGTAATTTCCAGGAGTTCTTTTTTACTGTATTCTTGAGTTTTTCTCCCCCATATATAATGTACAGTTTTACTTCTCTTCCTATCTGTATCCTTTTTTTTTTTTTTTTTTTGATAGAAGGATAACAAGGCAGATAGAGTGAATGAGGATGCAACATTGATGTTTCCTTCAAAGTAGTTGGGGCCAGCCTCAAACATGTGTTGTACATATGGCAAAGTAGAGCAACATTCAAATGAGTTATTTTGACATCCCCTGTATCCTTTTAATTCTTTCCTCCCTAACTGCTATGACTAGGACTCCCAAAATTATGTTGGATAGTAATGATAGTGGGCACTCCTGTATTTTATGTGATTGAAGAGGGAAAACTTGAGGTTCTCACTATTGACTAAGTTGTTGGCTATAGGTTTACTATATATAAACTTGACGAATTCAGTGAATTTCTCAACTATCCCTATTACTATTATATTGTTGTACTGCTTCTGTATCCGCTTTGCTAGAATTCTGTTCAGTATCTTAGCATCTAAATTCATCAGGGATATAGGTTCGTAGCATTTTTCTTTCTGACAGGTGAGAAGTCAGTTTTCCTTTTTCATGGTTCATTCCATTCTATTCTAGTTTCCTTTCAACTATTGGTGTTTGTGACTCAATCAGTTCTCCCTGTAAACCTTGTATTTCTAGTCCTAGCTTGTGACTCCTGATACTGTAGTCATTTTCACTCTTTTTCTTACCAGAGTACTCCTCACCTCTGGCTTATAATGGTACAGGGGACTGAACCTAGGATTTTGGAGCCTCAGGCATGACAGTCTCTTTGCATAACCATTATGCTATCTACCCCCTGCTACAACATGTTACTGTTAACAATTCTGCTTGTTACTCTTAAGAATTCACGTCACTATATTTGAAACCTTTATTGGTAATTCAATAAGGAAATCCTGAGTTCCTTTAGTCAAGTCTGTAGAACTCATGGTTCCAAGTGGAAATTTTCTGAAGGACAGAGAGCAATAAAAGCTGAAAGGGATTTTATAAGATTTGAAAAGTATAGATAGTAGATCCTCATTAAAAAAAAACTTTGTGTAATTCATTTTTAAATTTGTCTAGGCTTAGATTTTTGTTGTTGGGCAGATCTGAGATTACTGTTTCAGTTTCTTTTTGCTTTGTTTCTGCTTTTTTTTTTTTTTTTTCCTTCAGAGTACTACTCAGCTCTGGTTATAGTGGTGTTAATAACTGAACCTGGGACTTTGGAGACTGAAGCATGAAAGTCTTTTTGCATTAGACTATCTCCCCAATCCACTGTTACAGTGTCTTTAGTTATAATTGGCCTATGCATGTTTTCCAGTTCTCCCATCTGAGAAGGTTGTATGCTTCTAACAAGTCAACCATTTCTTCCAGGTTCTGTAGTTTGGTGTCATATATCAATAGTTATTCATAGAAGCCTCACATGACATTTAATTTCTACTGTGTTTATTGTAATTTCTCCCTATTTCATTTATAACCCTTTTTATTTCTCGCCTCACTCCTCCCTTTATTTTGTGATTCTAGGGAGTTTGTTAATTTTGTTTACCTTTTTAAAGATCCAACTCTTAGCTTCATCGATCTTTTAAATATTTGTTTTCAATGTTGTTAATCTTTGCTGTTCTTGCATGGTTTTGCTATTTGCCTTTTTCCCTGTTTATTATTCTTATACTTTGATAGTGATCTTTTGTGTTTTGTTTGAACTCCAATTTTATTATTTATTTATTTATTGCCTCCAGGGCTATTGCTGGGGTTTGGTGCCTGCACCATGAATACACTGCTCCTGGAGGCTATTTTTTTTCCCTTTTGTTGCCCCCTTTTTATTGTTGTTGTGGTTATTATTATTGTTGTTGTTGATGTCATTGTTGTTGGATAGGACGGAGAGAAATGGAGAGAAGAGGGGAAGATAGAGAGGGGAGAGAAAGACACCTGCAGACCTACTTCACCACTTGTGAAGCGACTCCCCTGCAGGTGGGGAGCTGGTGGCTCGAATCAGGATCCTTATGCCAGTCCAATTTTATTTATCTTTTATTTTTTATTAGTGATTTAATAATGATTGACTAGATTGTAGGGTAAGAGAGGTACAATTCCCCCACCAGAGTTCCATGTCCCCTCCCCTCCATTAGAAGTTTCTTTTTTCTTTATTCCTCTGGGAGTCTGAACAAAAGAGGGGAGCAGAAGGTGGGAGGTCTGGCTTCTGTAAGTGCTTTTCTGCTGGACATGGGCATTGGCAGGTTGATCCATACCTCCAGTTTGTTTTTACTGTTACCTAGTGGGGTAGGGTTCTGGGGAGGTGGGGCTTCAGGACACTCTTGCCCAAGGAAGTCAGGAAGTCATGATAGCATCTGCAACTTGGTGGTTGAAAATCATTAAGATGTAAAGCAGAATAAACTGTCAAATAATCAGGAACCTAAAGGTAAGAGTATAGCAGATGAGATTTGGGATCTTCATATAGGGTTTACTATACATTAAATATTTTCATCATTTTTGATTGGAGTAGACTGCTTATTAGTGAGTTTTGAGAGTTATAACTGTATCACTGGCTTCATTTTGTTTTGCTTTGCTGCTATGAATGAAACACCAATCTGGTTCTGAGCTCCTCCACTTGGCATTTTCTTTAAGTATTGTATTTTTTTTTCACTTCTTTTCATTTCCTTACCACCTAGATAATGTTTACTCAAGCCTTAGACATGAATGTTTTTGTTTACTTACTTTCTCTCTCTTTTAAATTTCTTTATGGGGGATTAATTGTTTATAGTCAACAGTAATATACAGTAGTTTGTACATGTGTAACATTTCAGTTTTCCACATAACAATTCACCCCACTAGGTCCTCCTCTGCTATCATATTCCAGGACCAGCACTCTCCCCCCACACCCCAGAGTCTTTTACTTTGGTGCAATAAACCAAAGTTCTGATTTGTGTTTTTCCTTCTGATCTTGTTTTACAACTTCTGTCTATGAGTGAGATCATCCCATATTAGCCTTTTGTTTCTGAGTTATCTCACTTGATATGATTCCTTCAAGCTCCACTCAAGCATTTTTAATAGCTGAATAATATTCCATTGTGTAGATAGACCACAACTTACTCAGCCACTCATCTGTTGTTGGACACCTGGGTTGCTTCCAAATTTTGGCTTTACAAATTGTGTTGCTATGAACATAGGTACACACAAATCTTTTTGGATAGATGTGTTAGGTTTCCTAGGATATATCCCTAGGAGAGGAATTGCAGGGTCATAGGGCAAGTCCACTTCTAGCCTTCTGAGAGTTCTTCAGACTGCTCTCCACAGGAGTTGGACCAATTTACATTCCCACC
This sequence comes from Erinaceus europaeus, assembly GCF_950295315.1. Taxonomy (NCBI): domain Eukaryota; kingdom Metazoa; phylum Chordata; class Mammalia; order Eulipotyphla; family Erinaceidae; genus Erinaceus; species Erinaceus europaeus. The sequence goes on along the minus strand of NC_080169.1, from coordinate 51,062,189 downwards.
ATTTTCTCTCTTCTTTCTTTCCTTCTTTCTTTCTATTTTCTGGATTGCTTCCATACTGTATTTCCTTCCTGCCTCACTCATTTTTTTCTACTCAAGTGAATTTAGTTCAGTACTAATATCTATTATTATTATTATATTTATTATTTTGTTTTCATTTTGCTTTCCTCATTAATTTCACATCATTAAAGTTTACACATAGGGAAATGATCAATACTTGTCTTTATTTAACTTATGACTTATTTTACTTCACAAGATTCCCTCAAGCTCCTTCTAGTTTGCTGTAGATGGCAAAATGTCATCTTTTGAAAAAGTTGAATAGTATGTCACAGTGTAACAATAACATATCCGTTTTTTACATTTTAAAAAAATTATTGGGAGTCGGGCGGTGGCGCAGTGGGTTAAACGCACTTGGCACAAAGCGCAGGGACCGGCGTAAGGATCCCGGTTCGAGCCCCCGGGTCCCCACCTGCAGGGGAGTCGCTTCACGGGCGGTGAAGCAGGTCTGCAGGTGTCTATCTTTCTCTCCCTTCTCTCTCTGTCTTCCCCTCCTCTCTCCATTTCTCTCTGTCCTATCCAACAACAAAGCAACGTCAACAATGGCAATAATAACCGCAACGAGGCTGCAATAAACTAGGGCAACAAAAAGGGGGAAAAATGGCCTCCAGGAGCGGTGGATTCATGGTGCAGGCACCGAGCCCAGCAATAACCCTGGAGGGAAAAAAAAATTATTTACTGTCATCACAGTTATCACTGGGTCTTGGTGCCAGCATTAAGAATCCACAATTTCTAGCGGCATTTTTTTTCTTTTCTTAAATTTGATAAGACAGAGTAATTAAGAGGGTACAGAGAGGGTGAGGAGCAGGGTTTTGAACTTAGGACCTTGCACATGGTAACATGTGTGCTCAGTGTGGTATGCCACAGCCCAGCCTGACATCATATCCTTTTTCTTATACAATAAGCTATTAATGGGCTTTTCAGTTGCTTCCTTATTATAGCTCTTGTAAATAACTGCAATAAACATAAGTGTGAACATTACATTTTGTGTTGTTTTCATATTTTTCAGAAAGATACCTAAGGGTAGAATCACTGGACTATTTCATAGCCTAACTTAAACTTCTAGAGGAAAATCCATTTCATTTTTTTGAAATGGTTGCATAAGACTCCATGTAAAAATTTAACCAAGGAAAAGTAAATAGATAGTTTATTTTATATTTTTAGAGAAATAGTTAATGTAAGCATGTAGGAAAAAGCTCAACAAAATCTTTCCAGGTGGTCTCAGGCAGTAGCACAGCAGGTTAAGCGCACACATTGCAAAGTGCACTGGACTGGATTAAGGATTGCAGTTCAAGCCCTGGGCTCCCCACCTGCTGGGGAGTTGCTTCATATGCAGTGAAGCAGGTCTGTAGATGTCTATTTTTCTCTGCCCCTCTCTGTCTCCCCTCCTTTCTCAATTTCTCTCAATCCTATCCAACAACACCAATGGGAACAATAACAATAACGACAACCACAAGGGCAACAAAATGAGAAAAAGGTAGCCTCCAGGCGCAGTCGATTTGTAGTGCAGGCACCACAGAGCCCCAGCAATAACCCTGGAGGCAAAACAAAACAAAAACAAACAAACAAACAAAATCTTTCCAAATTGAATTCTACAACATGTCAAGAGGGTAATTCACCAAGACCAAGTGGGATATATCCCTAGAAAATAGGGCAGATGGTTCAACATTTGTAAATCAAGCAACATAATTCACTATACCAACAAAAAGAAAGATAAAATGTTATGATTATATCAATTAATGCTAAAGAGGCATTTGAGAAGATTCAGCATCTACTTATTTATTTATTTTTGTCTTTGCTAATGTTTAACCTCTCTTGTAGGAACATTTTTATTTTTATTTTTACCAGAGAGCATTGCTCACCTCTGACTCATGATGGTCAGAAGATTGAACTTGGAACTTTGGAGCCAGCCTCAGGTATGAGAATCTCTTTGTGTACCCAATATGCTATCTACCCCCACCCTCTGCTTACTCCTTAGAGCTAACTTTTTCAGATATAAAGACAGAAAAGTAAAACAATCATGTCTCCAAAGCTTTCTCCAATGTGGTGGACTTAATTTTTTTTTGTTTTGTTTTGTTTTAACCAGTGTGTGTGTGGGGGGGGAGAATAAGAGAGAGGATAACAGACAACCACTTTGGCACATGCAATTCAAGGGGTCAGACTCAAAAACTCATGTTTCTATTTGGACCATCTCCCTGACCACTTTTAAATATTTTTTTATTGGCTTAATAATGATTGACAAGATTGTAAGATAAGAGGGTACAATTCCATGCCACACTGTTTTTAACTACTATTGCAATGTTACTATTCCTGAAGTCAGAAATTGTGATGCCTCCATTTTTCTTCATTATCCCCAGAAGAGTTTTTGTTATTCATGTTATTTTTATAGTTTCCATGAATTTTTGGATAAGTTGTTCAATTTCCTTGAAATATGTCATTGGGAATTTAACAGGGATTGCATTGAATCTATAGATTGCTTTTGACAGGATTGCCATTTTAAAGATTTTTTTTCCCCCAGTTTATGAACAAGGGATGTTCTTACATTTCTTTGCATCATCTTCTATGTCTTTTTTAAAAAAGACTTTATTTATTTATTAATGAGAAAGATAGGAGGAGAGAGAAAGAACCAGACATCACTCTGGCACATGTGCTGCCGGGGATTGAACTCAGGACCTCATATTTGAGAGTCCAAAGCTTTATCACTGCACCACCTCCTGGACCACCATCCTCTATGTCTTTTAACAATGTTTTATAGTTTTCATTGAAAAGGTCTTTCACCTCCTTTATTATATTTATTTCTAGGTATTTTATCATTCTGGAATCAATTGTAAATGGGACTGCTTCCTTGTGTTCCCTTTCTTTTGGCACATCTTTTGTATAAAGAAATGCCACCAATTAATGAGTATGGATTTTGTAACCTGCTACTTTACTGAATTTATTGAAGATTTCCAGTAATTTTAGGTAGAATTTTTGGGATCTTCTAGGCGTAACAGCTTAACATTTGAAATAATGATAATTTAACTTATCCTTTACACTCTGAATTCCTTTGATATCTCTTTCTTGACTGATTATGATGGCGAAGATTTCTAGGACAATATTGAATAGAAGTGGTGAGAGAATAGCAGCATAGCAATGGTAGGGACTGATCCATTCTCTGAAGGGAAGCTGCATCCTGCTGTGCCACCTGAGGAAGTCTGGTCCTGAAATAAGTACAGCCTAGAATGCTCCCACTTGTGACCATGGACTGTGAGCTCAGTCTGACAGTGACTAGGAGGTTACACAGGCTGCTGTGCTGAATATGAATATATATAGCCCCTGGGTAAACAGTTGTGTCCATATATTATCTTCAAGTTTGGGAGCCACTCTCTGTCCTAATTCAGATTTCTAATCCTATTCTCATCTTTCACTACAAACATTCCTAGACAACATTTTTAGACTATCTGCATGTTAGTTATCAGTCTAAAAAATTGTCAAAGTCATGGGCTCTTAGGAAGATGCCAAAGATAGACTTCCTAGCTTTTCTCCATCCTATAATCTGTATTCTCATTTGCTCTATTTATACTTTTTGTTTTCACTTTCTTGTTCAATTTTATAATTTTGTCTGTTTGTATCTTTTCATCTTTCAGTCTCTAAGTTCCAGATGCTACTACTATGGTTCTATCCTGACTTCCCTGGGCAGATGACCTCACCAATATATCCTGGAAGCAGACATCCCCACAGCTCTACCCTACTAGGTATAGATAGAAACAGGTGGTGAAGCAGGTCTACAGGTGTCTATCTTTCTCTCCCCTTCTCTATCTTCCCCTCCTCTCTCTATTTCTCTCTGTCCTATCCAACAATGACAACATCAATAATAACAACAATAATAATAACTACAACAATAAAACAATAAGAACGACAAAAGAAAATAAATGTTTAATAAAATGAACATTCATTATAAAAATATGTGAATATTACAATCATAAAATTCATCTTCTCAAACCATTATGGCATGAACAAGAAATCAACCACAAATAGAAAAGAGATTATTCCCCCCCCAAAAAAAGACTGAAGACTAAACAACATACTTTTTAATAACATGTGTGTCATTGAATACATTTTTAAAAATTAAGAATTTCCTCAATATCAACAAAAATGGAGGAGGCAGTTTTTAGACCCTATGGGATACAGTCATGGCAGTCCTGAGAAATGGCTTGTGTTCTTTAATCCATTTAGCTACTCTGAGTCTTTTGAAGGTGAATTTAGGTCATTCACATTTAGGTTGATCATTGGTATATATCATTTCACAGTTGTGTTTGAAGAAGCAGGGCTGAGTTTACCATTTGGGTGTCAGCTGCTGCCTATTATCTTTTCACTGCCAGCTGCTGCAAATTATCTTTCTGTATATTTGCCTTAATTTGGGGGGGTAGACCTGACTAGTAGGGCAAATTCCCTGTTATGGTGGTGTGACCACACCAGACTCTCAACCACAAGGGCATGCATGGGCCAAAGCTCAGAGTTTACCCCCTCTTACAGTCAGCACCCTGTACATCCTTGACTGCTGTTGCTCAGAGGCAAAATGGTTCTGTTTGTTATTGGAGCTCCCAACCTCATTGTGCTTGGCTACAATTGTGCTCCCTCTCACCCTGACCATGCACACTAACACCCACCTAAAGCCTTGGTATCTGTGGACATCTCAGCTGCGGTTTATTGAGGTTTGCAAATTCAGTGGTTTTCATTATTTTATTTTGAGGAGAGGATTTTTGCAGTTCACTGTTAGTCCATAGCCACACTACCCAGAAGTCTCTAACAAATATTTATGATAAAGACCCTCTAGACATTAAGTATATAAGGATCGTTTCTCATGTCCATATATAATAAACCCACAACTACTATCATCTTTAATGGGGAAAAACTGAATGCTCTCTCCCTAAAATATAGAACCAGATAAGGATACCCACAATCACCATTATTATTCAATATAGTCCTGGAGGCCCTTGCCTTTTCAATCAGACTAGAAAGAGATATCAGAGGTATACAGCTTGGAAAGGAAGAAATTAAGCTATCATTTTTTGTTGATGACATGATAGTATAACTAATGAATCCCAAAGACTCCAATAATAAAAAAAAAAAAACTATTGGAAACAGTCAATAAATTCAGTCAAGTAACAGGATACAAAGTTAACGACCACAAACCTTTGGCATTTCCATATACAAATGACAAATTAGAGAAAAGAAATTTGCCCAGCTAGCATGAGGGTGCCTCTTCCCGGGCGCGTACTCTCTGGGTTGGAGAGAACTCAACCAGAGTCAGCCTGGGCTGCTACTCACTTAGCGACGCAAGTGAGATGAATCATGAACCAAGCTCACGGTGGCAAGGCAATGCAATTCTTTATTGATCAGAGAGCCAAGGCTTTTAAAGGGAAGACCAGGAAATGGCAAGTCAGAAATGGAAATGGATAGGAAAGGTCAGAGAAAGGCAAAAGGAGCAACTGTTGTGAGGGTTTTAACTGGTAGGATTAATAATAAATACCCTGCAGGCAGGGAAGGTCTTGAGGGTAGAAAGAAGATAGATCAAAGGAATGGAATGCGTGGGGATCTTTCAGGGAAAACAATGATTATATATATAGGCCATAGTAAATTATTACTGTCACCACAGTTATCACTGGGTCTTGGTGGCAGCATGATGAATCATTATTCCTAATGATTATCCAGCTCCCCCTCTGCAAGTGAGAAGCAGGGTTTTGAATCCAGGTCCTTGCACATGGTAGGTAACATGTGTGTACAGTGGGGTGTGCCACAGATGAGCATGACATAGTATGCTTTTTCTTATCCATTAAGAAAAGGGCTTCCACAGAGCTCTTCCCCACTAGGGAAAGAGAGAGACAGGATGGGATTATGGATAAACCTGTCAACACCCATGTTCAGTGGGGAAGCAATTACAGAAGCCAGACCTTCCACCTTCTGCATCCCACAATGACCTTGGGTCCATACTCCCAGGGGTGTTAAAGAGTAGGAAAGCTATCAGGGGAGGGGTTGGAATACAGAGGTCTGGTGGTGGAAATGTGAAAAGCTGTACCCCTCTATCCTATGGTTTTGTCAATATTTCCTTTTTATAAATAAAAAATTTTTTAAAAAGATATTAATGGGTTTTTCAGTTGCTTCCTTTTTATAACTCTGATAAATAATTCTGGAATGAATGTAGGGGTGGACTTCTAGGTGTGGGGCTACAGTTTAGCAGCAGCTGTGTCTCTCTCCTCTCCCCAGTCAACTAAGAATAATAGAGAAGTTCACTTGAAAAGAAAACAAGACTCAGATTACTTTGGGAAACTACCCAGTGATGAGTGAGTGCAAACACGTGTGGTTTGTGGACAAAGAAGGGCATAAGGAGAGATCCCTAGTGCTGAAAGCTTGTATTTACCCGGGAGGTGCTGATAGTCCAACAGTCTGCCAATCGAGGGACCACTTCCAGTCTGAATTTTATCAGGAAATGAACTGCTGACTGGAGAAGAAGATCCCGTAAGACTCACCAAATGCAACTGTGAGTCTCCATTGCTACTGTCCCTTAGGGGCTGGAGCAGCAGTGGAGAGGCCCTGTGCTGACACTGGGGGCAGAGACCTTATCTAGCAACTCAGGAAAAGACATACTCTCCCAGTGGTCTGGAGGTGGGGTTGTATAGTGAGTGGCAGCTTTTCCACATTGCTCTCCTAATGAATTTGGAGACATGTTGAATAATTGCCTCAGAACTCATGGAGTACTAACAGAATTTGTTCAGAAATTCATAGGGCCAAGGACTGCTGCACATCTTAGTACTGGCTGCTGTCTGAGAAACCAAATTGGGCCTGGGGCTTTGGACCCTGGGAGCATGGGAATCTCTTTGCATAACTGCTGTGCATTCTTTCCCCAAGACTTTATTATCTCTATGTTAAGAGTGAATAATTAAGGTAAAAAAATCTTTCTTCACTCACTCTAAAGCTACCCTTATCAAAGCAAGGACTACAATAGCTGAATAAGGGCAAGAGACTGGCATACTCTAAGGATGACTCTTTAGTCACTATCAGGCCACCCCATCAGCTGGGGCCCTATTCGGGGAGTCCTGAGATTCCCAAAGAGACATGATGGGCCTAGACCTTGAATAAATCACTCTCTCCACTGTTACCAGTCATATCTATTAGGAACAACAAAATAGACCCCTTTGTGGGCCCCCTTGGGACCTTGCCCTCAACTTGGATCAACAATGGTAGAGAATGTTCCATCCTCCGAAGGGAGGATGGACAACATATGCTATGCTCAACTGAGGAAGATGAGTCCTGCTATTGGAGCAGCATGGAATGTTCCTACTCATGACCACAGAATGTGAGCTGAGATCTACAGGGATGCAGAGGTCACATAGGCTCCTAAACTGAATATGTGCCCCAGATCACATCAAATTGATGGGGTTTACAGTTAATTATATTTATATACCCTTCTCATATTTGCGAGCTACTCTCTTCTCTGATCCAGCTTTCTGGTCCTTTTTCCAACCACGACAACATCTCCGCAGACAATAACTTGGATCCACATGCATACCAGATTTCAGGTTCAGGTGGAAGAAAAAATAACTATTATAGCCACAGGCCCTTTGAAATATAACTAAAATATGCCTTCTAGCTATCTAGAAAATGAAGACCCCCCTACCTTTTCATCTGCACTATTCCAGCCTTTAATTTCATGATTTGTCAACAATTTGTTAGGTTTTATATATTAACTATCTTTTCAGCCACCAGGTTCAGCCACTGGTTCTTCCACCAGTCTGCCAACCACACTTCCCTGTACTGACAACCCCAGCAATGTGTACTTGGAGCTCCAATTCCCTAGAACCCTGCCCCACTATGGAAAAAAGAGTGGCAGTTTGGGAGTATAGATGGTCCTGTCAATGCCCATGTTCATCAGGGAAGCAATTACAGAAGCCAGACCTCCCACCTTCTGCATCCCACAATGACTTTGAGTCCATACTCTCAGAGGGTTGAAGAATAGGAAAGTTATCAAGGGAGGGGATGGGATATGGAGTTATGGTGGTGGGAACTGTGTGGAGTTGTACCCTTTTTATCCTATAGTTTTGTCAGCATTTCCTTTTTATAAATAAAATAAAATAATTAAGAAATCACCTTATAGTTAAAAAGCCTGCAGTCTTCCATAGCCCACAGGGAAGACAAAGAACAAAAGAGGGCTTAACAGCCACTGTGCTTCACCTCCAGGATTGACACTACACTGAAACAACTGTTAATTTCTATAACTGTGAACTCTTTAAGTACCTTACTTAGACACAAGTCAATCCAGGCAAGTGTGATTAGTGGATTGAATAGTACTGAGAGGGGGACCTCATAACACATGATAGACAATGGTTAAACCAAGAAGAAACACTGGAGAAATGAACCAAGACAAAAGCTCAGATTATAAAAACCCCGAAGGTAGAAGCATACGAGAATGAGGACAAGAACCAAACACTAACTGAAATATTAGTCACAGGAGAGAGGAAAGAGTTTGAAAGTATTATCTTTAGAAATGGGGAAACGGCAAATGAGATTGAAAGAAAATACTAACTATCTGGAAGTAATTGGATGAATGAAAACTGAAATACCTAAGCTAAGAGCACAACTAGCTGAACAAGCTCAAGCAGTATCAGAACAGAGTAACAAAATAGCTGAGCTACAGAAAGTACTAGAGGGGAGAGAGATTAGAATAACTCAGACAGAAAACAGAATTAACAAGAGTGAGGATGAATTAGAGAAAACTGAAAAAGAAGTAAGTGATCTCAAAAACAGATTAAGAGATCCTGAAAACAACAACAGAGACATGGGATGACTTCAAAAAAAGTAATATAAGTATTATTGACATGTCAGAGGAAAAAAGAAATGGAGGGAAAGTAAGCATTCTACAAGATATAATAGCTGAGAACTTCCCTAATCTAGGCAGATAAAAGACATCAAACTTCAAGAAGCTCAAAGGGTCCCAAACAGAATTGACCCAATCTTAACAACGATCAAGACACAGCATATTTAGAATGAAAAGGAATAAGAATACAAAAATGATTTTGAACACTGCAAGAGAAAAACAAAGTTTCATCTACACAGGAAAACCCATATGGTTAGCAGCAGATTTCTCCACACAAACACTACAGTCCAGAAGAGAATGGCATGATATATATCGAGTTCACAATGAGAAAGGCTTTCAAACAAGACTACAGTATCCTGCTAGACTGTCATTCCAAATAAATGTAAGCATAAAAACCTTCTCAGACAGGCAACAGTTGAAGGAATCAACTATCACCAGGCCTGTCCTGAAAAAAGTTCTGAAAGGTCTCTTATAAGCAATCACATCATAAAAATGCCATATATGAGAACACTCTAAAATTTTAGAATAATGACATTAAAATATCTTCATTCTATGATATCAATACATGTCAGTGGCTTGAATTCACCTATTAAAAGGCACAGAGTAAGAAGATGGATCAGAAAACACAACCCAACCATATGATGTCTGCAGGAATCTCCCCTAACTCAGTAAGACAAACACAGAGTCAAAGTGAAAGGATGGTAAACCATCCAAGCCATACAAGCCAATGGACCACAAAAAATGGCAGGAATTGCTATTCTCAATCTGACAAGATAGACCTTAAAACAAGTAAAATTTTAAAAGATAGGGATAGACATTACTTAATGCTCAGAAGATCAGTCAATCAAGGGGTCGTAACAATTACTAACATCTATGCTCCCAATGAGAGGCCATCTAAATATTTGCATCAAACATCTGCTGAAAGGGCTATAGCAATTAATTAACAGCTACACAGCAATAGTAGGGGATTTCAACAACCCTTAGATGTTAGACCAGAAACTATCAAATACTTAGAGGAAAATACTGAACAAAATCTTTCCCATCTAAATATTAAAGGCATCTTCAATGAAACAAATCCAATTTAAAATAAATTGAACAATGAACACAATGCAGAACTTGGACTAAGTCTGGTGTTTTGCAACCAAGTAAAGGAGTCTGGGGGTGGGAGGCGAGGGTTCAGGTCCTGGAACATGATGGCAGAGGAGGGCCTAGAGGGGCACTGAATTATTATATGGAAAACTAAGAAATGTGAATAGGGGCAGATAGCATAATGGTTATGCAAAGCTACTCTTATTCCTGAGGCTCCAAAGTCTCAGGTTCCTGGTGAATTTACCTTCTTTAACCTGTCTTGGATGGAGCTCAGAGATATCATGGTAAGTGAGATAAATCAGAAATAAAAGGATGAATATGGGATGATCTCACTCATAGGCAAAAGTAGAAAAACAAGATCAGAAGGGGAAACTATAAGCAGAACTTGGACTGCAGTTGGTGTATTGCACCAAAGTAAAAGACTCTGGGTTGGGAGGAGGGCTTCAGGTCCTGAAACATGATGGCAGAGAAGGACATAGTGGGAGTTGTATTGTTATGTGGAAATGTTATGCATGTACAAACTATTGTATTTCATTGTTGATTGTAAACCATTAATCCTCTGATAAATTTAAAGAACATAAAAAAAGAGAGAATGATGGGCGGATGAAGGTTGAGGGTATGGATCAATCTCCTAACTCCCACATCCAACAATGACAGAAGACAGAACTCCTACCTTCTGCACCCAAAAAGCAACCTTGATCCATACCCCCAGTGGGGGAAAAGTAATAGGAAGAAGAAGATAAGAGAGCTCTGAACTCCAGCTTCATCAGCACCTAAAGAGAGAGAAGGAAAAGGAGAGGGACATATGGCAAGTTGTATAATCAACACTACAATGTGTGATGTGTGTGCAAGAAACCTTTAAAGCATTGAGTCTTTGAAGGGACACGAGAAATTCAATTATCAAAACCTTGTGGAACTCAGAACTCTGGTAACCAGGCACCCACATTCCACAAACAGCAACCTCTCCAGGTCACTTTCCAGGAGACTGGAAGGAAGCAGCATGTTTTGCTGTGTGCCCAGACCCTCTGGCTCTGGCTGTAAGAAATGCCAAGTGGCAGCAACATGGAATATGTGTCAGACATGGATGAGAAATCATGTGCAGTGCCCCTGGCCAGCTTCTCAAAGACACAGAAGGATTGTACCAGAGAGACTCAAGGATCCAACAGATTGCGAGGCAGACTCCAACTTTCCCAGTGAGGGTCAGGTGAACCCCAGGAACAGGAAGGTCAGGAGGTGCAGAGTGACTGTGACTATATACATGACCAAGATCAAACTCCCGGTCAAGGCCCAGCCCAGGGGCTGACTGGAGGAGAGACACTTACTACAATGCGCTGGGGTACAGAGTCACAATCTGAAGGACCACCATAGATGAGCAGAACTCTGGGGAGCCTGAGTCAGATGCCCAGAGTCAGAAACACCTGGGTGTGTCAGCGGAGGTGGAAGAGGGCAGTCCTGCAGCACCTCCCGAGGCTCCATCTTCAGCACCAGCAGCAGCTCCAGAGGCAGGACAACCACCAGCAGAGCCATCACCTCCTGCAGCAGCCTCCCTCTTGCTGGCTCTTGTGGACTCAGCTCAGGAACGACAACTTACAGTGGTTCCCTCACCTCAGATAAACTTTCTATCTCCTGATGTTTTAACAGCTTGGTTTGTGGAGATTTTAGTATTCATTTTTCTCTTTCTTTCTTTTCTCTATTTAATATTTAAATATCACTGAAATATTTCATTTAGAGTTCAAAATATAAAAATAAAATATAGGGGGTAAACATTACATTTTGTGATGCTTTAGTATTTTTTAGATAGGTACCTAAGAGTGGAATCACCAGATTATATTGTTTAATTTTTATTAAAAAATGGAAATATTGAAAAGACCATAGGATAAAAGTGGCAGAAATCCATACAGTTCCCACCACCAGAACTCCATATCCAATCTCCTCCCTTGATAGATTTCCTATTCTTTATCCCTGTGGGAGTATGGACCCAGGGTCCTTATTGGGCACAGAAGGTAATTGCTTCCCCACTGAACGTGGGCATTGGCAGGTCAATCCATACTGCCATTCTCTCTTTCCCTAGTGGGGCAGGGATCTAGGGAGGTGGGGCTCCAGGGCATATTGGTGAGGTTGTCTGCCCAAGGAAGTCAGGCTAGCATCATGATAGCATCTGGAACCTGGTGGCTGAAAAAGAGTTAAGATATAAAGTAAAAAAAAAAAAAAAATTTGACTAATCATCAACCTAAAGGCTAGAATATTGCAAGTGAAGATTTGGGGTCTCCCTTTTGGAAAAAGCTAGTAGGTCTGTTTTAGGTATATTTCAAGGGGCCCATGACTTTACTAGTTTTTGCCTGAGCCTGACATCTTATATGCAGGTGGACGCAAATTATTGTCTGCGGTGATGGTATCAGAGTTGGAAATAAGACTACAAAGCTGGATCAGGGAAGAGAGTAGCTCCCAGATATGGGAAAAGTATTTAAATATTGATAACTATAAACCCCATCTATTTGATCTGAGGCCCATAGTCAGCACAAGGACCTATATAACCTCTGCATATCCCTGTAGGTCTGATCTGGCATTCTGTGGTCATGGCTAGGAACATTCCAGGCTGCACTAATTTCAGGGTCCATCATCCTTGGGTGGTAGGCAGAGTATGCTATCCAACCTCCTTTCAGAGAATGGAACAGTCCCTACCATCGTTCATCCACACTGATGGCCAGGTCCTACAGGGGCCCACAGAGTGGTCCATTATGTTGTTCCTGATGGAGATGACCAATGACAGTGGTGAGAGTGATCTGTTAGAGGTCTAGGCCCATCATGTCTGTGTGGGAATCCCAGGACTCCCTCACTAGGGCTTCAGGTATTAAGGTGGCTTGGTAGTGACTAAAGAGTCAATAAAGTAATCCAGTCTCTTACCCTTATTCAACTTTTGTAGTGCTTACTTTCTTCTGACAAGGTTGGCTTTGGAGTGATTAAGGAACGTGCAATAGGAGGGAGGTGACGTTATCTAGGTGTAAGTAGAAACTGTTTAGGTCCTTTATGGTGTCTTTTTTTTTAGCTCTTTCTGCTTGCTTGCTACATTTATTGACTCACTGAAAACTATAGTGTTGGGCATTTTGGGGGGCCTCTTCCCCGGGCACAAAATCCTGGCTTAACCCACTCTGTTGCGCACCAGATGCAGGGGCCTAAGAGAATGATCTGGGGCAGCAGGGGTGGAGCCATACAGGTTTCTCTCTATGCCTGATGCTAGTGTCACGGTGAGAGAAGACCCAGGTCTTTGTCTCATGGGGACTTTGTCTCATGGGCAATCCATTTATAGAACAGCAAAGTAGGGTTTATAAGGGGTTGTAGGAGGAGACAAGGTATCCATCTCATATATGGTTTTGGAGAAGAAGAAGAAAGAGAATAGGGGGTTGATAAAAGGTCAGAGCACCCCTGGTAAATGTTGAACAAGGGGTTTAGTTGCTCAAAGGAATGAAGGAAGTAGGGTTATCAATAACTAGCAGACAGAAAGGAGCCTTAAGAGAGGAGATAGATCATGTAGGATTAGAAGGGCCTGAGGAGGTGAAGGAGTAAAGAGGATGCTCTTTGGTTATAGTTTGACAGAGCAGAACAATGATGTGTGGGCCATGTATGATCAAAGAAGATCGACTTCTATTAACTTCTGAGTAAAGGAACTAACTGGTTTGAGAACAAGTAAATGGGCTGCATGCAAGGTCCATTGTGAAGCAGGGAGGCTTACAGAGGAGACAGTCTATGGTGGTAGTTTCCCTCCATGCTCAGTCTCAAGTAGAGAGAGACTAACAGGAAAAGGTTGTACCATCAGACTCCCATTTTTAATAGGAGGTTCCACACCATGCTCAACCATATCCTCACAATTTCCCTACACTATTGTACACTTTTGCTTTAAGGTATATGTTTTCCCCCAACTTCTGGATACATGTACATATGCCCTGTCTCATGGGCCCTGGTCTGTATCTAGGTTTTGAGGTCTGTTAAGAAGTGTACCTTCCCCGGAAGATGGCAGACTGAGAAGCTTCTAGTGGCTTGAGCTCTGATCACATCTTCTGGAAATGGTAGGATTATCTGCCTAGAGCAGGCCAGTCAATAAGGGGTCCTAGCGGTGACACCAAGGAGGTGACTATAACTTAATTTGGGTTAAGAATTAGAGTAGAGGTGGCTCGGACTAGCAGGCGGGCTGCTCCAGACTTCCCAGGTGGCGGCAGGCAAGGCGGGTGCGCCAGGCATTGTCCTCGGCCCGGGAAGGTGGCTCCTCCGCCGGTTGCAGAGCGCTGCTGGGCGGCCGGCAGAGGACCCGGAGAGAGCACTTTAGCTCAGGGGCTTTCTCTTGGGAGTCTCCAGGGACCACCGCGACCCTGAGGGCGGATCCAAAGACTTCTTGAGTATAGCTCTCATTGGATCAAAGGACTTGGAGCTAGTTTTCATCTTTGAGAAATCCTTTAAAAAAGCTTCTGGGGTCCCAGAAGAAGGCGGACTGAGAAGCTGCTAGTGGCTGAGCTCTGACCACATCTCCTGGAAACGGTAGGATTTTCTGCCTTTAGCAGGGCAGCCAATAAGGGGTCCTAGCGGCGACACCAAGGAGGTGACTATCACTTAATTTGGGTTAAGAATTAGAGGAGGGAAAAAAGGGGAAAAGAAAAAAAAAGGAAAAAAAATTTTTTTCTTCCTTTTAATTTTCAAGCATACCTCCTTCCTGCCCCCCCCCCATAACCAGTCCTTTTCTTTACCAAATTCCTGTCCCACCAGGGAGTATCATTATTTCTAAGTCTATACCCTTCTGAAACCTCTGGCCTTTTTTCTTTCTAAGTAGGCAACCCCCCCACCTCACACTTCATAGCTAATTAAATAATTAAAAATAAATACATTAAAAAAAAACCTTTTCCTTTCACTGCCCTTTTATGACTGTTCTTTTACTTATCTTTTTCTTTTATTCTCTCTCTCTCTTACTTTTTTTTTCTTTTTCTCATTCTTGTCATCCCTTCTTCCTTAATCCTACAGCTTCCAAAGTCACAGCCC
Source organism: Erinaceus europaeus (assembly GCF_950295315.1). Lineage (NCBI taxonomy): Eukaryota > Metazoa > Chordata > Mammalia > Eulipotyphla > Erinaceidae > Erinaceus > Erinaceus europaeus. Next base: position 51,047,167 of record NC_080169.1, on the reverse strand, counting down.
CCAGCCCCCACACCAACAAACAGTGTGCTTTTTTGAATTCACTGATACACATTTGGGAATTTCCTTTCACTGCTCGTTAATTACAGCTCTTTTTCTTTTCTTTTCCCTTTTCTCTCTCTTGTCTCTCTCTCCCTCTCTTTTTTTTTAAATCTTGTCATACACTTCTTCCTTCTTCTTTGCCTTTCTGAATTTGTCAATTATTTTGGGGAAGAAATCTGACTCAGAGTGAACTCTCTATGTGTGTATCTCTGCTCTAGTTCCATTTCCCCTCTTGTTACCCCTAGAATATACAGTGGATAATAGATTTGCATAACTGTCTATTCTTGCTATCCTTTCTTTCTTTTCTCTTTCTTCACTGGGATTTGGTTACTATTTTTTCACGGACTGGAAAAATTGTTTGGCTAACTGGTAACGATCAAACTACTTCAATACTTGCTTCAGTTGCTACTGTAATTCCTGAGGTTGGTGAGTGCAATTGTCATAAAGGTATTTAGTAGTGTGTTGCTTGTACTCAAGACACAACAACTGAGGAACAACAGAGCATAAAAAAAAGAAGAAAGAAACACATAAATAAAAAAAATGGGTAGATCAAAAACAAATAAAACTGCTACTCCAATGAATGAAGACAAGAGCCCAGAAGAAACTACAAATCAGCCAGAAGTAACCATAGATAAGAAATGTATGCAAGCAATAATAAACTTATTAATCACAGAAATGAAAACAACATTGGAGGAAAGGAATGGCACTATTAGGGAAACAACAGTTGAGACCCCCAAGGAAAATACTGATTATCTTGAGGCAATTAGAGAACTGAAAGCTGAAATAGCTGTAATGAGGAAAGAAGCTGAGGCAAGGGAAAGCAGACTAACAGAAGCAGAAAACAGAATTAGTCAGACAGAGGATGAGTTAGAGAAAATGAAGAAAGAGGTGAAAGAGCTTAAAAAGAGATTGAGAGACACTGAAAACAACAACAAGTGACATATGGGATGATCTCAAAAGAAGTAACATTCGTATAATTGGCCTGCCAGGGGAAGAAAGAGAGGAAGGGGAAGCAAACATTCTAGAGGAAATAATAGAAGAAAACTTCCCAGACCTGAATAACAGAAAGGACATCAAGATTCAAGAGGCCCAGAGAGTACCAAACAGAATCAACCCAGACCTGAAGACACCAAGACACATCATAGTCACAATGAGAAGAAGTAAGGATAAAGAAAGGATCCTATAGGCTGCAAGAGAGAAACAAAAAGTCACATACAAGGGAAAACCCAGAAGACTATCTGCAGACTTCTCCACTCAAACTCTAAAAGCCTGAAGGGAATGGCAAGATATCTATCAAGCCCTGAATGAAAAAGGGTTTCAACCAAGAATAATATATCCTGCTAGACTTTCATTCAAATTAGATGGAGTGATAAAAACCTTCTTAGATAAACAACAGTTAAAGGAGGCAACCATCACCAAGCCAGCCCTGAAAGAGGTTCTAAAAGACCTCTTATAAACAAGAACATCACTATAATACTTGCAATATATCAGAGCAAACAAATTTTTTTTGAACAATGGCACTACAATACATTAAATCCATAATATCAATAAACATCAATGGCTTAAACTCACCCATCAAAAGGCACAGGGTGGGGGATGGACCAGAAAACATAACCCAACCATATGCTGCTTGCAAGAATCCCATCTGTCACAACAAGATAAACACAGACTTAAAGTGAAAGGTTGGAAAACTATCATACAGGCTAACGGACCACAAAAAAGGGCAGGAACAGCCATTCTCATCTCAGACACGATAGATTTTAAATTAAATAAAGTAATAAAAGATAGGCAAGAACATTACATAATGATAAGAGAATCAATCAGCCAAGAAGACTTAACAATTATTAACATCTATGCACCCAATGAGGGACCATCTAAATACATTAAGCACCTACTGAAAGAATTTCAAAAATACATCAATAGTAATACAATAATAGTGGGAGACTTCAATACCCCACTCTCACACATAGACAGATCAAAAAAGCAGAGAACCAATAAAGATACAAGAGAATTGAATAAAGAGATTGACAGACTAGACCTCTTGAATATTTTGAGACTCCTCCACCCCAAAAAACTGGAATACACCTTCTTTTCAAATCCACATAACACATACTCAATGATAGACCACATGTTAGGCCACAAAGACAGCATCAATAAATTCAAGAGCATTGAAATCATCCCAAGTATCTTCTCAGACCACAGTGGAGTAAAACTGACATTTAACAACAAACAGAAAATTATTAAAAGTCACAGAATTTGGAAACTAAACAACATACTCCTTAATAACCACTGGGTCAGAGACTCAATCAAGCAGGAAATTCAAATGTTCCTGGAAACTAATGAAAATGAAGACACAACCTATCAAAATATTTGGGACACAGCTAAAGCAGTACTGAGAGGGAAACTTATAGCCATACAATCACATATTAAACACCAAGAAGAAGCTCAAATGAACGACCTTACTGCACACCTCAAGGACGTAGAGGAAGAGGAATAAAGGAACCCTAAAGCAACCAGAAGGACAGAAATCACTAAAGTTAGAGCAGAAATAAACAACATCGAAAATAAAAGAACCATACAAAAGATCAATGAAGCCAAATGTTGGTTCTTTGAAAGATTAAACAAAGTTGACAAACCCCTAGCCAGACTCACCAAACAAAAAAGAGAGAAGACTCAAATTAATAGAATTGTAAACGATGCAGGAGATATCACAACTGACACCACAGAAATCCAGAGAATCCTGCGAAACTTCTATAAAGAACTATATGCCACCAAGCTAGAGAACCTGGAAGAAATGGACCAATTCCTAGAAACATATGCCCTTCCAAAACTGAACCAAGAAGAACTACAAAATCTAAATGCACCAATCACAGACAAAGAAATTGAAACCATTATTAAGAGTCTCCCCAACAACAAAAGTCCTGGACCAGATGGCTTCACAAACGAATTCTACAAAACTTTCAGGAAACAGTTAATACACATACTTCTTAAGCTATTCTATAAGATTGAAGAAACAGGAATACTCCCTTCCACCTTCTATGAAGCCAACATCACCCTGATACCAAAAGCTGATAGGGACAGAACAAAAAAGGAAAACTACAGACCAATATCTCTGATGAACATAGATGCCAAAATATTAAACAAGATCTTGGCCAACCGGATACAGCAGCACATCAAAAAGATTGTTCATCATGACCAAGTGGGATTCATCCCAGGAATGCAAGGCTGGTTCAACATCCATAAGTCAATCACCATAAGTCATTCACCACATCAATAAAAGCAAAGCCAAAAACCACATGATTATCTCAACAGATGCAGAGAAAGCCTTTGACAAGATCCAACACCCATTCATGCTCAAAACTCTACAAAAAATGGGAATAGATGGGAAATTCCTCAAGATAGTGGAGTCTATATATAGCAAACCTACAGCCAACATCATACTCAATGGACAGAAGCTGAAAGCATTCCCCCTCAGATCGGGGACTAGACAGGGCTGTCCACTGTCACCGTTACTCTTTAACATAGTATGGGAAGTTCTTGCCATAGCAATCAGGCAAGAGAAAGAAATCAAAGGAATACAGATTGCAAGGGAAGAAGTCAAGCTCTCACTATCTGCAGATGATATGATAGTATACATAGAAAGACCTAAAGAATCCAGTAGAAAATTACTGGAAGTTATTAGGCAATATAGCAAGGTATCAGGCTACAAAGTCAATGTACAAAAATCAGTGGCATTTCTTTATGCAAACACTAAATCTGAAGAAGAAGACATCCAGAAATCACTCCCATTTACTGTTTCAGCAAAATCAATCAAATACCTAGGAATAAAGTTGACCAAAGAAGTGAAAGACTTGTATACTGAAAACTATGAGTCGCTACTCAAGGAAATAGAAACTGATACCAAGAAATGGAAAGATATCCCATCCTCATGGATTAGAAGAATAAATATCATCAAAATGAATATTCTCCCCAGAGCCATATACAAATTTAATGCAATACCCATCAAAGTTCCACCAAGCTTCTTTAAGAGAATAGAACAAACACAACAATCATTTATCTGGAACCTGAAAACACCTACAATTGCCAAAACCATCTTGAGGAAAAGAAACAGGAATGGAGGCATCACACTCCCAGACCTTAAACTATATTTTAAAGCCATGATCATCAAAACAGCATGGTACTGGAACAAAAATAGGCACACAGACCAGTGGAACAGAATTGAAAGCCCAGAAATAAATCCCCACACCTATGGACATCTAATCTTTGATAAGGGGGCCCAAAGTACTAAATGGAAAAAGGAGGCTCTCTTCAATAAATGGTGCTGGGAAAACTGGGTTGTAACAAGCAGAAGAATGAAATTGAACCAGTTTATCTCACCAGAAACAAAAATCAACTCCAAATGGATCAAAGACCTGGATTTTAGAACAGAAACAAGCAAATACTAAGAGGAAAACGTTGGTTAAACACTTTCCCACCTATACCTCAAGGACATCTTTGATGAATCAAACCCAACTGCAAGGAAGACTAAAGCAGAAACAAACCAACGGGACTACATCAAGTTGAAAAGCTTCTGCACATCCAAAAGAAACTATTAAACAAACAAAGAGACCCCTCACAGAATGGGAGAAGATCTTCACATGCCATACATCAGACAAGAAACTAATCACCAAAATACATAAAGAGCTCAGCAAACTTAGCACCAAAAAAGCAAATGACCCCATCCAAAAATGGGCAAAGGATATGAACAAAACATTCACCTCAGAGGAGATCCAAAAGGCTAACAAACATATGAAAAACTGCTCTAGGTCACTGATTGTCAGAGAATTTCAAATTAAGACAACACTAAGATACCACCTCACTCCTGTAAGAATGGCATACATCAAAAAGGACAGCAGCAACAAATGCTGGAGAGGATGTGGGGACAGAGGAACCCTTCTGCATTGCTGGCGGGAATGTAAATTGGTACAGCCTCTGTGGAGAGCAGTCTGGAAAACTCTCAGAAGGCTAGACATGGACCTTATATGATCCAGTAATTCCTCTCCTGGGCTTATACCCCAAGGACTCCATAACACCCAACCTAAAAGAAGTGTGTACTCCTATGTTCATAGCAGCACAATTCATAAGAGCTAAAACCTGGAAGCAACCCAGGTGCCCAACAACAGATGAGTGGCTGAGAAAGCTGTGATATATACACAATGGAATACGATGTAGCTATCAAGAACAATGAACCCACCTTCTCTGACCCATCTTGGACAGAGCTAGAAGGAATTATGTTAAGTGAGCTAGGTCAGAAAGAAAAAGATGAGTATGGGATGATCCCACTCATCAACAGAAGTTAACTAAGAAGATCTGAAAGGGAAACTAAAAGCAGGACCTGACCAAATTGTAAGTAGGGCACCAAGGTAAAAACCCTGTGGTGAGGGGTAGACATGCAGCGTCCTGGGACAGTGGGGGGTGGGACTGGATGGGAAGGATGGGTCACTTTGTTTTGGTGGTGGGAATGGTGTTTATGTACACTCCTAGCAAAATGTAGACATATACATCAGTAGTTAATTAATATGAGAGGGGTAAATCAATTGTATGTCTCAAAGTTTTTCAAAACACAAACTGAATCTTTTTAATATTAAGGCTGTGTATTTGATATGCGGACTCTCTCAAAAGCCTAGACCAAGTAGATTAGAAGCATCCAATAGCACAGCTATATACAAGATACTGGATACTGTACAGCAAACCCTAACAAAAGGACTTTTCAAAGTTAACCCAATTACCAAATAATGTGATGATAACATTAACTATCCATTGTCTTTTTGAACCCTAAGACAGCAGGAACTTCACATCTCCACTATAGAACCCCTACTTCCCCCAGTCCTGGAACCCTTGGATAGGGCCCGCTTTCCCGTATGCCTCTCCCAATCCATATCTAATAATATTGCATCCGCTGATCACAACCTAACCAACGCAGCGATTGCCACCTCAACATGCTTCACCTCAGGCTGTGTCCAGAGACTTCACGTGTGGAATGACAACCCTTCAGCTTCATTACTCGGGTTCCAGATGCCACCAGGAGGCTAGCCAGGCTTCCCTGGATTGAAGACCCCACCAATGTGTCCTGGAGCTCAGCTTCCTCAGAGACACACCCTACTAGGGAAAGAGAGAGGCAGACTGGGAGTATGGACCGACTAGTCAATGCCCATGTTCAGCGGGGAAGCCATTACAGAAGCCAGACCTTCTACCTTCTGCAACCCTCAATGACCCTGGGTCCATGCTCCCAGAGAGATAGAGAATGGGAAAGCTGTCAGGGGAGGGGGTTGGTTATGGAGATTGAGTGGTGGAATTGTGTGGAGTTGTACCCCTCCTACCCTATGGTTTTGTTAATTAATCCTTTCTTAAATAAAAAATAAATAAATAAAAAAGAAGTGTACCATCCTAAATGGAATTAAGGAGTCCTATGAGCTAGGAAAGTTCTCACCAGAATAATGAAGCTGAAGTGTTGACATTCCATACCTGACGTCTCTGGACACATTCCGAAGTGAAGCATGCCGTGGTGGTACTCTGTGCATTGAATAGGCTGAGATCAGCAGATTCAGTACCAGTTGGTATGAATTGAGAGAAGCATGTAGGAAAGTGAGCCCCACCCTAGAGAGTCCAGGACTGGGAGAAATATGTATTTTATAGACAAAGGGGGACGGTTCCTGTTGTCTTAGGGTTTAATAAGGCAAAAGATAGTAACTGTTGTAATCAAATTATTTGGCAATTGGTTAACTTTGAAAATCCCATTGTTATGATTTGTTGTAGCATACAACTGGATTATTGTGTAGCCTAGAAAACTTCTTGAGGCAAGTTTATTTCACTTTTGAAAAGGTTGTATAAGAGGCAGAAAAGCCTCCATTTCCATGTAGAAATTTAACCAAGGAAAAGCAAACAAATATTTTTTAAAGAAACAGTTAATTTTATTTATTTGCTATGTCTTATTTATTCACTTACTTTATTTTATTTTTTATCATCTTTATTTATTTATTGGATACAGACAGCCGGAAATCAAAATGGAAGGGGGAGATAAAGAGTTAGAGATACACCTGCAACAGTGCTTCACCCCTGGCAAAGCTTGCCCCCTGCAGGTGGGGACTAGGGACTTAAACCTGGGTTCTTGCACATTGTAACATGTGTGCTCAACTAGGTTCACCACCATCTACCTCAAGAAACAGTTAATTTAAACTTGTAGAAAAAAAATATATATATATACTGAGAATTTTTCAGGACCTGAACTATAAATGGAAAAAATCACTTTGGAGACTTTGGAAAGATAATAAAGTGAAGTAACAGATAATAAAGTGAAGAACTGCGACAAGGAAAAGTTAAAAATTGTATATTATGAATGCATAGGTAGAAACTAAGGACAGAGAAAAGAAAAGGTTAACACAAATGAAACCTAGACTATACTATATTATAGCAAAGTGGAGGACTCTGGAGGAAGAGGCGGGAGTTAAAGAGGACATGGGCACAGCTGTGGAGAAAGACTTGGTGACAGGAATGGTTTGCAGACACCTATACTAACAGCAGATGAGAGGTTGTACCCATATGTCAATAACTGTCATGTAAACCACTATTTACCCAATAAAATGATTTGGGGGAGGGGAAGTAACCAGGAGATCACTTAAAATTTTTTTTTAATCTTCTACTCCTTCATTCTACCACCTGCAATGTTCAAGCAGACATATTTAACTCTAATGTTTAAAGGATTGTACAGTGTGAAAACTTGGTAAACTTGACACTTATAATTTCTTATTGTAGAGCTAATACTAGAACTGGTCCTAGATTTCTAGTGAGATCCCAATTTTACACAAAAGAGTAGGCATCTATCTCATCAATCTATGGTTGTTTTTAGTTCTTTAATCAGTTTGATGTACCATTAATTTGTTTTGTTTTTATTCTTTCCCTATGAAACATAATGCTATCATTGCATTTTTCTTTACTGATATTGGAAATTGAACAGAAAAAAAAAGAAGGAAATGGAGAAAGGAAGGATGGTGGAAGGAAGAAAGAATGAAAGAAAGAAAGAAAGAAAGAAAGAAAGAATGAAATAAAGGGGGAAAGGAAGAAAGAAAGAAACTGAAAAGAGTGGTTTCATATGTTTATATTCACCCTGATGGTGATCAATTTCCTTTTTCTCCACATAGGAACATTGCTGTTACTATTACTTCTGATGAAAGTAATTTTTTTCTTTTTAATTGCCTCCAGGATGATTGCTGGAACTCTGTGTCTACATGGCAAAACTACTTCTGGTGGCCTTTTTCTTTTCTAATAGACCAGGGAAATGGAGAGAAAATGGGAAGATAGTGAAAAAATGACACCTGCAGTCCTGCAGCATAATTGGTGAAACTTCTTCCCCACAAGTGGAACCAACTACTTGAACCCTGGTCTTGTGTGTGGTAATGTGGGTGCCACAGTACTTGGCACTGGCACCTGTAAATAATTTTTTTTTTGCCACCAGGGTTACTTCTGGAGCTCAGTGCCTGCATGCCAAATAGAGTGCTCCCAGTGGCCTTTTTTTATTATTTGATAAGGCAGAGCAATTGACATGGGAGAGGAAGGTAGATGTTAGACAGATAGGTAGGTAGGTAGATAGATAGATGATAGACAGATAGATAGATAGATAGACAGACAGACCTGCAGCCCTGTTTTGCTGTTCTTAAAGCTTCCCCCCTGCAGGTGAGGAATTGGGTCATGAACCCAGGTTCTCAAGATATGATAACATATGTACTCAAATGCATCTGAGTCTTTCTTAATCTTCTAAAATAATATATCATTTGGTCTTAACTTGCCTTTTTTAGGTTCTGAGATAATGAACATTATTTTGTTTACTAGAGCACTACTCAACTCTAGCTTATGGTGGTGTGATTGATTGATTAAAGGACTTTGGAGCCTCAGGCATGAATCTCTTTGCGTAACTATTATGCTCTCTACGAACTGAACATTTTCTTATATTCTTCTAAGTCATTTGTATATCCTTTCTTGTAACATGTTAATTAGTTAATCTATTATGACAGATACAGAGAGAACGGGATGAGAGAGGGTGAGAGAAAGACACCTGAGGCTTGCTCCACCAACAGGGAAGTTTTCCCCCTGGAAGTGAAGATCAGGGGCTTGAACTTGGGTCCCAGCACATTCTACATTTTTTGCTTTATGGGATGCGTCACTGTCTGGCTCTTGGAAAAGTGTTTGTTAAAATACTCTACCCATTTAATTTATTTATTATTTTATTAAGTATATGGATATTTTCTGTACCTTGAATATTAACCTCGTGTCAGGTATACAATGGGAAAATACCATCTCTGTGATAAATCACATTGATTGATTCATACATATTAAACCAGACTTGCATGCATGGGACAAATCCCAATTGGTTGTAGTGTACAACTTTTTTGATGTACTGCTGGAATTTTGTTCAGCATATTAGCATCTATATTAACCAGAGATATTAGTCTATAGTTTTCTCTTTTGGTTGTTTATCTCTCTGATTTTTGCTATCAAGGTGATGATATTACTAATAAAATGGAGAAACAGGAGAAGAAACTCTTGAAGAAGGAAAAGAATTGCCTAGCTTCAGCTGCCCACACAGCTTCAGAAAAGAGCAGCAGTACTCCAAATGAGTGTAAAGAGACAAGTGAAAACCCAAAAAAGAAGCAAAAGCAGAAGTCCCAGGATTCTCAGAAGAATGAAGTAGAAAAGAGTCACCTGTCTCCAAGCTGAAGAAAAAGTAAACTTTTTCTAAGGTGGAGTTAGTTAATAGTGATCTTAAAAAACAACCAGCACTGTAAGTCTTCTCAAGAGGAAGAAATCTCCTAAAGAGAAACCAGTGAGCAATTAGGAAGGGACAAAGATTGTTACCAAGAAAAAGAAAAAGATATTCACTGAGTCCACCCAACAGTGGGCCTAAAGAGGCTGTTGGCAGTAAGAAGGCTTAAAAAAAAAAAATCCAGCTTTTCCCAGCCATGACATCATCTCCCCAGACAATAATTAGGATCCACCTGCATATTAGATTTCAGACTCAGGCCAAAAAAAAAAGAAAAAAAAACCACTAGTATAGCTATAGGCCCTTTGAAATATAACTAAGGTATGCCTACCAGCATGGAGGACCCCCCCCCAACATTTCATCTGCACTATTCCAGCCTTTATGTCCATGATCGCTCAACAATGTGTTTGGCTTTGTATATTAACTCTCTTTTCAGCCACCAGGTTCCAGATGCTAGCAGGATGCAACCAGACTTCCCTGGACAGACAACATCACCAATACGTCTTGGAGCTCCACTTCCCCAGAGCCCTTCCCCACTAGGGAAAGAGAGAGACAGGCTGGGAATGGATTGACTTGTCAATGCCCATGTTCAGCTGGAAAGCAGCTACAGATGCCAGACCTTCAACCTTCTGTATCCCACAATGATCTTGGATCCATGCTCCCAGAGGGTTAATAGGAAGCTATCAGGGGAGGGGAGGGTATAGGGAGGTCTAGTGGTGGGAATTGTGCGAAGTTGTACCCCTATTTTCCTATGGTTTTGTCAATGTTTCCTTTTTATAAATAAGATTTTTTTTGATTCCTAGGAAGATTAAAATGAATGTTATTCCCCAACCCATCTCCCCAGCCCCAATAAAAACAAATTCACAGAAGCTGGGGGGGGGGGGGGGGTGGTTTTATGCAATTTTAACTTTAGCCCTCTAGAGGTCACTATTACCAAACAAATCAATATGTTTTCCTGTTCTGTGTTATTTGTCAAACTCATCTTTTTCCAAAAATATTTTAGTTTTGTCGTTAAGGCTGTTTCATTTGGTTTTCTGACTACATTGACCTTTCATTCTTGTTACTCAATAAGGAGTCTCTTATCAGAAATTTTGGAGTAAGAGTAAAGAAAACATCATAACCATATTCTGATTTTTACCTGCTCTTTCAAATTAAAAAACCATTTGCCACACATATCATCATACTATTTTATAAACTTAGTTTACCCATGAAAATAATCTCTCTTTCTGATTACCTTTCTATAAACTCAAAGCAGGATTTGACTGAATTTGGAGTAGGGCACCAAAATAAAAATCTCTGGGTTGAAGGCGAGAGCAGAAGTTTGGCTTCACTGGGGGGGGAGAGATGGGATGGGACAGTCTTTTGATGGTGGGAATGGTGTTTATGTACACTCCTATTAATTTGTAGTCATATAAATCACTATTCAAAATAAATACATAATCTCTCTCCCTCTCTTATGTGTGTGCATGTGCTGGAGATATGGGAGAAAAATGAATAGAAAAAATAAATAAATTTTTAAAAAAGAATAGGAGGAAAGAAATATCAAGGTAGGATTTTTCTTCACAACTGATACCTACAGTGAGACATATTATTTCAGGCTGTTCCTGTAGTACAAATACTGAACTAAAACAAATGCTTCACAAAGCAATCTTTATTATGACAGAGGGGGGTGTGCTTCCAATTTTTTCTATTTAATTTTTCTATCTAATTTTTTCTATTCTTTCTGTTCTATTTTATTTTTAATGTGTTTTGAACACTGTAATTCTATAGACGATAAAAAGATGCCGGCAATAGTATAAAAAATGTTAACTTACTAGGGCACCAAAGTAAAAACCCTGTGGTGAGGGGTAGACATGCAGCTTCCTGGGACAGTGGAGGGTGGGAGTGGGTGGGAGGGATGGGTCACTTTCTTTTGGTGGTGGGAATGGTGTTTATGTACACTCCTAGCAAAATGTAGACATATAAATCAGTAGTTAATTAATATGAGCGGGGGAAAATCAATTGTATGTCTCAAAGTTTTTCAAAACACAAACTGAATCTTTTTAATATAAAGGCTGTGTATTTGATATGCGGACTCTCTCAAAAGCCTAGACCAAGTAGATCAGAAGCATCCAATAGCACAGCTATATACAAGATACTGGATACTGTACAGCAAACCCTAACAAAAGGACTTTTCAAAGTTAACCCAATTACCAAATAATGTGATGATAACATTAACTATCCATTGTCTTTTTGAACCCTAAGACAGCAGGAACCTCACATCTCCACTATAGAACCCCTACTTCCCCCAGTCCTGGAACCCTTGGATAGGGCCCGCTTTCCCGTATGCCTCTCCCAATCCATATCTAATAATATTGCATCCGCCGATCACAACCTAACCAACGCAACAATTGCCACCTCAACATGCTTCACCTCAGACTGTGTCCAGAGACTTCACGTGTGGAATGACAACCCTTCAGCTTCATTACTCGGGTGAGACCTTTCCTTTTATAGTACACTCTAATTTCATCTCAGGTGGTTCACTTTCTAACAAAGTCCCATAACCTAGATATACACCAGTTTCTGTGAGAGAGAGCTTATGTTCATACGTATCCATAAACTACTGCAAAATATATACCTGAAAGCAGAAGTACCCTACAGTTTGCAGTGAGTACCTCCCTAACACTTCCTCTCCACTATTCCAAGCTTTGGGTCCATGATTGCCCAACAATTTGTTTGGCTTTGTATGTTAACTCTCTTTTCAATCACCAGGTTCCAGATGCCATCAGGATGCTAGCCAGGCTTCCCTGGATTGAAGACCCCACCAATGTGTCCTGGAGCTCTGCTTCCCCAGAGACACACCCTACTAGGGAAAGAGAGAGGCAGACTGGGAGTATGGACCGACTAGTCAATGCCCATGTTCAGCGGGGAAGCCATTACAGAAGCCAGACCTTCTACCTTCTGCAACCCTCAATGACCCTGGGTCCATGCTCCCAGAGAGATAGAGAATGGGAAAGCTGTCAGGGGAGGGGGTCGGTTATGGAGATTGGGTGGTGGGAATTGTGTGGAGTTGTACCCCTCCTACCCTATGGTTTTGTTAATTAATCCTTTCTTAAATAAAATAAATAAATAAATAAATAAATAAATAATAATAAATGTTAACTTACGGGTGCCAGGCAGTAGCGCAGCTGGTTAAGCACACGTGGCACAAAGCGCAAGGACCAGCATCAGGATCCTGGTTCTGAGCCCCCACTACCCACCTGCAGGGGAGTTGCTTCACAGGTGGTGAAGCAGGTCTGCAGGTGTCTGTCTTCCCCCTCTCTGTCTTCCCCTCCTCTCTCCATTTCTCTCTGTCCCAAACAACAACGACAATAATAACAACAACAGGGGGAACAAAAATGGAGAAAAAAATAGCCTCCAGGAGCGGTGGATTTGTAGTGCAGGAACTGAGCCCTAGCGATAACCCTGGAGGTAAAAAATAAAATAAGAATAAATGTGAACTTACTGAAATGAAAGAAACAATTTAAAGAGTAGATGCAATATGGGCTGACAGACCTCAAAAAAAAAAAAAGGGAAAGTAGCATAATAATATGCACAATGTGATTCCATTTCCATATTTGTATTGTGAAAATTATATATTTAAAACAGTTGGGTAAAATGCATTGTAGTCCCATTCCTGCCTGTCTATTAAATAGTCAGACACACATCCAAGAAACTTCCTCAAGACCACCAGTCTTCCCACGCCACCAAAAACAGCCCTAAACCAAACCCCTATAAAAACTTTTCCAGTTTACGCTGGCAGGTAGTAGCCGAGGAGAATCACCTCTCATAATCTATCTGAGTAAAGCTTTTCTTTTTTTCTTTTTCCCATCTCTGGTTTTTCATCTTTTTTTCATCTCTGGCTTATGATGGTGCAGGGGAATGAACCTGGGACTATGCATCTGGAGGCATGAAAGTCTCTTTGCTTAACCATTATACTATCTGCCCCCACCCTTAAAAGTTTTCTTTATCTGCTCACCTGACTTGTCTATATCTCATTTTGTTTCTCACAGTAAGAAAAATAGCACTTTGGAGCTCTGAAGATGCACTCAAATCACCTGTAGATCTGATTCAAAAGTGTCCTGATTTAGTAGGTTTAAGGCAGGGCCTGATATTGTACAATTCTACCTGACTTCCATGTAATGCTGACAGTACCAACTAATGGATCAAACTATGAGTAGCCGCCATTTATGGAAATTAAGATGACACAAAATCCAAATGCAAAATGTGAACCTAGATTGGATATGGTTTCAAGGTAGAAAAAAAAAGCAGTAAAAGACAGATGGATGATAATTGGGGAAATGAAAAAATAAAAATGGATATGAGAAACAGTTACATAATTGATAATCATATCTTTTGTGGAGCTAAGGCCTTACATGTGCGTAGTTTCATGTTTCCCAAACCAACATTTTCATTCAACTAGAGGGACAGAGAGAGAGGGGGGCAGACTCTACAGCACTGACCCTCCCTCTGGTACTGTGGCATCTTCATAATGCCAGACAAGCCTGAGCCACACAGATGGCAGAGCATATCCTCTACCTAATTTACTTATCTCTGACTCCTAATGGTAATTTTATTTTTTATTTTTTTATTTTTTAAATTTCTTTATTTGGGAATTAATGTTTTACATTCAAAGTAATTACAATGTTTTGTACATGCATACATTTTCCGAGTTTTCCATATAACAATACAACCCCCACTAGGTCCTCTGTCATCCTTTTTGGACCTGTATTCTCCCCCCACTTCCCACCCCAGACTCTTTGGTGCAACGTGACAGATCCAGTTCAGGTTTTACTTGTGTTTTCTCTTCTGAACTTGTTTTTCAACTTCTGCCAGAGAGTGAGGTCATCCCATATTCATCCTTCTTTCTCTGACTTATTTTACTTAACACGAATTTTTCAAGGTCCATACAAGATCGGCTGAAAACAATGAAGTCACCATTTTTTATAGCTGAGTAGTATTCCATTGTGCATATATACTACAACTTGTTCAGCCACTCATCTGTTTTTGAACACCTGAGTTGCTTCCAGGTTTTGGCTATTACAAAGTGTGCTTCCAAGAACATATATGTACACAGATCTTTTTTAATGGGTGTGTTTGGTTCCTTAGGATATATCCTCAGGAGAAGAATTGCAGGATCATAGCGTAGGAACATTTCTAACCTTCTGAGAGTTCTCCAGACTGTTCTCCACAGAGGTTGGACCAATTTACATTCCCACCAGCAGTGCAGAAGGGTTCCTTTGACTCCACAACCTCTTCAGCATTTGCTGCTGTTGCATTTTCTGATGTATGACATTCTCACAGGAGTGAAGTGGTATGTCATTGTTGTCTTTATTTGCATTTCTCTGACACTCAAATACTTGGAGAATTTTTTCATATGTTTCTTGGCCTTTTGGATCTCTTCTGTGGTGAATATTCTGTCCATGTCATCTCCCCATTTTTGGATGGAGTTATTTGTTTTCTTGTGGTTGAGTTTGGTAAGCTCTTTACATACAGGTTATTAGCCTTTTTTCTGATGTATGGCATGTAAAGATCTTCTCCCATTCTTTGAGGGGTCTCTTGATTTGGGCAGTGGTTTCTTTTGTTGTGCAGAAGCTTTTTAATTTGATGTAGTTCCATAGGTTTGTGCTTGCCTTCGTCTTCTTTGTAGTTGGATTCGATTCATTGAAGATGTCTTTAAATTTATGTGGAAAAGAGTTCTTCCAAAATTTTCCTCTAAGTACCTGATAGTTTCTGGTCTAACATCCAAGTCCTTCATCAACTTGGAATTTATTTTTGTGTTTGGTGAAATATAGTGGTTCAGTTTCATTCTTCTGCATGTTTCAACCCATTTTTTCTAACACCATTTGTTGAAGAGACTCTGCTTTGACCATTTAATAGTCTGGGCACCTTTGTCAAAGATTACATGTCCATAGGTGAGGGGGCTTACTTTTGGGCTCTCAATTCGATCCCACTGGTCAGTGTGTCTATTCATGTTCCAGTACCAAGCAGTTTTGATGACAATGGCCCTATAATACAATTTGAGCTCTGGGAGTGTGATGCCTCCAGTTCTGTTCTTTCTTCTCAAGATTGTTTTGGCAATTCTAGGTCTTTTCTGGTTTCAGATAAACATTTGTAGCATTTGTTCTATTCTACCAAAAAATGTGCATGGGATCTTGATGGGGATAGCATTAAATTTGTAGATGGCTCTGGGTAATATATTAATTTTGGTGATGTTAATTCTTCCAACTCATGAAGATGGAATATCTTTCCATTTCTTTGTGTCTTTTTCAATTTCCTTGAGTAGTGACTCATAATTTTCAGTATACAAGTATTTCACTTCTTTGGTTAGGTTTATTCCTAGATATTTTATTGTTTTAGTTACTATAGTAAAAGGAATTGATTTCTGGATTTCATCTTCTTCTACTTTAGTGTTTGCATAGAGGAATCCCACTGACTTTTGTATGTTAATTTTGTAGCCTGACATCTTACTGTATTGCCTGATGATTTCCAAAAGCTTCTTTCTGGATTCCTTTGTTTTTTGTTTTTTGGTTTTTTTTTTATGTATACTATCATGTCATCTGCAAATAGAGAGAGTTTGACTTCTTCTCTTCCAATGTATATTCCTTTCATTCCTTGCTCCTGCCTCGTTGCTATGGCAAGAACTTCCAAGACTATGTTGAGTAATAGTGGTGATAGGGGGTAGTCCTGTCTAGTACCTGATCTGAGGGGAAATGCTCCCAGTTTTTCACCACTGAGTAAGATGTTGGCTGTAGGTTTGCTATATACAGACTCCACTATCTTCAGGAATTTTCCATCTGTTCCCATTTTTGTAGTGTTTTGATCATAAAGGGATGCTGTATTCTGTCAAAGGCCTCCTCTGCATCTATTGATATGACCATGTGGTTTTTTATCTTACTTTTATTGATGTGGTGGATCACGTTGATTGATTTATGTATTTTAAACCAAGCTTGAATCCCTGGGATAAACCCCACTTGGTCATGATGAACAATCTTTTAATATACTTCTGTATCCAGATGACTAGAATTTTGTTCAATATTTTAGCATCTATCTTCATCAGAGATACTGGTCTGTAGTTTTCTGTTTTGGTTTTGTCCGTGTCTGCTTTTGGTATCAAAGTGATGCTGGCTTCATAGAAGCTGGAAGGAAGTATTCCAGTGTCTTTAATCTTCTGGAAGACTTGTAAAAGTAAATATATTAACTCTTCTTTGAAGGTTTTTTAGAATTCATTTGTAAAAGCATCTAGTCCAGGACTTTTATTCTTGAGAAGGTTTTTGACAACTGTTTAAATTTCATTAGCTGTGATAGGCTTATTCATGTTATCTAGTTCCCCTTTACTTAATTTGGGAAGTTCTTAGGTATCTAAAATATTGTCCATTTCATAGTTTTTAGGCATTTCATAGTTCTTATATATCTAAGAAATTGTTCATTTCATAGAAGTCTCGTATGATATGTTGGTCATGATGAACAATCTTTTTAATATACTGCTGTATCCAGATGAACTTCTGGGGTGTCTGTTGTGATATCTCCTTTTTCCTTTATGATTTGATTTATTTGGGTTTTCTCCCTCTTTTGTTTTGTAAATCTGGCTAAAGGTTTTTTGATTTTGTTCACTCTTTCAAAGAACCAACATTTACTTTCGTTGATCTTTTATATGGTTTTCTTATTTTCAATATTATTTATTTCTGCCCTAACTTTAGTCTGAGAAGATGCTTGGGATGATTTCAATGCTCTTGAATATGCTGGCACTGTCTTTGTGGCCTAACAAATGGTCTATCTTTGAGAATGACCCATGTGAACTTGAGTAGAATGTGTATTCCAGTTTCTTGGGATGAATGACTCTGAAAATGTCCATGTCCATTAGTTCTAGTTTATCTACCTCCTCATTTACCTCTCTCATGTCTTTATTGATTTTCTCCCTGGATGATCTGTCAAATTGAGAGACTGGGGTGTTGAAGTCCCCTGCTATGACTGTGTTGCTGTTAATATATTGCTGTAGCTCTTTCAGTAGATGTTTGATATAGTTAGATGGCTTCTTATTGGGTACATAGATGTTAATAATTGTTAAATCCTCTTGATTGACTGATCCTCTGACCGGTAAGTAGTGTCCATCCCTATCTTTTTAAATTTTATTTATTTTAAAGGCTATCATGTCAGATATGAGAACAGTTCTTCCTGCCCTTTTTTGTGGGTTGTTGGCTTGTATGATAATTCTCTATCCTTTCACTTTGAATCTCTGTTTCTCTTATTTAGGTAGAAAGCATATTGTTGGGTTGTCTTTTCTGATCCATCTTCCTGATCTGTGCCTTTTAATAGGTGAATTCGAACCACTGACATTTATTGATATCAAAGATTGAAGATATTTTTTTAAATTTTATTTATTTTCCCTCTTGTTGCCCTTGTTGTCTTTTTTATTGTTGTTGTAGTTATTATTGTTGTTATTGATGTGGTTGTTATTGGATAGGACAGAGAGAAATGGAGAGAGGAGGGGAAGACAGAAAGGGAGAGAGAAAGATAGACACCTGCAGACCTGCTTCACTGCCTGTGAAGTGACTCCCCTGCAGGTGGGGAGCCGGGGGCTGGAACCCGGATCCTTACGCCGGTCCTTGCGCTTTGCGCCACCTGCGTTTAACCCACTGCACTACTGCCCAACTCCCGATTGAAGATATTTTAACACCATTCTTGTAGAGTTTTAGAGTGTTCCAATATATGTCCTATTTATGGTGGTCTGACTGTTTATAGGAGACTTTTCAGAATTTCTTTCAGGACAGACTTGGTGATAGTTAATTCTTTCAACTCTTGCTTGTCTGATAGGATTTTATGCCTCCATCTAGTCTGAATGACAGTCTAGGTGGATACAGTAGTATTGGTTGAAAGTCTTTCTCATTGAGCACTCGATAGATATCTTGCTATTCTCTTCTAGCCTGTAGTGTTTGTGTGGAGAAATATGCTGCTAATCTTCTGGGTTTTCCTCTGTAGATGACTCTGGTTTTCTCATGCAGCCTTCAGGATCCTTGTCTTGGTTCATTTCTCCAGTATTTCTTCTTGTTGGTTTAATCATTTTATATAGTATGTTATGAGGCCCCTCTCTCAGTTTTTTTCAAATGACTGATCACCCTTGCCTGGATTGCCTTGTATCTAAGTAAGGTACTTAAAGGGTTCACAGTTGTGGAAATTTGACAGTTGTTTCAATAGTATTTTAATCCCTGAGTTGTAACACAGTGTCTTAAAAGCCTCTTTTGTCCTTTTTCTTCCCTTTGTGCTATGGGAGCCTGAGGGATTTTAAGCTATAAGTAGGCTTGTTAATCATTGACTCCTAACCAAGAGATAAAGCAGGGTGGGGCAGAGATAATCCAGTGGTTATGCAAAGAGATTTTCACTGCCCCACTGCTAGGCCATCAAGGGACACATCTTCTCCTGAGTTTCCTGGTTAGTTCTCTGTCCCCTGGTATCAGCACAGGGCCTCCTCACCACTGCCCCAGAGTCTGAGAGCTGTAGCAATGGAGAATCACATTTGCATTTGGTGAGTCTTAGAACCTCTCCTCCCTTCAGCTGTCTTTTTGTTGGTGAAACAGACTGGAGGTGGTGTCTCAACTGGTAAACTGCCAGACTGTTACCAGCCACTTAATCTCTCCCTAGGCTCCTCTCTGTCCAGGAGCCACATGTGTTTGCACTCACCGGTGATTTGGTTGTTTCCTGAAGTTGTTCTAGTCCTGTCTTGTTGTGGTCCCAGGTGGTCTCCTTTGGTATTCCTAGTTGACCTGGAAGCGGAGAGGAGAGAAACACAGCTGCTGCTGCTCTGTATCCCCGCCTCTAGAAGCCCTAATGATAATTTTCAGTAAGATAATCTTATTATTATTATATGATGTTATACTTAAGAATGTCCTCGGGAAAGTATCCTGAAATACTTAGTGAAATATATAAGATATGTACAAATTCCTCTGTTTAGATGTTGTGTACTAATTATAAATAAAATTCAGAATGAGCTACTCATAAATATATGCATATTTTTATTCATAATTTAACTTTTTACATGCAGGTAAAGAAGCAGACAGGAAAAGGCAAGTGCATGGTCCCAGTTACCAGCAGCAGAGGAACGATGTGATGTATTATCTTGGAAATGACAATGTTAAACTTAATCTGAGCTTTTTGCACAAGGAAACTGCAAACTGTAAAGAAATTCTCCCATCCTCATATTCAGGAAAAGATCTACTGGAAAATCCATCCTTCTCCATATGACTGAAATATGACTCACAAGTGATGCTGGCAAGGTATCTTACCTGTGAGGGTGTCTGCTTTGCCATGCAAATGAGCCAATTTCCCAGCCTGGCCCTCATTGTACTGGGGGAATTTTCAGTACTGTAATATCTTTTCCACTCTCCCTCTTTTAAAAAAAAAAAATTTACTACCTTTATTTATTTATTGTATAGGGAATGGACAGCCATAAACTGGGAGGGAAAGAGGTGAGATAGATAGGAAAAGAGACAGAGAGACACCTGCACCACTGCTTCACGACTTGTGAAGCTTTCCAGCTGCAGGTGGGAAATGGGGGCTCTAACCTTGCTCATTGTAACACATTCACTCAACCAGGTGCACCACCACCCAGCCTCTCTGTCTTTTTCTTTTTTAAAAAATTTTTTTTTTCCTAATTTTTAAAAATATTTTTATATTCATTTATTTTCCCTTTTGTTGCCCTTGTTTTTTATTGCTGTTGTAGTTATTGTTGTTGTTATTGATGTCATCATTGTTAGATATGATAGAGAGAAATTGAGAAAGGAGAGGAAGAGAGGAGAGAATAATAGACTCCTGCAGACCTGCTTCACCATCTGTGAAGTGACTCTCCTGCAGGCGGGGAGCCGGGGGCTGGAACAGTGATCCTGATGCCAGTCACTGTGCTTTGCGCCACATGTACTTAACCCACTGAGCTACTGCCCAACTCACAGTCTCTCTTTTTCTACCTAAAAAAGTTGGTCAAAGGAGTAAGAACTCAGAGATTACAAAAACAAACAAAAATCAGACTGATATTCACTTAATTTTTAAAGAAAAATAATCACACATAGATCCTCTACATTTTCTTTCTTTGTCATAAGATTTTCTGACCTGTTTGTGTCCTCACCCCTTGATGCCCCCACCCATTTGAATAAAATGCCTATTAACTCACCTCAGCTACATTTTTATTAGGTTTCCCCAGGGCCTTGAGTTCTGGTCCCTGAGGATAAGCAAGCAGTGGAAGTTGGAAGAATTCCTCCATAACAGTGCATGGGGGTTGTTGACCTCAAGGAAAAATAATTGATTGATCCTGCCCCTTGCACATCCTACACCATTGCTTCCTGATCATTCTTAGTCTTGCTTACTTGTGAGTATAAAGCAAAAGTGTTTCTTCATGATCACAGAGATGCTCATAGATCTTATGGCCATCAGTTTTGTTCTTTTTATTACAGCAGTTCCCCTCTCTATGGAACAGTCTTTTAAATTAATGTGTTGGAGCCAGGTGGTGGCACACCTGGTTAAGCACACACATTACAGTGCACAAGGACCCAGGTTCAAGTCCCTGGTTCCCACCTGCATGGGAAAGCTTCACAAGTGGTGAAGCAAGGCTGTAGTTGTCTCTTTCTTTCCCTCTCTACCTCCCCCTCCCCTCTCAATTTCTCCCTGCCTCTATCCAATAATAAATAAGTAAAATTAATGTCTCTGCTGATTTTAGTCCAAAATTATTTTTGTTTTATTTTGTCATTGCTATGATTTCACAGTTCTGAGCTGACTTTTTTCAGATAGAGACAGAGGCTGAGAAACAGAGGGAGAGAGGGAGAATACTAAAGCACAGAAGCTTCCTCCAGTGCAGTGGGTATTGGGTTCAAACTTGGGTTGTGCACATGACAAGCTGATGCAATGTTCAGATGAGATCTTTTTTATTTAATAAAAGTCTGGAGTAGAAGAGATAACTTTTATTCCACATAAGTCAAGATTGGAGAAGGAGACATAGGAAATAACTTCCTAGATGAGGAGAAACCTTAGAGCAAAGATACAGAAACTCCAGTAGAGTGCTGTAAGGGAAAAGAAGCCCCTGGAAAACGATCCTTATTACTGTTAAGGTGACTGTTTTGTGATGCTGCAAAAGAATCTCAAGAGGCTTCAAAGTCATAGGTTCAATCTACTCCCTCCTCTCCCCAGCCCCACCATCAGCCAAAGCTACACAGTGTTCTGATCTTACTCTTTCTGTATCTTTTTCTCTGTCTCTTTCATTAAAATAAAATAAATAAGAACATATTTTTTAAAAATAAAAGTTTAAATTATACATTGAAAATCTCTCTTTTACCATTGTCACCTATCTGCCGAGTTCCTATGCCCTAAATAGAAAACTACAATTATTAGCTCATTGATATTATCTCTCTAACAATCTTATGAATATATAAGTAAATGTTAGTATTTATTAGCTTGCTATGTTGTTTACACAAATATACAGGCTTCTCTACAATTTCCCCATATTTTTATATATTTTCTTCTTAATTTATTTACTTATTTATTTTTATTTAAGAAAGGATAAATTAAGAAAACCATAGGGTAGGAGGGGTACAACTCCACACAATTCCTACCACCCAATCTCCATATCCCACCCCCTCCCCTGATAGCGTTCCCATTCTCTATCCCACTGGGAGCATGGACCCAGGGTCATTGTGGGTTGCAGAAGGTGGAAGGACTGGCTACTGTAATTGCTTCCCCACTGAACATGGGCCTTGACTGGTCGGTCCATACTCCCAGTCTGCCTCTCTATTTCCCTAGTAGGGTGAGGCTCTGGGGAAGTGGAGCTCCAGGACATATTGGTGGGGTCTTCAGTACAGGGAAGGCTGGCCGGCATCCTGATGGCATCTGGAACCTGGTGACTGAAAAGAGAGTTAACATACAAAGCCAAATAAATTGTTGAGCAATCATGGACCCAAAACTTGGAATAGTGGAGAGGAAATGTTAGGGGGGTACTCAGTGAAAACTCTAGTGTACTTCTGCTTTCAGGTATATATTTTGCAGTAGTTTATGGATAAGTGTGAACATATGCTCTCTCTCACAGAAAGTGGTGTATATCTAGGTTTTAGGACTTTGTTAGAAAGTGAACCACCTGGGATGGAATTAGAGAATATTATGAAAGGAAAGGTCTCACCCAAGTAATGAAGCTGAAGGGTTGTCATTCCACACGTGAAGTCTCTGGACACAGTCTGAGCTGAAGCATGTTGAGGTGGCAGTTGTGTTGATTAGGTTGCGATCAGCAGATGCAATATTATTTGATATGGATAGGGAGAGGCATGTGGGAAAGTGGGCCCTATCCAAAGGTTCCAGGACTGGGGGAAGTAGAGGCTCTATAGTGGAGATGTGAGGTTCCTGCTGTCTTAGGATTCAAGAACTTTTCAAAACTTTGAAAAGTCCTTTTGTTAGGGTTTGCTGTACAGTACCCAGTATCTTGTATATAGCTGTGCTGTTGGTTGCTTCTGATCTACTTGGTCTAGGCTTTTGAGAGAGTCCGCATATCAAATACGCAGCCTATATATTAAAAAGACTCAGTCTGCGTTTTAAAAACTCGAGACATACAATTAATTCCCCCCTCTCATATTAATTAACTAGTGATTTATATGACTACACTTTACTAGGAGTGTACATAAACACCATTCCCACCACCAAAGGACCGTGACCCATCCCTCCTGCCCACTCCCACCCCCCACTGGCCCAGGAAGCTGCATGTCTACCCCTCACCACAGGGTTTTTACTTTGTTGCCATACTTTAAATTTAGTCAGATCCTGCTTTTAGTTTCCCTTTCAGATCTTCTTACTCAACTTCTGTTGATGAGTGGGATCATCCCATACTCATCTTTATCTTTCTGACTTAGCTCACTTAACATAATTCCTTCTAGCTCTGTCCAAGATGGATCAGAGAAGGTGGGTTCATTGTTCTTGATAGCTGCATAGTATTCCATTGTGTATATATACCACAGCTTTCTCAGCCACTCATCTGTTGTTGGGCACCTGGGTTGCTTCCAGGTTTTAGCTATTATGAATTGTGCTTCTATGAACATAGGAATACACACCTCTTTTTGGTTGGGTGTTATGGAGTCCTTGGGGTATAAGCCCAGGAGAGGAATTACTGGATCATATGGAAGGTCCATGTCTAGCCTTCTGAGAGTTTTCCAGACTGCTCTCCACAGAGGCTGTACCAATTTACATTCCCGCCAACAATGCAAAAGGGTTCCTCTGTCCCCACATCCTCTCCAGCATTTGTTGCTGCTGTCCTTTTTGATGTATGCCATTCTTACAGGAGTGAGGTGGTATCTTAGTGTTGTCTTAATTTGAAATTCTCTGACAATCAGTGACCTAGAGCAGTTTTTCATATGTTTGTTAGCCTTTTGGATCTCCTCTGAGGTGAATGTTTTGTTCATATCCTTTGCCCATTTTTGGATGGGGTCATTTGCTTTTTTGGTGCTAAGTTTGCTGAGTTTCTTGTCTGATGTATGGCATGTGAAGATCTTCTCCCATTCTGTGAGGAGTCTCTTTGTTTGTTTAATAGTTTCTTTGGATATGCAGAAGCTTTTCAATTTGATGTAGTCCCATTGGTTTGTTTCTGCTTTAGTCTTCCTTGCAATTGGGTTTGATTCATCAAAGATGTCCTTGAGGTGTAGGTGGGAAAGTGTTTAACCAACGTTTTCCTCTTAGTATTTGCTTGTTTCTGTTCTAAAATCCAGGTCTTTGATCCATTTGGAGTTGATTTTTGTTTCTGGTGAGATAAACTGGTTCAATTTCATTCTTCTGCATGTTACAACCCAGTTTTCCCAGCACCATTTATTGAAGAGAGCCTCCTTCTTCCATTTAATACTTTGGGCCCCCTTATCAAAGATTAGATGTCCATAGGTGTGGGGATTTATTTCTGGGCTTTCAATTCTGTTCCACTGGTCTGTGTGCCTATTTTTGTTCCAGTACCATGCTGTTTTGATGATCATGGCTTTATAATTTAGTTTAAGGTCTGGGAGTGTGATGCCTCCATTCCTGTTTCTTTTCCTCAAGATGGTTTTGGCAATTGTAGGTGTTTTCAGGTTCCAGATAAATGATTGTAGTGTTTGTTCTATTCTCTTAAAGAAGCTTGGTGGAACTTTGATGGGTATTGCATTAAATTTGTATATGGCTCTGGGGAGAATATTCATTTTGATGATATTTATTCTTCCAATCCATGAGCATGGGGTATCTTTCCATTTCTTGGTATCTGTTTCTATTTCCTTGAGTAGCGACTCATAGTTTTCAGTATACAAGTCTTTCACTTCTTTGGTCAACTTTATTCCTAGGTATTTGATTGATTTTGCTGAAACAGTAAATGGGAGTGATTTCTGGATGTCTTCTTCTTCAGATTTAGTGTTTGCATAAAGAAATGCCACTGATTTTTGTACATTGATTTTGTAGCCTGATACCTTGCTATATTTCCTAATAACTTCCAGTAGTTTTCTGTCTTCTTTCTGCATCATGTTCTATTTTATGACTATATTATAAATTATTCAATGACTTTACCATATTTGGGGCTAGTCTGAAACTTTTCTTTCAAAAACTAATAACAAGTACTTACTCTGGGTAAATATTTATTTATTTATTTATTCCCTTTATTTATTCCCTTTTGTTGCCCTTGTTGTTTTTTATTGTTGTAGTTATTATCGTTGTTGTTGGATAGGACAGAGAGAAATGGAGAGAGGAGGGAAGACAGAGGAGAGAAAGACACCTGCAGATCTGCTTCACTGCCTGAGAAGTGACACCCCTACAGGTGGGGAGCCGGGAGCTCCAACCGGGATCCTTCCACTGGTCCTTGTGCTTTGCACCATGTGCACTTAACCTACTGTGCTACCACCCAGCTCCCTTTTCTCAATATTTTAATTAACCCATTTAAGATAAACCACAGCCCTATATAATATTATTTTATATATCATCACCACTTTACAATGAAAAAAAATAAAGAAATCTAAGAAATTTCCCTAGATCATCCATGCCCATGTCCAGCAGAGAAGCAACTACAGAAGCCAGACCTTGGGGGCCAGGTGGTGGCGCACCTGGTTGAGCGCACATGTTATAATGTATAAGGACCCAGGTTCAAGTCCCCAGTCCCCATCTGCGTAGGAAAACTTCACAAATGGTGAAGCTGTGCTGCAATTGTTTCTCTGTCTCTCTTCCTCTCTAGCCCCCTTCCCTCTCAATTTCTGGCTGTCTCTATCCAATAAATAAATAAAGATAATAAAATTTTTTAAAAATTAAAAAAAAGAAGCCAGACCTTCCACCTTCTGCTCCCCATAAAGATCTTTGGTCCATACTCCTAGAGGAATAAAGAATAAAGGAACTTCTAATGGAGGGGAGGGGACATGGAACTCTGGTGGTGGTACCCCTTTTATCCTACAATCTTGTAGATCATTATTCAAATTACTAATAAAAAAGGGGGGGAGAGATGACATCTCTTTTGGCTGGAGATTTTAGCCTTTCATAAACCAGTCCATGGTCTGAGAATATATGTGCTTTGTTGTGTCAATGGAGGACATCAGGTAAGAACAGTGGGTCACCTGCGATTCAAAGTAGATAAGCAACAAACAAAATATCTAACCTGGGTGATAGCTCAGTGCTATCAGAACACAAGACCTACAAGCCTGAGACTCCAGAGATCCCAGGTTAAATCATAACACTATAATCATAAGTCAGAGCAAAGTGGTGCCTAGGTCTCATTTTTTTTTCTCAGAAAGGAAGAGAGAGAAAGAGAGAGGGGGAGAGAGGGAGAGAGGGAGAGGGAGAGAGAGAGGGAGAGGGAGAGGGACAGGGACAGGGAGAGGGACAGGGAGAGGGACAGGGAGAGGGAGAGGGAGATAGAGAAATATCTAGGGGAAAAATGTGTCAGAGGACCCAAGGAATTATGTTAAATCTCACAGCTAATCCCTAATGAGATATGGATGTTGGTGGAAAAGGCATGCTAGGCTCTGACCACCAATCTGATGAAGAATACCACCTTCTGGCTGCTCCTTCTAACACCAGCTTCACTCTAGAGCCTAAAAGCATTATTTTGATCAGCTCTGATTTCTTCACAGCTACGTCCTACTATCAACCTTAATGACTATGCTATATTATTTTGACAAGTACTTTAGCTTGTTTAGACAGCTGAAGCAGAAATAAAAACAGATTTGGAGGCTAGAAAGTTCAAGAATAAGTTATCAGTAACTTTACTGACTAGAATTAATTTTTTTTAAATCTCAATGATTTTATTTATTTGCTTTAGTGAGAAAGATACAAATACACACAGAGTGAGAGATGGATAGATAGATATATGATAGATAGGTAGATAGATAGATAGATAGATAGATAGATAGATAGATAGATAGATAGATAGTAGATAACCAGACTACTGCTCAGCTCTGACTTACACTGGTGCCAGGGATTGAACCTAGGACCTCAGATCCTCAAGCATGAAAGTATTTTTGCATAGTCATTATGCTCTGTCCCCAGCAGAGACTTTTTTTTCCATGAGCATAATTTCAAGGAATTCATCCAAATTATATATTCATTAGTTTGCATCTTTTCTTTGTTAAACAGTATTCCATGTTATAGTGGAGTATATAGTAAAGTCTATGGCTATTATAAAAATTGTTTAGCTTTACATCCATTGAAGGGTATCTGGAGTTGTTTTCAGCTTTTATTGTTGATTTTTAATTAATAATATTCTCTTCAGAGTGTCTGTTCTCTAAGAATCTCCTATTTAATTTTAATTAAATTATATTTATAATAAGATAAAGTTAATATTTAAGATGATCAAATGTGATTGAGCAATTTGGATGATTTAATAAGATTGCATATAGAGGAAGCCATTTTGATGATGCATATCCCCTGCCCCCCAAGCTTTACTATCACTGTCTTTTGTTCTTGTCACCTGGGTCACATTCACTTATATGTGAGTTGGTCTATAAACCTATTTCTCAGGCTCTGCATTTTGATAAACCCAGAAAAAGGCAGGTGTTACTGAATATTAGCCTCTTTTGATTGTTACCATGCTCACAGAACAAGTTCTGTTACACAGAATATAGTAGAAACCAGGGATATCATGGGGGACTACTTTTGTTTTGTTCTTATACCAGAGCACTGCTCAGCTTCAGTTTATGGTGGTGCTGGGGATTAAACTGGGACTTTGCAGCCCTCAAGCGCGAGAGTCCTTTTGCATAACCATTATGCTATCTCCCCCACTCTAGTTTATTTTCTTACTGACACTAGATACATTAGAAGACTAATGAAGGACAAAATAAACTAATGTCAATAAGAAAATAAACCAGTGTGGGAGAGATAGCATAATGGTTAGATATCTAACATATTTTTAAAAAATCATGCTGAACTAACTCAATTAATCATACCATTTGTTTATTTGAGTGTTTGGTTGGCTGGTTTTCACCAGAGTACTACCAACTCTGGTTTATGGTGGTGCTAGGGATTGAACTTGGGAACTCAGAACCTTAGGTATGAGAAAAGTCTCTTACATAAACATTATGCTGTCTCCCAATCTTACTATTACACATTTAAAAAAAATTTTTATTTATTTTCCTTTTTGTTGCCCTTGTTGTTTTTTATTGTTGTTGTAGTTATCATTGCAGTTGTTGTTGTCGTTGTTGGATAGGACAGAGAGAAATGGAGAGAGGAGGGGAAGACAGAGAGGGGGAGAGAAAGATAGACACCTGCAGACCTGCTTCACCATCTGTGAAGTGACTCCCCTGGGAGCTGGGGGCTCGAACCGGGCTTACTATTACACTTTTATGTTTGTTCTTTCTTCTTTTTAAAAATTATTTATTTATTTATTATTGAATAGAGTCCGAGAGAAATTGAGAGGGGAGGGGGATATAGAGAAGAAGAGTGACAGAGAGACACCATCTTCACAGAAGCAGCCCTGTTTCACTGCTTGTGAAGCTTTCCCCCTGCAGGTGGGGACCATGGGCTTGAATCTGGGTCTTTGTGCACTTTAATGTAATGGTTTAACCAGGTGCACTGCAGTCTGGCCCCACAATCATACTTTTGAATTATTACTCACGGATAGAAAATCTATATCTTTTGAAACCTTAGATGGTACTAATCATGCCATGCATGGGAAAATCAGGGTTTTGTTGACATTGTGAACTAAAATTGAACCAATAAGTTGTACTTATTGGCTAGGATATGTATTCATTGTCACATACTCAAATACAGAGGGCAATGAGAAGCAAGAATTCATTCAGTTTTTCCATTTCTCATGGATTGACAGGGTATTTTTAATAACCATATACTCTTCAATAGCAGGAAGAAAGATGAAATATTTGCTAGCACAGGTATTCTGATAAGGACATTAGAAGGACCTGAGTTTATAAATTATTAAAGAATGGAGCTTTGGGGGGTTGGGTAGTGGCACAGTGGGCTAACCACACATGGCACAAAGTACAAGGACAGGCATAATGATCCCAGTCCCTCCACACCCCTACCTGTAGGGTCGCTTCACAAGCTGTGAAGCAGGTCTTCAGGTGTCTTTCTCTCCCCTCTCTGTCTTCACCTCCTCTCTCAATTTCTCTCTGTCTTATCCAACAAAAAACTACAGCAATAATAACAATAATGATAAACAGGCAACAAAAGGGAAAAAATAGCCTCCAGGAGCAGTAGATTTGTGGTGCAGACATGAGGCCCCAGCAATAACCCTGGGGCAAAAAAAAAAAAAAGAATGCAGCTTTGGGACTGACCTTGACAAGGGTTGGTGCTGCTGCAACTTTGTGCCACAAAAGGAACACATTGTTTCTCAACAGGGGATGATCCCAGAGCCAGTAAACCCTTCTGAATTTAAATTTAGAATATTATGGACCTCTGGAACCTTCAGAGACAAGAAGCCTAGGAGCAGCCATGTTTAGCACTTGTGTTGTATATTTATTTGTGTTGGTCCTGGGTCCTAAAATTGGGGCAGCTTGGAACATTCCTACTCATGACTACAGAATGTGAGCTCAGATCTACAGGGATACAGACATCACATAGGTTCCTAAGCTGAATTGTTGCTGAGGAATTATTCTGATGCAGTCTCTGCCCCCAGGTTTTACTACGCCCCGCGAAAACTAGCAGGACTGAACCAATTTTCTTGGCAGGGGGAGAGCATACAACAATTCCCCCTTTTATTTTTAACTAAATGACCACAGTATAAGGGGTGTGGGGTGAGCAGAAACCTATATCATACAGGCATTTTTAAAAAAGAAACTGGCACAAACATGGAGAAACATTTAAGCAAGTAACAAGAACCAGTGTTAACCATTTAAGCAAGTAACAAGAACCTTCCAAGGGAAGGCCTGAGGGGGCCATTTTTTTGCCTCTGTGGGCAAAACTTTATCAGCTTAAAAAAAACATTTCTTGCCTCTGGGGGGCATACTTGCCTCGACAGGCATTTGTATCGGGGTGGGGAATGGCCTAGAGTCCCAAAGGCAGCTGGCTGCAATTTACTTACTATGAAACAAAACTTGTTATTAGCATAACCACAGCACAATCTAAAATTTCTAATAGAGAAGGAATTTGAGACTTTTACATATCAACAACGTCTTTTTAACCTTTTGTTACACCCATTCAAGATGGAGACACACCCTAGGTGTGCGCAGGAAAGAAAACCTCAGGCATGAGAATAATTAGCATAGCCATTGTGCAATCTACCATTTCTAATAGAGAAGGTAACCGAGAGTTTTACATATCAACAAGTCTATTTAACCTTTTGTTATACCCATTCAAGATGGAGACACACCCTAGGTGTGCGCAGGTCTTGTTTAGACCAACTTAGTTAAAATATATTAATTGTTAACTAATTTTTACCTCAGACTTTAAATGTAAGTTAATTTTATCTTTACGAGAATTACGTTGAAAACGTTTTTCATTTAACTTTGCCTACTAAGAATTTAGCCTTAAAGTTACTGTTTACAAAACTTTAAACACACACATAAACATGGTCATTAATACGCAAGGAGAGAAACCTTTGTTACGAAGACATGTCATTTTAAACACAAATTTAGATGTGTACTGTCTTAGTTGTTGGGGGGGTCACCATCTGGAGGTGGCCTCCCGCGCAGCTCCACTTCAAGGAATTGCAGGTTGCAATCTCTGCATGAATCTCTGCGTACTCCAGCTTGTCTGCCGGGATCTGTATAGAATTCATAGCCCGAGGGCGGGCGGGCCAGCCTTGTAGAAGGCGCGGGCCGAGGTGCCCAGGGGTGGTGGCCATGAAAGGCCGCCGTGGCCCTGCCCCATAGCCCTGTCATGTCTGCTGTCCTGCTCTCAGTGGCCAAGCAGCGTGGAGGGAATCACGCGTCCAGTGCCCTGCGCCATGCGGTGGAGAGCCGGCTCCTGTGGGCTGGCCTCGGGCTCCTGCGTGTTGGCATCAGGCTCCTGCATGTTGGCATCAGGCTCCTGTGTGGTGGCATCGGGCTCCTGTGTGCTGGCATCGGGCTCCTGTGTGCTGGCGTTGGACTCCTGTGTGCTGGCGTTGGGCTCCTGCAGGCTGCGGGGCTGCGGGCGCCGTGTGCGGGGTTGTCTGGGCGCAGACGACTGGCTGGCTGGTTTCCAGGTGGAAAAGGCAGCTCCGCGCCTCGCCTCTTGTCCGCTGGCTCTTCCTGACTCCGCTGGCTGTTCTGAGTGCCCCCGAGCGAGTGGAAACCACAGAGTGGTCCAGAGATAAATGTTCCAGAAACAGCAAAACAGTCTCGTGAAGAAAGAGCAGAGGTCTTTGGAGATCTCTTCACAAGCAGAAGAGAAGACCATAGTACATAGGTAGCCAAATTGTCTTCACTTATCTGAGAGATGCGCAGGTCAGGTCCATGTGGGCGCCATTTGTTTTTGAAATTCGGAGGCTCCAGCTGGCTGGGCTAGCTTCATGGGCGGGTAACAGAGACTCAGGGACACACAGCTGGGCAAGGAAGCTGTATTTTTTTATTCAGGAACAACGATTTATAAACTAAGACAAACTAATCACCAAACAGAACTCTCCTGCCTCCTTCCCCCGCAGCGGAGCCAAGCACTCTCTAACTCTGGAACTCTGGAACCCTCTCGGGGCTCCTTGGGGCAGGGACAAGTGGGCCCGTGAAAACTAGCAGGACTGAACCAATTTTCTTGGCAGGGGGAGAGCATACAACAATTCCCCCTTTTCTTTTTAACTCCCCTGCCAAGAAAATTGGTTCAGTCCTGCTAGTTTTCCTGGGCGTAGTAAAACCTGGGGGCAGAGACTGCATCAGAATAATTCCTCAGCACCTTGAAAAAATCATGTTGAGTGAAATAAGTCAGAAACAGAAGGATGATCTCACTCTCAGGCCGAAGTTGAAAAACAAGATTAGAAAAGAAAACACAAGTCGAACCTGAAATGGAATTGGAGTATTACACCAAAGTAAAAGACTCTGGGGTGGGTGGGTGGGTGGGGAGAATACAGGTCCATGAAAGATGATGAATGACATAGTGGGGGTTGTATTGTTAAATGGGAATCTGGGGAATGTTATGCATGTACAAACTATTGTATTTACTGTTGAATGTAAAACATTAATTCCCCAATAAAGAAATAAATTATAAAAAAAAACAAGGGCAACAAAAGGGAATAAATAAATAAACAAAACAAAACAAAACAAAACAAAAAGAATAATTCCTCAGCAACACTGAATATGGGCTCCATTTCAGAGCAAATTGATGGGGTTTACAGTCAACAAAATTTATACAGCTTTCCCATATTTGGGAGCTACTCTCTTCCCTGATCCAGTTTTCTAGTCCTTTCTCCAGCCATGACATTGTTTCCCCAGAAAATAACTCGGATCCACCTATATATCATGTTTCAGGCTCAGGGGGAAAAAATACTAGTATAGTCAGAGGCCCTTTGGAATATAACTAAAATAGGCCTACTAGCTATCTACAAAACAGAGACCCCCTAACTCTTCATCTGAACTATTCTAGCATTTAGGTTCATGATTAATAAACAATTTGTTTGGCTTTATATGTTAACTCTCTTTTCAGCCACCAGGTTCCAGATGCAAGCATGATGCCAACCAGACTTCCCTAGGCAGACTATCCCACCACTGTCCTGGAGCCCCACTTCCCCAGACACCTGCCAAACTAGGGAAAGAGAGAGGTAAGCTGGGAGTATGGATTGACCTGTCAATGCCCATGTTCAGCAATTACAGGGAAGCAATTACAGATGCCAGACCTTCTACCTTCTACACCCCATAATGTTCCTTGGTCCATACTCCCAGAGGGATAAAGAATAGGAAAGCTATCAGGGAAGGGTATGGGATATGGACTTCTGGTGGTGGGAATTGTGTGGAGTGCCCCTTTTATCCTATGGTTTTGTTGGTGTTTCCTCTTTTTTTAAGAAAAAAATATTTATTTATTTATTTCCTTTTGTTGCCCTTGTTGTCTTTTTATTGTTGTGGTTATTGTTGTTGTTGTTATTGATGTCGTCATTGTTGGACAGGACAGAGAGAAATGGAGAGAAGAGGGGAAGAGAGAGGGGGAGAGAAAGACACCTGCAGACCTATCTCACCACCTGTGAAGTGACTCCCCTGCAGGTGGGGAGCCGGGGGCTCCAACATTAGTTGGTCTTTGCACTTTGAGCTACCTGCGCTTAACCCAAGGCGCTATGGCCCAACTCCCTGTGTATTTTTTTATAAATTAAAAAATTTTTTTAAAAATTGTGTTGGGCTTAATAGTATTTCACATAAATGACATCTTAGAAAAGTGGAAATATATATATATAATACATATATTCAAAACACCTCTAAAAACCAAAAGCACTAGTGCTAAACTGAGCACGAATCAGCAGCAATGAACATTGGCTGTAAAGATTCTCATTTTTGTTCAATGTCAGGAATGATTGCCTAGGGATAAGGAACAACAATATATATATTCCATTACATTCTCAGGTTCAAATTTCTGCTACTATCTCCGTTGAGGGTGTTATAGGGGTAGAAAAGACTTGCATCGATCTCACTCATAGACAGAAGTTAAAAAACAAGATCAAGGGAGTCGGGCAGTAGCACAGCGGGTTAAGCCTGGCGCAAAGCGCAAGGACAGGAGTAAGGATCCCGGTTTGAGACCCCTGCTCCCCACCTGCAGGGAAGTCGCTTCACAGGTGGTGAAGCAGGTCTGCAGGTGTCTATCTTTCTCTCGTCCTCTCTGTCTTCCCCTCCTCTCTCCATTTCTCTCTGTCCTATCCAACAACGACACCCATAATAACTATAACAATAAAAGAAGGACAACAAAAGGGAATAAATAAATATTTTAAAAAAAGATCAAAAGAGAAAACAATAAGCAGAACTTGGACTGGAGTTGGTTTATTAAACCAAAGTAAAAGACTCTCGGATGGGGGGAAGGGTTCATGTCCCTGGACATGATGGTAGAGGAGGATCTAGTGGGGATTGTATTGTTATGTGGAAATGTTATGTATGTACAGACTATTGTATTTTACTGTCAATTGTAAACGATTAATCGCCCAATAAAGAATTTTTAAAAAGAAAGACAGAAAGAAAAAGAAAAGATTTGCATCCCCAAGACTGTCTTTTAGCAGACTTCAGTTACGTAACCTAAAATTTTCACAGACATCCTAAATGAGAGTGGAAGCCTGGCAAAGAGCCTGGTGGAAAGAATCAAGGAGACATGAAGTTTGTGCTATCTTTAAGCAGCGAATGGGAAAGTCTTTCTCTGCTGTGGAAAACTAGCAGAGACTTAATTGATAAGATTTTCTAGAAGGTACAGCAGTGCCCTCCAAATGGTCTGTGGAAAGAGCTAGGAATTTCTCAACAATATTGCCTGTGGATAGTAAGGAAAAGCATCATGATTATATACCTGAACTAAACTAAACATAAAAGGAGTTCATTGTAATATGATTGTGAAGCCCATAGGTTTGGGAATAAAGTGAAAAAAAAAAAACTTACACAGAAAATGGCAGAATTCCATTAACTGTGGAAGACAGTTAATATTTATGGTTTTGCCACAGGAACCATCTGTCAGGATCCCTCGGCAGAGTCTGGACACCATACTGACTCCACCACTGGGAATTATATCTAATTTCCCCTACATCTGCATATTTCTTCATGCGCATTCAAAAATCTCAAGGAAGAAAGGAAGGAAGCATTTGGTGTCCTTTAAATTTTGTGGTGGGATAAAGTCTCTGTCTCTTACAAAATGTTCCCTAAGTCTTTAAAACTTTTTAAAAGGATTTTATTATTATTATTCCTTTTTCTTTTTGTTTATGGGGACCAAGGGGTTATGGTTGACAGTATAGTCTTTAACACATAGACACAGATTCTCTTCTCCCCTTAACTGGGTTTAGGGGACCCACCATGACCACAATGTTCTTCCATTCTGTCCCTTTCTCTCCTTTATCAGAGTCTTGTTTTGATGGAATATGCCACAACTGGTCCAAATTTCACCTTGAGTTTCCCCTTAAAGTTCTTTATTCTTTTTTTTTTTGGTATTATCTTTATTTATTTATTGGATAGAGACAACCAGAAATCAAGTGGGAAGGGAGTGATAGAGAGGGAGAGAGACAGAGAGATGCTTGCAACACTACTTTACCACTCACAAAGCTTTCCTCCTGCAGGTGGGTACTGGGGACTCAAACCTGGGTCTTTGTGCATTGTAATGTGTGTGCTCAACCAGGCCCCTGTGTTCTTTATTCTTAAGTTCTACCTATAGGTAAGATCATTGGTTTTAGTCTTTCTCTTTCTGGTTTGTCTCACTCAACATGATGCCTTCTAATTCTGACCATGATATTACAGAAGAAATGATGTCATCATATCTATTATTTTTTAAGAATAATAGCACTGCTTAACCCTGGCAGAGAGTAATGCAGGAGATGGTAACTGGGGTCTCAAGGTCCTTAGGCATGCAAACCAGGTACCCTAATACTGGTTTTTCTCACCTGTGTGTATACATATGTAAAAGCTTTGGCTTATTAGTTTTGTTCTGTTTTTATGAGTGAGAGGATGCAATAATAAACTTTAGCATATGCAATGCCAATAACTGAGCCTATATTTGTATTTATATCAACAATACACCACATTGATCACATATATTTTTGGTCAGTTAACATTTATGTTGCTTCATATCTTGACTATTGCATCTAGTGCTGTAATGAACGTGGGACTTCATACATCTTTTGAAATCTTGTTTTCATATTCTTTATACAGTCATGTAGTGCTTTTTTTTTAGCATTTATCCTTTTTTATTCTTTAATTTTTTTTTTTATTTATAAAAAGGAAACACTGACAAAACCATAGGATAATAGGGGCAAGCTTTGCACAATTCCTACCACCAGCACTATGTATCCCATCCCCTGCCCTGATAGCTTTCCTATTCTTTAACCCTCTGGGAGTATGGACCCAAGGTCATTGTGGGATGCAGAAGGTGGAAGGTCTGGCTTCTGTAATTGCTTCCCTGATGAACATGGGCATTAACAGGTTGATCCATACTCCCAGCCTGTCTCTCTCTTTCCCTAGTGGGGAAGAGCTCTGGGGCAGCAGAGCTCCAGGACACATTGGTGGGGTTGTCTGTCCAGGGAAGTCTGGTGGGCATCATGCTAGCATCTGGAACTTGGTGGTTGACAAGAGAGTGAATATACAAAGCCAAAGAAATTGTTGACAAATCATGGACCTAAAGGCTGGAGGATGGAACATTCTCTACTATTGTTGATTCAAGTTGAGGGCAAGGTCCTATGGGGGCCCACAAAGAGGCCTATTTTGTTGTTCCCATACGGTGCTTCTATTCTTAACATTTTCGAGAATCTCCATACTGTTGTCCATAATGTCTGCATCAATTTGCATTCTCTATTATTCCAAGCACTGTTTTAAAATAATGGTTTTTTAAAAATTATTTATTTATTCCCTTTTGTTGCCCTTGTTGCAGTTATTATTGTTGCCGTTGTTGTTGGATAGGACAGAGAGAAATGGAGAGAGGAGGGGAAGCCAGAGAGGGGGAGAGAGATACACCTGCAGACCTTCTTCACTGCCTGTGAAGCTACTTCCTTGTAGGTGGGGAGCTGTGGGCTTGAACCAGGATCCTTATGTCAGTCCTTGCGCTTTGCATCACATGCGCTTAACCGTTTGTGCTATAGCTGGACTCCCCAAAAAAGTTTTTAAATAATAATTAATAATAATTATTCTAACAGGTGAAAGATAATCTCATTGTGATTTTGATTTGTGTATTTTGAAAATGAGTGATAATAATCTTTTTTTTTTAATTGATAATGAACTTCTTAACATGTGTCTATTTGT
Organism: Erinaceus europaeus; assembly: GCF_950295315.1. Lineage (NCBI taxonomy): Eukaryota > Metazoa > Chordata > Mammalia > Eulipotyphla > Erinaceidae > Erinaceus > Erinaceus europaeus. The sequence goes on along the minus strand of NC_080169.1, from coordinate 51,010,045 downwards.
CACCTATATGTCTTTCTTTGGTGAGATTTCTATTCAGATCCCCTGATTATTTCTTTCTCTTTCTCTTTCTTTCTCTATGCCTTTATTTTCTTTCTTAACTTTTAATTTTAACATTCATTTTTTAAATTTTTATTATCTTTATTTATTTATTGGATAGAGACAGCCAGAAATTGAGAAGATGGGGGAGATAGAGAAGGAAAGGGACAGAGAGACACCTGTAGCGCTGTGTCACCGCTCATAAAGCTTCCTCCCTATAGGTGGGGGCTGGGGGCTTGAACCCAGGTTCGTGTGCATTGTAATATGTGCACTCAACTAGGTGCACCACCACCACCCAAACCCCTTTCTTTTTTTTTCCTTCCTTACTTCCTCCCTCTCCCCTTCGCTCCCTTTTTTTGTTTCCTTCCTTCTTTCCTTCCTTCCTTCCTTCCTTCCTTCCTTCCTTTCTTGTTTTCTCTCTTCCATTTTTTGCCCACTTTTTTTTAACCTATCACTGGAGCTGAGTTCCTGAATGGCAAATCCACCACTCCTGACAGACTTCCCCACTTTTTTTTTTAAATAGAGACAAAAAGAAATGGAGAAGAAAGGGAGAGACAGGGTGAGAGAAAGAGAAGCACCCTCAGCACTACTTCACCATTCATTAAGCTTCCCCCTTGCAGTTGAGGACTGGGGCCTAGTACCTGGGTCTTTGTACATGGTAATATGTGTTCTCTGCTGGGTATACCACTGCCTGGCCCCTCTACCCATTTTTTTTAATTTGGTTATTTTCTTTTATGTTGCTGAGTCATATAAATATATATATATATATATAAATGCTCCTTGTCGGGTGTATAATTTACACATATCTTCTTGAACTTAGCAGGTTGCTTTTCTGTTCTGATGATAATTTCTTACACTGTACTAAAAATTTTTAGTTTGATGAAGTCTTACTTGTTTATTTTACTTTTGTTTCTGGGACCATTGGAGTTAACTCCCCAAAAGCAGATGTTCATGAATTTACATTCTCTTATATGTGTTTCACTGTTTCAGATAATTAATGTTTAAATTATTTTAATTAATTTTCATATATGACATAAGTAATAGTTTTATTCATTTGCAAATGGCAGTCCAGTTCTCCAAACTCATTTATTACAGACTTTCCTTTCTTTCTTGTAGGCTCTTGATTTATTTTATAAAGTCTTTGCCCATATTTATGTCAGGTCTCTTGATTGTGTTCCATTTTCCTCTGCATCTATTTCTAGTCCAATATCATTTTATTTCAATTAATATACTTTATAGTACAATTACAAGTCAGAAAGTATGACACATTCACTTTTCTTCTTTTTCCCCTAGGATTGTTTCGGCTATTTAAGGTCTCTTGTGGATCTATACAATTTAAAATATATATATATTATTTTAGTGAAGAGTAGTATTGTTAGAATTTTGATAGGATCTTCATTATATCTAAATATTGATTTATTTTAAAATGGTTATTTTTATGATTGAGGAGATAGCATAGTGGTAATACAAAAAGATTGTCTTGCATGATATTCAGAGATCCCAGATTCAATCACTGGCACTACCGTAAACCTAAGTTGAGCATTGATCTGCTGAAAAAAAAATTTTTAAATGGTTGTTTTGACAAGATTAGTTCTCAGAACCAGAAAGGACCTGCATCACTCAGTAGAGCACATCTCTTTAGGTGTGTAAGATCCTGGGTTAAAGTTATATCAACACAGTCTGGGGTTGGGGGAAGAGTCTTTGTTCTCTTTCCTTCTCTCTATCACAGTAAAAGATAAAAAAATAAAATAAATAAAAAGTTGGTTAGTCTTCCTAATCTCTGGATATGGGCTGTGGAATACCTTCTGTTTCTCTTGTTTTATTTGTATTTTTTTCCAAAGCATCTTATGGCTTTCAGAATAAATATCTTTCACCTTCATTGGTTAGGGTTTTTTTTTTTTCTAAATATTTCAATCTTCCTTGATGTGTTTATAGACAGAATTGTTTTTCTTAATTCTCCTATCGATAGTTCATTATTTATATACATGAATGCACTAGATTTTTATGTACTATTTATTTATTTTTTTGTTTATAAAATGGAAATATTGGCAAGACCATAGGATAAGAGGGGTACAATTCCATACAATTCCCACCACCAGAACTCCATATCCCATCTCCTGCCTTGAAAGCTTTGCTTTTCTTTATCCCTCTGGGAGCATGGAGCCAGGATCATTATGGGGTGCAGAAAGTGGAAGATCTGGCTTCTGTACTTGCTTCCCAGCTAAGTATGGATGTTGGCAGGTCGACCCAACTCCCAGCCTGTCTCTTGTGGAGCAGGGCTCTGGGGAGGTGGGGCTCCAGGGCACATTGGTGGGGTTGTCTGCCAAAGGAAGTCAAGCTAACATCATGATAACATCTAGAACCTGGTGACTGAAAAAAATTAAGATATAATACAGAACAAATTGTTGACTAATCATGAATCTAAAAGCAAGAATATTGTAGATGAAGTTTGGGGGTCTACATTTTGGAAAAAGCTTGTAGGTCTATTTTAGGTATATTCCAAGGGGCCCATGACTTTACTAGTTTTTGTCTGAATCTAACAGCTAACTTGCAGGTGGACCCAAGTTATTGTCTGGGGGAATGGTGTTATATTGGGAAAAGTACTAGAAAGCTGGATCAGGGAAGAGAGTAGCTCCAAAATATGGAGGAAATATATAAATGTTAACTGTAAACCCCACTGATTTGATCTGGGGCCCATAGTCAGCATAGGAAGCCTATGTAACATCTGCATCCCTGTAGTTCTGAACTCACATTCTGTGGTCACGGCTGGGAACATTCCAGGCTGTACTAATTTCAAGACCTGTCTTCCTCGAGTAGTAGAGTATGCTATCCAACTGCCCTTCGGAGAATGGAACAGTCCCTACCATTGTTGATCCATATTGAGAGCTAGGTCCTATAGGGGCCCACAAAAGGGTCAATTATGTTCTTCCTTCTTCTTCTAGCATTTGCCCTTCTTCCGTAGCCAGTCATCAGCGTCAGGTTGAGCCTGATGTAAAGTTTTGAGACCTCCTTTGAATCTGGAGAGGTGGCAGTCGTTGACTATGTGGGTCATAGTCTGTCTGTAGCCGCAGGGGCAGTTCGGGTCGTCTCTGGCTCCCCAGCGATGGAACATAGCGGCGTACCGGCCATGGCCTGTTCGATAGCGATTGAGGAGGGCCAAATCATAACATGCTAGGTCAAAGCCGGGTTGACGCTTGCAGGGGTCTGTGATGAGGTGTTTGTTCTTTACCTCAGCTGACTGCCAACTCTGTTTCCAAGAGTCTGGAACAGAGAAGTTCAGTGTAGGCGTAGGGGACCAGATTGGGTGATGAGACGTCAAGCGTTGGACAGGGTGGGCGAAGATATCTGCGTATATTGGCAGGTCCAGTCGAGCGTAGACGTGGGAAATGAACTTAGATGATGCCGCATCCCGACGAATATCTGGCGGGGCGATGTTGCTAAGAACTGGCAGCCATGGAACCGGGGTGGAACGGATGGTTCCAGAAATTATCCTCATGGAGGAATATAATTTGGAATATAATATGTTCTTCCTGATGGAGATGACCAGTATACACTCTCTTTTTTTTATGATACAGCTTTATTTTAGTCATTTATCATTTATCTTAGCTATTTAATGGAGTCTCCTTGGAGTTTTCTGTGTATAAAATTATGCCGTCTGTAAATAGGAATAGTTTTTCTTTTCCAGTTTAGAAACCCTTTATTTCTTTTTCTTTGTCTAATGACTTTTGCCTAACATCTAGGACTTTTAATACTATGTCAAATAGCAGTAGTGAATTAAAAAAAAATTAAGCATCTGTTAATCTTGCTCTAGATCTTGGATATATTTTAAACTTCTGTGTTTATTTAATACCCTAATGCTTTTTTTTTTCATAAATTCTTGTCGCTATGAGTATCAAGAACTCTTTCTCTGGTTGTCTGTCAAAATTTCAAGTTCTCTCTGAATTTCAGTTTTATGGAATTCATCTTTCTTCCCCTTGTACTGTCCCAACCCAGTGATTCATGGGCCCCCAACATTACTTTCATCCTGATTTTATTTATTTACTACTAACTTCCTAGGTTTCATTGAGTTTCTCCTTATTTTTATTAGGAATATATTAACATATATAATTATATATATATTAATAATATAGCTATACTTTGATGTTATGACTTTGTAGCCAGCTGTTTACTCTCCCCACCAGAGCTCTCAGGTCTAGGAAGAAAGACTTTTTCCTACCAGAGCTCTTTCCTGGTAGTCAGCTAACTATCCTTATATGAGACCTTGGTACTCTTCCCAGGTGAATAGGTTTTGACTTTTCACTATTATATAATTCTTTTAAATATTATATTTATTGGCCTAGAAACACATGAAAAAATGCTCCAAGTCTTTGATTGTCAGAGAAATGCAAATCAAGATAACAGTGAGATATCACTTCACTCCTGTGAGAATGTCATACATGAGAAAAGGTAGCAGCAACAAATGCTGGAGAGGTTGTGAAGTCAAAGGAACCCTCCTGCACTGCTGGTGGGAATGTAAATTGACCCAGCCCCTGTGGAGAACAGTCTGGAGAACTCTCAGAAGGCTAGAAATAGACCTACCCTATGATCCTGCAATTGCTCTCCTAGGGATATATCCTAAGGAACCCAACACACCCATTCAAAAAGATCTGTGTACATATATGTTCTTAGAAGCACAATTCGTAATAGCCAAAACCTGGAAGCAACCCAGATGTCCAACAACAGATGAGTGGCTGAACAAGTTGTGGTATATATACACAATGGAATACTACTCAGCTAAAAAAAATAGTGACTTCACCGTTTTCAGCCGATCTTGGATGGACCTTGAAAAATTCATGTTTTTTTTTTTAATTTTTTATTTAAGAAAGGATTAGTGAACAAAAACATAAGGTAGGAGGGGTACAACTCCACACAATTCCCACCACCCAATCCCCATAACCCACCCCCTCCCATGTTAGCTTTCCCATTCTTTAGCCCTCTGGGAGCATGGACCCAGGGTCGTTGAGGGTTGCAGAAGGTAGAAGGTCTGGCTTCTGTAATTGGTTCCCCACTGATGGCAGAGGGCCTAGTGGTGGTTGTACTGTTACATGGAAAACGGAGAAATGTTATGCATGTACAAACTATTTTATTTACTGTTGAATGTAAAACATTAATCCCCCAATAAAGATATTTTAACAAATCCCTTTCCTGGAAGGGAACAACACACACAAAAAAAAAATTCATGTTAAGTGAAATAAGTCAGAAACAGAAGGATGAATATGGGATGACCTCACTCTTTGGCAGAAGTTGAAAAACAAGTTCAGAAGAGAAAACACAAGTAAAACCTGAACTGGATCTGGCATGTTGCATCAAAGTAAAAGACTCTGGGGTGGGAGTGGGGGAGCATATAGGTCCAAAAAGGATGACAGAGAACCTAGTGGGAGTTGTATTGTTATCTGGAAAATTGATAAATGTTATGTACAAACTATTGTATCTACTGTTGAATGTAAAACACTAATTCCCCAGTAAATAAATTAAATATATATATATACATTATTTATTTACTTTTAATGAAAGGGAGATACAGAGAGAGAGAGAGAGAGAGAGAGGGAGAGAGAGAGAGGGAGAGAGAGAGAGGGAGAGGGAGAGGGAGAGGGAGAGGGAGAGAGAGAGAGAGAGAGAGAGAGAGAGAGAGAGAGAGAAGGAGATAAACCAGAACACTGCTCTGGTTTATGGAGGTGCTGGGGATTGAACCTGGGATCTCACAGCCTGTGGCATGAAGCTCTTGCTACATATTTATTTGTAGCAAAAAATCTTTAAGCTTTCCAGAACTTTCTTTTAATTTAGTTAGCTATGAGAATAAAATCATTATTTAGTTCCTTTGTCATAAACACAGTTTGAAGGAAAACTGGTGCAACTATTACAAATTCAAAAGGAAGCTAGAGAAAAAGCTTTTACTACATTTTTTTAATGAACTGGAATAATGAGTTTATTTTTTAATTGGATGGAGAAAGATTATGGGTTTTCTTTTTCAATTTTAACACTTTTCTTATAATGAATTCTAGCCTCAGTTTTTTAAATAATTTTTAAATTAGAGAAATGTCTAAACATTTAGTCTTTAAAAAATATATTCAGAATTTATTTAATGGTCTGACATGCTGTCTATAAATTACATCTGCACTTGAAAATAATGAGTTTCATTAACTGGGGGTTGGGGTAAATTGTTACTTAGTTTAATATGACTGGATATATGGTTGAGAAAGAGGATTTAAAAAAAAAAAAAAAAAGCAAAACACAAGCAAGAGTTCTGACAAAATAAAATATGTATTGTGTATGAAGGAACTGATTTTTCATGAAGTCTCACCTTAATTCAGAACAGATCTAGAAACGCCCAGATGATTTACAATATTCTCTGCTAAAAAGAATCATATTCTGGGGAAAGAGATAAAAAAGTGAAAATTATAAATTGGGCAAGGGTAGATAGCATAATGATTATGTAAACAGACTCTCATTCCTGAGGCTCCAGAGTCCCAGGTTCAATCCCCTGCACCAACATAAACCAGAGCTGAACAGTGTTCTGCAAAAAAAATAATAAACTGGCCCTCAGTGTGGATCAACAAGGGTGGGAAGTGTTCCATTCTCCGAAGGGAGGTTGGATAGCATAATATGCCTATCATCCGAGAATGATGGATCATCCGAGAATGATGGATCCTGAAATTGGCGCAGCCTGGAAAGTTCCTAGCCATTACCAAGGAATGTGAGCTCAGAACTACAGGGATGCAGAGGTCACATGGGCTCCTATGCTGACTCTGGGCCACAGATCAAATTGATGGGGTTTACAGTCAACACTATTTATACACTTTTCCCATATTTGAGAGCTACTCTCTTCCCGGATCCAGCTTTCTGCTACTTTTTCCAACTATGACAACACCCCCCCCCACCCCAACAATACCTTGGGTCCACCTGCATGTTAGCTGTCAGACTCAGGCAAAAACTAGTAAAGTAATGGGCCCCTTGGAATATACCTAAAATAGGCCTATAACTATCTTCAAAATGGAGACCCCTAAATCTTCATCTGCAATATTCTTGCTTTTAAGTTTATGATTAGTCAACAATTTGTTCTGCTTTATATCTCAGTTCTTTTTCAGTCACCGGGTTCCAGATGCTACCATGATGCCAACCAGACTTCCTTGGGCAGACGACCCCATGAATGTGTCCTGGAGCCCCACTTCCCCAGAGCTCTGCCCCACTAGGGAAAGAGAGAGATAGGCTGGGAGTACGGACCAACCTGTCAATGCCTATGTTCAGCAGGGAAGCAATTACAGAAGCCAGACCTTCCACTTTCTGCAAGCCATAATGACCCTGGGTCCCTACTCCTAGAGGGATAAAGAATAGCAAAGCTACCAGGGGAAGGGATGGGATACAGAGTTCTGGTGGTGGGAATTGTGTGGAGTTGTACCCCTCTTAACATGGTTTTTGTCAGTCTTTTCTTTTTATAAATGAAAATTTAAAAAAAAAATAGGAAGGCTATCAGGGGAGGGAATGGGATATGGAGTTCTGGTGGTGGGAACTGTGTGGAACTGTGCCCCTCTTATCCTATGGTCTTATCAGTGTTTCCATTTTGTAAATAAAAATTTAAATAAATAAATGAATATTATAAATTGCTGATTAGGGAGGATAGAATTGAGATTTTCCCTACGACTAAGAATTGAGCATATGGAATAGTCCAGTTATATATATGCCTCAAGGAGGAAGACAAATATCAGATGATTGCACTTATCGGTGAGATTTAAGAAACAAAGGGAAGATTGGGGTGAAACACTAATAAACTGTATTCTATTTCAGCAAATTTAAGCTTTCAAAGAGGGAAGACAAAAGGGATGTGAATACGGGTAGTAGGCTCAGTGCTTTATTGGTAGAGGGGGATATAGTTGGTAGTAGATGAAATTTATTGATAACAGTTTTGAAGAGATGAGGTTATCCCACTGTGACAAAAGTCTTGCAAAAAAAAAAGTTTCCTCAATTTAAATTAAAAAAGAAATGTTAGCTGAGGACATAGCATAATAGATATGCCGAAAACTACAAGGTTCAAGAGTTGAGCAGTGCTGTGGTAAAAAACAGTAGCAACAACAGAAGTAAATATTTGTGAGAAAAAGAAAGGAAAAAAACATTTATATAAATAATTTACACACAAATAATTATATATAGCAATTGAAGAGAATAAGGAGCTATTTCCAAATCTCTGGCACAATTCCGAAATATAGAATATTTATTTACACTTTATATGTGTACTTGAAAACCAAGCATCAAGGCTAGTTAATTGGCTATATCACCTCTACCTTAGTTGTTAAGGATATTGTGTTGGTATAATTATCAAATATGCCCTAGAAAGTTAACACATACATATCTCTAAGAGCACTTAAGCTTATCTGTAGGCTTTCTGCCATCCTATCTCCTACATTATCTTATTTTTTTCAAAAACAAGTCATTGGTCCTATTTTTGATATATTTAAAACCAATCATAGATAAAATAAAGCAACAAAAGGGGAAAAATAGCCTCCAGGAGCAGTGGATTCATAGTGCAGTCACTGAGCCCCAGTGATAACTCTGGAGGCAAAAAAAAAAAAAAATCAGAAGCATCTAGAACTAAATCCAAGTCTAGATTTGCAGAGACAGTTGTCTGTCAAACTCCAATTTCACTTTTCAGTGTAATAGACTTGCTACTGAATTCTTGGAAGAGTTTACCAGAAACATTTTCCAGTGCTCTACAACTAGCTGTGGTCACATGATCCAGTTCTCCCCAGTGAAGTATGTGAAGAAGTGACACATGCTGCTTCTGCATCAGGAACACAATACAGTAAGCTTATATGTTCCTTTCCCATTTCATATAAATTATATGTGCCTTGCCTGTGATGTGGCTTCCACCATACAGATGAAAGCTTGGTTTTAACAAAGCAACAGGGTAGCATGAACCTGAGTATCTTGAACAAAGTTACCTGTCTCCTACCACCTTAGAACATCACATCAGGGACATAGCATGAGAATAATACCTGTGCATCTACCTCTCCTGACCCACTTTTTTGGGGGAGTTCAATGATTTATAGTATACCTGGGTACAACCTCTCATCTTCTTATGAAAGTAAAACTCTGTCACTCCAAACATAGATTATTTTCCACCATCATGCAGCAGAACTGACAAACACCTTCTACCTCTTCCTCTCTTCTTTTCTGGAGTCCTTTGGTGTAACACACCACAACTAGCTCAAGTTTTGCTTTGTGTTATCTTTTTCTGACCTTGTTTCTTAAATTCCACCTATAAGTGAGATTATCTTGTATTTGTCCTTCTCTATTTGGTTTATCTCACTTCACATGATTCCTTTAAGTTCCATTCTTCTTCTTCTAGCGTTTGCCCTTCTTCCGTAGCCAGTCAACAGCGTCAGGTTGAGCCTGATGTCTGCTTGTTGCTGGCTTTGAAAGTGACTGGGATCCATGTGGATTCAGTCGGCTAGGAAGGATCGTCAGTTTCCCCAATAAATGGGTACTCACGGGATGCACCACGAGAAGGTCGATCCAATGCATCCCATTACAATGTGGTAAAACCCAGGTTCAAGCCTTCAGTCAATCCTCACCTGCACAAAAAAAAACTTCCTGAGAGATGAAGCAGGGGTGCATGTCTCTCTCTCTCTCCTTCTCTATCTCTCCTCTCAATTTCTCTCTTATCAAAACAAAGGAAAGGAAGGAAGGAAGGAAGGAAGGTAGGAAGGAAGGAAGGAAGGAAGGAAAAAGGAAGGAAGGAAGGAAAAAAGGAAGGAAGGTGGAAGGAAGAAAGAAAATTTGCTACCCAGAGTGATGGTATCATGTAGGCACCAAGCAGTGATAAGCCTGACATCATTAATTTTTTTTTCTAAAAAATGAAAGACCTGTACAGTCACGTTCAAAGACACCTATTCTAAGAGGCCATTTTTAGTGGATTAGTTTCCACTTAATCTAGATTCTCAGAACACATTCTCCATTGGTTTTGTAATGATTAGACATTCATTACCATCTGATGCAATTTGCTGCTAAAATTGACATATTTTTATTCTTTATTGCTCAGCTACTGCTATAATAGTATATAAAAATGGTAAGGCTGACCATGTCTAGTAATTAGATAACATTCTATGATTTCAAACATCTCTAGTGGTAGAAAAGGCAAGTGTCGGTTTCAGTGTCTGATTACAATCTTTACAGGGCTAAGACTGCAGGCTGAGTTAGATGGGGATGGGAGGCTGATTGTGCAAAGCAAGGAGACAGAACAGTGGGAGGCCAGTGACCAGTTAACCATAGCCTTGAACACAACTGCCTCAAGACAAACGCAGGTGGCAGGGAGAAAATACTGAATGTGGAGGAGGCCTCTGAGAATGTGACTATGTTATTATATCCTGCTCATTTTGCTCTACCCTGGTATTTATTGTCTTGGATTTAATGTGCTGGTTCAAACCATCAACTCCCCAGGTTTTGATTTCTTTAGAAACAATTGTCAGGATGTGTGTGTGTATGTGTGTGTTTGTGTGTGTGTGGCTCTAGGGTAGCTTTTAGGAAACCTGAGACCCTCCTTCTGACATAATATTCTTCTTTTCTTTCTTTCTTTTGTACTTTACTGATGTTTTGAAGTAATTGTGTTTTTCCACCACCCTTTTGTGTTTTTTTTAACAATAAAAGCCGAACAGTTGTTACTATTTTGTCTTACCATCCTCCAGCATCAGTAGTAGAGAATGAAAACAAAACAAAAAACAAAACAAAAAAATGTCCTTAAAGAACTGAAAATGTGTATGAATACACTCATAAATAATGCATAGCTCACATACTTTAATAATAGTGCTCATACTGTGTGTGATGCTTTTCTAATGCTTCTTTGTGTGCTAAACCATTAAATTCTCATGTTAACCTTGGGAAGCAGGCAATGATACTGTTCTTATTTGTCAAATACAGAGCCTAAGATATAGACAGCTTGGGTGACTTGCCCAAGTTCAAATATACATGATGTGTACAGACATCCAGGCATAAATTCTAAGAGGCTTGTGTTCAAGTTATGTTCTCTGGTTTGTAGCTGTCTGATAAACCTCCAAAGTAAGATACATGAAGGTTGTATGTCATGAGAAGCAGTTGGATTTTTTTTTTTTTCATTCAACATCCTGATTTATGGTCATGACTTTATTCTTTCTTTTAAAGATTTTATTTGTTGTGGTCTAGGAGGTGGTACAGTGATAAAGCTTTGGACTCTCAAGCATGAGGTCCTGAGTTCGATCTCTGGCAGCACATGTGCCAGAATGGTGTCTGGTTCTTTCTCTCTCCTCCTATCTTTCTCATGAATAAATAAATAAAGTCTTTAAAAAGATTTTATTTGTTTATTTATTAATGAGAAAGATAGGAGGGTAGAGAGACAGAACCACTCATCACTCTGGTACATGTGCTACCAGGGATTGAATTCAAGACCTCATGTTTGAGATTCCAATGCTTTATCCACTGAGCCATCTCCTAGAACACATGACTTTATTCTTTATAAAATATGAGAACTTGAGCAACTTATAACCTCTCAGAGTCTTTGCTTTCCCATGCATTAACCAAGAGAATAGTGATAATGATATCTAACACATGAGGAAAAGCTCCATACATATAAGAAGCTCTTACATGCTGCTCTGCATATAAATCTGTGAAACATAGTTATTAAATACAAGTTCTTGTTTATTTTATTAGTAACTTAATATTGGTTTGCAGATTTATAAGGTAACGGGGCATAATTTTCAGAGCTATTCCCACCACCAGAGTTCTGTATCCCCATTCTGTTAGAAGCTATAGTAGTTCTACCAAAGTCACTGATATAAGTTGACTATTATTTCTGTAACTGCCCATCTATATTTATACATATTTGGCCATTTTTTCTATAGTCCTGCCAATTCCTATTTTTTCTTTTCTTTTTCTTTTTTTTTTTTTTGCCTCCAGGGTGCTAGTGCCCGTACTATGAATCTATTGCTCCTGGCAGCCATTTTTCCCACTTTATTGAATAAAGCAGATAAAAAGTGAGAGAAGAGAGGTGTCAGGAAATTGTGAGGATGTGGTAGAGCCTGGCAGGGCTTGTCCTGAGGAGTGTGTCTATCCTGTCAGTTTTTCTCGCTCTACCGAGAGGTTGAGCAAAAAGGGACAGGAGTAACCCCAAAGGTTTGCCCCGTCTTATCAGACTCCCTGACTCACAAAGCACCCCTCATTCTTGATACTATGGCCATTAGATAGAAAGAAAGGGGGAGATGCCAGGAAATTGTGAGGAGCCTCACAAAGAGCCCTGCATTTTTCTGCCTCCAGGGGCCTGGCATTCCTTAAAACATTAAGCCAGCTCCCCCTGCTCCACCCTGCATTCCTGATACTATGGCCTATCTACATAATCATTGTTTTGCCTGAAAGATCCCCACCCATTACATTCCTTTGTTCTGTCTTCTTTCTACCCTCAAGACCCTACCTGCCTCCAGGGTATCATTAATCCTACCATTTATAACCCTCCCAGCAGTTGCTAAGGAAGTTCCTACTTTTCCAGCCCTTTTGCCTTTCTCTGCCCCTTTCCTACCCATTTCCATTTCTGACTTGCCACTTCCCTTTAAAAGCCTTGGCTTTCTGATCAATAAAGACATTGCATTGCCTCGCCGCCATGATCTTGGTTCCTGAGTCATCTCTTTTGCATCGCTGAGTGAGTAGCAGCCCAGGCTAGCTCCAGTCGAGTTCTCTCCAACCCAGAGAGTACACACCCGGGAAGAGGCACCCCCACACTAGCACGGCAGAGAGGGAGAGATAAAGATAGACACCTGCAGACCTGCTTCACTACTTGTAAAGTGACCCTGCTGCAGGTGGTGAGCTGGAGCTCCAACCCAGATCCTTGTGTGGTCTTTGTGCTTATTACTATGTGCACTTAACAAGGTGCAGCCCTCTTTCAGTTTATTTCTAAGTCCTTCCTTTTTTCCTTTTCTCTCTCTGGGTCCCGATGGAGTTGGAGCTTAGAGCACTGTGGTCATTTTCCCCTATCATGTCTTCTCCTCTGGGAGTATGGACCAAAATTCTTTTGGGGGGTACACAGTGTCATAGTTCTGGATTCTGTAATTTATTTTCTGGTGGACATGGACATAAGCAGATTGATCCATACCCCCAACCTGTTTCTATCTCTCCCTAGTGGGACAGAGCTCTGGAGAGGTGAGGTTCTAGGACACTTGATGAGGTCATCTGCCCAGGGAAGTCAGTTTGGCATCATGGTAACATTTGCAACCTGGTGGCTGAGAAGCATTAGATATAAAGCAGGACAAAATGATTAATGAACATGAACCAAAAAACCAAAAAGGGGAATAGAGCAGATGGCAGACTGTTGCCAGAGATATTGAGCCTCAAATGTCAACCTCCTAACTCCTCAAATCTGCTGAGATCTTTCCTAATACATGGGACTACCTAGCTTCACTTTATATCGCACATCATCTAAGAAAGTTAAAGATACTAAATATAGGAGAAAGTACTTATACCTGGATACAGTGTACATGTATCCATAAGCAAAGGGCAATTATATAACTCAAAGTAAAAGTGCTTAGTAGCCATCTGTGATAGACTTAGACCTAATAAGCTTGGAACCCTAGTATAAGGGCCTAAAGAAGGCATCATAAATTCTCTAATCAATCATACTTAGACTAAATTAGCTTGGCAATCTAGCAGAAAGTCTCAAAGAAGACAGACCCCAAAAACCTAATTTTGGCTGGATACAAAAAAATGACACTTAGAGTTTAAACAATTGGGAAAAGTCTAAGGTCATATAAAGAAAGGAATACAAAATCTGGATAAGGGCAAGAGACTTGTTCATTTAATGATGGCCTTTTTGGTTAATACCAGACCACCATCAACTGGGGCCCTTCTTAGGGAATCCTTGATTCTCATACAAATGTGATGGCCTAGCCCTTTAATGAGTCCCTCTCTCCACCATCAATGGTCACTTTCATCAGGAATGTCATCATAAGCCATCTTGCCGACCCTGTCAGGATGTTGCCCTCACCATAAAGCAGCAGAATATTCACCACAGAAGAGATCCAAAAGGCCAAGAAACATGAAAAAATGCTCCAAGTCTTTGATTGTCAGAGAAATGCAAATAAAGACAACATTGAGATATCACGTCACCCTGTGAGAATGGCATACATCAAAAAGGACAGCAGCAGCAAATGCTGGAGAGACTGTGGGGACAAAGAAACCCTTCTGCACTGCTGGTGGGAATGTAAATTGGTCCAACCTCTCTAGTCCTTTTTTTTTTTTTTTTTTTTTTAAATCAGATAGCTTGGACTTTCTTCCAGTTATCAAAGCAGTAATTGTCACTTGTTGTATCCAAACCATTATTAGGTTTATGGGGTCTGCTTTCTTTTGGCCTTTGTAGTAGATTGCCAAGCTTATTTGGTCTATGTCTAATTGGTTAGAAAATTTATGATGCCTTCTTTAGTCTCTTCTACTAGGATCCCAGGCATATTATGTCTTAAGGGTTATTAAGCACTTTTAATTTGAGTTATTTAAAAAAAAGTGTGTGTGTGTATGTGTGTGTGTTTATTGGATAGAGAAAGTCATAAATTTGGGGGGGGGGAATAGAGAGGAAGAGTGACAGAGAGACACCTGCAGCACTGCTCTACCACTCACAAAGCTTTCCCCCTGCTAATGAGGAATGGGGCTTGAACCTGAGTCAATAGTACATAGTAATATTTGCACTCAGCCAGGTGAGCCACCACCTGGCTCATACTTTGAGTTAAATAATTGCCCCTTGCTTATGGATACATTAACATCTGTACCCAGTCTCCTAAACCCTAGCCTGTATCTAGTATCTGTAACTTTGCTAAATAACTTGCAATCTGAAGTGAAACTAGGTAGTCCCATGTGTTAGGAAAAATCTCACCAGATTAGAGGATTTGGGAGGTTGAGATCTCAGGCTTGGCGTCTTTGGCAATAATCCTCAGTAACAAGTCAGTAGCAGCATAAGGTAGCATGGCGACACTGGTATCATTGATTTAATTGAGGTCAGCTGAGGCAGTATGAATGTAAGGGATCCAGACTATGCTTAGAGGTCCCAGGACTAGCAGAAATAAGGATCATAAAGAGAATGGGAATGGTTCCTTGTAGCCTTAGAAAAAGTTTAAAGTAACAATAGTTAACTATTATTATAACCCAGTTAGTTGGACGTTTGTTTTTCTATAAAAATTCAGTGGTTAAGACCTACTATTATATATTCTTGACCTCAGTGGTTTAAGATTGTAGGTAACTTAAATGTTTTAAAAATTATATATACAAATATATTCTTTTTAGAGCTCCTTGAACAATTTATACCCATGTCAAATTAAATATAAGTTCTTATAAAAAAGAAGCACACATCAATAGAAGTAGCAAAATTATAATTTATTAAAGGAAATTTTGTCTATTTTCTGTTTGAAACTTTTCTCTCTATATCACTATGTATTAATATATATGTATATGTATATATATATATGTATTAGACAGGTCACATTTTTTAAAAGGTTTTATTTATTTATGAGAAAGATAGGAGGAGAAAGAAAGAACCAGACATCACTCTGGCACATGTGCTGCTGGGGATCAAACTCGGGACCTCATGCTTGAGAGTCCAAAGCTTTACCACTGCGCCACCTTCCGGACCACATACAGGTCACATTTATGATGTCACTTTGATGATGATATTATATGTAAACAATGTAGAAGAGTTAACTTTGCAATTCTTCTCTACCTAAAGGTGGTTTTCTTTAATAATCTTTATTATCTTTATTTATTTATTGGATAGAGACAGCCATTTATTGAGAAGGGGGAGATAGAGAGGGAGAGAGACACCTGCAGCACTGCTTCACCACTTGTGAAGCTTTTCCCCTGCAGGTAGGGACTAGGTGTGAACCCAGGTCCTTGTACATTTTAACATGTGTGCTCAACTAGGTGCAGTATCACCTGGCCCCTAGGGTGATTTTCTTTAAACCAAATACCCAAAGGTTAAAATAACAGTTGACAATTTGTTCTTGTTGTTTTTCCATTTTACTTGATAGGACACAGAGAAATTGAGTGGGAAGGGGGAGGTAGAGAGGGAGAGAGACAGAGAGACACTTGCAGACCTGCAGATCTGCTTCATCACTTGTGAAGTGCCTCTGCTGCAGGTGGGGAGCCAGGGCTTGAAGCCAGTTCCTTGGGCAGATTGTTGTGTATAGTACTGTGTGTACCAAGGCAAGTGCACCACTGCCTAGCCTTTAACAGTTGCCAGTTTGTATAGGGCAGTTGAAGTATTGATTTTCCTAAATTTTTCTCTGCCTTAAAAATATCCATTCACAAAATATATCTGACAGAATTGTTATGGAATCAAAAAAACATGCATCTGATTTGAAAAGTATCTGGCTAAAAATGCAGATACTTCTTTCATCTTTAGACACTGAGCAATAACTATGACTTCACAGAGAAATTTTAAAAATGAGGGAGTTGGGCGGTAGCGCAGTGGATTAAACGCACGTGGTGCAAAGCTCAAGGACCACAAAAGGATCCTGTTGCAACCCTCTGACTCCCACCTGCAGGGGAGTCCTTCACAAGCAGTGAAGCAGGTCTGCAGGTGTCTATCTTTCTCTCCCCCCTCTGTCTTCCCCTCCTCTCTCCATTTCTCTCTGTCCTATCCAACAACAATGATAATAAGAATAACTACAACAATACAACAAAGGCAACAAAAGGGAATAAAGAAATATTTTAAAAAATGAAAATCATCTAAAAAAACTGTGAAATTCTATTTATGCTTTTTGTTTCTTTGTCATCATGTGGGCTTCACTGCTCCAAGCAAACCTTCAACCTGAAAGAGAAAGACAGAGATAAGCAGAGAAGGTATCACTTAATAACACTGAAACTTCCCCCAGTGTGGTGGTGCTGGGGTCAAAAAAATGCCAAGCGTATGTAAAACAGACACACTTCCAGGTGAGCTATCTTGACAGCCTAAGAGCTGTGTGATTATTTATGTGTGTGGGATGCCAAATATCAAACCTAGGGCCTTATACACACTAATCAATGAGTTACATTCTTGACCACTATAGTGACGGAATTCAAATGGCCCTTGAGGCTACATATCTAATAATATCACAAACACTTGGGTCCATACTCCCAGAGGGATAAAGAATAGGAAAGCTATTAGGGGAGGGGATGGGATACGGAGTTCTGGTGGTAGGAATTGTGTGGAGTTGTACCTCTCTTATCTTATGGTTTTTGTCAGTGTTTCCTTTTTATAAATAAAAATAAAAATAAAAATAAAAATAAAAAAGAAATTGGATGAGTGTGTTAACTCTAAATTATTGTTGTGGGTGTGGATAATATTCCTAGAATTCTACTAGAAAATAAGTTTTTAAAGAAAAACTTTTGATGTTTGAAAATACAAGCAAATAGTATGTTTCCCAAAGGAGATGGAATATTAAAAAGCTATTGATCAGCCAAGTAGCATTGATCCAAATTCCAACAGCAATTCCCTGTTTTTTCTTTAGTTTCCTATTTTTGTTTCTTTAGAACTTATTATAGATTATCAACTTGTTTAGATTTAAATGTGAAATACATTTTTACTTGTTCTTATTTTTAGCTTCACTGAACAATACTTGAATTTTCACTATTCTTTTGGCCTGCAATGTTTAAAAATTATCTTTTTTTTTTTTTTACAAAATATGTATTTATTTGTATTTATAATTCTTTCACTACATATGGAAAAGGGGTTTTTAGAATCTTTGTGGTGATAAATCATTTAATTTGATGTGGTCTTGTATGATCTTATTTATATTTGACAAATTCAAATGTTAAGAAACTTTGAACAGCTTAGCAATCTGTATCTATCAACAGTGAGTCTTTAGTGAGAGAAATAGACTTGCATTTGGACAACCTGACAATATGAAGTACATAGCAGAAAACACAGGTGGTAAACTCCTATTCCCTGGCATCAGCTTTAGAGATGTATTTGGGGAATTGACTCCAAGGGTAAAGAGAACAAAAGCAAAAATAAACAATGGAGCTTAGTCATCAAATTAAAATGCTTCTGCAGAACAAAATAAATGTGTATTGAAACAAAAAAAAATCCTACTGAAGGAGGTATTTGCAAATCATACAAGGAGTAAATATTCAGAATATATAAAGAACTTATAAAACTCAGCAATAAAAAACAACTCAGTTAAAAATGAGCCATGACTCTAGCAGACAGTTCTCAAAAGAAAACAAAAAAGATGGCCAAAGTGCACATGAAAAAAGAAAACAACTCATGATCTCGTCTTGTTATGGGGATGCTATGCAAGAAACAAAGGTATCCAATCGCACCTGTCAGTATAGTTAACATCCCAAGAAACAAATGTCAGAGAGAATGGAGAGAGGAGGGAACCCTTATACACTGTTAGGATAGAACTATTAACTGGTATAGCCACTATAGAAAGCAGTGTTGATTTTACTCAAAAAATATTGATGATCCTCAAAAAATTAAAAATAGAAATTCCCCACAATCCAGTTATCCCACTTCTGTGTGTTTGTCATCAAAATATAAAAAACATTTATTCAAAAAGAAAATAAGCACTTCTGTGTTTATTAAATCATTATTTACAATAGCCAAGAACTAAAAGCAACCTGTGTCTACTGACTAAAGATTAGGACCATAGACCAATTAGAGATTACCAGACGGGAAGGGGGAGGAGGAATGGGTAAATCAAGACAAAGGAACAAATGCATAGTGAAAGATAGACTTTATGCCTTTCAGTAACTTAGCACAGCACATACTGCTTTTGAATGATGCACAACTGCAATGTGTATTGTAATACAATGCTGTTGCAATAAAAAAATAGTGATTTAATGTCCTTCCTACAAAAGAATCTTGAGACATTAAAGATTCTTCTCATATGCTTGTTGATTTTCAAAATAAAAACGAAAATGAAAAAGTTTTTTTTTCCTTTTACTATCTTCTCACAAATGAATTAAAATTATAGCTTATGTTTAGGCCATATGCTTAGAAATCATTTGGCCACTAATGTGAACTTTATCATCCTTATAAAGTATTTCACCTAAATATTTCACAAATGTATGAGTGTCATGACTTGGAAGTCACAAGTGCTCTGCAGACCATATGACTGTGCCTACTCATCGCCAGTACAAAGGGTACCTCCCTGGAGGATAGACAGGCAGCATATATTTCCAGCTCTCGAAAGGACTGTAGCATATCATTATAGGATCCCTGGGGAGGTTTCTTTTATGGCTCAATGCATTTCAAGAGAACCCAAGTGGCACTATGATAACCACCTAAGCGGATATGCTGGAAGTCGTGTACAGGAAGAGAAGAGATGATACTTGGTATATATCCAAGAATGAGAAGGCACACTCTTCATTTCTCCTGTCCTTATTCTTGACTTCCCTTCTGGCAAGAAGGTATATAGTACTTCACTTATTGGTAGGTTATTTTTACTCGCTCATAAACACTCCCAAGAGAACAACGGTAAATAATAAATTTTTAGAAAATTTCCAAAGGAATAATCTTACAATACATATATCTACCATTTTTTAAATTTAAATTTTTAATTTAAGAAAGGAAACATTAATAAAACCATAGAATAAGAGGGGTACAATTCTGCACAATTCCCATAACAAGATCTCCATATCCCATCCCCTCCCCTGATAGCCTTCCCATTCTCTATCTCTCTGGGAGTATGGATCCAGGGCCATTGTGGGTTGCAGAGGGTGGAAGGTCTGGCTTCTGTAATTGCTTCCCCGCTGAACAAGGGCGTTGACTGGTCGATCCATACTCCCAGTCTGCCTCTCTCCTTCCCTAGTAGGGTGGGGCTCTGAGGAAGCAGAGCTCCAGTACACATTGATGGGGTCTTCTGTCCAGGGAAGTCTGGTCGGCATCTTGCTGGTAACCGGAACCTGGTGGCTGAAAAGAGAGTTAACATACAAAGCCAAACAAATTGTTGAACAATCATGGATCTAAAGACTGGAATAGTGCAGATGAAGTGTTGGGGGGTATTCCCTGCATGCTCTTGTGTACTTCTGCTTTCAGGTATATATTTTTCCCCTAGTTTATGGGCACGGGTGAACCTATGCTCTATCTCAGGGGACCTGGACTATATCTAGGTTTGGGGACTTTACTGGGGAGTGGAACACCTGGAATGGAATTAGAGAATACTATGAAAGGAAAGGTCTCACCCGAGTGATGAAGCTGAAGGGTTGTCATTGCACACCTGAAGTCTCTGGTCACAGTCTGAAGTGAAGCATGCTGTGGTGGTACTCGTTGCGTTGATTAGGTTGCGATTGGCGGATGCAATATTATTTGATTTGAATTGAGAGCAGCATGCAGAAAAGTGGGCCCCACTCTAAGGTTCCAGGACTGGGGGGAAATATAGGATCTATAGTGGAAATGTGAGGTTCCTGTTGTCTTAGGGTTCAAGAAGACAATGGATAATTATTGTTATCATCACATTATTTGGTGATAGGGTTAACTTTGGAAAGTCCCTTTGATAGGGTTTGGGGTATAATATCCAGCATCTTGTATATAGCTGTGCTACCGGTTGCTTCTGTTCTCCCTGGTCTAGGCTTTTGGGAGAGACAACATATCAAAGACAGCCTATGTATTAAAAAGACTCAGTCTGTGTTTTAAGAAGTTCTATACATATCAGTTTTTCGCCTCTCATATTAAATAGTGGTTTATATGTTTTTAATAGGATTGTACATAAATACCACTCCTACCACCAAAAGGCTGTGTCCCATTCCCAACACCCAACCCTGCCTCCCCACCCCTGATATCTACCATTTTTAAGGAGTCAGTGTTATCAGTGGAATGCCTAAAGATCATAATGAGTTTGTAGGAGCAATTAAAAATATCTATAAAGTGGTCCAGGAGGTGGTTCAACAGTAGTGTCTGTCTTACACGCATGATGTACTTGGTTTGACCCCTAGCAACAGATAAGGGAATCAAAGGCAAAACAAGTAGAGGTCTATGAATGGTGGAGTGATCTCTTTTATTCTTCTCATAAAGAAAAAAAGGGGGAGGGAAAGCAGATCAGTAGTAGAATGCAAGCCTAGTAAACATGAGACCTTCAAAGAAAGAAAGATGTGGAAAAATTCAAAAGAAAAATATTACTTAATTTCATCACCCAATAACTTTGAAATATCCCTTTTGTTAAGATTTGCTGAATCATACACAACATCATCATAATTTATGTCCTTTGATATTATTTGTATATAGCTGTGCCACCGGTTGCTTCTGTTCTCCCTGGTCTAAGCTTTTAAGAGAGTCAACATATCAAAGACTTAGCTTATGTATTAAAAAGACTCAGTCTGTAATTAAAAATAAATAAATAAATAAATAAATAAATACGTTTTCTCTAAAGATTTTTTTAAATGGCAGTGATCAGTAAAAGAATTTCTGGAAACAGAAAAAAAATTTCATCACCCAAAATACCTCCATTAATATATTTTTGTAGCATGTGTGTTCAACCAAGTGGACCACGAACTGGCCCCTGCTTTTGTAACACCTATTGTCTTTTTAAACATTTACTTATTATATGACATAAATATATTATATAATATATTTATTTAAATATTTTATTATTTTAATATATTATTATATTAAAATGATAAAAAAGGTCCAACATTCATTCAATGTTCCTTTGATGCCACTCATTATACCAAGTTCTTTTTATAAACGTTATTTCAATTAATTCTTATTGTAATCTTAAGAGATGGACACTGTTGTCCCCATTTCACAGGTTTAGATTTTGATGGATAATGAGTTCAACAATTTGTATAAAATCATGTAACGACGGGGTTTATAGTCAACAATATTTGTATACCTTTCCCATATTTGGGAGCTACTCTCTTCCCTGATCCAGCTTTCTAGTCCTTTTTGTAGCCATGACATCATCTCCCCAGATAATCACTTGGATCCACCTACATATCATGTTTCAGGCTTAGAGAAAAAAAAAAAACTAGTATAGTCACGGGCCTTTGGAATATAACTAAAATAGGCCTACTAGCTATCTACAAAATGGAGACCCCCTCAACTCTTCATCTGAATTATTCCAGCCTTTAGGTTCATGATTAGTCAACAATTTATTTGGCTTTATATGTTAACTCTCTTTTCAGTCACCAGGTTCCAGATGCTACCATGATGCCAACCAGATTTCCCTGGACATCTAATCCTACCAATGTGTCCTGGAGCCCCTCTTCCCCAGAGCCCCACCACACTAGGTAAAGAGAGAGGCAGGTTGGGAGTATGGATCGACCTGTCAACACCCATGTTCAGTGAGGAAGCAATTACAGAAGCCAGACCTTCCACCTTCTGCACCCCACAATGACCTTGAGTCCATACTCCCAGAGGGTTAAAGAATAGGGAAGCTATCAGGGGAAGGGATGGGATATGAAGTTCTGGTGGTGGGAATTGTGTGGAGTTGTACCCCTCTTATCCTATGGTTTTGTCAGTGTTTCCTTTTTATAAATAAAAAAATTTAAAAAATATATGAAAGCAAAACTAGTGAATCACAGGAACTAATTTTTAAATCAGGAAGGCCTCATTCTAATATTTGTGCTTATTACCTCAAAGTATTATTTCTGGTTTGTCTGATTCATACATTTCCTTAATAGTGGAAAATTTGGGGGTTTTGTAATGTTTTAAAAATATTTTATTTATTTATTTATTAATGAGAAAGATAGGAAGAGAGAGGAAGAACCAGATATCATTCTGGTACATGTGCTGCCAGGGATTGAACTCAGGACCTCATGCTTGAGAGTCCAAAGCTTTATCCACTGCACCATCTCCTGGACCACATGATTTTTTTTGTTTAAGCCTGAGAACTGCGCAACTCTGGCTTATGGTGTTGTGGGAGATTGATCCTGAGACTCAGAGATTCAGACAAGAGAGTCTCTCTGCATAACCATTAAGCTATCTTTTCCATCCTTTGCAAATTATTTTATGCAGCTTCCTAAAAAAAAAAAAAAAAGCTTGTGAATGAGAAGTGAGAAACATATAATTTGTACTCTTAAGTATATAAAATATTCAGATTTCACTTCTTGAAATTAAATATTAAGAATTAGCAAATAATAATTAATAACAAAGCACTAATCAGATTTACAGATTAAAGGCACATGTACCAATGCAAATGTTTAATTATTAATAAGTAAATATAGATAACTTTTTAGAAGTTTTGGGGAAGTTATGGCTACTAAAGCTATTTGGATCAATCTTTCCAAGAGCTATAAAGCATACTTCTAAGAAATAATGTAGAAAAGAAATTATAAAGCACAAGTGTTTTACTTTAATTTTTTTTTTTTACCAATCTAGGTTTCTTAGGTACCTTTAAGCATAAATTTAAAGTAACAAATGTCATGTCATAATGCATAGTATATAGACATTGATTTTTACAACTAGGAGGAATAAGGTTTATATTTAGATAATAACAAAAAGGGAATTTAAAACAGCAAATTTGATTTACATTTTATAATCATGGGATTTCCTTTAACACACACAAATTTAAGTGCTTAAATTCCTTTTTTAAAAACCTGAAGGTATTTATTTTTGCAATATTGATATTTTCAGTTGCATGTTCTTATTGATAGTTGATTTGGGGTTAGCATTGTCCTTGAAAGAAAGGCTATTGAAAGGAAATGTGAGGAGGAATTAAAAAGGGAAAAAATACATTGAGGCAAAAGTAAAGGGGGTAGATAGATGAGTGATTATGACACAATTACATTTTAAATACAGATAATTACAGTATAATTGGTGTGCATTTGGACGTTATCCAAAAAGCATTTAGAGTCATCTGAAGCTACACAACAGACATCTTTGAATTCATTCTTCCAAAACAATAAGAAATTGTATGTATTATTTTTGCACAGTTTCTTTTTATTTATTATATATAAATACATATATAAAATAAGTAACATTCCTTAATGAAAAATATCCAGAAGATAAAAGGTATAGGTTGTTTCATATCAAATCATTGATTTCCCCATAAGTTACTAGTTGATTTCTAATATATCTTCAAATACAAATAATGCACATTTCTGGGTATCTGCTATTGTTTTGATTTGACACCAACGCCCACCTTCAGTCATATAGTATAAAAGGACATAAGACATAACCTACCTTATATGTCACTGTGTGGTAGTTTAACCATCCACCTCCCAAGTCAAAAGGCTTTATCCTGGGTAAATTTAAAGTTCATGTTATCCTAACTAAAGTATTTTCAAGATTTTTCTTTGCACTTTAAGCACCTTAATAACTCAGATGAGATACACTTTTTCTTTTTGTAGTTTCTGACTTTTGGACTGCTGAGGTGACTTTTCACTTTCTTTCAGCGAAGATACAATGAATGAAAGAATACATCCATTTTTTTAAAGCAAATTCTGTTATTTGGAAATGTCTAAGTTAAGAGGGAATTATACATGAATTCACCACAGAATTTTAGATTATAAGCTTTGTATCTAAATTTAAGCAAGCAGAATGTGATAAGGTTTAAATTTTCAGATTGTTGATAAAAGAAAAATTCACTATTTTCTTTCTTTCATTTGATAGAAACACAGAGGAATTGAATGGGGAAGGGCAGACAGAGAAGAAGAGAAAGACTGTACAATGCTTCATGGCTTGTGAAGCTTCTCCCCTACAGGTGGGGTTCCAGCCTAAGGCAGAGTCTTTGTGTATAGTAATACCTGTGAGCTTAACAGGTAGTGGTAATGCCCAACCCAGTTCTCTCATTATTAATTCCCTATTTATTAATGCAGGACAAATATCTCTTTCTTGCAAGCTTAGACATGTGTAAACATCTGATTTGTCATGAACAAACATGGTAACAAATTTAAGATATCCCCAATCTGTCCGTGTAAATATCAAATGAAATGAAAAATACATGCCTTGGATGTATTTACAAGACTTTGCAAGAGATGCTGTTAGAATAATTCGACATCAACGTGTAAAGAAACGAATCTAAATGAAGTTGAAAAACCCATATTAAAGTGGTCAAAATTCATAAGGGCACACACAAAATATTGAGAAGGGTTTGGAATGCCAAGAAATCTCATTTGTCATTTTTGGAAATGTAAAATGGCATAACCATTTTTGGAAGACAGTTTGGAAGTTTCTTAGAAAGGTAACTATTAGGCTTTACAATATGCCTCATTTATCCCCACTCCTAGGTACTTAATCAAATAAGTTGAAAATTTAAGTCCACGTGAAGAACTATACATGAATGTTTATATAAGTTTTATTCATAATTAATTGCCTACAACAACACCATAGAAGCACCTGAGATATTATTCAGTGGGTGAATGGATAAACAAACTTCACTACTTTCATATAAAGGAGTATCATTCAATGATAAAAAAAATGTGTTACAAGACATGAAAAGGGATGTAGGAAACTTCACCACCTTTTAAAGGATTTTCAGCACTTTTCTAAGTAAAAGAACTTATCATTCCAAATGTATGCTATTTTGGAAAAGGCAAACTTGTAGAGACTTTAAAAAGTTTAATGATTGACAAGGGATTGGATGGAAAGAGGAAAAGAGAGTTGAATACAGGGAACACCAGAGTTTACACTAGAGAAACTATTCTGTGTACTACTATAAGGTAAATGCATAATACCATACATTTGTCAAAACCTACAGAACTGCAAAACTCAAAGAATGAAGCTTAATGTAAACTATCTATCAACTTTAGTTAATAATACCAATATTGGTTCATGAATAGTAATGTGTGTGCTTAGCCAGGTGTGCCATCACCTGGTCCCTTGGCTCACGAACAGTAATAAATGGACTGTAGCAATGTGTGATATTAACAAAAAGGAAAACTGGGGGGGAGGGTGAAGAGAAGATATATGGAAATTTTCTTCACAGTATCTCTATGAATGCAGAGTGCTCTAAAATAAAGTAATACGTACCAATAAAAATATACCTCTTTTGTGATCTAGGAAGTGGTATAAATAAAGCATTGGACTCTCAAGCATGGGGCCCAGAGTTCAATCCCTGGCTGCACATGTACCAGAGTGATGTCTGGTTCTTTCTCTCTCTTCCTCCTATCTTTCTCATGAATAAGTAAATAAAATATTTTTTAAAAATAGATCTCTTTTCCTATCTGCTCTGTAACCCTGTTGAGTAATTACAATAATTTATGTATCAAAATGTATGTGTATACAATATATCCAGAATATCTTCTACAAGACTTCTCAGTTGAAATCCATTTTCCCTTTATCTCTCAAGGCAAATACCTTCAAATATTCTGATATATATATATTTTTTAGTCTGGTATGAAAACTTTTTCTTTAGGCTTTAGGCTTCTATAATATAGAGACCATTTATTTCATATTCATTTTAGTCCTATACCTAATATCTATACTAAGCCTGTGCTCTATATAATGAAAATAATTCTAATACTACTTTTAGTTGAGTATCTGATTCGTGCTAGGCATATACTAAATTCTATCCAGATGACTAAAACAGAGTCAAGTCAGGGTTTCTTAATGGTGGCTAAATTCTTTTAAAAAATAATTTTAGGTGTATTGCACTCAAGTAAAAGACTGAGGTGGGTGGGTGGGTGGGATTCAGGTCTTGGAACAGGATGGCAGAGGACCTACTAGGGGTTGTACTGTTATGTGGAAAACTGAGAAATGTTATGCATGTACAAACTACTGTATTTACTGTTGACTGTAAAACATTAATCCCCCAATAAAGAAATTTAAAAAATTATTGGTAGAAGTGATGGTTTATAAGATAATTGCTCAAACATAGGTACAATTTCTTATCTCCCATCACACCATTCCTGCCACTAACTGAGGTCCTTCTTTACCATCATACACAGGGTCCTCTATGCCCTCTCTATGCCTTTTTCTCTCTCCATTCCTCAGAGTCATTTGCTTTCCTGCAATAGACCACATAGTAGTCCAAGTTTGACCATTCATTTTCCTTCTCCTTGTTTCTTAGGCTCCACCTAAGATCATCTTGTGAGATATCTGGTGTTCAGTCTTTTTCTTCTGGCTTATCTCACTTAGCACACATTCTATCCAAGGTGAAACAATGGAGATTTCGCTATTTTATATGGCCTTGTAGTATTCCATTGTGTATATATATCACAACTTCCTTAACGGTCACGGAGTATCTGGGCTGTTTGCAAGTTTAGGCTGTTATAAATTGTGCTGTTATGAACATAGATATACACAGAACTCTTTGGATGGGTTTTATGTTTGTGTGTATGGGTGTGTATTCCTTGGGTAGATCACTAGGAGATGAATTAGGTTGCCTGGATTCTTATAATGAGTTTTGAACTGATCTTTTTGTTCATTATTCCAATTCTCTACCTGTTGATGCCTCCATATGTTTCTTCCCAAGTGTAATTTTCTACTCAAACATTTTTAATGGTGGTACTCCATGGTCTGCTCTTCATCCTCCTATAAACTTCTAGTCTACTCTGCTGTGAATCTGTCTTGCTCTAAAAATCAAGTTGACTTGTTTACTCAATACTTGTTGGGCTTTCTCTTCTCTAGAGCTTTGTTTACTCCCATAGCGTCCTCTTTGTTCATCTCTATTACTAAAAACCTTTGCTGTCCATTTCATATATCATCAATATCCACAATCAGATCCTACTGCTTCCCCAACTTCAACCAAATGGATTCTTACTTTTTTTTAACATGTCATTCTACTTTAGCCATTTATTTATTGCTTGCCTTTCATACACACTACCTTCTTTCCACCTGCAGCTGGATTTTTGCTTCTTTGTCGAAAGGGTTTACATTATCCTTTATTGTGAACTATATATAACTTATAGCACAGTACTTTGCAGGTGGTGGGTACACAACAGGACCCTTATTAGAGAAACAGTAATATTAGGCACTATGAAGTCAGATGGACCTGATTCAAATTTCAGATCATTCAGTAATTGTGGATCTTGGGCAAGATCTTCAGACCCAGATGCCTTTCCTACAAGTGGCCTTATACTAACTACATAGTGTTATTGAAAAAAAGTTAAAGAAAAATGCATGGGTAGTTTGACATATACGAAGTATCCAATATTTGACAGTAGTGATTATTTGTTTCTTACTATTTTTCTTCTGAAAACCTTAAATCCCTTCAAATATTTCGCTTCTTTTTTTAACCATAATTTAATAGCAATCATTTTATACAGCCTGATACATAGTTGATGCCATTGTAGTACTTACTGATTAAT
Source organism: Erinaceus europaeus (assembly GCF_950295315.1). NCBI lineage: Eukaryota > Metazoa > Chordata > Mammalia > Eulipotyphla > Erinaceidae > Erinaceus > Erinaceus europaeus. The sequence continues at coordinate 50,981,806 of NC_080169.1, read as the reverse complement.
ATGTTCAGAAATACTTATTAAGCTCTTATTATGCACCAGATAGTGTTGTAAAGCATGGAACCTAGGAGTTTGGAGGCTCAAGCATGAGAGTCTGTTTGCATAACCATTATGCTATCTACTGCAACCCTACAGCATTCATTGTTCTTACCCATTACCATATTTCTTTCAACTATGTACAATAGCCTCACAAATAATTCAAGAAACACGATGTAAATATGATCTCTGGTGATAGACAAAATGGTGTCCAGACATCTATGACTAGAATACCATTCAAGGTCCATTTCTGGGCTTTGAAACTTAATTGTCAGGACAAGTTTGGGAGGAGTTAAAGAATAGTTACCCAAATCAAAAGCAAGGAAAGCAAGCAAGCAACCAAACCAACAACAAAAACTAAGACTCTTGAGTAATGTTGTAGGGGAAATTATATGCATTTTAATAAATTTTCTGAGCAAGGTAGGGATATATCAGATATTAGAAAATGCTTAATACAGATAAATTTCTAGATAAATGTCTTATGGAAGTCATTATATGTAACCGGTGGATCTGAGTTTTCTCTATTTCTAGCTAAATGATCTTAAAGTAGTTATCTGGGAATGAAGTTATCCATGCAGGCATGTCACCCGGAGCTCACCAAACCCTGCAGCTGTTCTGCTTGCAGCACTTGTGAATCTTACTGATGACATTGAACTAGATAGACCCTTGCTGACCACCAAACCTCTGGCCCAGTGCCACCGGTTCCCTCTTTGCTGGACTAGGTGCAGGAGCTGGGTAGCAGAGCGCCTTCCCGCTGGGGGGATGTGGGGTTGCAGGGCATGGAGGGCGTGGATTAAGGGCGGGGCGAGCCCAGCAGACTGGGTTCTCCAAGGGGAGCTGTCTGTGTTAGGCTAGGGAGCGGGAGGAAGTGATCGCTCTCTGAGGAGCCAAGCCTAGTTGCGGGCGCAGCGTGAGACAGCACATCCTGCAGCCGGGCCCGCAGTCTTCCGGGGCCGCTCGCTCCTACGCCGGCGCCTCCGCGACTGGAAGCCAACGCCGCGCTCCCGGAGTTCAGCTCTGCCGCCCTCCAGTGCATCCAGGTAAACAGGAAGGAGGAGGTGACGGTCTCGCTCTCCCTGCTGTCACCTCCGCGCTCTCCCTCAAGCCTCACCTCCCTGGTGTAGTCAGTCAACACTGCGACCCCGGGCCTCTCCAGACTCACCTCCCCCTTTCCCGGGGCTCCTGCCTGCTCCCCAAGGCGGCCAGAGCACCCCAGTGGCAGCCCCCGGCAGCAGCTCCCTGGAGGAGTGGAGAGGTGAGGACTGAAGAGGAAGAGTCGCGGCGTCTTAACCTTGTCGCCCACCTTGTGAGAGGGGAGGAGCGACCCAGTGCGCCCCGCCTCAGTCTTGTGTGTGTGTGTGTGTGGGGGGGGGGCAGAAGGTTAGTGGTAGTGAAATCTGCACCCCTCTGAGTCACCAGCTGATGGCCCCAGGGGGAGGGGGAAGCTGTAGAGGGAAGAGGTGGGATGCTGTTAGATTACATATTCAAGCTGTCTGCAAAGCTCTTAGAAGCTGTTGCTACCCACCAAGTCTGAGGGAGCGAAGGCACTTCCAGCAGGGCATTAATTAAACACTAGCACAAGAAAGTGACAGTTGCCTTCTCTGTTGCTTAAAAAAAAAAAAAGAAAAGAAAAAAAAGTGTGATTGGGGGATGTATTTTCGTAAACACCTTTCTGGCCTCGTGGTTATTTCTCTCGCACTCCAAGCCCGGTATTTCTGGGGCCTTATAAATCTATGCGTCATCATCCTAAAGGATCCTGGCAGCAGTGATAGAAACTTAGTGTGGAGGAGTCTCATGACATGTACCTCAGTTACTGAGGTTAAACAGAAGCCCAGTAGCAGGACTGAAAATTACTTAAGAAATCAGAAACTGAATAAAAGGCAAAAAATGGAATACGTTTATTAGCCTGGCCTCTATTATATCTAGACAAGGTGCAGGCACCTATCAGCCATTTTCTTGCCTAGAATGCCTCTCTAGTGGACATTGTAAACTTAGTGTACTTCAGGGCTGTGAAAAATGGCTTACAAGTAGTCCAGATTAGCAGAAAGCATAAGTAACTGCATAGTAATACAGATATGGGTAACTGTCTATCCATATTTTCACTGTGGAAATCCTAGAGAAAAGGGTTGGCTGATAAGTGTTAGTGAATTTGAAATGGGAACATTCAATGCAACTTGCATCCCCAGGATGTTGGTGGGAGTATGAGTAACAGTTTCTCTGTTTCTCCAGAATGCTTGTTGGGGAACAAAGGGCCCAAACTGTGCTCTTCTGACCATGTGTCTCTGTAAAATAAAATCAGATGCTTCTACCACTAGGTCACTAAATATTCTCTTTGTAGGAACCAGCTTTCCAATTTTTGTTTTTTTAATGAATATTTGTTTATTTGAAGAGACAGAGAGAATGAGAGAAATGGGGAGAGGGCCAGCATGCCTACTCAGCTGTGGTATAAGATGGTTCTGGGGACTGTACCTGTTATCTCTGGGACTTCCAGCATGCATAGTGGTGCTCTAACAGGTTGAGCTGTCTTCCCAGTCTTTAATGTTTATTTGTTGTCATCTCTGTGACTTCACTGCTTTGGGCTGATTTTTTCAGAAGGAAAGATAACATAGCTTGATCCATCTTTCCCCAGTGCTATGGGGGCCAGGGTCGAACCTGGATTATGTGCATGGTAAAGCAAGCACTTGAATTACTTTGCTGACCCTCCAGTATTTCATAAGTTCTGAAGATTCAGTGCTCCAAGAATCATTTCTCCAAAGTCTTCCAGTACCATTCCTGAAATATGTGGGTAATATTTGACAGGGGAAGTATGCAAATTTTTCCAGTTTGTTCAACTCTAGACTCAATTTTTGCCTAAGAATATCTCCCACTGATCTCTTTCATATTTATCGCTGAGCTCATGCACCCTGTGTCTCCTTGAACCTTGGGGTGCTGCCCAGTGCCTCCAGGCTTAGATGATAACTCCACTCCTCCCCTATACTAAGCTTTCCCTCTTACTGTCCTAATGAAGTCATACCCTGAAGCTATTTTGCTTTTAAATGTCTACATTAGGTTTAATGGTCACTCTTGGGAAGAAAAATAAACTCAATCCACAGGGAAATGTGACAACAGATCTTAACAGTGGTGGCTCCTGGTCCTTAGTTTCTGAGGAGCTTCTGATATGGCAATAAGAAATTACCCTGTTAACCCACCATTCCTGCTGTCATATTTTATGGTTAAGAGGGGACTCAATGAACTTTCCTTCCCCCCCACCCCCCATAACTTTCTCAAACATTGCTTCTTGACATGTACTTGGTGAGTCAAGTAAATACTGGGGAGCCAGACTGGGTGCTATTCTGTCTAGACTTAGGACAGCTTCATAGACCAGTCTTGTAAAATGCGTATAAAGTCTTTAACCCAGTTTCATATTTTAGTACAATGTGTTGGGCTTCACCAGCAATTAGTTATCTCTGTGTGCTACTCATTCTCCCCATCAGCCTGTTTCTTCACTTCACATAGCATTTATTTAAAAAGTTTCCACACATTCATTGCAAATATAATCCCTTATCACTTTGTTCTCCCAATACATTCTTTTACCAAGTAAAACAAAGGTTGATAATAATGTTTTAACCACTTTATACATTTACTAAATGTACTACATCACCATTACATTTACTGAAATATAATGAACATTTGAGCAGTCACTGCATTTTAAACTATTTCATGAAATATCTTTACTCTTCACAAAAATCTTAGATAGATATTATTTGTAGTACTGTTTGCTAGAGTGGGAAACCAAGATACAAAGATGTTAAGAAACTTTCTGAATATGGGTAGTTGACTCATCCCTTCTAGTTTTTTTTTTTTTTTTTTTTATACCAGAATACTGCTCAGCTCTGGCTTGTGGTGGTGCTGGGGATTGAACCTGGGACTTTGAAGTCTCAGGCAGGAGAGTCTCTTTGCATAATCATTATGCTATCTCCCCCTCCCAACCCTTCTATCCTATAGAACACTTAATTTTGGCTAGTTATAACATAATGAATACTAGGGTCTTTCATGTTATCACAATTTAGTCTTTATCTTAAACCTATGACATAGACATTGTTATCTGTACTTCACAAATAAAGAAACTGAGTTGTCATAGTAATTTTCATAGCTAACGAATGACAATGTATGTATGTATTTTGCCAGAGCACTGCTCAGCTCTGGTTTATGGTGGTGCTGAGATTGAACATAGAATACTGGAGCCTCAGGCATGGAAGCCTTTCTGCATAACTATTGTGTTGTCTTCCAGAGGCAGAAGCAGAATTTAAGTCAGTTCTGTCTGGGGTAGAGGTAGATAGCATCATGGTTATGCAAAGGGACTCTCTGTGCCTGAGGCTTCCAAAGTCAGTTCATTCTGAAGATTCCAAAACAGAACACATCCATTTTTGGCTAGAGTCCTCTGTGAAAAGCAAAAAGGCTGAGCCTGTCTGTTTCTTTCAGACTTACTACCTCTTTTTCACTCTGGGCCATTATTATTTCCTTTAAACCTCAGATGTAACCATATTTTTTTGGTCCTTGTAAAGACTTGGTAAACTTAAAATAGGATCAGAGCCAATCTTTTGAAATGAAATACTATCCTTGTCTTATCTCCTTCATGGCACTAGCTAATTCCCATAATACTTTGTGGATCTCAAATACTATGTAAGTGGGTTTCCTTTTGATTGGGTGGGTGGAGCTATATCTAGAAACTTTTGTGGCTTTTGCATCCTTTAGAAAATGTGAACAGATGAGCATTCTTGGGAACACTGATAGGACAATGAACTTTTAGGGCTTACTTCTGTTAAGAACAAGCCATACTTAGATTTTCACTTTATTTGTTTGAATTTAGAAATTCCTGTCTGGTGTCATGTAAAAATTATTCCTTTAGATTTTTCATTATTATCCTGGCTTTCTTTCCTTTGCTCCCTCTCTGCAGAAATTATGGCCTATAGAATGTCAGAGTGAAACTTGCAATATAATATAGATACATCTACCCAGGTGTTAGTCCTGAAGAGCCCGTATGTTTATTTATTTATTTATTTAAAAAATATTTATTTATTCCCTTTTGTTGCCCTTGTTTATTGTTGTAGTTATTATTGTTGTTATTGTTGTCATCATTGTTGGATAGGACAGAGACAAATGGAGAGAGGAGGGGAAGACAGAGAGGGGCAGAGAAAGATAGACACCTGTAGACCTGCTTCACCGCTTGTGAAACCACGCTCTGCAGGTGGGGAGCTGTGGCTGGAACCCATATCCTTATGCTGGTACTTGTGCTTAGCACCATGTGCGCTTAACCCGCTGCCCTACCTCTCGACTCCCCCGTATGTTTATTAACCATCTCCTTACTCCCTGTTTAATTCAAGGAGGTTTCTTAAACTGGATACAACAGAAACCATAGAGAGCAGGCATGTGATCATCTTCAAGTGGTCAATGAATCTGATAACACTGATACAATTTTTATGTGTTTGTGCATAAATACAAGTTTTCTAGAGAAAAAATAACAGGGTATATGACTAAAAAAGAATCTTAAGAACCTCTAATTTAGCTGTGCTCTTTAGGAAAGAGTGAAGATCACTCCGCTGAACCAGCTGATTTTACAGAACCAGCTAGGAAAAATATTCTTAGCTTTTAGTACATTTTGATATTTCACTATTGAGGCAAAGAATATGCAGGTGCAGTTCCAACGTACACTAATGCATGTTACAACACAGTGAGATCTCCAGGTGTGGCACACAGTTCTGCAATGCTTATCATTAACTGGATACTTACTGGCTCAATTATCAAAGTATTCCAACACTCTAGGAAGACTGCCTTTTTAAAACATTATTTTGTATTTTACCTTATTTATTTCTGGTAGAGAAAGATACATAGAGAAGATAGGGCAGCTAGAGAGACACAGAGAGAAAGCTTTCCTGAGCAGCTGAGGACTGGGGGCTTTGACTGTGGTATTTATTTATTTATTTATTTATTTATTTATTTATTTATTTATTTAACGTATTGCCAAGGATTATTGAATGGGATGCAGTAACAGCACTATGGATCTACCACTCCAGATGGCCTTTTTTTTTTTTTCTTTTTCTTTTTTTTGACAAGACAGAGAAACTGAGAGGGATGGGGAGGGGTGATAGAAAAGGGGAGACCTGTAGACTTGCTTCACAGCTCATGAAGCTTTCTCCCTTCAGGTGGGGAGCAAGCAGGGTGATATGTGTGCTTAACCCAGTGCATCACCACCTGACCCCCATTTATTTTTATTCCCACCAAGGTTATCTATCGCTGGTGCTCAGTGCCACTGCTCACAGTAGTCATTGTTACTTTTTTTTTTCTTATTTTTTTTATTTGATAGGACAGAAAGAAATTAAGAGGGGAGGGGTAGATAGGGAAAGGAGAAAGAAAAACCCGCAAACCTGCTTCACCACTGATGAAGTATTTCTGCTGCTGGTGGGGAGCAAGGGCTCAAACCCTTGCATCTGTCTTTGTGCTTAGTACTATGTGTTTAACCAGGTGTGCCACCAGCTGGCCCCCATGGTTGGGGTTCTTTTGCATTGTCAGGTGTGCTCTACTGGATGCACCACCACCTAATCCCATCCCAGGGTGCAGTTTTTTACCATCATCTGACAAACTAAGAATCCGATGCTTGGAATACTAAGTCTTGGAGTGATTGAAGGAAGTGAAGTAGGGGGTAGGAGAGGAGGGTATCTAGGTCTAAGTAGAAAATATTTGATTAATTACTTTATGGTGTCTATTTTAGGTCTTTCCACTTGCTTGCTGAACTTCCTGAGTCAAACTGTAGACTACTGCACACTTTTACTTTAAGGTATATATTTTCCCTGAACTTACTGATGTAGACATGTGCCCTATCCCTTGGGCCTGGCCTATAAGGCTCTGTAAGTTTGTTAGGAAGTGTGCCACCCAAAAGGGAACTAGGGAGTCCCATGAGCTAGGGAAGTTCTCACCAGAGTATTGAAGATGGAGGGTTGACATCCCAGGCCTGGTGTTTCTGGACACAGTCCAAAGTGAAACATGCAAGATGGCACTGGTTGCACTGATTTAATTGAGGTCAGCAGATACAGTATCAAATGGTATGAGTCAAGAGAAGCATGAAGAAAAACAAGCAAAGCCTAAGAGGTTCCAGGACTGGGAGAAATAAGGATTTTTACAGAGAATGAGGAAGGTTCTTTGCTGTTTTAGTGTTTAAGAAGGCAATAGATGACTATTATTATAGCCAAGTTATTTGGTAACTAAGTTTACTTTGAAAATCCCACGGTTAGGATTTGCTGTACCATATAAGGCCTCACCATGATTTATGTCATTTAATGCTACTAAAAATAACTATATCTTAGATATTAACAGGACCAGTTACTTATGATCTCCCTGGTATTAAGTTTATGGTTGATTTAATATTTCAAAAAAAGTTATTATTAGAAATGCATTAAAAATTTAAGCCCAGTGTTAGGATTCAGTTAGTACAAATTTGAAACATTAAGTTCTTAGATTAAAGGAATATTTACTCAGAACTAAAGTCTATGCATTTTAAGAGCTTGAGACATTCAATATATTTTTCCATCTCCTATTGAATAGTGATTTATAAAACTGTGAGTGCAATACTCCAAACCCAGTACAATTCTGTTTTAAGTTTCCCTTTCTGTTCTTTCTCAGCTTCTGTTTATGAGTGGGATCATCCCATACTCATCTTTGTCTTTCTGGCTTACATCATTTAACATAATTCCTTCTAACTCTACCCAAGATGAGTCGGAGAAGGTAGGTTCATTATTCTTAATAGCTGAGTAGTATTCCATTCAGTATATATACCACAACTTTCTCAGCCATTCACCCATTGTTGGGCACCTGGGTTGCTTCCAGGTTTGGGCTATTATGAAGTGTGTTGCTATGGACATAACTGTACACATATCTTTTTGGATGGGTGTGTTTGACTCCTTAGGATATATCCCTAGGAAAGGAATTATTAGGTCATATGAAAGGTCCATTTCTAGCCTTGTGAGGTTTCTGCAGACTGTTCTGCACAGGGGTTGGACCAATTTACATTCCCTTCGGTAGTACAATAGGGTTCATTTGTCCCCACACCCCCTCCAACATTTGTTGTTGCTGTCATTTCTTTCTTTCTTTTTGTATTTATTTTTTACCAGAACACTACTCAGCTCTGGCTTATGATGATTGGGGGCGACGTGGGGGGAATTGAACCTGGAACTTAAGAGTCTCAGGCATGAGAGTCTCTTTGCATAACCATTATGCTATCTACACCCCCCCCCCACACACACACTGTTTCTGATGTATGACATTCTCACAGGCTTGTAGTGGTATCTTGTTGTTGTTTTTATTTGCATTTCACTGACAATCAGTGATTTAGGGCATTTAAAAAATATTTATGTATTTATTTTATGAGGAGGGGCAGAGAACCGCTCAGCTCTAGCATATGCAGAGCTAGGGACTGAATTGAGGACTTCATGTTTACAAATTTATTGCTGTAGATATCACTACAAAATATACTAAGCAAACAGCATCAAGTGCCTCTTGAGCAACTGTAGAAATTTGAATATCAGAGTTTTCATCAGTATTGCAATATACTTCTCATTTTATATCATATGTAATGCTTCCATTCATATTTCTTTTTGACATTTTTCTTTCTTTTTAAAAATTTTTTATTTATGAAATGGAAACACTGACAAGACCATAGGATAAGAGTGGTACACTTTCATACAGTTTCCACCACCAGAACTCTGTATCCCATTCCTTTCCATGATAGCTTTCCTATTCTTTAACCCTGTGGGAGTATGGACCCAGGGTCATTATGGGGTGCAGGAGGTGGAAGGTCTGGCTTCTGTAATTGCTTTCCCACTAAACATGGGCATTGGCAGATTGATCCATACTCCCAGCCTGTCTCTCTCTTTCCCTAGTGGGGCACAGCTCTGGGGAATCGGAGTTCCAGGACATATTGGTGGGGTCGTCTGCCCAGGGAAGTCTGGTTGGCATCATGGTAACATCTGGAACCTGGTGGCTGAAAAAGTTAAGATATAAAGCCAAACAAATTGTTGACTGATCATGAACCTAAAGGGTGGACTTTTGCAGATGTAAATTTGGGGTCTCCCTTTTGGAGATAGCTATTCGATCTATTTTAGGTATATTCCAAAGGGCCCATAACTATACTAGTTTTTTCCTGAGCCTGACATCTAATATGCAGGTGGACCCAAGTTATTATCTGGGAAGATGATGTCATGGCTGGAAAAAGGACTAGAAAGCTGGATCAGGGAAGAGAGTGGCTGCCATATAGGAGAAAGGTATGTAAATATTGTTGACTGTAAAGCCCATCAATTTGATCTGGGGCCCATATTCAGCACAGGAGCCTATGTAACCTTTGTATCCCTGTAGGTCTGAGCTTGCATTCTGTGGTCATGAGTAGGAATGTTCCAAGCTGCCCCAGTATCAGGACGGATCTTTCTCAGGTGGTAGATAAGAGTATGTTCTCTAACCTGTCTTCGGAGGATGGAACATTCTCTACTCTTGTTGATCCACTCAAAGGGGTCCATTATGTTGTTCCTGATGGAAATGATCAGTAAAAATGAAAAGAGGGATCTGTTCGAGACCTAGGCCCATCATGTCTGTGTGGGAATCCTAGGACTCCCTGACTAGGGCCCCAGCTGATGGGGTGGCTTGATAGTGATTAAAGAGTAATCATTAAAGTATGCCAGTCTCTTGCCCTTATTTAGCTTTTGTAGTTCTTACTTGGATAAGGTTAGCTTTGGAGTGACTGAGGGAAATGTAATAGAAAGTAGGTGAGGAAGGTATCTAGGTCTAAGTAGAAACTATTTCATTAGGAACTTTATGGTATCTTTTTACGTCTTTCTACTTGTTTGCTTCACTTATTGACTCACTGCAGATTATTGTGCACTTTTGCTTTCAGGTAGATATTTTGCCCTAATTTATGGATAGATACATGTGTACATATGATTTATCTCATGGGACCTAGTCTATATCTAGGTTTTGGGGCACTGTTAGGAAGTGGACAACCAGAAATGGAATTAAGGGGTCCTATGAGAAAGGAAAGATCTTACCCGAGTAATGAGGCTGAAGGGTTGACATTCCATGCCTGATGTCTCTGGACACAGTCCAAAGCAGAGCATGCCCAGGTGCATGGATTAGGTTGGGATCAGCAGATGCAGTATGTCAGGAGGGGATTGAACCTGGGACTTCAGAGCCTCAGGCATGAGAGTCTCTTTGCATAACCATTATGCTATCTACACCCCCCACACACACACACATTTCTGATGTATGACATTCTCATGGGTGTAGTTGTATCTTGTCTTTATTAGCATTTTGCTGACAATCAGTGATTTGGAGTATTTTTTTTATGTTTGTTTTTATGTTTGTTGTTATATTTTTCTTTTCTTTTCTTTTTTTTAAATCTTTGTTGGCCTTCTTTAAGTCTTTTGGCCAGGGCAACATGAAGCTGGTTAGGGAGAGGGCTGGATTTCAAACACATATCAACTGGTTTCCACTGTTCTTATTGATAGAATCTCTTCTGATCCTAGTTCATTATTTCTCTGTGTAGAAAGCCAAAATTTACTGTACGGTGTAGCTATTTAGTGTGGCAGGACAAAGAGTTCCTTAACAACATGGTCACATGCTGGTAGGAAAAGCCTAATTCATGTTATCAAAGGAACTAGAATGTTGGTCATCTTCCAGTGTGGCAAAGGATAAGCAAGTCCTGCTTTCCCTTCAAGTGTACTGAACACATTTGGTTAGGCACCAAATGCTTAGTAGTCCACACATAAGACTGACCAAATTTGATTTTTCAGGGATAACTGCAAGTCTAGACTTTATTCACTGCAAAGATGAATTTACTTCAAAACTGCTCAGTGTTCTGGAGTTTGACTGGCATAATGGTTGCATCATGATCTGGAACACTACTTTGTACTAAATCCTGGGACGACCTTTGTTTACTGGCTGACCTACATTTAGTTTTTCAGTTCACATTAGTCCTGAAATCCTCACGCCAATGCTTTTGCTTCCCAAATATTACTTAATCTTATCTTTTTTGTGTTGTTGTTGCCATCACTGGGGCTTCACCACTTTGTATTGAGTTTTTCAGATAGTAACAGAGACAGGGAGAATGAGAAAGACACCAGAGCACTCAAACTTCCCTCTACGTGGTAGGGCCTAACCCCCTGGAGGTGGGGAGCTGGGGAACCTGGATCCTTAGGTAGGTCCTTGCACTTTGTGCCACGAATACTTAACATTTTTATGCTCATCTATATTCTTGACAAACTCTTAAAGAACTAAATTATTCATTTATTTTGGGGATATATGTGAGCTAAGTGTGACAAATGCACTTAGAGATTTATGTTAAGAGAAATGGCAGTCTTTAAAAGTAATGAACCTCAGACACTTTATAAGATATTTGTGCTTGACAAATGGATCTGCCTGCGAGCACATGCCAATGTGCTTCATAATGTTTTAACATTTGTTCTGCTATAATTCACTAAAGAATTAAAAATAGGGAGCCGGGCGGTAGTGTAGCGGGTTAAATGCACATGGCATGAAGGCAAGGACCCTTCATGTGTAAGGATCCTGGTTCGAGCCCCTGGCTTCCCACCTGCAGGGGGTTCAATTCACAGGTGAAACAGATCTGCAGGTGTCTTTCTCTCCCCCTCTCAATCTTCCCCTTCTCTCTCAATTTCCCTCTGTTTTATACAACAACAACAACAGCAATAACAACAATAATGACAACAACAATGATGATAAACAACAAGGACAACAAAAGGGGAAAAACCATGTAAATAAACATAAGTACAATGATAGAAATAAAAAAAGAATTAAAAATAAATTGTTTTGATCCCTCCCATCCATTTTAGGTTGGCATATGACAGTTCTTGATACATAAAAATGTAAGCAATTTCTAGAATATTGTAAAATAAGACATCCCTTTTTAGTTCCATTAAAAATCTAAACATTGTCCAGTGTCTACTTTAAATCTAACTGCAGGGATACTTTTATACCTTATAGTCAAGTATCATTAGGATTTCAGATTTTCTCTCTCACTCTCTCTCATAAAGTAGAAGTCTTTTGTGAAAAATAGAATTGGAAAAGGAGGTCTTCAATGATGCTACAAGGGTACAACCTTAGATCTGGAAATGAAAAGGCATTACCTATTCCTGCACCTGCATGCTCTCTGCCCCACTAGGGAAAGATAGAAACAGGCTGGGAGTATGGATCGACCTGCCTATGCCCATGTTGAGTGGAGAAGCAATTACAGAAGCCAAACCTTCTACGTTCTGCACCCCATAATGATCCTGGGTCCATGCTCCCAGAGAGATAAAGAATAGGAAAGCTTTCAAGGGAGGGGATGGGATACAGAACTTTGGTAGTGGGTATTGTGTGGACTTGTACTCCTCTCATCCAATGGTCTTGTCAACATTTTTATTTTTATTTTATAAATAAATTAAAAGGAAAGAAAATAAACATTCAAAAACACCAGGGACACTGGATGACAGTTTGAAGACCATGCATTTATCTATCATGGGTGTTGTGTGCTATGGGTCAACAGTGAGATGCTTCCCAGGCATCAGATTTATGGTCTCTTATCTGTGTGCTCGGTGTTTTTACATCAGTGATTCTCAGCCAGGATTGACTGTCTTCCCCAGAAGATATTTGGAAATATCTAGAGACATTTTTGGTTGTCAGACTTGGGGAGTGAAAGTGTCTTTAGGTATCTAGTGTGTAGGAATCTCAGCTGTTGTTGAACTGTCTGTAATGCACAGGGCAAAGAATCATCTGACCCATAATGTTACTATTCTTTAGATGTTCTGGTTTTCTCATTGTAATTTTCATTGCCTTAACTTAAGTCTTTTTTTCCCCCTCCTGGTTTCTTCTTTTACTAAATAAAAGCACCACATCCATGAGACAGCATAAGATTCTGAACAGAAGTCAGATGATCCCACTTAATGTCTGTGTGTGTCTCAGTTTCTTCATATATATATATATGGAAGGTTTTTAAAGTTTACCAAGTTGTTTAGTGTTAGTGAGTCCATATGTAAAAGATGAACCATGAAATTCTCATAATTTACTTGTGTACTTACAGTAGTTGGTGAGTTTGTGTGGTTGGAAGGGTCACAGACCCTGTGAAGAATGTGTTTTGACTGTGTCTCCCTTTTCAAATGACCGTGTGTCTCCTGTTTCACTATCCATCCCATTAGTATAAAAGTATCAAGGGATATTGGGAATCAGTGCATATTTTTGTGGAAGAAAGAGTAACAAAAACACTTCTTTACCTCTTTCTTTGAAAAGTATGACTTTGTACTCACTTGCAGAAGGTATAGGTTACCGCTGATTTGGAAAGATGATCTCTTTGAATGCTTTTAGAAAAAAGCATTGAGGAAAGTGAGAATCTATTTACATAAGTTAAAATGCCAAACTAAATCTCACAATGCAAATATGGACCACCCAGGGATATCATAAAGGCCAGGTTTGAGGTTTTGAATACAAATATTCTTACTTCCTCTCTTAAGCTTTTTAATATTTTTTGAATGCTATGGAGAAGACATTGGCATATCAAAAAGGGCTGAAATTCCATACTTTATACATAAATCTTAAAGGGAGAAACTGTGCTCTCTTCTCTAGGAAGTCTCTTGTTTTTAAACATAGCTATGAATTACTAATATTTGGAGGTGTACACATTGTAGATGTTAAAGTAAATAGAAAAATCAGTTGTAGGGTAGAGAAAGATAAACTCTTAAAATGTACTATTTCCCTCCTACTTTCTTCCTAATTAATCCACTTACTTTTGGGAATATGCCAGAGTGCTGGAAATATTATCTGTAGTAGCCAACAGCAGAGCTGCCTTCTGAAACACTGGGAATGTAGACAGGCAGCAATAAGGAGGGGATAGTGAAAGATGAATTAACACATAATTGTGGTCTGGGAGGTGGTGAAGTGGTAGATTGCTGAACTTGTAAGCATGAGAGGTCCTGAGTTCAATCCCTAGTACAAATGCCAAAGTGCCATTCTGATTTCTCCTTCTCCACCACCTCCTCATTTTTTTTTTTTTTTATCCCTCCAGGATTATCACTGGGGCTCTGTGCCAGCACTATGAATTCACTGCTCCTATTACATTTTTATTGGATAGGACAGAGAGAAATTGAGAGGAGATGGGATGATAGAGAGGGGGAGAGAAAGTTAGACACCCCTGCAGACTTGCTTCACCAATTGTGAAGTGACCCCTCTGCAGATGAGGAGTTGGGGGCTCAAACCAGCATCCTTGAGTGGGTCCTTGCACTTAGTACTATGTGAGCTTACGGTGTGCTACTACCCGGCCCCTGTTCTGGTTCTTTCTTTCTCACTAATAAATAAATACATACTTAAAAAAAATCCAAATTAAGGTATAGTAAACATTTTACAAATGTATTTGCCTGCCAACCTGAAATTGAAAAGGAAGGAACAACATAAAATCACCTTCTTCTATCCACCTGGTACCAGAGAAAGAGATTTGGAAAAGCTGACATAAGAGTTCTTACTCTTTGTTGGTGTCTGCTAGGTTTTCTAGGATCCTGTGGGCAAGTTCTGCAGTATATAGGGTGTCCTAGGAGATATCACCCTGGTCTCCAGAAACAGTAGAGGAGGAAAAATAAGCTTGTCTGAAACCCCTATTCTTTTTTTTAAAATTTATTTATTTATTCCTTTTGTTGCCCTTGTTGTTTTATTGTTGGTAGGTATTATTGTTATTGATGTTGTCATTGTTGGACAGGACAGAGAGAAATGGAGAGAGGAGGGGAAGACAGAGAGGGGGAGAGAAAGATAGACACCTGCAGACCTGCTTAACCGCCTGTGAAGGACTCCCCTGCAGGTGCGGAGCCGGGGGCTCCAACCAGGATCCTTACTTGGGTCCTTGCGCCAAGTGCACTTAACCCGCCCGACTCCCTTTTTTAAAAATTTGCTTCCCCCCCTTTGTTGCCCTTGATTTTTTTTATTGTTGTTGTAGTTATTATTGTTGTTGTTATTGATGTTGTCGTTTTTGGATAAGACAGACAGCAATGGAGAGAGGAGGGGAAGACAGATGGGGAGAGAAAGACAGACATCTGCAAATCTGCTTCAAGGCCTGTGAAGCGACTCCTCTGCAGGTGGGGAGCCGGGGGCTCTAACCGTGGTCCTTATGCCTGGTCCTTGCGCTTAGCGCCATGTGAGCTTAACCCACTGTGCTACCGCCCCACCCCCTGAAGCCCCTGTTCTTTGGGGGCACCTTAGAAATGGGCAAGCTTATCTGGGTTAAAAGCTCTTCACAGTGGCTACTGTAATTCAAGATTATTTTTGGTAAGGTTAACCTGCATGTTCAGTCTAAAAGCAAAATTTTATTCACTTGAGACACCCCCCCCCCCCAACCCGTTCTAGTTTAACCAGAGCCAAATCAAACTCTAGACACAGTCTGGTCCTCAAATTGGGCCAAGGCTGAACCTGGGTCCAACCCGCTAGTTGTGGACTCAGTCCAAAACAACAGCAACAAAATTGTTCAATTAAAGTCTGAAAGCAAAACTAGAATCTGAGAAAGACTTAGCCCAGGACCTCCAATGGCAGCAAGAAAATATAGCTTTCAGTAGGTATCTATGTCTGTTTGTTTATTGCTCCTGGTGACTGAGGTGGTTTTGTTCATTTCCCTTATCTGACACCCAGTGTTTTAAAGACCAACTGAAGTATAGTAAACATGATGGGAAAGGATCTAAGTTGGGAGTGAGAGTGTTTTTCAGACATCTATCATGGAGAGAAGAGAGATTGTACTTGTGTGTCAACAGCTATACCATTAAGCCCCCAATAATGGAAGATATAAAATTGAAAAAGAAAAAGTTTATTTTGAGGGGCTAGGGAGACAGCATAATGGCTGTGCTAAAAGGCTTTAATACCTGAACTACTAAAGGTCCCAAGCTGAGTTCCCAGCATCAGGAGCTAGAGCTCAGCGATGCTGTGGGGAGGGGTTGGGAGTGGGGCAAGTATATTGGAACAAAAGTTTCTTCTAATCAGGCAATATCCTTTGTAGTCAATAGACACTCTGGGGAGCCGTAGAATACCAGAAGATGAGAGTAAGGAAAAGGAAGTTATATCAGCCAAAAAGACAGGTTGGTTACGAGAAATTTTTTATTCTCTAGAGGATAGCATTGGTCTAGTAGACAGACTACTTAACTAGTGCTGACCCGGCCAGTCCTCATTAACTGGTTTATAAACTTTCTGGGAGAAAATGTAGAATGAGAAGGTCTTTAACTCGGGTGTGGGTTCTAATCATTCTGTGTGATTAATGACACAATGATTTCTTGGTTTTCACAGATTTAAGGTTCTTAGTCTTTAAAGAAAATGTTATTAATGGGGGGGGTGGCCAGTAGCATGGCGGGTTAAGTGCACATGGAACAAAGTGCTAGGACCAGCACAAGGATCCCAGTACAAGCCTCCAGCTCCCCACTTGCGGGGAGAGGGGGTCGCTTCACAAGTAGTGAGTGAAGCAGGTCTGCAGGTGTCTATCTTTCTCTCCTCCTTTCTGTCTTCTCCTCCTCTCTCGATTTCTCTCTGTCCTATCCAACAACAACAACAGCAAAGCCTTGGTACCACATTTGACCTACTCTATCACCAGATAAGACACGGGCTGTGGTGTCTCCTCCTTTGGTTATGTCATTGTCTTGCAACATGAATGAAAAAGCTGCCTGGAACAGTGATATTGTACATGAGTGAGGCCTAGTTCCACAAAAAAGAAATGAAAAGCATACTACATACACCAGAACCCTCAATTACAATTACCATATTCTTTTAAATATGAAAATTGTAAAGAATAGAGAACTAAAATAAATAAATTACCTAGGAGATAGACTTGCCACCCTGAATGATTATCTTATATAAGAAATGTATTCCAAAGTGCACATAGCACAAAGCGTAAGGACTGGCATAAGGATCCCAGTTTGAGTTCCCCACTTGCAGGGGAGTCACTTCACAAGCAGTGAAGAAGGTCTGCAGGTGTCTATCTTCTCTCCCTCTGTCTTCCCCTCCTCTCTCCATTTCTCTCTGTCCTAAACAACAACAATGACATCAATAACAAAAACAGTAATAACTGCAACAATAATAATAACTGCAACAACAACAAAAAACAAGGGCAACAGAAGGAATAATAATGAAAAAAAGGGATGTATTCCAAATGCTAAGATGTCTATTTTGAGCACATAACTTCTCACTTTTTCTTTTTTTAAAATTTTCTTAAATTTATTTTAAAATGGATACATTATCAAAATCATAGGATAAGAGGGGTACAACTCCACACAATTCCCACCACCAGATCTCTGTATCCCATCCCCATCCCTGATATCTTTCCTTTTCATTCTTTATACCTCTGGGAGTATGGACCCAAGGCTATTGTGGGATGTAGAAGGTAGAAGGTCTGGCTTCTGTAATAGCTTCCCTGCTGAACATGGGCATTGACTGGTCGATCCATACTCCCAGCCTGACTCTCTCTTTCTCTAGTAGGGTAGGGCTCTGGGGAAGCAGAGCTCCAGGACACATTGGTTCCCTCTGTCCAGGGAAGTCTGGTCAGCATCATGCTAGCATCTGGAACCTGGTGGCCAAGTAATGAAGCTGAAGGGTTGTCATTCCATACCTGAAGTCTTTGGACACAGTCTGAAGTGAAGCATGCTGAGGTGGTACTCATTGCTTTGATTAGGCTGGGATTGGTGGATGCAATGTTATTTGCTATGAATTGAGGGAAGCATGCAGGAAAGTGCACCCCACCCTAGAGGTTCGAGGACTGGGGCAAATACAGGCTCTATAGTGGAAATGTGAGGTTCCTGCTGTCTTAGGTTTCAAGAATACAATAGATAGTTATTGTTATAATAATCACATTATTTGGTAATTGGGCTAACTTTGAAAAATCCCTTTGTTAGGCTTTGCTGTATAATACCCAACATCACCATAATTTATGTCCTTTGACATTATTTGTATATAGCTGTGCCACTGGTTGCTTCTATGCTCCCTGGTCTAGGCTTTTGAGAAAGTCAACATATCAAAGGCTTAGCCTATGAATTAAAAAGACTCAGTCTGTGCTTTAAAAAGGTTGAGACATACAATCATTTTTTCCCTCTCATATTAATTAAATTGTGATTTATATGACTACAAATTAATAGGAGTGTACATAAACACCATTCCCACCATGAAAAGAATGTGTCCCATTTCACCTACCTGTCTCCGCCACCCCAGGAAGCCGAATATCCACCCTCACCCTCACCCCAGGGTTTTTACTTTGGTGTCCTACTCCAGATTTAGTCAAATCTTGCTTTGAGTTTCCCTTTCTGTTCTTCTTTCTCAACTTCTGTTGATGAGTGGGATCATCCCATACTCATCTTTATCTTTCTGACCTAGCTCACTTAATATAATTCCTTCTAGCTCATCCATCATGGGTCAGAGAAGGTGGGCTCGTTGTTCTTAATAGCTGCGTAGTATTCCAGTGTGGAAACTAGCAAATACTTAGAGGAAAATTTAGTTTTAATAAATACTGTTGCAGGGTCTCAGAAATGGTTCAGCAGTTAAAACATAGTCCTTAAAAGGCCCTGGGGTTGGATCTCCAACCCCACATAGATGATCATGGATAGTACCAAGGGAAGGAACTTCATAGATGGTAGAATGGTGCTTTGGTTTCTCTGTCACTGCCTTCCTCCCTTACTCTCTATTCATTCTTAAAAATACAGAATGAAATTAGGCTGCTTGGGCAGTGGTATCATGCTTGTGCAAAGCCCTAGGTTTATTCTCTTGCACCAAATATAAAAAATAAATTATAAGGGGCCAGGTGGGGGCACACTTGGTTGAGTGCACATGTTACAATGGGCAAGAACCCAGGTTCAAGCCCTTGGTCTCCACCTGCAGGGGGAAAGCTTCACGAATGGTGAAGCAGGGCTGCAGGTATCTCTCTGTCTCTCTCCCTCTCTAATTCCCCCTTCCCTCTCAGTTTCTGGCTGTCTCTATCCAATAAACAAATAAAGATAATAAAAAAAATTAAAAAATATAAATTATAATGGCAGCTTATATGATAGGTTGCAAGGGTAGGGAAAGCAAACATAGAAACAGAAGTATTTATAAGGATTTTGCAATGATATCCATGAAAACTGATATAACTTGAGCAAGGTAATAGAGGAGGTAGCAAAAAGTATCCAGGTTCTAGAAATGCTGGAAAGTAAACCCTGGCCTGAATAACTTGCTGATGGATTGAATGTGGGATTTAACAAAGAGAAATCAGGAATATCTTCAAGATTTTTGGTGGGAAGGCTAGAGTTTCTTTAAACTGAAGTATGGAAGAGTGGTAGTTTAATGGATAACTGGGCTGCAAGTGTCCAATTTGTCATGCCAGATGCTGACTGTGATTTTCCTGAAAAGCACAGAAGGTCCATACTCTCAGAGGGATAAAGAATAGGGAACCTTCCATTGGAGGGGATGGGATATAGAACTCTGGATGTGGGCATTGTATCCTTCTTATTCCATGATGTTGTCAATCATTATTAGATTAATAATAATAATAATAATAATGCACAGGAGAAGATGATGTCATGGGGGCACAGACTTTTGGAGATGGGTGTGATATGGAACTATACTTTGTATTCTTACAGTCTTGTAACCAATTCACTATTTGTCATAAATAAAAAATGACTAGAAGAAAGAAACGAGGAAGGAAGGAAGGAAGGAAGGAAGAAAAAGAGAAAGAAAAAAGAAAGAAAGGAAGGAGAAAAATAGAAAAATGATGTAAACCACCTTGTCAGGGTGTTCCAGTCCCTGGATGCACTAGAGAAAGCGCGAAAGAATCAACTTTTTTTTTATTGCTTTATTTATAAAAAAGAAACACTGACAAAACCATAGGATAAGAGGTACAATTCCACACATTCCCACCACCAGAACTCTGTATCCCATCTCCTCCCCTGATAGCTTTCCTATTCTTTATCCCTCTGGGAGTATGGACCCAATGTCACTGTGGGGTGCAGAAGAAGGTGGAAGGTCTGACTTCTTTAATTGCTTTCCTGCTGAACATGGGCGTCAATCCATTATCCCAGTCTGCCTCTCTCTTTCCCTAGTAGGGTGGGGTTCTGGGGAATTGGAGCTCCAGCACACACTGGTGGGGTTGTCTGTCCAGGGAAGTCCAGTTGGCATCATGGTAGCATTTGGAACCTGGTGGCTGAAAAGAATTAACATATAAAGCCAAACAAATTGTTGACTAATCATGAACCGAAAGGCTGGAATAGTGCAGATAAAGAGTTGGGGGGGGGGGGTGTCTCCATTTTGTAGATAGCTAGTAGGCCTATTTTAGTTATATTCCAAAAGCCTATGATTATACTAGTTTTTTTTTTTTTTTTTTTTCCCCTGAGCCTGAAATCTGATATACAGGTGGATCCAGGTTATTGTCTTGAGTAGATGATGTCATGGCTGGAAAAAGGACCAGAAAGCTGGATCAGGGAAGAGAGTAGCTCCCAAATATTGGAAAGGTGTATAAATATTGTTGACTGTAAACCCCATCTATTTGATGTGATCTGGGGCCCATATTCAGCTTAGGAGCCTTAGATCTGAGCTCACATTCTGTGGTCATGAGTAGGAACGTTCCAAGCTGCCCCAATATTAGGACCCATCTTCCTCAGGTGTCGCATAGAGTATGTTGTCTAGTCTCCCTTCAGAGGATGGAACATTTTCTACAATTGTTGATCCAAGCTGAGGGCAAGGTCCAATGGGGGCCCACAAAGGGGTCTATTGTGTTGCTCCTGATAGAGATGATCAGTAACAATGGAGAGAAGGATTTATTCCAGGTCTAGGCCTATCATGTCTGTTTGGGAATCTCAGGACTTCCCGAATAGGGCCTCAGCTGATGGAGTGACCTGATAGTGACTAAACAGTCATAGTTAAAGTATGCCAGTCTCTTGCCCTTAAAGAATCAACTCTTTCTTGTTCTGGTTTTGAATATTCTGTCCTCCTTGAACTATAATAGATTTATTTATTTATTTATTCATTTAGTTTTTATACAGTGGTTCACTAACTGTATGGTGTTTTTCATTACACCTGGTCAACACCTGCAATGTTTGGCATGGTCTATCTTAGTGTTAATTTTAGAGAGATGTCTTCTAAAAACAAGTTCTACATTTATTTAGGATTGGTACAGATTTACAAAAGAATTAAAAATAACCAAATAAGAAGTAGGGCAAATAACTAAACAGTTTTATAAATAAGAGATACATATGACCCACAGAAACATAAAGCAATACTCCAATTATTGTTAGAGAAGTGCAAATTAAAACTACACTGAGATACCATCTCACACTTTAGATAATGGCTTGCATCAACAAACCAGGAAATGACAGGTGTTGGTGAGTTTGTAGAGAAAAAGGAATTCTGCTATACTGCTGGTAGGAATGCAAATTAGTACAGTCCCTTTGGAAGACTGTATGGAGAGTCATTAAACAAATAAAAATGGAATTACTTTAAGGTCTAGTGATACCCACTCTTGGGCAGTTATCCAAAGGACACTCAAACATCTAATTCAAGGTGACATTTGCACAGCTATTCCAAAGCTGCATTACTCACAATAGCCAAAGAGTGGACACAAGCCTAAATGTCCATTAACAGATGACTTATTACAGAAGTTATAGGATATGAATACTACTTTGCAATCCAAAAGCTGTATTGTATCCTTTGAGACAAAATGGACAGAACTGGAGGTGATTATGCTTAACAAAATAAGTAGAGAGATGAAAGACAATTACTAGATGGTTCCATTCATAGGTGGAATCTAGAGAACTGAAACACATGAACCTGAAAAAAAATTAAAAAATAAACAAACTGTTTCTAAGACTTGTGAGAACTATGGTGGTTATCTTTGGGAGGCGGGAGAATAAGGGGTACAGAACATTGGTGATGGGTGTGTGTGGTGTGGAACTATACATCTTACAATCTTATAACCTACTATCAATCACAAATAAAAATAAAAAGGACAAGTTCTAGTTTAATTCTCAGAAAGTAATCACACTGCATTGCTATTTTATTATTTCCAAACTCTTGGAAAGTACCTCCTATCACCATCTCCTGAAAACTCTAATACGATTGTTCAAATTGGGAAAGAATTTTCATGTCTCCACTCTGCTACTTCTCAAGACTAAGACTGGGTGACAAAGGTCAATCAAGGCAGCCAAATAAATAGAGAGGAAAATAGCTAAGTTCATGTTACTACTTTCTTTGAGGTTTTTGTCACATAGTCTTAAAAACTGAGATTTTTTTATTATTTATAAAAAGGAAACACTGATAAAACCATAGGATAAGAGGGGTGCAACTCCACACAGTCCCCACCACCAGAACTCTGTATCCCATCCCCTCCCCTGATAGCTTTCCTATTCTTTAACCCTCTGGGAGCATGGACCCAAGGTCATTATGGGATGTAGAAGGTGGAAGGTCTGGCTTCTGTAATTGCTTTCCTGTTGAACATGGGCATTAACAGGTCAATCCATACTCCTAGCCTGCCTCTCTGTCTCCTAGTGGGATGGGGCTCTGGGGAATCGGAGTTCCAGGACATATTGGTGGGGTTGTTCTCCAGGGAAGAGATAAATTTTTCTTCCACTTAAATCCTTTCTGCCAAAATCGGTTTTCTTCAAAAGCTTATACAAGCAAGCCTGCATCCTGTTTTTCACTTGAAGAGACAGATGGTTGTAACTAACTTTAGCTAAATTAGTGGAAAAAAAATCTAGAATTCAAAAAATACACATGAGAATCAGAAATGTTTAAGCCTTTTAGAGCTGGCTGAAAAATCTGTTGTGAATATTGCCTCATACCACTGAGTTATCCATTCATGTACAAAGTGCTGTACGCTGGGCCAGGCTTGACACTGTGCAGCCAAGTTTTTTCAGATGGGTATTTGCATTCTAAAAGGGATAGAAAAGGTTGTGTTGATGACAGATCCTCAAATCCTAGGGTGGCATTCAGCCTTTGTGCTGACATGGTCTGTAAGAAATATGCCATGGCTCTGCATTTCTGGCAGGATTGATTTTATACACTCTGATGGGCAGCCTCAGGAAGCTGAGGATACAGGGTAAGCTTTGTTAAGTATATCCTTGATGTGTTTGTGCCTTGAGCTATCCAGGGATGTATTCTCTATTTTTTCCCCCTTCATTCTCTTATATATTTAAACAAGTAGAGAAGAGCTTGCTTTGGCTATTCTTTCTCTCTCTCTCTCTCTCTCTCTCTCTCTTTCTTCCTTCCCTCCTTCCCTCCTTCCTTCCTTTCTTTCTTTCTTTCTTTCTTTCTTTCTTTCTTTCTTTCTTTCTTTCTTTCTTTCTTTCTTCTTCCTTCCTTCCTTTCTTTCTTTCTTTTTCATTTCCTTTCATTTTTTCACTAGGATTATGGCTGGTACACAGTTCCTGCATGATAACTCCACCTCTCTAAGCAGTGTTTTTTTTTTTTTTTTCTCCTTTTCCCTGATCCAGAATGAGAAGGGGAGAGAAGGAGTCAAAAGGGAAGACACCTCAAGTATTGCTCCACAGCTTGTGAAACTTCTTCTTTGCTGGTGGGGACTGAATGCTTGAAACCTGGGTCCTCATAAATAGTAATGTGTGCATTCTGCTGGGTGCACTACTGCCCAGCCCCTTCTTTGGTTCTTCTGTTGTTGTACTTCCTTACAGACATAAATTGTAGGTCACAAGTATACTCAGTATTAATATTTTGGTCCTCATGGTAGTCAGTGCCTAAATAAGACAGTCTCCTGTGGTAGTAACCACCCCTTCCCCCCTCTCTCTTTACCAGAGCACCGCTTAGCT
The DNA here is from genome assembly GCF_950295315.1 of Erinaceus europaeus. Taxonomy (NCBI): domain Eukaryota; kingdom Metazoa; phylum Chordata; class Mammalia; order Eulipotyphla; family Erinaceidae; genus Erinaceus; species Erinaceus europaeus. Next base: position 50,957,972 of record NC_080169.1, on the reverse strand, counting down.
CTGGTTTATGGTGATGTGGGGAACTGAGCCTGGGACTTCGAAGCTTCAGGCATGAGAGTCTCTTTGCATAACCATTATACTGTCTCTCTGCCCATAAAAAGTCTCTCATTACACTCAAATGTACTATACAAATACTATAATCAATGGAGTAATGCCACGCAAAATAAAGACTGATAATAATGGGCAAAAATGAAAATCCAATTATAATGTCAAACTTGCAATTTTCAAGTTCATCTTTCAAACTCATGTAACTACACTTATCAACAATAAAGGATGTATACATAGCAATGGATATGTGCATTTCCAAAACAAGGTTTATTAAATGATAGTTGCTCTTACCATGCAGAGTAGATTCTAAAAGACCTAATTTTTTAACTACAGATATTGTTGCCTGTGACTACTAAATTGTTTTTGTAACTCACCAGTGAATTGCAACCCATGTAATGTGTACATTACATGCTCAGGATATATGATCTGTTCTTGTGCTTGCTTGTACTTCTGTGTTTCGCTGCTGCCTACAGAATAATTTGGACATTGTTGTTGTTGTTGTTGTTATTAGTTTCTGGGACCTTGTACTTGCATGATTCCACTCATCCCAGTGGATTACTCCTCCTATCTATCTTTCTTTCTCTCTCTCTTTTTTTTTCTCCTTTCAATTTCAGATAGAAAGAGACAGAGAGGGAAAGATAGTGATAGGAGAGAAAGAGAAAGATACCACAGTACTCCTCCATTATTCCTGGAACTGCTATTTGGTGGTGTGTGTGCTACTCTTGGCTCAAATCCAGGCCCGAGAGCATGGTAAAGTGAGCACTGTATCCTTTTAACACAAAGCATAGCAGATCTTTGGTTTTTGGGTAACCAAATGATTCAGGTCTGCTTGGGACTTTCCTGTGTTTAGCACTGAAAGTCCTGCTTGCAGAGAACCCCCTTGCTTTTGTGCAAACTGAGATGACTGGTCACTTAACCTGGGGATCTGATCTTTGACTATATTCCCATCCATCTTCCACCATCTTCTTTTATACTCAGTGTTCCATTCATATTCAATTACTTGTCCCACAGACAGGCCATTCTCTTTCCTACCTCCCTGCCTTTGTTCCTGTGTCCCTGGCATGTTCCACTTACCTTCTGTTGTCCTCAGCTATTCCTCTGTGATATTTTGTTTAGTCACCTCCTCTATGGATGCTTTCGTTGACTTCTGTGAGCACAGTAGTGCCAAAGATTACATTGCTTTATCAGGTCTTTAAGAGCTCCACATTTTTTTTTTTGTAACTATCTTATTCTTTATCAGCTGTAGAAAAGATTTGAGAAGGAAAATTGTACAGTGAATGACCATTTTAAAGAAATAATACAAGGGAAAAGTAATAAAGTGATATAAATGCTAGGGCCAAGGGGCAAAGGGTGAGTGAGAAAAATAAAAAGTTCCTGGCAGCAGTTAAGCCTGTTGGAGACTGGATTTGAATCTTGACTTTTCACCTGTCAAAGTTATTTGCTTTGGGTGTGAGAAGCAGGTACTACCTTAGCAGTTCTATTCTCCATATGCATTCTCTGCTCATCATAAATTCACATTGTTCTTGAAAATTAGGTAAATTTAGTTTCAAATACCTATGTGTTTTGTAGTTAATTTTAGAGGGTTTTAAATGAAGTGCTTTTAAGATGTAGAGATCTCTTAGTGACTAATACTTTATTTTATTTTATCTATGTTTAGGAAAGTGAAACAAATTGACTTTGTCAACATTTACATTGCTAATTTATATCAAGAAATTCTTTTTTATTATCTAGAATTAAATTTATCCTTCCTTTATTTTTACTAATGTCTTGATTTGATTTTCTCTAGTTTAACAACTTAAATTTGTTCTCATTTGTAGGTAGCAAAAAATCTCTGGACAGCTTGAATTTCTTGCATCCTCTATCAGATAGAATATCCACTTTAGTCTGGCCCTGTGTCTGCTACTATGTTGACTTAACTCTGCTGCATAGGAAATCTAGTTCCTTTGTTAGGACTTCAGGTCAAGGATGCAGAGTCAAAGTAGAGCTAATCATGTCCGATTATTTGCTTGTTATCAGTTATTTTTAAATCAGCTCCAAAGGTTTACCTGAGAGTAGTTTATTTTTAGACATAATCATTTATCATTTTAGCAACTCAGAGAAAACAGCTTAAAGTGCAATAGATGGCTCTCTTCTAAAGCACTAATATTTTGTATCACATTGGAGAGAAATCCCAATGATTTATCCCTCAGATATTTGGGATAGATTTTAGGTTACTGGATTTATTTTGCTTGAGGTAAGCAATAGGAAAAGACTGTCAACTATGAATTGAATGAATTTTGCAAAATAAACCTTTTTAAATTCAGACAACAGAAATTAAAATATATAAACCAGGTAAGGAAAAAAATTATATCAATGGGCATATAGTGGTAGTGAATTAGAAAAGAGTTTAGTGGGGCCGAGTAGTGCTGCACCTGGTTGAGTGTACATGTAACAGTGCACAAGGACCTGGGTTCAAACTCCCCTGTTCCCACCTGCAGGGGTGGTGGTTGGGGGGCTGCTAGTGGTAAAGCAGGTCTGCAGGTGTCTCTCTGTCTCTCTCCCTCTGTCTTTCTCCCTCCACTCTCAATTTCTAGCTGTCTCTATCCAATAAATAAATTAATTTAATTAAAAAAAGAAAAGAGTTTAGTGGATGAGGCAGTGCTAGGATTGTAAGGTGGCTGCATATTTGCACAGATGTATTTTAAAAAAATCAGTTTTTACTGACTCCCATGGGGGAAAACATGTGACATAAGAAGGAAGAACTTCACTGAGTTTCATCATTTTGGACTTTATTTACTTATGTGCCACTAGGGTTATTGCTGGGACTTGCTAACCTCACAGGATCCACTGCTCCTGGTGGCCATTTTCCCCCGTTTTCTTTCTTCTTATGTGATAGGGAGAAATTGAGAGGGAAGAGGGTGATAAAGAGGGAGAAAGAGAGGTACCAATAGTACTCATTCCTTGAGGTGGGGAGCAGGGGCTGAAACCTGATCATTAGGCTTGGTAATGTGTGTGCTCAACCAACCAGCTGTGCCATCACCTAGCCCCTTAACACAATTTATTGATGATTATACATTTTCTCATAGAGGAAGACTTCATATTTCTATTTGATGGCTGTTTGACAGTTCAGCAAACATTTATTAAGAACTCACAGATAAACACAGAAAGTGGAGAGATGTGGCCCTACCCATAAAGGAACTTTCAATGTAATTGTAGAGACATAAGTAGAACTCAACCATGCAATGTGGCCCATGTGCAACTTGGACAGGGTCCTCTAGGGTCACTTGAGATGATTGTTTAGGTTGGGTTTGATGCCCTAGTAGCCACTCTGAAAGGATGCCATTGATCTGATACAGAACTACCAGATCAAGCCCTCCATCCCCTTCTGCAGGAGGGAAGCTTCACTAGAAGTGGAGCAGTGCTAAAGGAATCTTTTTTCTGTTCCTTTACGTTTCTATTTCTCTCTGACTTTTACTAGCTATTGATAAGAAAGATAAAGGAACACGGCAAAAAAATATGGCCACTGGGAACAGTAGAACAGTGTAGGCACACAGCCCTAGCACTAATCCTGATGGCAAAAGAAAAAAAGAGAGAATCATTAATTAATAAGTGGAAAAAATACCTTGTTTGTTTTTTGAATTTGCAAAGGCTCAGCATCAGGAAACAACTTGGGACAGTCCAGTAAAATGAAAAACAGAGAGTGGGGTGATAACACAGAGTGACAAGCAATAAAAAACATCTTATGTGCCATGCTATGGAATTAGAACATGTTTGCCAGCTAAATATGAGTTATCAATGTGTTTTAGGCAGGGGATTGTACTCAACAGTTTTGAGTGACAGAAAGATCACCTTGACACATTGTGGATGGATGATCCTTGATAGAGCAAGGAGACGGAACAGTAATTTAGAAGAATATTTCAGTTGTCAGATGGACAGTGATGAAGACTGACATTGGCACTGTGAGTGGATATAGATAAGCAAGGGCAGATTTGGGAATATTTGGTAATACGATAGGGAGTACTAGTGAAATCCGAGGTAGTGTCGGGATTTGGGGGACGATCAAGGAAAAGACAAGACCACAAGGTGGCAGCAGTGCACAGCAAACTTTACTGGACTGTGGGAGATACTTGACCAGGACTTCATGAGTAGGACTATTCACAGAAAGAAACTTCCCAGTGCTCCCAGTATGGACCAACACTCTCAAATGAGAGAGGAAACCATAGAGGGACTTCTGTATGTAGGCAATGCCACTGAGTGTTAAGGTGCAGAGTCTTTCAGGCAGAGATCTCTGAAGGGAAGTGGTAGTTTAAAGATTCTTAAAATTAAAGCTTGTCTTATTTATGTTTATCATGTACTAGATTTTGGGTATGTTTTTTCAGATGGATCTAAATGCTCATTGGAGTTCTATATAAAGTAAATTTCTTATTAATGAAATTGTGTTTCGTGTTTGCTGGTTTTAAGCTAATAATCATAATCTGATAGACAAGTGAAACAACATATGAATGACTGCTGCTTATCAGAAGCTTACTGATAGCCTCTTCCATATCAAAGGTCGGCATTAGATGTCTGGGAGTTATGGCTTTTGCCTGATAACCCAGCTATGCTTGAGCAATATTCAGATCGCTCACTGGAAACAGTATTTCAGGTATGGGGTTAGATAGTAAAGCTGAAACTGAACATTTGATATGAATGTTCCCCAAATCAAGGACCTGGGTTCAAGCCCCCTGCTTCCCACTTGCAGGAGGGAAGCTTCATGAGTGGCGAAGCACTGCTGCAGGTGCCTCTCCCCCATCCACTCCTCTTCCTCAGTTTCTCTCTGACTTGTCAGATAAAGGAAAATAATAAATAAGTAAATAAGTAAATAAATAAATGAAGAGAAGAGAAGAGAAGAATAGGCACCAGAAGTAGTGGATTTGTGAGGGAAGCACAGAAACCCAGCAAAAACCTTGGTGGCAATAAAGATAGAAAAGGAGACACTTGGGGAGTCGGGCTGTAGCGCAGCGGGTTAAGCGCAGGTGGCGCAAAGCACAAGGACCGGCATAAGGATCCCGGTTCGAACCCCGGCTCCCCACCTGCAGGGGAGTCGCTTCACAGGTGGTGAAGCAGGTCTGCAGGTGTCTATCTTTCTCTCCTCCTCTCTGTCTTCCCCTCCTCTCTCCATTTCTCTCTGTCCTATCCAACAACAATAATAACTACAACAATAAAACAACAAGGGCAACAAAAGGGAATAAATAAAATAAATATTAAAAAAAAAAAGGAGACACTTTTTAAAGGTGAAAGGACTGCCATACAGGATAGCTCATCTAAAAATGTGCCTGCTTTGCCATGTGTACAATACAGGCTGAAGTCTCCAGTACAACACTTGAGAGTACTGGAGCAGTGGAGGTAGTAGCTCCAGTAATATGATGTCTTTCCTTCTATCTCTTTCTCTCTGAAAATGAGTGGTGAAGTGCACGATTTCTCCCCCCCCTCTCTTCCTTGCTGTATTTCTTTTTTTTTTTAATTTAACAACTTTATTGAGAAAAAATGTTGATTTACATAGTTGTTATCACATCCATATTGATTTTTTTTTAAATTTTTTATTTATAAAAGGAAACACTGACAAAAACCATGGGATAAAAATGGTATAACTCCACACAATTCCTGTTGTTTTCGCTGGGCTGGCTTCATGGGTGGGAGATAGAGACGACCAGAAACTCATGGCTGAGCTGAGAACGCAGTTTATTCATGAGCGAGCAAGCAGTCCAACAAAATAATCACCACACAATGGGCTCCTCCATCTCTCTCCTCTGGCCTCAGCGTCTGGAACCAAAGAATTATGTAGGATAAGGGGCGGGGAGAAGCAAGAAGTGCAAAAAGGCAGACTAAACCAAAATCTCCCGGAGGCAGGGGGAGTGAGACCAAACTAATGTAATAGAATGACGATGTAAATAGACCACAATGTCAAGAAATGTAACAGAAGGGATCCCAGAAGCAGAACTAGAAGCATACCAACAATTACCCCTTTTCTTTTTAACTAATTGACCATAGTATCAGGAGTATGGGATGAACAGAAACCTATATCATACAGGCATTTTAAAAAAAAAAAAAAAGTGGCACAAACATGGAGGAACAAGTAAGCGAGCAACAAGAACCAGTGTGATGCCAAGGGAAGGCCTGAGGAGGGTGTTTCTTGCCTCTGTGGGATTCTCTTGCCTCAATGGGCATTTCCTGCCTCTGTGGGCATTACCTAGCATGGAGGGGGGGGGTAATGGCCTATAGAGTCCCAAGGCAGCTGGCTGCAGTCAGTCTTTGAGAAACCCAGCAGCATAAAGGGAAGCTACTGTAGTGTTGTGTACCATTAAGTCCAATAGAAGTGCCAGTTCAAAGCAGATGTCCACTGAAGAATGCCAGGGGGTGGAACGTTGCATGAGGCAGGTCAGCCACTGGAATTCCGCTTTTATGTAGAGAACTTGACAGCTGCAATTTACTTACTTATGAAACAAAACTTGTAGCAGGTTAGAAGTTTACCACAATTGATAACTCAATGATTGGTTTAAGTATCTTTATAAGTTTGGAAGGTCTTTCTCGTTTATTTTTAAGGCTGCTTAACCAATTTAAGTGTAATAAAATGTGGTAAGGCAAAGAACCACTGCTAGAGCCTCAGGCAATGAGAATCATTAGCATAACCATGTGCAATCCACCGTTTCTAATTGAGAAGTTATTTGAGAGCTTCATATATCAACAACGTCTTTTTTTTTTTTACCCTTTGTTACACCCATACAAGATGGAGACACACCCTAGGAGGGTGCAGGTTTTTTAGACAAACTTAGTTATATTGATTTTTAACTAATTTTTACCTCAGATTTTAAATGTAAGTTAATTTTACCTTTATGAGAATTACATTGAAAACTTTTTCACTTAACTTTGCCTGGTAAGAATGTAGCCTTAAAGTTACATTTTTAACTTTAAAGTTAGTTTACCAAACTTTAAACACACACATAAACATGGTCTTTAATACACAAGGAGAAAAACTTTTGTTATGAAAACATGTCATTTTAAACACGAATTTATATCTGTACTGTCTTAGTTGTTCGGGGGGTGCGTTGTCCGGCAGTGGCTTCTTGTGCAACTTCATTTCCAGGAATTGCAGGCTGCCATCACTGGACATATGTCTGCATATTCTAGCTCCTCTGCCTTTAGAGATGATCTGGGGATCTCGGCCAGGGGCCCCAGTCCCAGCAGGGAGCCCGCGGTCTCCAGGTGGTCCGGGATCTGCCCAGACTTCATAGCAGAAGGGTGGGCAGGCCGGCCATGCAGAAGACACGGGCCGACGTGCCCCAGGGCGGGGGACAGGATGGGCTGCAGCCCTGCCTGCCATGCCCACTGCCCTGCTCTGGGCTCCCGAAGCTGCTGCAGCCGCGCCTGTGGCGGCGGTGGCAGTGCATCTCCGAGCCCCGCTCCTCACCCTGCGAGGTGGCTCCTGCGGGCAGAAACCAGAGTGTGGCCCAGAGCGAAATGTTCCAGAAACAGAGAATCAGTCTCATGAAGAAAGGGCAGAGCCTTTAGAAACCTCTCAATAAGTAGAAAGGCAGGCCATTGTGGCTTTACTTATTTGATCTTCTTTGGTCTGTTGCATGTGTGTGGAGCCGAGATTCTTGTCCCTGTTCAGGCACCATTATGTTGTTTTCGCTGGGCTGGCTTCAGGGACGGGAGACAGAGATGACCAGAAACTCATGGCTGAGCTGAGAACGCAGTTTAGTCTTTATTCATGAGCGGGCAAGCAGTCCAACAAAATAATCACCACACAATGGGCTCCTCCATCTCTCTCCTCTGGCTGCAGCATCCGGAACCAAGGAAGTATGTAGGTTAGGAGGTGGGGAGAAGCAAGAAGCACGAAAAGGCAAAGACTAAACCAAAATCTCCTGGAGGCAGGGGGAGTGAGACCAAACCAATGTAACAGAATGACGATGTAAATAGACCACAATGTCAAGCAATGTAACAGAGGGATCCCAGAAGCAGAACTAGAAGCATACCAACAAATTCCCACCACCAGAACTCTGTATCCCCTCCCCTCCCCTGATAGCTTTCCTATTCTTTTTTCTTTTTTATATTTTTATAGTACAGAATTGCATGTCACAGGGGTTTGAATCCACACCATTCCCACCACCAGAGTTCTGAATCTTCACTCTCCCCACTGTAAGCCACTACAGTTCCCTAAAGTTTTAGACATGGGTCAACCATCTTCTCTACAACTATCTGTCCACATTTATACAAAGTTGCCCCTTCTTTTCCTGATTCAATCCTTTCTTTCCCTCTAAACTACTCATGACATCATAGCTACCTCCATATGTCCCTCTCCTTTCCCTTCTCTCTCTGGGTGCTGATGGAGCTGGAGTGCAGAGTCCTCTTATCTTCATCCTATCACTTATCCCCTGCTAGGAGTATAGCTCAAGGTTGTTTATGGGGAGCAGAAAGTAGGAGTTCTGGCTTCTGTAACTGCTTCTCCACTGAGCATGGGCATTGACAGGTCGACCCATACCCACAGCTTGTTTCTATCTTTCCCTAGTAGACCAGAGCACTGGAGATGCGAGTGTCCAGGACACATTGATAAGGTCATCTGCCCAGAAAAGTCAAGGTGGTAGCATCTGCAGCTTGGTGTCTGGAAGGTGGCATGACCTAAGTTGAGACAAGATGGTTAATGAACAGGAACCAGAAAGTTTGATCAGAGCAGATGAGCTTAGGGATTTTAGGGTAGAAGAAAGCTAGGGAAACCATTTTAGGCATGTTCCTGGGGGCATACAACTATAGTAGTTTTGCTTGAGTTTAGTAGCGAGCCTGAGGTTGGATGAGAATATTGTATGAGAGAATGGTGTCAAGAGTCTCACATGTCCTTTCTATATGCAAAAGAGTGGTGATACTCTGGTGATAACAAACAACAACAACAAAAACCATTTGAAGATTAAATAACTTAATCCTTTGTTTTGTGTGTGTGTGATAAAACCCTAGTATATGAGATTATGTGCTCTACTGCTAAGCTGCATTTTTGATCAATGTTTTAATGTATTTGTAACATCAAGCAAGTATATACTGAATGCATACTATGTGCCCAGTATACAATTTAATGACCGTGCGGGGGTGGATAGCCCAATGGTTATGCAAACAGACGCTCATGTTTGAGGCTCCAGACCCAGGTTCAACCCCCTGCCCCACCATGTGCTATTTGAGAGTAACCATTTAGAAAATCTTCCTTGTATTTGTTCAGAAGTAACTTAGTACCTACATAAATTCAAACTACATATAGTGTAGTGGAAGTAGCTTTCTTTATTTGGCTTCATCTTCTACCTGGTTTATGCCCTTTCCTCTTCAATAATCTGAGGTTAATGTTTCTACAGGACCCTTCTGAGTTTATTTCCTAACTCCTTTTCTGCCAGTCCCAAAACACTGTCTTCTACTTGTCCAAACTATTCTATCTTTAGTTTAATCTTTCAAGATGCTTACTTGAAACACTCATTTTCTAAGGACTCTTGATGTCATCTGAGTGTGTTCAGAGGAAACTTATTCTAAGATATGAATCAATGCATCTCTTAATTGAGGAAGAATTCCTTTTCCAAAGAGAAGCCTGCTGTGCCTTTCTCAGTTGGTGGAATACATGGTAGGGCTCAGAAATAGCTCAACAATTTCCAGAACTTTTGGGTGAAGATCACAGTGACTTTTGAGATCTTTAAAGTTTGAGAGCTCTCATATCTATTCTGTTAACTAGATGAGAAGGCAGATACCATATGGATTGATTTTTCTTTCTAGTATAATGGGCCTCTCTGTGCTGAATACTGATGAATCTCTCCTGTTTAATGTGCTACAATTGCCAATGCTAGAGTTACAGCATTAGCAGTGCAATTTGGGTAGCTCAGAATCATGAGTCAATGTGAGTAAGGACAATAATCAGACACAGTGATCTTAAAGATAGTTCACAAGCCCAACACAAGAAATGATAAAGGCTTGATTCAGAAATATTGCCTGATTTCTAAAATAAGAATCCAGTATGAATAAAGTTGAGAGCAACCTAGAAATAGCATTGATAGTTATTTTTTGAGATGTTTTCCTTCCCTCTAAAACAGTAGTTCTGGATTAACATAAGTAGGTACTTCATATGTAGATTAAATTCATTCTTCAAGTGTGTAGGAACAGTTTATTGGCTTTGGTGATGGGACTGGTAGTTTCAGAGGCAAAGCCTTTTCTCTTGTGTTGATTATTTTATTTTATTTTATTTTATTTTATATTTTACCAGAGCACTGCTCAGCTCTGCTTTATGGTGGTATGGAGGATTGAACCTGGGACTTCGGGGCCTCAGGCATGAAGGCTGTGTTGTTTCTCATATGTAGTTTACATTTGTGGTAACCGAAGGGTTGGACTAGCAGTAAACTGATTAAGAACCACCATGAAAAGGCTCTCCCCCCAACCCTATTTTAATGGTGAATTAATGATCTAGAGTACAGTTGTTGACACGCTGATGAAAGTCTCTTTTTAAAAATGTATTAATAACTTTTTGCTTTTTTATTTTTATTTATTCCCTTTTGTTGTCCTTGTTGTTTTATTGTAGTTATTATTGATGTCGTTGTTGTTGGATAGGACAGAGAGAAATGGAGAGAGGAAGGGAAGACAGAGAGGGGTAGAGAAAGATAGACACTTGCAGACCTGCTTCATGGCCTGTGAAACGACTCCCAACTGCAGGTGGGAAGCCAGAGGCTCGAACTGGGATCCTTAAGCCAGTCCTTGCGCTTTGCGCCACATGTGCTTAACCTGCTGTGCTACTGCCTGGATCCCAAAAAGGTATTAAAAACATAAAAAATAGAAAATATCAACAGGGCCATAGGATAAGAGGTGTCCAATTCCACACAATTCCCACCACCAGAGTTCTGTATACTATCCCTTCCTTTGAAAGCTTTCCTGTTCTTTATATCTCTTAAGAACTTTCTATTATTATTTTTTATTGTTGTTGTAGTTATTATTATTGTTGTTGATATCGTTGTTGTTGGATAGGACAGAGAAATGGAGAGAGGAGGGGAAGACAGAGAGGGGGAGAGAAAGATAGATACATGCAGACCTGCTTCACAGCCTGTGAAACGACTCCCTACTGCAGGTGGGGAGCCAGGGGCTCAAACCAGGATCCTAAAGCAGGTCCTTGTGCTTCGCGCTACGTGCGCTTAACCTGCGGCACTACCACCCCACTCCCAAGAACTTTCTTTTGAGTAAAATGTTAAATAAGTAAGCACTTGAGAAGGAAGCATTATTTAATAAAATTATTAATGAATAAAATATTTTAATATTCCCTGTTCTGACGCTGATCTTGAATAGGTCAGTCTCAGTTTTTCTTGATGGGTAAAATGCTGGTAGTATTGCATTATATAATCTTTTACGGTCATATACTTGTTAAAGAAAAGTTAAAATAATAAAGTTTTTATACAAAATTCCACAGTTTTTTTTCTTGTTTTCTATTTTTACTTTTGGCGGTGTAAAACAAGGCTTGAGCATGCATGATTTCATTGCTTCCGGCCATTTGTTTACCCCCATTGAGATAGACAATGAGTACTTTGGCAGGAGGTAGGGCTGGTAGTGTGTGGAGGGTGTTACACCTAGCACTGAAACTTCATTGCATTGTACCCTGTTCACACTTGTGTCATGTGCATGACAATGCAAGTACCCACCAGGTGTGTTATCTTTCTGGTCCTGAAAGTCTGTGTTTTATTAGACCAGTGGTTTTGGCTCACATTAGAAAACAGTTTGTGTGTGTGTGTGTGTGTGTGTGTGTGTGTGTGTGTTTTGAGGGAAGGTGGGGGATAGAAGTGTGGGAGAAGTTTTTTCTCAGTTTGTATCCCTCAAATATTATTATCTAAATTAAATATGTATGCAATGAGAAATTTTTCACACATAGTTTTGTGAAACTTTTCCTTCAAGCCCTCTTTTCTTAATTCCAAATTTCCTTATGCTTTATCCAGAAATCATAGATCTTCTATATTTTGAAGTTATTACAGTTTGTGGAATTTCAAAAATCCAATACAAACTTTCCCAGTTCAGTGATTTCATTACTAAGTCTTTTTCTCTTCTGAAAAAAAAAGTTCTAGCCCCCTCTGTTTATGTTATCTATATGAACACTTAGCAAAATTTTGTTAGTCTAAAGACATTAGAATAAAGTCACCAGCAGAAATTGGCTAAGTCAAAGTGTGGTTTTGTGAATCCTAAGATAAGTTTACTGATATGTAAGTTGAAAAACTACTTTTATGATAACATGAAAAATGTGACTTGCTATTTTATTTATTTATTATTGGATAGAAACAGAGAGAAATTGAGAGGGGAGGGGAGAAAGAGGAGAGAAACATAGGAAAGAAACATAGAGGCACCTGCAGACCTGCTTTACCATTCATGAAGGTTCCATAGGGGTCAGGGGGTTGAACACTGTAATGTGTGTGTTCAAGCAGGTGTGCCACTATTCGGCCCCACTACTTGCTATTTGTGTGTGTGTGTTAAGCTTTACCATGATGGCATAAAGGCAGTGGTGGTAAAACTGCTGGTACTTTGTATACATTGAGATGGTGACACCAACTTTACTGCTATACATATGCAGTTTAAAAACCAATCATTTTCATAATGATAATAATAATGAAAACCAATGGTAAAATTTGAACTTTGAAGCACAAACTGGAGTATAGGTAACTTCTATGCTGCTACTACCAACTTGACAGCTTTATAATGCCTGGCAACGTTTCTGAAGATAGTAAGTAATATTGCCAACATTTGAATTTTGGATAGTTTCCAGTGAAAAATATCACATTTGTGGGGTCGGGTGGGGTGGTGGTGGCACACACAGTTACACTCACAAAGTACTATGTGCAAGGACCTGGGTTTGAGCCCTCGCTCCCCACCCACAGTGGGGGATGCTTCACATTTCACCAGTGGGTAAAGCAGGTCTGCAGGTGTCCATCTTTGTCTCTCCCCCTCCTCTCTTACTTTCTCTCTGTCCTATCGAATAAAATAGAAAAAAAAAGTCCACTTGGAGATGTAGGTTCATAGTGGCCACATGGAGCCCAGAGATAACTATGGAGGAAAAAAAATCACATCTGCCCAATCAAGCATTTTCCAAATTGTCAATGTATGATAATATTGATAAATCTTACAGAGATAAAAGACTCACTCAAAGTTTAAAATAGACTAATGATTTTTAATTAATTAATTAATTAATTGATAGAGACAGAAACTGAAGGAAGGGGGAAACAGAGGGAAAGAAACAGAGAGACACCTGCAGCCCTGTTTTACCACTTATGAGCTCTCCCCCTGAAGGTGGGGACCAGGGGCTTGAATCCAGGTCCTTGTGCACTGTAATGTGTTTGATTAGCCAGGTGCACCACCACCTGGACCCTAGACCAATGAATTTTTAGCCAAAAGTGACCTTGAAGAATATGCCACCTGATGACATTTATCACCATAACAAAGAATACTCTTAATTATTTCAAGAAGCAATAAAATGCCACTATTTTGAAGTACATATCTGTGTGAGGCTTGTTTTCCCAACCAAAATAATACATTACAACAGATTGAATGTAGAAGTTAAGAATCCAGTTCACTTCTATTAAGCCAGGTACCAAGGAGATGCATATAAATTCTAAAGAATTATACTCTATTTTTTTTTTGTCTTGGAAAGCATGAATAGTTGGTTTTAGATACATTTTATGGGGAGACATATAGCAGTAGGGCACAGATTGCTTGTGAGGGCTCTCAGATTCAGTTTCTAGCACCACAGAATGTCAGAGCTGAGCTGTGTTCTGGTCTTTCTAATGAAAAGAACTAAATATATTTTTTAATTTAAATTTCATCATCACCAGGGTTATTGCTGGGGCTCTGTGCCTACACAAAGAATCCATCACTCACTCCTGTGGGTCATCCCTCCCCCTTATTTGATAAGGCAAATAGAAATTGTGAGAAAAAGGGGAGAAAGCTAGAGAAACAGACAGAGATACACTTACTTTGCACTTGAGAAGCTTCTGTCCATCAAGTGGGCCAGGGACTTGAACCCAGCTCTTGCACATGCTAACACGTGCAACTCAACTGGTTGCTTTGCTGCCTGATCCCCTGAAACAAATATATCTTTTTATTAATTGTAGATTAATGTCATGAGTTTAATATTGCTAGTTAAAAATGGATCATTAAGGGGGCCAGGTGGTGGCATAACTGGTTAAGTGCACACATTACAGTGTGCAAGGTCCTAGGTTCAAGTCCCTGGTCCCCACCTACAGGGGGAAAGACTCACAAATGGTGAAGCGGGTCTGCAGGTATCTGTCTGTCTGTCTTCCTCTCTAGCCACCTCTTCCCTCTCAATTTCTCTCCGTCTCATCCAATAATAAGTAAATACAATATTCTAAAAAATGGATCATTAAATAAATAAATTTATGGCAGGGGGCAAGCAGTGGCACACTCAGTTAAGCACACATAGTACAAAGTGCAAAGACCCACACGAGGATCCAGATTCGGGGCCCTGCTCCCCACCTTCAGGGGGGACACTCTACCAGTGGTGAAGCATATCTGTAGGTGTTTCTTTCTCTTTCCCCCTCAACCTCCTCCTCCCCTCTCAATTTCTCTCTTTCCTATCCAGGAGGAGAGGATCCACAGTGCCAGCACCAAGCCCCAGTGATAAATAAATAAATAAATAAATAAATTTATGGCCAGATAAGTCAACACATTGGAACACAAGATTCACATGACTTAAATCCCAGATGTTCCAGATTCAGTCTCTGGCACCAACATAAACCAGAGCTGAGCTGTAATCTCTGTCTCAATTCCAATTAAATCCAAAGAGTAATTATTTATCAATTTTATCAATATACTAATTATTAATCAGTTTTAAAAATTATGTTTTAGGATGGGGGTAGATAGCATAATGGCTATATAAAGAGACTCTCATACCTGCAGCTCCAAGGTTTCAGGTTTAATCCCCAATACCACCTTTAGCCAGAGCTTAGCAGTGCTCTGGTTAAGAACAACAACAACAACCATATATGTATATATGTTGGATATATTATTGGATAGGCACAGAGGGAAATTGAGAAGGGAGGAGGAAGCAGAGAGGGAAAGAAACTTGAGAAACACCTGCAGCCCTGCTTCACCACTTGTGAAGCTTGCCCCCTGTAGGTGGAGACCAGGGGCTTGAACCAGGGTTCTTGCATGCTATAATGTGTGCGCTTAACCAGGTGCACCACCACCTGGCTTCTTTATTCAAAATTTTTGATGTTAATATACACAATTGAACCGGAGTAAGGATCCTGGTTCCAGCCCCCGGCTCCCCACCTGCAGGGGAGTCCTTTCACAGGCGTTGAAGCAGGTCTGCAGGTGTCTTTCTCTTTCCCTCTCTGTCTTCCCCTCCTCTCTCCATTTCTCTCTGTCCTATCCAACAACAACGACATCAATAATAACTACAACAATAAAACAACAACGGCAACAAAAGGGAATATATATATATAAAGTTTAAGCCCCGCCGCTGCCACGGGGGCACAGACGGGCATCCGCCGGTGGGGAGAGAACCGCAGCCCCTGTGTTGTCCACAGACCGAGCAGCCACTGCGGGACACTGAGCGCTGCCACATGACCCACGGCCGCTGCGTGACGGCCGCGGGGGCGGGGGTCGCGCCACACAGGTGAAACGACGACTACAGATAATGACGAGCAACAGAAAAAGAAAAAAAAAAGTTTTAAAAAATATATTGGGAGTCAGGCGGTGGCGCAGTGGGTTAAGCGCACGTGGCGCAAAGCGCAGGGACCGGCGTAAGGATCCCGGTTCGAGCCCCCGGCTCCCCACCTGCAGGGGAGTCGCTTCACGGGCGGTGAAGCAGGTCTGCAGGTGTCTATCTTTCTCTCCCCTCTCCCTCTGTCTTCCCCTCCTCTCTCCATTTCTCTCTGTCCTATCCAACAACAAAGCAACGTCAATGATGGCAATAATAACCGCAACGAGGCTGCAACAACTAGGGCAACAAAAAGGGGAGAAAATGGCCTCCAGGAGCGGTGGATTCATGGTGCAGGCACCGAGCCCAGCAATAACCCTGGAGGAAAAAAAAAAAAAAAAAAAAATATATATATATATATATATATATATATATATATATACACAATTAACATAAAAGCTTCGATTTTTTTTCTTTTCATGGGTGGCTGTAAAATACAAGCAAGTGACAATGACCCCCCCCCCCCCACACACACACACACACATCTATCAGCAGTCAACTACCTTTTGATACTTTTATAGCCCTCTTTATGTTGATGGTGAGATATTGTTATAAAAACTGACTAATGATTGTGGCTTGATTCATTCTTTCACCTCCTGTCCATGTATGTAGACAGAGGTAGCTCTATTTTGTGAAAAGACAGGCAGGTGCAAAGGAAGTTTTGAAAGACTGAATTTCTCACATACACCTAGTGGCAGATGAAAAGTTCTGTAGTTGATAGTGAATTGTTTTCAGGCAGCAAGAGAGAAATTATTTGTGAGATTTTTTTTTTCCTGCAAGTCTGGCAACAGTTAGGCATTAATTTAAATCTCCTAGGCTTCTGACTTTAAGCTTAAAAGTACATTTGTGTATGCTCATGTTAGAAATGAAATCTTCAACTGCTGCCAACTCAGGGAGTCAAAAGGTAATAGAGATATATTGACATAATCTTCAGAAGTGAAATCTACAGTCAGGGTGGTGGCACACTTGGCTGAGCACACATGGTACAGTGTACAAGGACCCATGTTTATGCCCCTGGTCTCCACCTGCAGGGGTGAAGCTTCACAAGTAGTGAAGCAGTTTTGCAGGTGTCTTTCTGTCTCCCTCTCTGTCTTCCCCTTCTCTCCTGATTTCTGTCTGTCTCTGTCCAATAAGTAAACTAAATATTCAAAAAAAATTTTTTACAAGTTTATTTATTTATTTATTTATTTTTAAAGCTAAGCCTTAGGAGGTTCTGCTTCTCAGCAGCTATATAAAAAGAACCAAACCCTTTGATTCTCCTGTGTTAGACACTTGCTTCTAGACAGGATCAAATCATACCATGATAATATGTGCAGAAGTGAAAATTAATATGATGGGTCTCCTTTTTGGATTCAAATGCCTGTGGGCCTAACAAACATAAAGGAGTTTCTAGGTTAAGAGAGAAGCAAGTGTTCTGTGGTCTGGGAGGTGGCGCAGTAGTAAAGCTTTGGACTCTCAAACATGAGGTCTCGAGTTCGATCCCCAGCAGCACATGCACCAGAGTGATGTCTTGTTCTTTCTCTCTCCTCCTATCTTTCTCATAAATAAATTAAAAAAAAATACTTAAAAAAAGAGAGAGAAGCAAGTGTTCTTGAGTGTTTAATATTTGCCACATATAACTCTAAAATCTTATATTGACTCATTTACTTAGATCACAGGAATGTAATTTATTGGGATCAAAGATGACATCAGCAAAAATTATGAAAACTGAGACATTTGGGAAGATGAGTGGGAAGATGAGTAGTGATATTTAGAATAAATTATAAAAATAATGGGTGATTGAAATATTAGGATGGAAATGATTGAGAAGTTGATATTTTAAAGAAGTTATTGGCTGGGAAGATCTCTCAGTCATAAAGCACAGAACTTGTATGCTTGAGACCTCAGAGGTCCCAGGCTCAATCCTTGGCACTGCCATATGCCAGAGTTTAGAGATACTCTATTCTCTCTCTCACTCAAATATACATTATCTCTTACAAAATAAATAAATGTAACTTAAAAGGTTATGGGGTGGCCCAATATACAGTGCAGTGAATACACTGCAAAATTTTTGTGCTTGAGGTTCTGAGTTTGATCCCCAGCATTGCATGTGCCATAGTGATGCTTTGTTTTCCTCTTCCCCCTTAACCTCTTTAATAAATGTCACATACGTGTGTGTGTGTGTGTGTGTGTGTGTGTGTGAAGTTATTAGGTTTATAGAATTCAGAGTTAAGAGTGGCTGATTTGAGTTCTGGGTCATCTATTGTTGGATGGATAAAAGGACATAGTGGGTATGGTCTTGAATTTGAGTCCCCAGTGTCACATGAAACCCTGGTGCTCTTGGGGACTGGGCCATGGTGCATCCAGTTAAGTGCACATATCTCTATCAGTAAGGACCCTGGTCTAGCCCTGGCTCCCCACCTACAGGGAGGATGCTCTGGAATCAGTGAAGCAGGCCTGCAGATGTCAATCTTTCTTTCTTTTTTTATTTTTTATTTTTATTTTTTATTTATAAAAAGGACACATTGACAAAACCATAGGATAAGAGAGGTACAACTCCACACAGTTCCCACCATCAGAAATCCGTATCCTACCCCCATCCCCTGATAACTTTTCTGTTGTTTATCCCTCTGGAGTATGGACACAGGCTTATCATAGGGTGCAGAAGGTGGAAGGTCTGGCATCTGTAATTGCTTCCCTGATGAACATGGGCATTGAGAGGTCAATCCATACTCCCAGCCTGCCTCTCTCATTCCCTAGTGGGGTGGGGTTCTGGGGAAGCGGGGCTCCAGGACACATTGGTGGGGTTGTCTGTCCAGGGAAGTCTGATTGGCATCATGCTAACATCTGAAACCTGTTGGATGAAAAGAGAGTTAACATATAAAGCCAAAAAAGTTATTGACTAATCATGAACCTAAAGGCTAGAATAGTGGAGATGAAGAGTGGGGGGGGGCATCTCTGTTTGTAGATAGCTGCCAGTCTCTTGCCCTTATTCAGCTTTTGCAGTCCTTCCTTTGATAAGGTTAGTTTTGGAGTGAGTGAGGGAAGTGTAATAGGAAGTAGGTGAGGTGGGTATCTAAGTCTAAGTAGACACTATTTCATTATGAACTTTATACTGACTCACTGAAGACAAATGTGTACTTTTGCTCAGGTATATATTTTGCCCTAATTTATGTAAACATGTGAATATATGCTCTATTACATGAGACCTGGTCTATATCTAGGATTTGGGACTTTGTTAGGAAGTGAACCACCTGGAATGGAATTAGAGAATACTATGAAAGGAAAGGTTTCACCCGAGAAATGAGGCTTAAGGGTTGACATTCCATGTCTGACATCTCTGGACACAGTCTGAAGTGAAGCATGCTGAGGTGGTACGTGTTGCCTTGATTAGGTTGGGATTGGCGGATGCAATATCATTTGGTATCATTTGCAGGAAAGTGAGCCCCATCCTAGAGGTTCCAGGACTGGGGGAAATATAGGCTCTATAGAGGAAGAGGGAGGTTCCTGCTGTCTTCGGGTTTAAGAATACAATAGATGGTTATTGCTATAATCACATTATTTGGCAGTTGGGGTAACTTTGAAAATCCCTTTGTTAGGACTCGTTGTATGAAACACAGCATCACCACCATTTATGTCCTTTAACGTGTAAACATCTTTTCCAATTCTGTGAGGGGTCTCTTGGTTTGGGTAGTGGTTTCTTTTGCTGTGCAGAAGCTTTTTAATTTGATGTAATCCCATAGGTTTATGCTTGCCTTAGTCTTCTTTGTAATTGGATTCCTTTCATTGAAGATGTCTTTAAAATTTATGCAGAAAAGAGTTTTGCCAATATTTTCATCTAAGTATCTGATAGTTTCTGGTCTAACATCCAAGTCCTTGAGCCACTTGGAATTTACTTTTGTATTTGGTGAAATAGAGTGGTTTAGTTTCATTCTTCTGCCTGTTTCAACTCATTTTTTTTCTAACACCATTTGTTGAAGAGACTCTGCTTTGACCATTTAATAGTCAGGGCACCTTTGTCAAAGATTACATGTCCATAGCTGTGGGGGCTTACTGCTGGGCTCTCAATTCTATCCCACTGGTCAGTGTGTCTATTCATGTTCCAGTACCAAGCAGTTTTGATGACAATGGCCCTATAATACAATATGAGCTCTGGGAGTGTGATGCCTCCAGTTCTGTTCTTTCTTCTCAAGATTGTTTTGGCAATTCTAGGTCTTTTCTGGTTCCAGATAAACATTTGTAGCATTTGTTCTGTTCTCCTTAAAAAATGTAGTTGATATCTTGATGGGGATAGCATTAAATTTGTATATGGCTCTGGCTAGTATATTCACTTTGATGATCTTAATTCTTCCAACCCATGAAGATGGAATATCTTTCCATTTCTTTGTGCCTTTTTCAATTTCTTTGAGTAGTGACTCATAATTTTCAGTATACAAGTCTTTCACTTTTTTGGTTAGGTTTATTCCTAGATTTTATTGTTTTTGTTGCTATAGTAAAAGGAACTGATCTCTGGATTTCATCTTTTTTAGTGTTTGCATAGAGGAATCCCACTGACTTTTGTATGTTAATTTTGTAGGCTGACACCTTACTGTACTGTCTGATTTTTTCCAAAAGCTTCTTTCTGGATTCCTTAGGTTTTTTTTTTATTTATGTATACTATCATGTCATATGCAAATAGGGAGAGCTTGACTTCTTTTCCAATCTGTATCCCTTTAATTCCTTGCTCCTGCCTGATTGCTATGGCAAGAACTTCCAACACTGTGTTGAATAGTAATGGTGATAGTTGGCAGCACTGTCTAGTACCTGATCTGAGGGGAAATGCTTCCAGTTTTTCAGCATTGAGTATGATATTGGCTGTATATTTGCTATATACAGACTCCACTATCTTCAGGAATGTTCTATCTATTTCCATTTTTTGTAGTGTTTTGATCATAAAGGGATGTTGTATTTTGTCAAAGGCTTTCTTTGCATCTATTGATATGACCATCTGGTTTTTGGTCATGCTTTTGTTGATGTGGTGGATCACACTGATTGATTTACATATATTAAAACAAACTTGCATGACTGGGATAAACTCCACTTTGTCATGATGAACAGTCTTTTGAATATACTGCTATATCTGGTTGGCTACAGTTTTGTTCAGTATTTTAGCATCTATGTTCATCAGCGATATTGGTCTGTAGTTTTCTTTTTTGGTTGTTTCCCTGTCTGCTTTTGTTGTTAGAGTGATGTTGGCTTCATAGAAGCTGGAAGGGAGTATTCCAGTGTCTTCAATCTTCTGGAAGACTTTTAAAAATAGAGGTATTAGTTCTACTTTGAAGGCTTTGTAAAATTCGTTTGTAAAACCATCTGGTCTAGGACTTTTCTTTTTGCGAAGATTTTTGATAACTGTTTCAATTGTATTAGCTGTGATGGGCCTGTTCATGTTATCTACTTCCTCTTTATTTAGTTTTGGAAGTTCGTAGGTATCTAGAAAATCGTCCATTTCTTCCAGGTTCTCTACCTTGGTGGCATATAGTTGTTCATAGAATCTTCACATGATATGTTGAATTTCTGTGGTGTCTGTTGTGATATCTCCTCTTTCATTTAGTATCGGATTTATTTGGGTCTTCTCCCTTTTTTGTTTTGTGAATCTGGCTAAAGGTTTTTCGATTTTGTTCACTCTTTCAAAGAAGCAACATTTACTTTCATTGATCTTTTGTATGGTTTTATTTTTTTCAATATTATTGATTTCTGCTCTAACTTTAGTGATTTCTGTCCTTCTGGTTGCTTTAGGGTTCCTGTGTTCTTTTTTTCTAGGTCTTTTAAGATGTGCAATCAGGCTGTTCATTTGTGCTTTTTCTTGTTTTCTAATGTGTGCTTGTAACAGGCCATGGCTGGTGCGCCGCTATGTTCCATCGCTGGGGAGCCAGAGACGACCCGAACTGCCCCTGCGGCTACAGACAGACTATGACTCACATAGTCAGTGACTGCCACCTCTCCAGATTCAAAGGAGGTCTCGAAACTTTACATCAGGCTCAACCTGACGCTGTTGATTGGCTACGGAAGAAGGGCAAATGCTAGAAGAAGAAGAAATGGCTATGAACTTCCCTCTCAGTACTGCCTTAGCTGTGTCCTAAATATTTTGATAGCTTGTGTCTTCATTTTCATTGAACTCTCAAAACATTTTGATTTCTTCCTTAATTTCCTCTTTGACCCTGTAGTTGTTAAGTAGTTTACTGTTGAGCTTCCACATTTTGGGAGTATTACTAATCTTTTGTTGATTGTTAAGTGATAGTTTAATTTCACTGTGGTCTGAGAAGATGCTTGGGATGATTTCAATGCTCTTGAATTTGCTGGTGCTGTCTTTGTGGCCTAACATATGGTCTATCCTAGAGAATGACCCATGTGGACTTGAGTAGAATGTGTATTCCAGTTTCTTGGAGTGAATGACTCTGAAAATGTCCAATAGTTGTAGTTTATCTATCTCCTCATTTAGCTCCCTCATATCTTTATTGATTTTCTGCTCAATGATATATGAAATTGAGAGAGTGGGGTGTTGAAGTCCCCTGCTATAACTGTGTTGCTGTTAATATATTGCTGTAACTCTTTCAGTAGACGTTTGATGTATTTAGATGGCTTCTCATTGGGTGCATAGATGTTAATAATTGTTAAGTCCTCTTGATTGACTGATCCTTTGACCAGTAAGTAGTGTCCATTCTATTTTAATTTTATTTATTTTAAAGTCTATTGTTAGGGTTTGCTGTATAGTACCCAGTATCTTGTAATAGCTGTGCTATTGGTTGCTTCTGATCTACTCGGTCTAGGCTTTTGAGAGAGTCCGCATATGAAATACACAGCCTATTTATTAAAAAGACTCAGTCTTTTTAAAAAGACTCAGTCTGTGTTTTAAAAACTTCGAGACATACAATAAATTTTCCCCTTCTCATTTTAATTAACTAGTGATTTATATGACTACATTTTACTAGGAGTGTACATGAACACCATTCCCACCAGCAAAAGACTGTGTCCCATCCCTCCCACCCACCCCCACCCCCCACTGGCCCAGGAAGCTGCAAGTCCACCCTCCCCCTCACCACAGGGTTTTTACTTTGGTGCCCTACTTACAATTTAGTCAGATCCTGCTTTTAGTTTCCCTTTCAGATCATCTTTCTCAGCTTCTGTTGATGAGTGGGATCATCCCATACTCATCTTTATCTTTCTGACTTAGCTCACTTAACATAATTCCTTCTAGCTCTGTCCAAGATGGGTCAGAGAAGGTGGGTTCATTGTTCTTGATAGCTGCATCGTATTCCATTGTGTATATAAACCACAGCTTTCTCAGCCACTCATCTGTTGTTGGGCACCTGGGTTGCTTCCAGGTTTTAGCTCTTATGAATTGTGCTGCTATGAACATAGGAGTACACACCTCTCTTTGGTTGGGTGTTATGGAGTCCTTGGGGTATATACCCAGGAGAGGAATTACTGGATCATATGGAAGGTCCATGGCTAGCCTTGTGAGAGTTTTCTAGACTGCTCTCCACAGAGGCTGGACCAATTTACATTCCCACCAGCAATGCAAAAGGGTTCTTCTGTCCCCACATCCTCTCCAGCATTTGTTGCTGCTGACCTTTTTGATGAATGCCATTCTTACAGGAGTGAGGTGGTATCTCAATGTTATCTTAATTTGCATTTCTCTGACAATCAGTGACCTAGAGCAGTTTTTCATATGTTTGTTAGCCTTTTGGATCTCCTCTGAGGTGAATGTTTTATTCATATCCTCTGCCCATTTTTGGATGGGGTCATTTGCTTTTTTGGTGCTTCAGTATCTCTTAATCTCTTTTTGAGATCTCTTACTTCATTTTCGTTGTCTCTAATTCGTTCTTAATTTTGCAAAGTCTGTCTTCAGCCTCATTTATTCTATTCTCTCTCCCTTCTACTGTTTTCTGGAGTTCATCTATTTTGTTACCCTTCTGCTAATGTGGTAGCTTGTTCAAATAGTGGTGTTAGCTCAACTATTTCAGCTTTCAGTTCTCTAATAACCTTGAGATAATTAGTGTTTTCTTCCAGGGTTTCATTTGCTGTTTCTGCATTTTTGATGACAATTCTTTGAAACTCTTTACTCACTCCTGTGATTATTTTCTTAACTAGTGTTTGGATGTTGATCTCATTATTTTGTGCTTCAATGTTTGGGGGGCTGTTAGCTAGACTCTTGTCCTGGTTCATTTCTTCATTATTTCTTCTTGTTGATTTAACCATCTTATATAGTGTGTTATGAGGTCCCTCTCTCAGTACTTTTCAAATTACTGATCACTCTTGTCTTGGATTGACTTTTGTCTACAGCAGTTAAAGGGTTCATAGTTTTGGAAATTGACAGTTGTTTCAGTAGTATTTTAATCCCTGAGTTGGAGCTCAGTGGCTTAAAAGCCTCTTTTGTTCTTCTTCTTCCCTGTATGCTATGGGAGCCTGAGGGCTTTTAAACTATAAGTAGGCTTCTTATCTTAATCACTGACTCCTGACCAAGAAATAAAGCAGGGTTGGGCAGAGACAATCCAGTGGTTATGCAAAGAGACTTTCACAGCCCCACTGCTAGGCCAGGGAGGTATAGATTTTCTTCTGAGTTTCCTGTTTAGTTCTCTGTCCCCTGATGTCACCGCAGGGCCTCCCTGCTGCTGCTCCAGTCTCTGAGGGCAGCAGCAATGGAGACTCACAGTTGCATTTGGTGAGTCTTAGAGCCTCTCCTCTCTTCAACTGTCATTTTGTTGGAGAAATAGACTGGAGGTGGTGTCTCAACTGGTAAACTGCCAGACTGTTACCAGCCACTTAATCTCTCCCTAGGCTCCTCGCTGTCCAGGAGCCACAGGTGTTTGCACTCACTGATGATTTGGTGGGTTCCTGAGGTCATTCTAATCAGGTCTTGTTGTGGTCCCAGGTGGTCTCCTTTGGTATTCCTAGTTGACCTAGGAGTGGAGAGGAGAGAAAACAGCTGCTGCTGCTCCGTAGCCCCACTTCCGGAATTCAGGGAAAATCTTAATAACTGTTTCGATTTCTTTGTCTCTGATGGGTGCATTTTGGTTTTGTGCTTCTTCTTGGTTCAGTTTTGGAAGGCTATATGTTTCTAGGAATTCTTCCATTTCTTCCAGATTCTCTAGCTTGGTGGCGTATAGTTCTTCGTAGAAGTTTCACATATTTTCTGGATTTCTGTGGTGTCAGGTGATGTCTGTTTTCTCCATCTCTAGCTCCAATTCACCTGTCTGCTCTCTCAAATAAAAATAGGGAGAAAAAAAGGGAAAAAAATGGTCTCTGGGAGAAATGGATTCCTAGTGCAGGTACTGCACCCCAGCAATAACCTTGGTAGCAAAAAAAAAAAAGTATATTCTCTCTTTTTCTTCTGGTCAATCAATAAAATTTAAAAAGGGGGCTGTGCAGCAGCACACAGGGTTAAGCACAGATAATAGAGTGCAAAGATCCACACAACAATCCTTGTTCAAGCTCCCTGCTCCCCACCAACAAGGGGGTCGGTCCCTTCATAAGTGGTGAAGTAGATCTGCAGGTGTTTACCTTTCTCTCTTCCTCTCATAATTCCTCTCTGTCCTATCAAAAAAAAATGTCCACAGGAATAGTGGATTCGTAGTGCAGGCACCAAGCCCCAGAGATAACCCTGGAGGCAAAAAATAAAATAAAAAATCAGTAAGTATTAGCAAGGCGAATGTCCTTGCTGGCACGCAAGTTCAGAAAGCAGGCTTCTGCTGTAAGAAGAGCCTCCAGGGGAGCCCAGAGTGCATCAGCTCATTGTTGAATGGGTGGAGCTGGGGTGGGACTGAACAGTAGTTGTTCTTAAATCTGGGTAGTTAAACTATGGTTGGAATGGTGGGAGCTAGAGTTGCTTAATAATTAAGGAGAATCCTTAAATCTGGGGAAAAGTGCTGCTTTATCTGCTTGAACCTTTGCTATTTGCAAATGAAAAGATCAACTCCTTATGTAAGTGAGCAATAATTAGCAGAAGGGGGAAGGGGAGATAGCATAATGATTATGCAAACTGTCATGCCCTGGGCTCCAGAAGTCCCAGGTTCACCACCACTACCCTGCACCACCATAAGCCAGAGCTGAGCAGTGATCTGATTGAAAAAAACAAACAATGATTAGCAGCAAGTAGCTCTGATTTTTATTTTTTATTTTTATTTAATTGTGCGGGACAGAAAGCTTCACAAGTGGTGAAGCAGTGCTGCAGGTATCTCTCTGTCTTTCTCTCTCTGTCTATTCTCCTCTTGATTTCTCTCTGTCTCTACCCAGGTAATAATAATAATAGGAATAAAAGATAAATGTTGGATAAGTACAGCAGTAAAAAAAAACTTTTCTAAGAAATTGCACTACTGTCAGCACAGAATGGTCAACTATTACTTTAACAGTGATTCCCCCCCCCATCAAAAATTTATTATTTTTTCTTTCTCTTCTCCTCCTCCTGCTCCTCCTCCTCTTCCTCCTTCTCCTCTTATTATTATTATTATTGGTGGAACCAGGTCTTGCACATGTGAAATATTGCCGTTCTGGATCACTTTTTTATTTGGATAGAAATAAAAGGAGACAGAGAGAAGGAGAGACACCACAACACTGAAGCTTCACCACTGCTATAAAATCTCCTGTGTGGTTTAAATCCTTACGCCTAGGCTACTGGCATTGCAGTGTATGTACCCTACCCAGTGATTTATTTATTTATTTATTTATTTATTTACCAGAGCACTGCTCAGCTCTGATGGTGTGGGGGAATTGAACCTGGGACTTTGGAGCTGAGGCATGAGACTATCTTTGCATAATCATTATGATATCTCTTCTACCCTCTCATACATTTCAATTTTTATACCTGAGAAATCTCAAAACCATAAATTAGATAGGCCCCTTTTGGGAACATGTATATGTAACTTCTCAGATGGCTTCCTGGATTAAGTTCTAATTTGCTCCTGCCAGAAAAAGTTGCCCACTGTGTTGAAAATTATTGAAACAGTATTTTAGTGCTAAACTTGGCTTTTGTCAATTCTACTTTGTGGGGAAAAAAAAAAAAAAGAACCAAATGACCTTACTACTTGGGTCCATCTTCATCCATGTTGGTCATCAGTGGGAGCTGGGTGTAGCTGCCTCTTCCAGGCAGAGACTTTTCTTGCTCGCTGGTTTCAGCCACTTCTTTGCTTCCCCTTTTTTTAAAGAAAAAAAAATATATAATTATTATTTTATTTATTGGATAGTGACAGCCAGAAATCAAGGGGGTTATAGAGAAGGAGAGACAAGAGAGACACTTGCAACACTGCTTTACCACTTGCAAAGCATTCCTCTTGGCTCGAACCCAGGTCCTTGTGCATTGTAACATGTGTACTCAACCAGGTATGCCACCACTTGGCCTCATTGCTTCCCCTTTTCATCTGTCTGGATACTGATGGAATTTGAATTTGTGATTTTGCTTTCTACAGTCTTTGTGGAAGGACAACTCTGCACTCTATTCCACAGTTCCATTTCCTAACCAGCTTCTTCTCATTTTATCTGTAGTGTTGCACTTGTCTGCCCCTTATATCATTGACATTCAGCTAGTGATAGGATGTCTTCTCTTCCCAACTTCACAGCCATCCTGTGCTCTCTCAAAGTTGAATGATTATTGGATCATCATTATTATTATTTTTGCATCCACCAAAATGTTATTTCTTCTCTCTTGGCTTTGTTCTCTCCAGTCTGCATGCTCTCCCTTCTGTCTCTACATTTGTCCACCCTCCCAGTGCAGGTGCAGTCGTTCTAGGAAGATTCTGGCGGCAGCCTTATAAGAGCTTGCTGTATTTCTGCCCCCCCCACTTGTTTTCAGTCAGGAACAAGAATAGGCTTAAGTTAATTATATCTTCATTTTGTCATTCTCTCTTTCAAAAGCTGCTGTGATCCTTTATTATTCTTTGTATTAAATGGGATTCACTTTGTGTTTTCTCACAATTCTACCAGTTGCCTTGACACATCCATTTGTACAAACTGAGTTATGCTTTTTTGTTGTCATTGGAGACTCAGTGTTCTAGACTGTATTTATAAAATACAAAGAGGAAGAATGAGAGATATGGGAGATAGGATGGGTTAAAGGGAGAGACACTATAAAACCAAAGTTTCTCTCAGTACCATGTTACTCCCATTTGGTGTACCAGGATTATATGAGTGGCTAGGCAGGCATCCTCTCAGGTGAATTATCTTAATACCCCCTAAAGTATTCACACATTTATTTTCTCTTTATTTTGCCACCAGGATTATCACTTGGGTTCAGGGCCTGTATGACAACTCCACTATTCTTAGTGGCCGTTTTTTTTTTTTCTTTTTCTTTCTTTCTGAAATTTTATTTTCTTATAAAGAAGAGAGGGGAGGGGGCTTGCATGAGAGTGTGATTCCTGTAGCACTGCTCTACCACTCAGGAAGCTTTACCCCCTCCAGGTAAGGACCAAGGACTTGAACCCAGGTCCTTGAATGGTAATGTGTGAGTTCTACAGGGTAAGATATCACTCAGCCTCCACCCACATTCTTGTACTCAGTCTTCTGGTTCTCTTTTTTTTACTTTTTGCCAGAGCACTGCTCAGCTCTGGCTTATGGTGGTGTTGGGATCGAACCCGGGACTTCGGAGCCTCAGGCAAGAGAGTCTCTTTGTATAACCATTATGCTATCTACCCCTGCCCTGCTGGTTCTCTTTTCCACAGGGCTTTGCACATTGATATCTTTCCTTCATGTATAGTTCCTGACCTCACTTGATTTACTTTAAAATCTACTACTCTGGTTCTTTCCACTATATTGTGAATATTCCTTTGCCTCTAAGCTTGTACACTCAAGATAAAAGAGTGTAATACTTCAGAGTGTGGACATACTCCTTGTATTGACTATGAAGACTTAGGTCTTGATGACAATTCTTTATTTAAATTGTAAGGCATGTATTAATAATAGTTCTGGTCCCCGGGCCTGGGCGGTAGCAAAGCAAGTTAAGCGCAGATGGTGCAGAGGGCAAGGACTGACGCAAGAATCCCAGGTCGAGCCCCCAGCTCCCCACCTGGAGGTGAGTCACTTCACAGGCAGTGAAGTAGATCTGCAGGTGTCTATCTTTCTCTCCCTCTCTCTGTCTTCCCCTCTCCTCTCGATTTCTCTGTGTCCTATCCAACAATAACGATAACAATAATAGTAACAACAATAATAGTAACAACACTACCGATAAACAACAAGGGCAACAAAAGGGAATAATAATAGTAATAATAGTTCTGGACCCAATGGATTGCTGTGATTAGTTGTGTTAAAAAAATGGAAGCATCTTGCGTCTTGCACTTGGTAATTAGCCAATATCTCAGAGAAGTTCTCAGCCACACCACATTCCCTGAAAGTTATGTACTCCTTGAAAGGGAATGTGCTTTGGTTCATTTTTTAAAATCTTTATTTATTGGATAGATACAGCCAGAAATTGAGAGAGAAGGAGGAGATAGAGAGGGAGAGAGACATAGAGACAGAGAGACACCTATAACCCTGCTTCACCATTCCTGAAGCTTTCCCCCTGCAGGTGGAGACCAGGGGATTGAACCCGGGTCCTTGTTTATTGTAATGTGTGCGCTTAACTAGGTGCACCACAACTTGGCCCCTCATTTTTGTACACTTAATGCTTTCAATAGCCAAGTACAGATTAAATACTCAACTAGTATTTGTTGAGAAATGGAAATAATATATTATCATGAGTAATAGAGCTTGAATATTGTGATTATCATTTTTATTATTTCACAAATCTTTGACATTACATTGTGAGCAGGAATAAGTAAAGTAGGAACATGGCAGCATATTTTTCAATTGTGTGTATTCATTTAAAATTGTCTCTTAGGGTAACAGTTCTTTTTTTTTTTTTAAAGATTTTATTTATTTATTAATGAGAAAGATAGGAGGAGAGAGAGCAAGAACCAGACATTAATCTGGTACATGTGCTGCCAGGGATTGAACTCATGCTTGAGAGTCCGATGTTTTTCCACTGTGTCACCTCCTGGACCACAGGGTAACAGTTCTTGATTGCCTTGTAAAAATAGTAACAAGAAATTTGAGGGCTTTTTCCTTCTTTTATATATTTTTGTTATTTATTTATATATTTATTTTTGCCATGTATCATTCTGTCATCTACTTTGGGAAACACTATACATCCTAGTTGCATACAAATAATATGTAAGTGGGTACTCATGTCATATGTAATACTTTCTCCTTTCCCCTTTATGTTAGGAAACTGGGTCATAAGTAGTTCTTAATTTCTCAGTATGTCCCATTTATTATTGTCTGGTTGGGAGTACAAAAGAGATGAATGGTGAGAGTTTTGTCCAAATTTATTTTATTTGAATTTTTATTTTTATTTTTTGCCTTCAGGGTTATTGCTGGAGCTCTGTGTTGGCACTACAAATCCACTGCTCTGTTATTGCTGGAGCTCTGTGTTGGCACTACAAATCCACTGCTCCCGTTAGCTATTTCTTTCATTTTATTGAACAGGACAGAGGGAAATTGAGAGAGGAGAGGAGAGATAGACAGTGAGACACCTGCAGACCTGCTTTACTACTGCTCATGAAGCTTTCCCCCTGTAGATGAGGAGCTGGGGTCTCAAACCCAGATTCTTGTGTCTGTCCTTGCATAGTAGTGCCACTGCCCTTCCCTCGATTTGAAAACATTTTTGGCCTCATACCACTACTAGCATTCCTATCACTATTAACATGAAAGTTAATTCTCATTCAGATAATTTTCCCAAGAACTTTTCTTGATGTCACTGGCCACTTCATGTATTCAAACATCTTTTGCTTTAAAAACAAAGTGTGTCAGGACAAGTAGTATTGCATTTTGTATGCAAATGGAAGTTTTATAGACATAGGATTGCACTGTATATGAAATTAATTATGACAGTTCAGGAGAAGTTTTACAGAAAAAGAAGATTAATATGTTAGCTCTTCAGTGGCTGTCTTCCTGATGCATATAATGCGAAAGGGAATGAATTTTCCATGTGCTTAAATTAAGTGGAGGAATGTTTATTGAGTCTATAGAAATGTGAAGGGGGCATATTTTTAAGGGTTTATGAAAGTATTTTTTTTCTTTTCTCAGTGTGGGGATGAATTGGTCTATTATCATCTAAATTGGAAGTCACAATGATAGTTGTTTTTTGGTTCTTTTTAAATACTGTTGTTTGTTAAAACACTTGTATGGGAGATATACTGTTTATTCTAAAATAGGTTGATATTATTTTTTAGACTCAAATAGGCTATCACACCGTATTTTTTCTAATATTTTATGCACATAAAAGGAAAATATTTTCTATAGAAAGAGGCCAGATGTAACTTAACTTGTTCCTTTAATTTTTATCCCCCCACACACTTTAAGTAACACAACCTGCTATTGTCAAGAAGACAATTCACAAACTGGATTTCCTTTTGAATAATGTTGGCGATGATAATGCAGTAACTTTATTTTTATATATTCACAATTTTCCTCTTTCTCTCTAAGGAAACCAACATGTCTGACAAAAGTGACTTAAAAGCCGAGCTAGAGCGCAAAAAGCAGCGCTTAGCACAAATAAGAGAAGAGAAGAAGCGGAAGGAAGAAGAAAGGAAAAAAAAAGAGGTACATACTGGTCTTGTGATGTGGTCTGTGATACAGTCACTGATAAAAAATTGTATTAATTTTTCTTTGTCTCCATTCCCTGTCCTCAGTATAGAAATAGCAGCATAGTGCAGATGAAATATTGGGGTTACTCACTGCTTTCAGGTAAATATTTTGCCCTAGTTTATGGATTCGTGTGAACATATGCTCTCTTTCAGGGGGCCTGGTCTATATCTAGGTTTTGGGACTTTGTTAGGAAGTAAACCACCTAGAATAGAATTAGAGAATACTATGAAAGGAAAGGTCTCACCCGAGTAATGAAGCTGAAGGGTTGTCATTCCACACCTAAAGTCTCTGGACACAGTCTGAAGTGAAGCATGCTGGCTGGCACTCCTTGTGTTGATTAGGTTGGGATCGGCGGATGCAATATTATTTGATGTGCATTGAGAGAAGCATCCAGGAAACTGTGCCTCACCCTAAGGTTCCAGGACTGGGGGAAATATAGGCTCTATAGTAGAAATGTGAGGTTCCTGCTGTCTTAGGATTCAAGAAGAAG
Organism: Erinaceus europaeus; assembly: GCF_950295315.1. NCBI lineage: Eukaryota > Metazoa > Chordata > Mammalia > Eulipotyphla > Erinaceidae > Erinaceus > Erinaceus europaeus. The sequence goes on along the minus strand of NC_080169.1, from coordinate 50,926,080 downwards.
ACAATGGGCAGTATTGTTATCATCACATTATTTGGTAATTGGATTAACTTTGAAAGGTCCCTTTGTTAGGGCTTGGGGTATAATACCCAGCATCTTGTATCTAGCTGAACCACCAGTTGTTTCTTTTGTTTCTTTCTTTATTTTTTATTTAAGAAAGGATAAATTAACAAAACCATAGGGTAGGAAGGGTACAACTCCACAGAATTCCCACCACCCAATCTCCATATCCCATCCCCTCCCCTGATAGCTTTCCCATTCTCTATCCCTCTGGGAGCATGGACCCAGGGTGGTATGGGTTGCAGAAGGTAGAAGGTCTGGCTTCTGTAATTGCTTCCCCGCTGAACATGGACGTTGACTGGTCGGTCTATACTCCCAGTCTGCCTCTCTCTTTCCCTATTAGGGTGGGTCTCTGGGGGAAGCAGAGCTCCAGGGCACATTGGTGGGGTCTTTAGTCCAGGGAAGCCTGGCCGGAATCCTGATGGCATCTGGAGACTGGTGGCTGAAAAAGAGAGTTAACCTACAAAGCCAAACAAATTGTTGAGCAATCATGGACCCAAAGGTTGGAATAGTGGAGAGGAAGTGTTGGCGGGCTTCTCACTGCAAACTCTAGTATACGTCTGCTTTCAGGTATATATTTTGCACTAGTTTATGGATAAGTGTGAACATATGCTCTCTCTCACAGAACCTGGTGTATATCTAGGTTTTTGGACTTTGTTAGAAAGTGATCCACCTGGGATGGAATTAGAGAATACTATGAAAGGTCTCACCCAAGTAATGAAGCTGAAGGGTTGTCATTCCACACGTGAAGTCTCTGGACATAGTCTGAGCTGAAGCATGTTGAGGTGGCAATTGTGTTGATTAGGTTGCAATCGGCAGATGCAATATTATTTGATATGAATTGGGAGAGGCATGTGGGAAAGTGGGCCCTATCCAAGGGTTCCAGGACTGGGGGAAATATAGACTCTATAGTGGAGATCTGAGGTTCCTGTTGTCTTAGGATTCAAAAAGACGATGGATAGTTAATGTTATCATCACATTATTTGGTAATTGGGTTAACTTTGAAAAGTCCTTTTGTTAGGGTTTGCTGTATAGTACCCAGTATCTTGTATGTAGCTGTGCCATTAGTTGCTTCTGATCTACTTGGTCTAGGCTTTTGAGAGAGTCCACATATCAAATACACAGCCTATTTATTAAAAAGACTCAGTCTGTGTTTTAAAAACTTCGAGACATACAATTAATTTACCCCCTCTCATATTAATTAATTAGTGATTAATATGACTACACTTTACTAGGAGTGTACATAAACACCATTCCCACCACCAAAAGACTGTGTCCCATCCCACCCATCCACCCGCAACCCCCACCAGCCCAGGAAGCTGCATGTCTACCCCTCACCACAGTACCCATTCATTGGGGAAACTGACGAACCTACCTAGCCAACTGAATCCACATGGATCCCAGTCTCTTTCAAAGCCAGCAACGAGCAGCTCCTGACAGCTTTCAACCTGACGCTGTTGACTGGCTATGGAAGAAGGGCAAACGCTAGAAGAAGACCACAGGGTTTTTACTTTGGTGCCCTACTTACAATTTAGTCAGATCCTGCTTTTAGTTTCCCTTTCAGATCATCTTTCTCAGCTTCTGTTGATGAGTGGGATCATCCCATACTCATCTTTATCTTTCTGACTTAGCTCACTTAACATAATTCCTTCTAGCTCTGTCCAAGATGGGTCAGAGAAGGTGGGTTCATTGTTTTTGATAGCTGCATAGTATTCCATTGTGTATATATACCACAGCTTTCTCAGCCACTCATCTGTTGTTGGGCACCTGGGTTGCTTCCAGGTTTTAGCTCTTATGAATTGTGCTGCTATGAACATAGGAGTACACACCTCTCTTTGGTTGGGTGTTATGGAGTCCTTGGGGTATATACCCAGGAGAGGAATTACTGGTCATATGGAGGTCCATGTGTAGCCTTGTGAGAGTTTTCCAGACTGGTCTCCACAGAGGCTGGACCAATTTACATTCCCACCAACAATGCAAAAGTGTTCCTCTGTCTCCACAGCCTCTCCAGCATTTGTTGCTGCTGTCCTTTTTGATGTATGCCATTCTTACAGGAGTGAGGTGGTATCTCAATGTTATCTTAATTTGCATTTCTCTGACAATCAGTGACCTGGAACAGTTTTCCATATGTTTGGTAGCCTTTTGGATCTCCTCTGAGGTTAATGTTTTGTTCATATCCTCTGTCCATTTTTGAATGGGGTCATTTGCTCTTTTGGTGCTAAGTTTGCTGAGCTCTTTATATATTTTGGTGATTAGTTTCTTGTCTGATGTATGGCATGTGAAGTTCTTCTCCCATTCTGTGAGTGGACTCTTTGTTTGTTTAATAGTTTCTTTCGATGTGCAGAAGCTTTTCAATTTGATGTAGTCCTATTGGTTTGTTTATGCTTTAGTCTTCCTTGCAATTGGGTTTATTTCATCAAAGATGTCCTTGAGGTATAAGTGGGAAAGTGTTTTACCAATGTTTTCCTCTAAGTATTTGATTGTTTCTGGTCTAACATCCAGGTCTTTGATCCATTTGGTGTTGATTTTTGTTTCTGGTGAGATAAAGTGGTTCAATTTCATTCTTCTGCATGTTACAACCCAGTTTTCCCAGCACCATTTATTGAAGAGAGCCTTCTTTTTCCATTTAATGCTTTGGGCTCCCTTATCAAGGATTAGATGCCCATAGTGTGGGGATTTATTTATGGGCTTTCAATTCTGTTCCACTGGTCTTTGTGCCTATTTTTGTTCCAGTACCATGCTGTTTTGATGATGATGGCTTTATAATATAGTTTGAGATCTGGGAGTGTGATGCCTCCATTTCTGTTTCTTTTCCTCAAGATGGTTTTGGCAATTCTAGGTGTTTTCAGGTTCCAGATAAATGATTGTAGTGTTTGTTCTATTCTCTTAAAGAAGCTTGGTGGAACTTTGATGGGTATTGCATTAAATTTGTATATAGCTCTGGGGAGAATATTCATTTTGATGATGTTTATTCTTCCAATCCATGAGCATGGGATATCTTTCCATTTCTTGGTATCAGTTTCTATTTCCTTGAGTATCAACTCATAGTTTTCAGCATACAAGTCTTTCACTTCTTCAGTCAACTGTATTCCTAGGTCATTTATTGATTTTGCTGAAACAGTAAATGGGAGTGATTTCTGGATGTCTTCTTCTTCATATTTAGTGTTTGCATAAGGAAATGCCACTGATTTTTGTACATTGATTATGTAGCCTGACACCTTGCTGTATTGCCTATTAACTTCCAGTAGTTTTCTGCTGGATTCTTTAGGTTTTTCTATGTATACTATCTTATCATCTGCAAATAGTGAGAGCTTGACTTCTTCCCTTGCAATCTGTATTCCTTTGATTTCTTTCTCTTGCCTGATTGCTATGGCAAGAACTTCCAATACTATGTTGAAGAGTAATGGTGACAGTGAACAGCCCTGTCTAGTCCCCGATCTGAGGGGAAATGCTTTCAGCTTCTGTCCATTGAGTATGATGTTGGCTGTAGGTTTGCTATATATGGATTCCACTATCTTGAGGAATTTCCCATCTATTCACATTTTTGTAGAGTTTTGAGCATGAATGGGTGTTGGATTTTGTCAAAGGCTTTCTCTGCATCTGTTGATATAATCATGTGGTTTTTGGCTTTGCTTTTTTTGATGTGGTGAATGACATTGATTGACTTATGGATGTTGAATCAGCCTTGCATTCCTGGGATGAATCCCACTTGGTCATGATGAACAATCTTTTTGATGTGCTGCTATATCCGGTTGGCCAAGATCTTGTTTAATATTTTGGCATCTGTGTTCATCAGAGATATTGGTCTGTAGTTTTCCTTTTTTGTTCTGTCCCTATCAGCTTTTGGTATCAGGGTGATGTTGGCTTCATAGAAGGTGGAAGGGAGTCTTCCTATTTCTTCAATCTTATAGAAAAGTTTAAGAAGTATGGGTATTAACTGTTTCCTGAAAGTTTTGTAGAATTTGTTTGTGAAGCCATCTGGTCCAGGACTTTTGTTGTTGGTGAGATTCTTTTTTTTTTTTAATAATTAAAAAAAAAATTTTATATTTATTTTATTTATTTATTCCCTTTTATTGCCCTTGTTGTTTTTTTATTGTTGTAGTTATTATTGTTTTTGTTGTTGGAAAGGACATAGAGAAATGGAGAGAGGGAGGGGAAGACAGAGAGGAGGAGAGAAAGATAGACACCTGCAGACCTGCTTCACCGCCTGTGAAGTGACTCCCCTGCAGGTGGGGAGCCGGGGTTCGAACCGGGATCCTTATGCCGGTCCTTGTGCTTTGTGCCACCTGCGCTTAGCCCGCTGCACTACAGTCCGACTCCCGGTGAGATTCTTAATAACGGTTTCAATTTCTTTGTCTGTGATTGGTGCATTTAGGTTTTGTAGTTCTTCTTGGTTAAGTTTTGGAAGGGCATATGCTTCTAGGAATAGTTCCATTTCTTCCAGGTTCTCTAGGTTGGTGGCGTATAGTTCTTCATAGAAGTTTCCCATGATTCTCTGGATTTCTGTTGTGTCAGTTGTGATATCTCCTCCATCATTTACAATATTAATTTGAGTCTTCTCTCTTTTTTGTTTAGTGAGTCTGGGTAGGGATTTGTCAATTTTATTTAATCTTTTAAAGAACCAACATTTGGCTTCATTGATCTTTTGTATGGGTCTTTTATTTTCGATATTGTTTATTTCTGCTCTAATTTTAGTGATTTCTGTCCTTCTGGTTGCTTTAGGGTTCCTTTGTTCCTATTCCTCTAAGTCCTTGATGTGTGCAGTAAGGTCGTTTATTTGAGCTTTTTCTTGTTGTTTAATATGTGGATGTCTGGCTTTAAGTTTCCCTCTCAATACTGCTTTAGTTGTGTCCCAAATATTTTGATAGGTTGTGTCTTCATTTTCATTTGTTTCCAGGAACATTTGAATTTCCTGCTTGAGTGACTCTCTGACCCAGTGGTTCTTAAGGAGTATGTTGTTTAGTTTCCAAATTCTGTGTCTTTTAATAATTTTCTATTTATTGTTAAATGTTATTTTTACTCCACTGTGGTCTGAGAAGATCCTTGGGATGATTTCAGTGTTCTTGAATTTATTGATGCTGTCTTTGTGGCCTAACATGTGGTCTATCCTTGAGTATGTGTTATGTGGATTTGAAAAGAAGGTGTATTCCAGTTTTTTTGTGGTGAAGGACTCTGAAATTGTCCAAGAGGTCTAGTCTGTCAGTCTCTTCATTTAATTCTCTTGTATCTTTGTTGATTCTCTGCTTTTTTGATCTGTTTAAGTGTGAGAGTGGGGTATTAAAGTCTTCCACTATTATTGTATTACTATTGATGTATTTTTGAAACTCTTTCAGTAGGTGCTTGATGTATTTAGATGGTCTCTCAATTGGGTGCATACATGTTAATAATTGTTAAGTCTTCTTGTCTGATTGATCCTCTAATAATTAATGTCCTTGCCTATCTTTTATTACTTTATTTAATTTAAAATCTATTGTGTCTGAGATGAGAATGACTGTTCCTGCTTTTTTTTGTGGCCCGTTAGCCTGTATGATAATTTTCCATCCTTTCACTTTAAGTCTATGTTTATCTTGTTGTGTCAGATGGGATTCATGCAAGCAGCATATGGTTGGGTTATGTTTTCTGATCCATCCTCCCACTCTGTGCCTTTTGATGGGTGAGTTTAAGCCATTGACATTTATTGATATTATGGATTTAATATATTGTAGTGCCATTGTTCAACAAATTTTTGTGTGCTCTGATATATTACAAGTATTATAGTGATGTTCTTGTTTATAAGAGGCCTTTTAGAACCTCTTTCAGGGCCGTTTTGGTGATAGTTGCCTTCTTTAACTGTTGTTTGTCAGAAGGTTTTGATCCCTCCATCTAGTTTGAATGAAAGTCTAGCAGGATATATTATCCTTGGTTGAAACCCTTTTTCTTTCAGGGCTCGATAGATATCTTGACATTCTCTTCTGACTTTTAGAGTTTGAGTGGAGAAGTCTGCTGATAGTCTTATGGGTTTTCCCCTGTATGTGACTTTTTGTTTCTCTCTTGCAGCCTTTAGGATCCTTTCTTCATCCTTACTTCTTCTCATTGTGAATATGATGTGTCATAGTATCTTCAGGTCTGGGTTGATTCTGTTAGGAACTCTCTGGGCCTCTTGAATCTTGATGTCCTTTCTGTTATTTAGGTCTGGGAAATTTTCTTCTATTATTTCCTCTAGAATGTTTCCTTCCCTTCCTCTCTTTCCATTCCTTTCCTCCAATGTTGTTTTTATTTCTGTGATTAATAAATTTATTATTGCTTGCATACTTTTCTTATCTATGGTTACTTCTGGCTGATTTGTAGTTTCTTCTGGGCTCTTGTCTATATTCATTGGAGTAGCAGATTTATTTGTTTTTGATCTACCCATTTTTTTGATTTATGTGTTGCTTATTTTTATGTTCTGTTGTTCCTCAGTTGTTGTGTTTTGGGTACAAGCAACACTGTACTAAATACCTTTATGACAAATGCAGTCACAATTACAATAGCAACTGAAGCAAGGATTAAAGCAGTTTAATCACTACCAGTTAGCCAAATAATATCTCCAGTCCATGAAAAAAATAACAGCCAAGTCCAAGTGAAGAAGAAAGAGAAAGGAAAGCAGGGATAACAAGAATAGACAATTATGCAAATCTACTGTCCACTGTATATTCTAGGGGTAGCAATAGGAGAAAGGGAAGTAGAGTAGAGACACACACATAAAGGTTCCACTCTGAATCTTCCCCAAAATAATTCACAAATGAATATCGGTGAATTCAGAAAGCCATAGTAGAAGGAAGGAAGAAATGGAAGATAAAAAAAAAAGAGAAACAAGAGAGAGAAAAGAAAAAAGATAAAGAGCTATGATAAAAGAGCAGTGAAAGGAGAGTTTTTTAATTGATTAGTTTATTTTTTATTTATTTTATTTTTTTTAATTAGCTAGGAGGAGGGAGAAGGGGAGAGTCTGTAGAGGAGGTAGGAGTAATGAGGCAAGTTCCTCTCACAATGGGTAAGATGCCAGTCCCCTAGCAATGAAATATACCCTAAGAGTTAAATCTGGTCAACCTAAAGGAGGGGGGGAAAGATATACACCTTTATATAATATTAATAATAAAATAAAAAAACATGTCCCAGATTGCCTTGAGCTGAGGCAGCTGATTGTTAAGAAAAAAAATAATAAAACCTCAGGACTAGACAAGAATAGCAGGAATAGACAGTTATGCAAATCTACTATCCACTCTATATTCTAGGGGTAGCTAAAGGAGAAATGGAAGTAGAGTAGAGATACATGCAGAGTGAGTCCACTCTGAGTCAGATTTCTTCCTCAAAATAATTCACAAACATGTATCAGTGAATTCAGAAAGCTGAAGGAGGAAGGAAGAAAGGATGACAAGAATGAGAAAAAGAAGAAAAAAAGAAAGAGAGAGAGAAAAAAGAAAAAGAACAGTAATAAAAGAGCAGTGAAAGGAAAGAGTTATTTATTTTTTTTAATGATTTAATTAGCTATACGGGGGTGGTGACAAAATGGGTAGGAGTGGTCAGAAAAGTGAAACAAGTTATTTTAGCAGTGAATAAGACACTCAGTCCCCTGCAATAGAAAATACACTAAGAATTAATTCTGGTCAACCTGAAGGAGGGGGAAAGGGGTATGCGTTTATCTTGTATTGATAATAAAATAGAACAGAGTAAAAAACCCTGTTCTGTCTTCAGCTTGGATGGCTCCAGATTGCCTCAGGCCCCCTGAGCAGAGGCAGCTGATTGGCTACTTAGAAAGAAAAAAGGCCAAAGGTTTCAGAAGGGAATAGAATTAGAATGAATGACACCCCCTGGTGGGACAGGAATCTTGGTAAAGAAAGAAGCTCAGCAGTGGAGCCTTCTAGGAGCAGATCTCTGGTCCCCAGGGACTAGTTATGCGGGATTGGGGTGGGGTGGGTGTGCTTCGGGAATAATAATTTAAAAGAAAATTTTTTTCCCTTTCTTTTTTACTCTATTTTCTACCCCAAATTGAGTTATAGTCACCTCCTTGGTGTCACCGCTAGGACCCCTTATTGACTGGCCTACTAAAGGCAAAAAATCCTACCATTTCCAGTAGATGTGGTCGGAGCTCAAGCCACTAGCAGCTTCTCATTTCGCCATCTTCTGGAATCCCCCCCCCCCCTTTTTTTTTGTTCAGCGGGGAAGCAATTACAGAAACCAGACCTTCCACCTTCTGCAACCCACAATGACTTTGGGTCCATAATCCCAGAGGGATAGAGAATGGGAAAGCTATCAGGGGATGGGATGGGATATGGAGATCTGTGGTGGGAATTGTGTGGAGTTGTACCATTCCTATCCTAAGGTTTTGTTAATGTCTCCTTCTAGAAAGAAAGAAAGAAAGAAAGAAAGAAAGAAAGAAAGAAAGAAAGAGTGAGAGAGAGAGAAAGAAAGAAAGAAGTAGCAGTATATTTAATTTGTAGAGTTGTGAGGATTAAAAGCATTACTCCTGTAAAAAGCAGGTAGCACATAGGATATATTTAGATTTTAATAAATGTTATTGGGGGAGCAGGGCAGGGGGCTAGACCTTAATTAATTTAACAGTATTTATCAGATATTTAACCATTTTTCTTTTTTCATTTAACATGGCCTTCTTGCATGTCAAACAATGTGATAAAGGTCCTTGTACACTGAGCTTGGTACAGACTTTTTTTTTTTTAATTGGGGAATTAATGTTTTATAGTAAATACAGTTGTTGGTACATGTATACAGTTTTTAAAAAGAAGACTCTGTATAGTGTTATATGCTTTTGTCTCTAGAAATCACAACTGTGTCCCTACTCTGAGTTTTTCTTTGAGGAAAGAAAGTATATTTTGTTGGCATACAAATTAAATAAGTGCTGTTTAGTACTATATGATTGGGAGACCAAGGTAATAGATTTAAAACAACTATTTTCCAACGAAGTAAAACATAATTGCAGTTGAATTTTAGCCTCCTGCCATCTCCCATCTCTATATAATTATACTCTGATTGATGCCATAGTTTATTTGTCCTTGATAGTGTATACAGTGATTTTTATTTCTTTTTTGGAGATCTTTGCTATTATATATGTAGTCTGTGAGTGAAGTAAAGGTGAAAATTGACAAGGAATGGCTATTCATTTTCAAGCACAGCCAAAAAAAGCATTAAGTGTGATTATGCTTTATTTCTTTCAAATGTCAACACTTACTGTAGTTTTAAAGTACACTTACTTTAACACTTACTTAAACACTTACTGCTATCCTTTACTAATAACTGGTTTCCTTTTAAACTGACATTTCAATATCCAAATTGAATTTTATAGAATTACTACAAAATGAGATAAGATATGTGAAATCTGGTTTCAAATCATGCTGTCTGCTTTGCCTTTGTCATTTTACATATTTGGGGGGAAATTACAGGCAAAAAGGAATGATGGAAATGGCCACCCTTTTTGTTTCTATACAAAGTAGTTTTTTCCAATGGAGATTTGGGCTTGATACACATCAGACAGAGCCCTAGAAGATGAAGGCAGCAGGTGGTGAGGAGTGTAGAATGTTAGAAGGTTCTGGACTGCCTCTAAGAAATTAGACCTAGTTCTCGATGTAAAGTCCCATTGTCTTTGTCTTCTCATTTCTTTTTTTTTTTTTTTTTTTCCCCCTCCAGGGTTATTGCTGGGCTCGGTGCCTGCACCATGAATCCACCGCTCCTGGAGGCCATTTTTCCCCCTTTTTGTTGTAGCCTCGTTGTGGTTATTATTATTGCCATTGTTGATGTTGTTCGTTGTTGGATAGGACAGAGAGAAATGGAGAGAGGAGGAGAAGACAGAGAGGGGGAGAGAAAGACAGACACCTGCAGACCTGCTTCACCGCCCGTGAAGCGACTCCCCTGCAGGTGGGGAGCCGGGGGCTCGAACCGGGATCCTTACGCAGGTCACTGCACTTTGGGCCACATGCGCTTAACCCACTACGCCACTGCCCGACCCCCGTCTTCTCATTTCTAAGATGGTAAAGTAGTTTAAGTCTCTGATAATCTGATACTTCTCTGTTTATTCCTATGAAAATATAGAGTCCTAGTCTCTCATCTCTAAGTTTCTTATTTGAAATAGTTGAGTTGGCCAGCTTTATCTTCAACATGTGTCCTGGCTTTCCATCCTTTCTCTCTAAAACATCCTCCATAGAAGATCTTTTCCTTGATCCAGTCTTAAAACTGTCTATTGTGATGGTGTGGTTTGTTCTGAGCAGTCAAAAGCAGTAAGATAAAAGGTAGTAAATCCTACTGATTGCACACAGAGGTTTTTGAGTTGAATGTGACTGTGGGAAAACTGACTCTTCCTTCTATGGGATGGTCTTAAGTGAATGGAACCTCTTTGAACATGTTTTCTTTCTTTAAAATGGAGAGAAATCTGGTGCCTTTTTCCAGGGAGTTCTGTGAAGATACAGGGGAACTACAGAGTAGTAGAAGGTACAGGACAATTGATCAATAAAAATCTATTCTACTCAGTTATTCTGCTCCTGGGTTCAACTACCAGGGTAAGATAATGGATGTCTGGAGTGGCTGCATTTCTCCAGGTCACTATCTGTGAGACCATTGTCCAAAAAATGCCCATTATTACAAGAGTCTTATAATTGAAGACCCCTTGCTTATAGCTTTTTTATACATCTATTCTAATTCCTGTTTTTCAAATAAGAAAACTGGACCACAAAACTCTAAAGCTTAGAGGTATCCCCCTTCCCAGTCTTGGGAAGGATGCCTCTCCCAGTTTACTATGATCATCATGCTCTGGACTAAACACAATAGCCTTCTCTTTCTTCCCATTTCCCTTCTCCCTAAAATCCATATTCCAACTACACTTAACTGTTTGTTTACTGTCTTAGAGAGTCTGAATGTTATATTTGCTCTACTTTCACTGTTCTCTTACTTCTCCCTATTGTCTTTCACCTGGCTGTTGAACTCCTTATCTTTCAGTTCTCATCTTCATATGTCACTTTTCTGGGGGAGTGGCAGGTAATCTTCTCTGACATTTTCCCCATCAATGACTAGGTTAATCCTGTACCCTCACTTTGATATTTTTTAAAGTTTATTTACTTATATTTCCTTATTATTGGATAGAGACAAATTGAGAGGGGAGGGGAGATAGAGATGGAGAGAAAGAGAAAGACACCTGCAGCCTTGCTTCACCATACATGAAGCTCTGCCCCCTGTATGTGAGGACCAGGAGCTTGAACCTGGGTTCTTGTGCACTGTAGTGTGTTCACGTAACTAGGTGCCCTACCACCACTCCCCTCACTTTTATCCTTATCAGACTGTTTAGCAGCAAGCATTATATTTATCTCTTCACTTGTCTTTCTCTTCTAGTAGAGTACAAGTTTTCAAAGTCAGTGTTAAGTATTTTTCATCACTGAATCAATGTCTTTCACATAGTTGTTCCTCAAAAAAGGAGTGCAGAATGAATGGATAGATAAATGAGTGAACAGGTGAACTAGATAGGGAGATCTGTGGTACTGATGACAGGAAGCCTTTCCAAGTACCTGGCATTCTCTTCAGTAAATTCCCTTGGAAGCTTCTGATCCTGAGATAGTTTGTGGAAAAGTCCAGTCAACTAATCACCATCATCTATTCCTGAGTTTAAGATTTTCTATTTTTCTGTTTGTAGAAAGTTTGAAATAGCTTCACACTTAAATAGATTTCATGTTTATGAACTTTATTTAGGCTTATATTTTACTTTACTATTATCTTTTTAGATAGAAACAAAGAAAGCAGAGACAGTGAGTGATAGAGCAATAGAGACCACAGCATTAAAGTTTCCTTCAGTGTAGTAGGGGCCAGGCTCGAACCTGGGTCAAACACATGGCAAAGCAGCACACTATCCATGGGAATTACTTTGCCAGCTTAAAATATAAATTTTAAATAAGTAAATTTAAAATAAAAACAACAACTTTTGTAAATCTAAGTTTTTTTTTTATCATGACTAAAAACAAGTTAGGCCTACCTAGGCTGTCTCCGCAGAATTCAGAAAGATACATAGTACATGTATAAAATTACCACTCTCTGATCCTTTCAATGTTTACTGCTTTCCTGGTTGTGGTATCATGGATGAACTATGATTTTAAAATAAATATAGTGGTCACTAGTTAAGATGCTGACCCAACTTTATAAAAAAAAAGGGTTTTACTACAAAGAGGTGTGTGCTTAATAGGGCCGCCCTGAAGTTTTGTCCTAATAACCATGGAAATATCTTTGCAAAAGTGACAGATAATTCTCAACTGTTATTACTCTTCACAAGCAGAAATATCACTTGCTGAGAGAGACGCCTATATATTTTTAATTACTAGTATTGTGAAATTACTTTATTGAGTCATTAAAATAAAATAGGATTCTGTAATATTTACCTAGAAAAATGTCATGAATGTATAAAGACCTTGGATAGAGTAGCACTTGATCTAGTTTACAGTATTAATTGCAATAGACAGACACTATCTTTATTTCCAATAAGACCCTGTTACCTAATTTTGCATTTTTCATAGTCAACTTTTGAGTTTTGGCAACTTTCTTAAGCTTCTATTACAAATATTTAATTGGTTAAATGTAATTTCACAAATTAACCCTAGGGCTTCATGCTGGCAAGGCATGTGCTCTACCACTGAGCCTCTTCCTTGACCTTTGTATTACATCTGAACATTTATTTTTATTAGTGCATGCCATCACACTGCCTGCTCCTTTAAGAATTAAAAACAATGGAGTCCGGTGGTAGGTAGCACAGCAGGTTAAGCGTGTGTGGTGCAAAGCGCAAGGACCGGAGTAGGGAATCCCGGTTTGAGCCCCCGGCTCCCCACCTGCAGGGGAGTCCCTTCACAGGTAGTGAAGCAGGTCTGCAGGTGTCTTTTTCTCCCCCTCTGTCATTCCCTCCTCTTTCCATTTCTCTCTGTCCTATTCAACAATAACAATAATAACTACAACAATAAAAAACAAGGGCAACAAAAGGGAATAAATATTTTTTAAAAAATTAGAAAACAAATGAAGGCAGAGAATGAGTTGTACAAATATCCTGTATTGTAGTGAATTTTGCAATTCAGATGTACCATTTTTATACAGTACATGTTTGTGCATTTTGACATGTGATTTACCTTTTAGACGTTTCTTGAATGCTCAACAATTAAAATCATAGTAGACATTTTTGAAATATCAGAATACGTGTCTTTCTGTATAAGTAAGTACCGCGCATTAACCAATTGCGCCACTGGCGTTCAAGATTATGTGTCTTTCTACAGAGAACATACAGCAGATGTTTTAAAGAATACATCCAATACTTATTCAAAAGAAAAGATTTTTTCATTTGCTCAAAAAGGGAGATTCTTCTATTCCTTTCTAAGTCTACACTTACTACTACTTCTAGATGCCCTTACATTTTTCCTCTTCTCTCTCTGGGCTTTGATGGAATTGGGTTTCAGAGCCCTCTTGTCATCTTTCCCTAACACTTCTCCCCCTCTCAGAGTATGGAACAAAATTATTTTGGGGGTGCATAAGGACGTTCTGGTTTCTGTAATTGCTTTTCTGCTGGATACGGGCATTAGCAGGTCAATCCATACGCCTAGCCTGTTTCTATCTTTCCCCAGTGGGGAAAGGTTCTGGAGAGGTGATGTTCCAGAACACATTGGTGAGGTTGTCTGCCCATGTAGTTCAGGATGGAATCATAGGAGCATCTGCAACTTGGTGGCTGAAAGGCAGTTAAGATATGAAACAGGACTAAATGTTTATTTATTTATTTATTTATTTATTATTTAAGAAAGGATTAATTAACAAAACCATAGGGTAGGAGGGGTACAACTTCACACAATTCCCACCACACAATCTCCATATCCCACCCCCTCCCCTGATAGCTTTCCCATTCTCTATCCCTCTGGGAGCACGGACCCAGGGTCACTGTGGGTTGCAGAAGGTAGAAGGTCTGGCTTCTGTAATTGCTTCCCCGCTGAACATGGGCGTTGACTGGTCGGTCCATACTCCCAGTCTGCCTCTCTCTTTCCCTAGTAGGGTGTGTCTCTGGGGAAACTGAGCTCCAGGACACATTGGTGGGGTCTTCAATCCAGGGAAGCCTGGCCAGCATCCTGATGGCATCTGGAACCTGGTGACTGAAAAGAGAGTTAACATACGAAGCCAAACAAATTGTTGATCAATCATGGACCCAAAGCTTGGAATAGTGGAGAGGAAGTGTTAGGGAGGTACTCACTGCAAACTGTAGTGTACTTCTGCTTTCAGGTATATATTTTGCAGTAGTTTATGGATACGTGTGAACATATGCTCTCTTTCACAGAAACTGGTGTATATCTAGGTTTTGGGACTTTGTTAGAAAGTGAACCACCTGAGATGAAATTAGAGTATACTATGAAAGGAAAGTTTAATAAATAGGAACCAGAAATTAGGAATAGAGTAGATGAGAATAGGGATTTTTAGGGTGGATAGAAGCTAGGAAGTCTATTTTAGGTACGTTCCTAGGGGTCCATGACTTTAATAATTTTTGCTAGAGCTAAATAATTAATATGGAGGTGGGAATTTTTTTCCATTTTATTGGATAGAAAAGAGAAAAACTGAGAGAGGAGGGGGAGATAGGGAGAGAAAAATAGACACCTGTTAACCCGGTTCCTTGTGCTATGTTTGCTTAACCGGGTATGCCACCACCAGCTGCCCCCTCAACAATGAACTTTTTTAACCCAGACTTTAATTTATCACTATATGATAGAAAAACAGACTGTGAAAATGCTCAGAATATCAGAGGGATATACAAAATATGGTTTATAGACAAAATTTGTTTTAGAATTTTTTTTACTGTTATCTGTATCTATTTACTGGATAGAGGCAGTCAGAAATAAAGAGGGAAGAGGATGATAGAGAGGGAGAGAGACACCTGCAACACTGCTTCACCACTTATAAAGCTTTCCCCCTACACATGGGGACTGGGGGCTCAAACCTGGGACCTTGCACATTGTAACACATGTTCTCAACCAGATGCACCACCACCCAGCCCCGACAAAATTTGTTAAAGGAACTTATGAGTAATCTTTCAATCTATATCTACAAAATAATTTTCTTCTTGAAGTTAGTGTGTATGATGGAAGCCTGTAGAAATTAGAATTTAGTAATAAAACTTACATCAATACTTTTACCGTAAACATGAGGAAGGAATATCATCAACACAAACTCATTGACAACTGATAGTTGTCTGCCCAGAAGAGACAGGGTTTTAAGAAAGAGACAATTTTAAGAGGAGTACTGTTGATAAAATCCAGGGCCTTCCACACATGAAGCAAGTATGTATTATATACATTCTATCACTATCCTATATCCCCAGCCCAAGAGATCCAGTTTTTACAAAACTCACAATCCAGTCTACAGCCAGACCATCATGACCACACCCTATCTTGTCTGTCCTCTGAAAAAAAAATCATATTCTGGTCAGAAATATTTTGCCTTGGTTGTTTCTTCCAAAGCTGGCTAAGAGACACTTTCCTACCATCTGATAAGAGTAAGGGGAAAAAACAAAACAAAGCAAAACAAAACAAAACAAAAAACCTTTGACCAAAAGATAAGGCTGCTGGGTTAGTAATTATTAGAAGGGGCAATTCCCTTATTATGTATCCATAAGTAATTTTTTATTTCCTCAGTTATATCTTTATGGTGACACTTTTCATATCATTGTCCTTTATTTGTATTATTTCCTCAAAGTGGAATCATTAATTATAAAATGTTTTAGCAATTGCTTCACAGAATCAAGATGCTATAGGATATGTCCACAGACTTGCTGAAAGCTAAACAATTATATAATCACATTTTCCTTTGTCAGAATAATTCAGTATTTTAAGTAAATGATCTATTTTAATGTTGGGAAAAGTATGAATCTCCCTGTATTGTGTGTATAAATAAAAACCCATGGGGCTGGGGACAATTTCAGTGTTTTGTTAAAGATTAGGTCTATGTAGGGATTCTTGCTGGGAAAAACATATATTTAGTTCTATGATTGACTTTTTTATCTGATCTCTACCATTTGCAGGCTGATATGCAGCAAAAGAAAGAACCTGTTCAAGATGATTCTGACTTGGACCGCAAACGTAGAGAGACAGAGGCCCTTTTGCAGAGCATTGGGATATCGCCAGAGCCACCGTTAGGTACTTAGAAGTACTTCATATTACTAGTTACTAAAATCTGATTTGCATGAGATACACCATGTCCAGCACCTACTGTTCTTTTAAGTCGATATTACTTACTTTATTTTTTAAAAGAAATTCTGTGGGTTATGCTTCAGGCATGTTTATTTTTGGAAGTAAGGGAGTTAGAAGGAGATGGGAAGACAGGTTTTGGAGTTACCAATTTGCTGCTGGCTAACAGATTATCTAGTCAGTCTCTACTGTGTTACTATCGGAGCATTTATACTCTTAAAGTGAGTAGCCACATGGTAAATGCAAGAAATCTTAAATATTTTCTTAAGTTATGTTTCATTCTCATGGTTGAATCTCAACCTCTCTTTGCTAACTTAAATACTATGGATCTGGTTATGAATCTCATAACCACCAAAGACATGGTGTTATTTCATAATGAAAATAAAGTGCTCAGTGGGAAATTTGAAGGAAAACTTAAAATGGTAACAAATTAGCAGCTAATTAACAATTTAAATATATTTGATACTTATATATATCTTGATTTTATTGCTAATTGGCATTTTCACTGGAACACCTTTTCTTCAACTCATTCATTTCTAGTTAATTGTCCATGATCTCATTTTCTCATTAGGGTTTGGATACTGAACTGTTTGTTTGTGTTGATGGTAACTGGTACACATAGTGTTTATTCTGTCATTTATCCTAATATTTCCCATGTGATAAGTCATCTTATTTTTCTTTATCTGTTGGTTTTCCATACACACAGAGTAACCCTAGACTAAAACTATGTAATGTCAAGTGTATTTAAGCAAAAGAAAATACTTTTGGGACCAGGTGGTGGCACACCTGGCTGAGCACACATGTTACAATGTCAAGAACCTGGGTTTAAGCCCCTGGTCCCTACCTGTAGGGGGAAAGCTTCTCAAGTGATGAAGCAGAACTACAGGTGTCTCTCTCTCTCTCCCTCTCTATCTCCCCCTAGCCTCTCAATTTCTATCTCTATCCTATAATAAATAAATAAATAAATAATAAGGAAATACTTTTAAAAATAGATAAATATAAAAATAAATATATCATGTCTACTTTAAAAATAATACCTTTTAATCATATCATTAGATTTTATATTAAGTACTATGCTTTTTTTTACTTAATGTAGCCCTTCTCTCCCTACTTCAGTATCACTTTATTGAGGAAATGTCGATTTATAAGAAGATTATTTTCACAAGAATACATTTTCACATTTCCCCAAGATATTGCAATATTTTTAATGTTTTTCATAATTAATCTACAAATTAAGTATTCTGAATACTTAATCCATATATACAAAACTAAAACACCTTAAAAACATATTTATATTCACCTTCAATTTGTTGTAGATAAAATCATATGTCTAACAATGATGTAATAAACCCACAGTAAGAAATTAATTATATTGTTTAGCTTTTTGGGGGCATGGAAGATCTAACCTATCTGATATTTGCCTGTGTAGTTTCTTTGAGGAGCTGACAATTTTTTTGTACTTAATTGACTTGTAACATAATTAATATAATATAATTAATTGACCTTGCAATCAATTAATTATATTTTTGCCTCAAAAGAGCCTATGAAAATCTGTTGCAGTGGGGACACTGGTTAAGTACAATAGTCTTAATTCCTCTAGCCTAGATAAACCAGAAATTACATTTAAAATTTAAAACAATTTAAAATCTATATACTATGACCAGATTCTGAACTACCTATACATCCCAAACAAGGGTAGACCCCATTTTTAATTTTCATCCACCTCACTGACTTATCCTCTGACTTACTGCAGAGGATAATCAGTGAATGAATTGTGGATCATATGATAAAGCCAAATTTCTTGACAGATCCATCATTGTGTTATAGGATCTGGACAAAATAGTTAAATTCTTTATCCTATTAAATAAGTAAAAGGAAATTGCACATGATTGAAACCAAATGGTAGTCTAAACTTACGCACTGAAATTTCTTCTGCCCATATGGCTTATTTGGCATGTGTGATATTGAGAACCCATTTAATATGTTTGGCTTGGAGCCATTTTGGCTAGTTGGTGCAGCTTCTATTTGAAGGGTATTTGGCTTCGATCAAGAGGGAAGAGAAAAAAAAAATAGATTAGCTTTTTTTCTTTTATTATCCTTGCTCTCAGTATTTCAGCTGCACTGACCTCAATCTTTGAACCTGTATCTCTTGTCTTCAGAATGGCAGCTTACTTAGTTCATACACATAGCAGTACTTTCCAATGCTGCCAAAGACAAAGAAAAACAAATCCCAAACACAGTAAATAGTACAGTGGGATGTACCTATTAATTAAATGTAAAAATAAAGCAGCCTGCCATTTTCTTTTGTTTTAAGAGAGACTTTTAAATTACCAGGTTCAACATTTACACTTTCTCTATTTGTCATAGCAAAAACAGACTGTAATCCTTGGACAATAGATTTCCCTCTAACAGAAGAGATACAACGGGCTTTTTATGATTCTTCTGGACCATTTTAAATTACTTAAAATCACGTATTTCATTTAAATACTTTAAATATTTAAAAATTTTTATGCATAAATTCATTTTTAATAGGTCATTTCTATACTAAAAAACAAAGTGGAGATTTGGGATTATCTTGAGATGATTGACTACTAGAAATATATGATTTAAATTATCTGAAAACTATTTAGATTCTCCATTTTATTTTGTTATGGTAAACATGGCTTTAGAATCATCAAGTTAATTCTGTTTAAATACATTTCAAATTATAATTTTTCTTAAATATTAAAATAAATTCACTTGACTTTCTTCCTTTTCTTTCCTTTTGTTTTCTTTTTCTTTTTTTCTTCTTTATCCCATCTCAATCTTTCCTAACCATATGATGACTTTAATTTGGGCCCATTTGTTTTAATTTGTCTGACACTGCTCTTCTCCAGTGCAGTCGCTGCATTTTTTAACATGGGATACTTGTTATTTTCATTATTTAGTCCCAACCCCTATGTCTCCCTCCTCGAAATCAGTGAGCACTCCAAGTGAAGCTGGAAGCCAAGACTCAGGCGACCTGGGACCATTAACAAGGTAAGAACTGTCTGCATAATTCATGGTGGGAAAACAATAATCAAAAAATCAAAGAACTATTATCCACTGTGTAGTGTCATACATACATACATCTGCATGTATATTCAATAATGTTATTTCAAATTTATGGTGATTTTCCTTTTTTTTAGGAGCTTAGGAGTGCTTTTTAACATATAATAATAACATATATCATCTGTTCTTGAGTAAATTAGTTTAGCACCATGTATCTTATGTAATCAACACTAGCCTAACCACTGACTTGGGTGTGAAAGAAAGCAGGGAAAGACCAAAGACAAATAGAATATATATCTGGGGGCCAGGCGGTGGCGCACCTGGTTAAGTGCACATATTACAGTGCGCAAGGACCTGGGTTCAAGCCCCTGGTCCCCACCTGCAGGGGAAAAGCTTCGCAAATGGTGAAGCAGGTCTGCAGGTGTCTCTCTGTCTCTCTCCCTCTCTATCTCTTATTTATTTACTTAATGGAGTTGACTAGTTTGAGGACTCATCCCCAAAATGTTTTTCTCATTCTTACTGATTATTATAATCATCATTATTGATTCTTCTGTTGTGTGAGTCAGTTTCCAAATGTTTTATCATACTATGTATAATAAAAAATATATCATTTCTGGAAATGAAAAGTGACATTCTTTAATTTGACCACTGAAGAGGTAATCAGAAGGTAAATCTGTAAAGAGGTCAAGTAAAGGGCTCATTAATATTCATTGAGTTACAGTAATTTTTTAATCCAGTTATCTCCACCATAATTCCTACATACAGTCATACAGGTGCTTATAGACAGGGGACAAATGATTAACAAATACCCCACTTATAGATGTCAGATGGGATCTCATCACAGCTTAGAATGGTTGTACTCATGGGGGAATATGACTCCATATTTTTCTTATCTCATTTTTCATAAGAAGCTAAAAATTAAATAACTTCCTAACTGATAATGTTTATGAATTTGTTGTGGGCCAGATTTTGCCAGTGTGCTAACAAACTAACCTCTGACTAAATTTAAAACAAAGTCATAAATTACTTTAGTAGGCTTCAAGCAAAAGAGAAAATAATCTTTCAAAGCACTATCATTCCTACAAATAGGTCTCTAACCTTGTCTATGTACCTTGAATCCTTGTGTACTTGTATACTTTCTTGATGCCATACTGGGGGGAGGTATAAAATTCTGCCTTTTTTTTTCACTTAGCACATTGTTATAACCAGTATATTCTGAAATTATTCTGAGATAGTTTCCATATAGTCCTAGACAATTTTGGTTGGCAGAATAACCTAGTATTAGTTCAGGCATTCAGTTTCTGTTGTTTCCTTTTTGAAAGTGTTGTATAAAAATAGAATTATTTTAGACTTACCATCCTGTTGGTGTGTTTTAGACATGAGTATTTTGTTTTTACAGGGCACCTTGTATCCAGTGGATACTGCTTTCAATTTGAAAGAAAACCTAAAATAGACGTTCCCCCCGCCCCCCCCCCCCAGCAACAGATTTTTTGTTTGTTTCTTTCTTTTCTTTCTTTCTTTCTTTCTTTCTTTCTTTCTTTCTTTCTTTCTTTCTTTCTTTCTTTTTTTTTTTTTTTTACTTTAGCATATCACCTTTGTGATTTGGGACAATATATTTTCTCCCAGCTTTTGATTTTGACTACTTCAAAATGTTTGGTTAGGGGGAGTCGGGCTGTAGCGCAGCGGGTTAAGCGCAGGTGGCGCAAAGCGCAAGGACCGGCGTAAGGATACCGGTTCGAGCCCCCAGCTCCCCACCTGCAGGGGAGTTGCTTCACAAGTGGCGAAGCAGGTCTGCAGGTGTCTATCTTTCTCTCCTTCTCTCTGTCTTCCCCCATCTCTCTCCATTTCTCTCTGTCCTATTCAACAACGATGACGACGACAACAATAAAATGACAATATAGTTCTATAAGATTTAATATTGGTACAATATAATTACATTTGTTAGTTGGTTCACTGACCTATATAAACCATTAAGTTAATATATTTGACCATTTCAACACAGTGATGGCAATTGTCATTGATGCTTAGCCTCAAGGGGTTCAGTTAGCAGCATTAAATTCTATTAAATGACTTCAGTTAATGAGCCCTTTTGAGAACTTTGTAGACGAACTTACAATGTAGCCTGATTTTTTTTTTTTTTTTGGATAGGACAGATAGAAATTGAGAGGGAAAGAGGATAGACACCTGCAGACCTGCTTCACTGTTTATGAAACGAACCCTCCCCAATTTAGGGAGCTGGGGCCTCGAACTGGTATCCTTCCGCGGGTCCTTACACTTCATACTATTATGTGCTTAATCTGGTGCATATTTTAGGTAGAGTACTGTTCTCTCCCACCCCCAACTCTTCCTCCACCCCCACCACAGAGAGAGCCCAAATATATTCAGTTCTTTATTGGAAATGACAAAAGAAGGTATTGGAGTCAGTAAGTAAATCTCTTCCTAAGATTGGTTTCATAGGAGAAAAATAAAAATGACATTGATGAAATAATTTCCATGAAAAATAAGCACAGTGGTCCAGGAGGTGGCACAGTAGTAAAGCTTTGGACTCTCAAGCCTGCCGTCCTGAGTTTGATCTCTGGCAGTACATGTGCCAGAGTGATATCTGGTTCTTTCTCTCTCTTCCTGTCTTTCTCATAAATAAATAAAATATTTAAAAAAAGAAAAGAAAAATAAGCACAAAGTTGACTTGAGGAGAACATATCAGGAATAACCTAATAAATCTTGTCCTTGTTTTGAACTTAGATTTATATTTTTGTTTCAATAAATAGATATCAGAGTTAAATATCAGTTACTATTGTTAAAATTCCACTTAGAATACTTTTCTCTGTAAAAGAAACATCTTTGAAAATAATAATTATCAAATTTAACCTTCATAAAACACAGGACAGGGAAAATAATTTATTAATTCCTAAGAATATAACTCTGTAGTCATAAATTTGTCTGTTTATGTGAAATTTGAACTTTTTAAAAATGGAAAAATCTCTTAGAAGATAATTTATGAATCAAATTAACACATCTAGTTATACCTAAAAGTAGACTGCCAAAATTTCAAACCAAGTATAAATTTTGCCTTAGTAACTTTTGGGAAGCATTTCTTATGTACCCCCTATAAGATTTCTAATTTCATATTTGCTATTACCTTTTATAAAGAAAAACTCATAAAAAATAAAGTTATTTAAAAAGTCAAATATAATGTCTGCCAAGATAGCTTATTTGCTTTGTCCAGGTGAACAGCTCAGCTTTGAATACAATCCTCCACCACACTGGAGAGAGCTTTCTGCTAGAGTGCTATTCCTCTTCTCCCATTATTATTCTGTCTTTGTTACTCTGTATTTGAAAAAGTTAACTCAGAGTAGTGAAACCCCAGCAACAATAAAAAAATTAAGAGAGAGAGACTTGAGAGAGGAAGGTAAGTATAGTAAAATCCCTTTTTTGAGTTTAGGAACTATTAAGAAACAAACATTTAAAAAATATTTTTGTTATTACAAAATTTAAGATTATAATGAATACTTCCACAACACACCTACCACCAAAGTTCTGTATCCCCACCTTTCTACTTCCCAAAGATAACCACCATAATTCTCACAAGTGTTACAGTTTGCTTGCTTCTGTTTTATTTGGACTATTTTTTTTCTCTTTTCTTTTTGGCAAGTTCATGTAAATCAGACCTCTAGATTCCCATATGAGTGAAACCATCTGGTAGTTGTCTTTCATCTCTTTACTAATTTTGCTAAGCATCCATTTTGTTTCAAAGGACATAATATATCTTTTTTTATTACAGAGTAGTATTCCATGGAATATATATATCATAACTTCTCTAGCCAGTCATCTGTTGATTATCATTCAGGCTGCTTCCACTCTTTGGCTATTGTGAACAATGCGGCTATGGACATAGGGGTGCATATGTCCCTTCTAACTAGTGTTTGAGTGTCCACTGCATAAATGCCTAAGAGTGGTATTGCTGGGAGTCAGGTGGTAGCACAGGTTGCGCAAAGCCCAAGGACCGGCCTAAGGATCCCAGTTGGAGCTCCTGCTCCCCACCTGCAGGGGAGTGGCTTCACAGGCGGTGAAGCAGGTCTGCAGGTGTCTATCTTTCTCTCTCCCTCTCTGTCTTCCCATTCTCTCTTCATTTCTCTCTGTCCTATCCAACAATAACGACATCAATAATAACTACAACAATAAAATAACCAGGGCAGCAAAAGGGAATAAATATAAAAAATAAAAATTTTTTTAAAAGTGGTATTGCTGGATCAAAAGGTAGTTCCATTTTTATTTAAGCAAAAATTTTAAGTGCTTGCATAGAAAGTAGAAATATGTAATAATGTTTTAGTTGTAGTAGTACCATTTAATTTTAAAACCCTTCTTAAGATTTCACTATTTGTTTTGCAATTTCTACTTCTGTTGTTATGATTCTCACTCTTGACCAGTTTTGGTAAAAAAGTAATTAATTACTGCTCAACTTATCATAGTGGACTAAGATTAAAATCTTGTGTTGGGGGGTTGGGCGGTGGTGCAGTGGGTTAAGCGCACGTGGCGCAAAGTGCAAGGACCTGCCTAAGGATTCAGGTTTGAGCCCCAGGCTCCCCACCTGCAGGGTAGTCGCTTCGGGGGTGGTGAAGCAGGTCTGCAGGTGTCTGTCTTTCTCTCCCCCTCTCTCTCTTCCCCTCCTCTCTCCATTTCTCTCTGTCCTATCCAACAACGAACAACATCAACAATGGTAATAATGATAACCACAACGAGGCTACAATAACAAGGGCAACAAAAAAGGGGGAAAAATGGCTTCCAGGAGCGGTGGATTCATGGTGCAGACACCGAGCCCAACAATAACCCTGGAGGAAAAAAAAAGTTTTGTGTTAAAAATACCAATTCCATTAATAAAACATCTGGGGGCCAGATGGTGATGCACCTGATTGAATACATTCACTACAGTGCCTCAGGACCCAGGCTCAAAAACCTGGTCCCTGTCTGAGGGGTGGGAGTGGGGTGAAAGTAGGGAAGCTTCATGAGTCATTAAACACTGTTGTAGGTGTCTTTCAATCCCTCTCAATTCTTTGTCTTTATTCAAAAAAAATAAAGAAAAATACATTTAATAAAACATCTGAAAAACTAGTTTTAATTATAAAGTAGATTTAAATTTTTTTTTTAATTATCTTTATTTGTTGGATAGAGACAGTCAGAAATTGAGAGGGGAGGAGAGATAGAGAGGGAGAGAGACAGACACCTGCAGCTCTGCTTCATCACTCACAAAGCTTTCCAGGTGGGGACTGAGGGCTTGAACCCTGTCCTTGCACATTGTAACATGTGTGCTCAACCATATGTGTGCTCAACCCGGCCCTATAAAATAGATTTTTAAAATTCTAGATTTACTGTATATAACTGGAATTTGCACAGTATTAACAAGATCCTACACTATGATGAATTAGGATTGATTGAAAAATTAAGGAATAGGGAATCGGGCAGTAGCACAGCAGGTTAAGCGCATGTAGTGAGTAGCAGGAGGACCGGTGTAAGGATTCCTGTTGGAGCCCCTGGCTCTCCACCTGCCAGGGAGTTGCTTCACAGGTGGTGAAGCAGATCTGCAGGTGTCTATCTTTCTCTCCCCCTTTCTGTCTTCCCCACTTCTCTCCATTTCTTTCTGTCCTATCTAACAATGACTATATCAATAACAACAACAATAACTATAACAACAATAAAAAACCAACAAGGGCAACAAAAGGGAAAATAAATAAATATAAAAAAACTTTAAAAATTAAAGAATATTTTAGTTTAGGAAAAAGTATCAACCACAGTTCAGTATAAAAAAGGCCAAAGAGAACAAAGTAATTATTGTAATTAGTACTTACAAAACTAAAACACCAATTTCCACATTTTAAAAGGAAATAGGCAAAATATTTAAGGATGTATCTGTGCAGTAGGTATTGGTAAAGAATCTTAAATAAATCTTAAATAAACTTTCTTAAAGAAAGTCCTTTTGAGCCAGGCTAGATATGCATGTTAATGCAAGGACACATGCTACTAGATTCATTTCATTGAATATCTCAAGGTTAATGAGGCCCTTTGCCTTGTCATGTTTAACGCTTTCATGCAGTCACTTGGATAAAGATATAGGTATGCTAATCAAATTTGAAAATAACACCAGTATGTGTTTATGAGAATATACAAAGTTAAAATAGCTAATTCAAAGTAAGTAAAAGGTAATAGCTAAAACTTATATACACTTTACCATAAAATATACTTAAATATTCAAAAGGAAAGACTTCTGATGAAAAATGTTTGTCTTTGGTGAGATCTGGCATGGATATAATAACAGAAATTATTTCTTTTTTTTAATGACTAACCATGCTTTTAATAACATCACTGTTATTTTTCCAATCAGTACATCCATCCCTCGTTTTATTTTTAATAATCTTATTAAATAAACATTATCAGTAGATTTTATATAATTATCAAGTATAACTAACAAATACAAAATAGTTATATTCATAACACCAGAGATTAGGATTATTTAACACCCTTTGTATAATATGTGTGTATGATCATATATGTGATATGTTATACAAACTATTGAACTTGTTTTAAATCAAGTATCTTTTTCCATTTGTACACATGCTCATCATATTTAATATGTATACTATCTTCAGATTTCCCCAACCACCCCTAACATAACTCCACTGTATTTAAAACCAGTTTCTGACCTCCCAGCTATCAGCAGTTCTCAAGCTAAACATTTACAGTCATAGATTCTCTCTAGGGAGAGAATACTTTGGCTAAATTCAGATACTTAATAAAATCTGATTTTTCTGGATTTTCTGCTTCGTGAACCCTTAAATAAGGAAATTATAATTTGTGCTGGCTGAATTTGCTCACCACTTTCTTAGTGATTTCAGGGAAGGGAAATGTGTTTAGGGTTATGGCCAACACAAAATCCTCAGGACTTTTATAACAACTGAATTCCACTGGATTTTCTCTCACTGCAGAAACTTCAAAGAACCTTTGACTTTTTTTGTTGTTGTTGTTGAAAACATCATTTTGTAAGGTGCTATCATTAATCAGAGTCAAAAGAGAAAACATGAAGGGCACTGTAGTAAAGGTGAAAAAGTGGAGTAAGATAATGTAAAACCTTGAAGGAAATTTAATAAGACTAATATTTCTTTATGTACAAAATTCTTTACATTGTCATTTTGTAGTGAAGTTGACAAGAGGCCTGGGGAAATTGCATAATGGTTATGCAAAAAGATTTTCATGCCTGGAGTCCCTAAATTCTATTTCAGTTGCCAGTACCAACTCAAACCAGAGCTGAACAGCACAATGATAAAAAAAGTAAAAAAGAAGTTGGCAAGGAACTACCACTAATTGGACTTCAGAAAAACTAACATCATAATCTCTATGGAAATTAAACTGAAATGTTTACTATAGAGTTTGTATTTTTTAATGTTTTAATTAATTTTATTTAGGATAGAGACAGAAATTGACAGGGAAAGGGGAGATAGATACCTGCAGCACTGCTTCACCACTAGTGAAGCTTCCCTTTCTGCAGATTGGGACTGGGACTTGAACCCAGGACTTTGTGCATTCCACCAGATGTGCCACCACTTAGCCCCCAGCTGTGTAGTTTCATGTATCTCATTAAATAAAAAGTTAAAATTTGTGACGTCATGTCACTTTGTTTCAGGCATGTGCCCATATGGCTAATAATAACATATTTAGCATCTGTTTTAGTGAAAGTCTGCTTAGCTTTCTTCTAGAGAAAGTGCTTAATTGACAGCAAATTTTTGAGAAAGCATGTCTTGGCTTTATGATGAGAAGCTTTACATTTCTTTTTGAGTTCAGCTCAGATGAACTTTTTTTCTAGCTAAATATGACACCTAGTGGAGCTCCATGTTAAAGTTCTGAGAAGTTTCTCAAACAGTAAATTTAAGTAATATATTTACACTATTCCAGCTTTATCCCTGATCTCATCATTGCCAGCTCTAAGTTGGAAAATAATTGATGCTTAGAAGAAAAACATTAATTATTTAAATGCCATTCTCAATTCATTGACATTCTGTTAATGACTGACAGATTGAGCGACTTGATGAGTTTTTCATATCCTTACTGTTCTCTGAAGTGGTACTTCGAAAAATAGATATTTGGGGATGGCATTGACTGGAGATTTTCTGTCTGCCCCATACTGTTTTCATTATCTGGTGATTTGTTTGACAAAGAAGACATATGGAACTAGAGTTCAGAAAAACTGACGCTCAAGGGAATTTGGTCTCTGACCTGGAGTTGTTATTCCATCTTAGAGAGAAAATGAAGACCATGAAATATGGATTATAATGCAATTGCTCCACAAACTGATGTTGCTGAATTCATTTGGCAGGGAAGATAGATAGATATCTTTTAACTATTAGCATAAATAAGAATCATGATAGTGTCTCCTTTTCCAATGTGGAAGTGAATCTGAAAACTCTCGGCGGGACATTGGATGATGTTATTCCATACAAGAAAATTTTAAATTTTTTTCAAGAAAATGATCTTTTAAGAACCTTGGTAGAGATTAAGGGAGTCAAGTGAAGATACATTTTTTTAAATTTCTTTATTGAGGGATTAATGTTTTACAATCAACAGTAAATACAATAGTTTGTACATGCATAACATTTCTCAGTTTTCCACATAACAGTACAGCCCCTACTAGGTCCCCTGTCATCCTTTTCCAGGACCTGTACATTTTTCTAAATAAATAAAGTAAGGACTTTTTTGGGGGGGATGAGCTTGCCCACACAATTTTACATGTATTTCCAAAAAGGCAGGTAAGACTAATTATTTACACATTTATCAGTTCATTCAATGAATAGTTGTAAATTTATAGAGTGCAAGACACAATAAAAGTAATAGGCATGCAAAAAATTATTATATAAATTAAGAAAATAGTCGTCTTCTTTTTTTTTTTTTGCTGGAGCTTGGTACCATCATTATGAATCAACTTTTCCTAGTGGCCGTTTTTTCCCTTTCTTTCTATTTTTATTAGATAGGACAGATAAACATTGGGATGGATGGGGGAGGTAGAGAGAGAGAGCTGGAGAAAAGTACCTATGAGCTGCTTCACCACTCATGAGCCCCCCCCCCCACCCTGCAGGTGGGGAGCAGCAGCTCAAACTAAGATCCTTGAGCATGATAATATGTGCACTTAATCAGGTGGGCCACCACCCAAACCCCCAAATTGTTTTTATTTTCTAAAAAATCTGCTTATATTTTGACAGACTTAATCTGAAGCTGTCTAAGGAACTGTTGCTATAGAATTACAAATTTTCCTAGATCATCTATAAGTCATTTATTGTATATTAATGCAGGGCTAATGATTTGATTCATCAATACCTCCACATAGAATCTTCAAGTATATTATTTGGTAAATGTATTTCGAATGTGTATGTTTTCTCAAAAGTAAACATTTGTCAAGATGAACCACCATTACATATCATAAGAATGAGGTTTAAGGTGAAGTTATCTCCACAAAAACAAAGCAGTTAAACACTTGATGGGCTCAGGGCAACAAGTCAGATTGGTTCTGGCATGTTTGGCATAATTTTGGGTTCTCCTGCGATTTCTAACAGCACTAGTACTCATTTCCTCCTGCAGACCATTTTCAGGGTTATTACTGAGGTCAGGTAGATTATTAATTGGTAAAACAAATGTGAATAAGAGACCTATCCAGCTTATTGTCCATTCGTGTCCCATAGAGAGGCAGGTTATTTCTGAATGAAGAAGATACTAAATACAAACATAATTAGAGAGTGAGCTGAGTCTTAGGAACCACCTATATTTTGGATGGGTACTGAATGGATAATGAACACTCTAGGTGATAGGAAAGATATAAATAAGGTAAAATAATAAGGGTAGAGGTAGGAAGTGTTTGAGATGTAGAATGCATGTTAATGAGGCAATATAGACAAAAATCAGTCTAGGAGAGAAGCATGATATTTGAAATAGTTAAGGTAAGACTGAAGGAAACTTCAGTGCTGTGGTCTCTTTTCACTTTCTCTGCCTCTCTGTCTCTATCTTAAAAAATATACAGATACCCAAATCTCAAGCATTTATATAGGTAAATATAATTTATTATATATGTGATCTATATGACTATAACTTGACTTTCATAAATATAAGATTTAACATATTGTGTATAATATATATTACTATTATATTACATTATGTGGTATATACTATACGAATTTGTATTGTATATATAAATATGCATTTATCAAATATAATACACATTCACATAGCATATAAATGTAAATTTATATTGTTATAGTTATATGTATTATATATTGTATTATAAACACATTATGTACTCATATATACATATAGACTATGCATAATATCCAAAACAATACTTCTATTCTGCTGCAGACACATCCCACTATTCTGTTAAAAAATATCGGTTTTGAATTGCTCAAGCTCTTTACTTCCAGTTACCCTGCCCCCAGAACTGCTCTACCATTTACTTCTGGTTATATCCCCAGCACTTGCCCTACAACTTACTTCAGGTCACATTCCCAGTATTTGCGCCACTATTTACTTCCGGGTACATTTCAGTATCTGTCCCACTACATCCGGTTATATTCCTAGCATCTGTTTCACCATTTACTTCCGGTTACATTACCAGAATCTCCCCACCATTTATCTTCGGTTTCATTCCTTGCATGTGCCCCACCATTCCACTCAGGTTTTCCAAAGCTCCCGGCCGATTGGACCCCAGCAATCAGAAGTCTCTCAAAAGCCCTCAATAAAGGAATGGAGAACTCTGTTCCTGAGCATGCCTGGGGAAAACAGGAACCCATGTTCTCGGGGAGCTGTGAGGCAGTTGAGTGTCACCTCAGCAACATGCTAGAGCAGCTACACATTGAGCATGACATAAGTGACATGCTGCAGCTTCTACACATCGAGTGCCACCTTGGTGGCATGATGCAGCAGCTGCATAGTATCACTGCCTCCATCCCCTCAGAATGCATGCTGGTAAGACAAGAGAAGGCTGAGGATCCCACCTGCATTCCCATTTTCTGGGTCAGCAAGTGGGTGGACTATTCGGGAAAGTATGGCTTTGGATATCTGCTTTGTGACGACAGCGTAGGGGTGTTCTTCAAAGACTTCACACGCCTCATCCTTTACAATGATGGTGATAGCCTGAAGTACATAGAGCGCAATGGCACAGAATTCCACCTCACCATGAATTCCCATCCTGACTTCCTGCTGAAGAAGATTACCCTTCTAAAGTATTTCCAGAACTACATGAGCGAAAACTTACTGAAGGCAGGTGCCAATATCACGCCCCCCAAAAATGATGAGCTAGCCCAGCTACCCTACCTGAATACCTGGTTCCGCACCCAAGACGCCATCATCCTGTATCTGAGTAATGGCTGTTTGCAGATCAACTTCTTCCAGGACCACTCCAAACTCATTCTGTGTCCAATGACCGCCGCTGTGACCTACATTGACGAGAAACAGGACTTCCGCACTTACAGCCTGCGGCTTCTGGAGGAGTTAGGCTGTTGCAAAGAGCTGGCGAGCCGCCTAGGCTATGTCTGCACTGTCCTGGACAAGCTGTTAAACTTGCTCATGGCGAACAACCAACACAGAGCAGCCTCCTAACTCATCCTCCTATCTGGTCTGATATCCTTCCTCAGCCAAAGTACTTTGAACTTTGGACCTTTCTGGCTTGTTGTTTTTGTGTTGTTGTTTTTGTAATTTGACCCCAAGCGGGGCAAGAGCTGTATCACCTTGTTGGTGAGATTACTGTGTTTTTAAAAATAATTAAAAAAAAAGTTGTTGTTTTTTTTTTGGTTTCTTTTTGTACTTGTTGGGCGTGAGCTTTCTGATTTCTTTCTCTTCCCTCAGCCCACCCTGCCCCAGCACCATCATGTGATTTGTATAAAATGTTTTTAATCAACTTGGAACTGCTCTTTCCTTGCCTTTATACACACTAAACATGTGAGTCTTAAAATATAATAATAATAATAACAGCCCAAGGTCTGGGCTATTGCATTTTTAGAATGCTTTTCAAGGTCTAAGACATAATGTGGGGGAACAATTTATAGAAGAAAAAAGGGCTGCAAAGTTATATATGATGGAAGTGAAGAGGGAAAGGAAAGATAGATAAATTCCTGAGAGTAAATCTAGTCCAGGGATAATTCCACATATATGCATTGTGCCACATATTGGCATATTACTTTCCAAGAACTATACTGATTTAAAATGCTACCAGCAATGTACAAGCATGCCATAGCCACAATGAATGTTAATATTAACAGAGTTCTTAACTACTGCTTATCAAGTACTTATTAGACATCTCTTATAATAAAAACTCAGAAATGGTAAAAAAATAATAATAATAAATAAATAAGGGTGCACAGGGAAGAATTTTATGGCTTTCTATTCCAAACTCTTGATAAAGGGAGACGAAAAGAATGAAAGAATGAAAACCACTAATTTGCTGTTAGTAAGAGCTGAATAGGAATAAATCAACCACTCATTGGAGAGCTGTGTATACACAATGCAGACATCATGTCTTTCAATGTCCAATAATTCATATTTTTATTCCACTTCTCTCTAATAAGCTGAAATTAAATAAAATTATGAGCCAGTGAAGTCTCCATTAAGGAACTGGTTAGTGATGAATTGGTAAAAAGTTTAAAATATAAAGTTCCACTAGCTTCACAGTAAGTCACTGCTGATTTGAAGGATTTTGATGATATCTATTAAAAAAAAAACTATGACAAAACAAATAATCCTATTATAAACTGTGGCATAGCAATAGATATATATGTTAGAGGGTCCATTGTCATGCATAGGGCCAAATAAGTCAATGATTATTTTCCAAGTTATGAGAACTTTCTATACTTAGTATTATTAAGTAAAGTTGGGAAATCTGACTTAAATTGGGATGTCCAGAATTGACAAGCCAACTGTGGCCATGAAACCATTAAAGCCAAATAAGAGAGCCTACTGCCTGGTGCTATAGAAAAGCAAACTCTCTCAAGTCAGGGCGGTAGCGCAGGGGGTTAAGCGCACCTGGCACAAAGCGCAAGGACCAGTTCAGGATCCCAGTTGGAGCCCCTGACTCCCCACATGCAGGGAGTTCACTTCACAAGCAGTAAAGCAGGTCTGCAGGTGTCTTTTTCTCCCCCTCTCTGTCTCCCCTCCTCTCTCGATTTTTCTCTTTCCTATATAACAACAACATCAATGGCAACAGTAACAACAGCAACAACAACAAGGGCAACAAAATGGGGTAAAAATGGCCTCCAGGACCAGTGGATTTATAGTGCAGGCACCAAGCCCCAGCAATAACCCTGGAGGCAAAAAGTAAATAAATAAATAAAAATTAAAAAAAAGAAAATCAAGCTCTCTCCTACTTTCTCATTAATAAATAAAATCTTAAAAAGAAAACCAAGCTCTGCATACCAATCTTCTGTGTGAAATGAAAATCTACTTTATTGTGTAATTTGAGGCCAGTTTATTATTCAGTTTATCTGAATTTATTCAGATCAGCCCTCCTTTTTTTTTTCTTTTTCCAGTAATGACTACTTTTTAGACTGGTGGAAATGAGGTAGGCTGAGAAGGTCAGGGACAAGATCTTGCTTCCTTCCATGAATTATCCCTCATATTCTTCTTGCCATAGGGTCCTGGTTCCTCCCCCTAGGAAGGAAAGTGGTTGAGGATAAGTTTCTTTGGGGGCTTGATTTCACTACAACAGGGACTTTAGCCTAGGGTTGGTAAGGAATTACTGAGTTATTTAGGGCTTGCAAATAGCAAGTTTGCTATGAAAAAACATGAGAGAAATCACTAGACAAGCTATAATTGAGTATAGTTAAAGACAGACTATTAAAACAGAAGGGGCTTGTTGGGATCCCAGGAATTAGGGAAAATAGAGTCTCTTGTATCAGTAAAACTTATGTTTGGTTCTGCTAAAGTTTCTGACAGAGTTGGGGAACAAGGGAGGGAGAAGCAGTAATAGTTAAATATTCACTTTCACTTGTTCTGATCTCAAAGACACTGCTGGTTACCTGGCATCCCAGGAATCTGGCCTTTAAGAAGAGAAGATTTTTGTCAGGCCTGCATAGTTCCTCTGATACATTGGTAAATTGACACTTGACTTAATAGTTAATATGTCTGTTAGATTAATTCAGGTACTTAAATCCAATAAACTAAACATTGACAAAACTGAATTTGTTCTGTACAAATCCTACCAAATCTTTCAGAAATTGAGTGGAATTTTTTATCATTTTCAGAGTGAGTGTGTCTTCCTCTCTGACTTCGTAAGATAGTGAAAGTATGGTCTAATGGTTGGCTGGTTGGCTAGCACAGAATAAGCTATTACTTTCTATGGCATCTTCTGATTTTGCAGCTTCTGTTTACTGAAACTTTATTATTTATTTTATTTTATTTATTTATTCCCTTTTGTTGCCCTTGTTGTTTTATTGTTGTAGTTATTATTGTTGTCGTAGTTGTTGGATAGGACAGAGAGAAATGGAGAGAGGTGGGGAAGAAAGAGAGGGGGAGAGAAAGATAGACACCTGCAGACCTGCTTCACCGCCTGTGAAGCGACTCCCCTGCAGGTGGGGAGTCAGGGCTCTAACCAGGATCCTCATGCTGGTCCTTGTGCTTTGCGCCACCTGCACTTAACCTGCTGTGCTACAGCCCGACTCCCCTATTTATTGAAACTTTAAACTGTGCCAGGTTGGGCACAAGTTGCAAGAACTACATTCCTCTCCCCCCTCCCCCCTCCCCCCCCGTAAATGTTACACCTATGGTGCTGCTTATGTGTCATGCTTTTTTTGCTACCTTGCTCCACTAAACTGGGTATATATGTTTTATTTCTTCATAACAGTTGTAGGTTCCCAGGGAAGTCTTTTAGTTTTCTATCTCAATATTTCATATATTGGGCCTTTAATAGCAATAAATTGAATAAGTAAATAAATCTTTTAAAATTTTAACATAATTATTAGTGTTTATTCAAGATCTTTTTTTTTTAATTTTATTTATAAAAAGGAAACACTGACAAAAACCATAGGATAAGAGGGTATAACTCCACACAATTCCCAACTCTGTATCCCATCTCTTCCCCTGATAGTTTTTCAAGTCTTCATCCCTCTGGGAGTAGGAACCCAGGGTCATTATGGGGTGCAGAAGGTGGAAACTCTGGCTTCTGTAATTGCTTCCCTGCTGAACATGGGCGTTGACAGATTGATCCATACTCACAGTCTGTCTCTCTCTTTCCCTAGTGGAGTGGGGATCTGGGGAAGCGGGTCTCCAGGACACATTGGTGAGGTCATCTGCCCAGGGAAGTCCAATTGGCATTATGTTAGTATCTGGAACCTGGTGGTTGAAAAAAGAGTTAACATATAGAGTCAAACAAATTGTTGACTAATCATGAACCTAAAGGCTGGAATAGTTCAGATGAAGAGTTGGGGGGGGGGGGGGAGGCGGCAGTTGGAACATGCAGGAGAATGAAACTGAACCACTTTATCTCATCAGAAACAAAAGTCATCTCCAGATGGATCAAGGACCTGGATGTTAGACCAGAAACTATCAAATACTTAGAGGAAAACATTGGTGGAACATTTTCCCACCTAAACCTCAAGGACATCTTTGATGGTACAGATCCAATTGCAAGAAAGACTAAAGCAGAAACAAATCAATGGGACTACGTCAAATTGAAAAGCTTCTGCACAGACAAAGAAACTATCACACAAATAAAGAGACCCCTCACAGAATGGGAGAAGATCTTCACATGCCATATATCAGACGAGACTAATCACCAAAATATACAAAGAGCTCAGCAAACTTAGCAACAAAAAAACAAATGACCCAATCCTAAAATGGGCAGAGGATATGAACAGAACATTCACTACAGAAGAGATACAAAAGGCTAACAAACACATGAAAAATTGCTCCAGGTCACTGATTGTCAGAGAAATGCAAATAAAGACAACAGTGAGATACCATCTTACCCCTGTTAGAATGGCATACATCAAAAAGGACAGCAGCAACAAATGCTGAAGAGGCTGTGGGGACAGAGGAACCCTTTTGCATTGCTGGTGGGAATGTAAATGGATCCAGCCTCTGTGGAGAGCAGTCTGGAGAACTCTCACAAGGCTAGACATGGACTTTCCATATGGCCCAGTAATTCGTCTCCTAGGGATATAACCCAAGGACTCCATAACGCCCAACCAAAAAGATATGTGTACACCTATGTTCATAGCAGCACAATTCATAGTAGCTTCTTCTTCTAGCAACCCAGGTGCCCAACAACAGATGAATGGCTGAGAAGGCTGTGATATATATACACAATGGAATACTACGCAGCTATGAAGAACAATGAACCCACCTTCTCTGACCCATCTTGGATGGAGCTAGAAGGACTTAGTGAATAAGTAAATGTAGTAAATAAGGTAACTTCTGAATGAACACATTTTGCAATCATGTGTAGTATATTATTTCACATACACTCATACATAATTCTGTGATTTCTTTCATCTTAAATAAGCATTTGGAATGATCTCAGAATGCACAGAAAACTATTGTGAAACCATTTTGTTTTCAATGACTAACTTGTTAATATGGTTGAAAAATAAGAGTTGTATGAATTCGTTAAGCAAAGATATTTTATCTGGAGAAGAGAAAGCTAAAAGACAGTTTAGTAACTATCTAATGTTTGAAAATCAGGCAGAAAACAACCTTAAATATCCTGTTGTCCTGAATCCTCATTTTGCAGAGGAAGAACAGAAACTTTTCTGATGATGCACAAAAAGTGACCCCACTAGATCACACACATCCCACTTCTAGACCCAGGAAACCTTTTATAAGAATCTGCCCTTTAAAGGGCTTTTTAAAAAGTAAACATTCCTTGGCTATACTGAGAAACACAAGTGACCTTTGTTCATTTAGTGCATTTACTTTAAATTATTTTTCAAAGAAAAGGGATGTATATCCTTGGCTTGACTCCTTGCTACCCTACTTATTTCTCCCTGCACTGCTTTTTAATGATACATAACTATGATTTATTTTACTGCCTAATATGTGTGGACAAGAGTGTGTGTAAGGGAGGTAGGATTATTGTGGTTTAGTTACAAAGACCACCTTTGTTGTTCTGGATGAGTAGATGAGAACTCCAGTCTGCTGATTTGTAGAATTTTTTCAGTCAGTGATTCTGAGGGAGTCATCATTTTTCTCTCTTAAGGGAAGGTACAATGAGTTCAGGTGGGATGTTAGATAGATAATAGAGCAGCCTCATCACCCAAGAATTTCTGGTTTCTTTACTTGCCCCAGAGAAAAATGGAATAGTTCAGTAAAGATTATCCCATCTGAAACCTTAAGATAAATTCAGGCTAAAATAGATAGTCCTGCCCCATACAAGAGAATGCACGAGCCTGCAACTGCTCTTCTGTCTATAGCCAAAGAAATAGCATTAAAGATAATAGATTTGATCTCCAGAAATATATGAACAAAAATATGCTAGATTCCATTATTTCTACCATTTGAAAAGAAGTAGTACAAGAATCGGTGGAGAGCTGTTTTCCTTGAACACAGTGGTTCTCACTCCAGCTGAATGTTAGAATCACTTGGAGAGTTTTCAAATATATGTCTGGGCTCCGGCCCAGGCATTCAGATATAATTGTCCTGAAAGAAGCCTGGGCTTTAGACCATGTTTGAGTTAATAATAGGTTTAGATATTTTATATCTGAGAATCAGTGATGCTTTCTTCTTGCTGACTGATGAAAGCAATAAACTTGCCTAGTCATTTTCTAAAAGGCAGTCTCTGGGTCAGCTGTGTTACTTGGGAACTTGTTCTAAGATCCCATTCCAAATCTACTGAATGAAAGTTTTACTGGAAGATTTGAAATCAGAACTCTGTAGTTTAGTAAGTTCTCCAGATGACTGTGATCCATGGCATGGTTTGAGAACTACTGATTCTTATATGTGGCCCATTGACCGACACCATCTGCATCTGCTGGAGCCTGTTAAAAAAAAAAAAAAAAATCAGAGTATCAAGTCACTCCATCACTCCTAACTCTGGATTACTCCAGATTTTAACAATATATATTCTCAGGTTGTTGTATAAGTATTAAAGTTTGAGAAATACTAGTTTAGGTAACTGTGGTTACAATATTATGACTTTCTTTGTAAATGTTTCTTAAAGATCTATTTACTTGTGTATTTATTTATTTGTGAAAGTGAAAGAGAACTAGAGTAACACTCTGATATATGCAATGCCAGGGATTGAATTTAAAACCACTTGCTTTCAAGTCAAGTGCTCTACCCACTGTACCAACACCTATAAGGCATGATGTAATTTGTAATAATAAATATGTTTTAAGTCTGTA
The DNA here is from genome assembly GCF_950295315.1 of Erinaceus europaeus. Taxonomy (NCBI): domain Eukaryota; kingdom Metazoa; phylum Chordata; class Mammalia; order Eulipotyphla; family Erinaceidae; genus Erinaceus; species Erinaceus europaeus. The sequence goes on along the minus strand of NC_080169.1, from coordinate 50,888,429 downwards.
TCTCTGTTTCTGACACAGACATTTTTTAATTTCTTTATTGGGGAATTAATGTTTTACATTCAACAGTAAATACAATAGTTTGTACATGGATAACATTTCCCAGTTTTCCATATAACAGTACAACCCCCACTAGGTCCTCTGTCATCATCTTGGATCTGTATTCTCCCTGCCCACCAACCCCAGCGTCTTTTACTTTGGTGCAACACGCCAGATTCAGTTCAGGTTCTACTTGTATTTTCTTTTCTGAACTTGTTTTTCAACTTCTACCTAAGAGTGAGATCATCCCATATTCATCCTTCTGTTTCTGACTTATTTCACTTAACATGAATTTTTCAAGGTCCATCCAAGATCGGCTAATAACGGTGAAGTCACCATTTTTTATAGCTGAGTAGTATTCCAGTATATATATACCACAACTTGTTCAGCCACACTTCTGTTATTGGACACCTGGGTTGCTTCCAGGTTTTGGCTACTACAAATTGTGCTGTCAAGAACATATGTGTACACAGATCTTTTTGGATGGGTGTGTTGGGTTCATTAGGATATATCTCCAGGAGAGGAATTGCAGGATCATAGGGTAGGTCCATTTCTAGCCTTCTGAGAGTTCTCCAGACTGTTCTCCACAGAGGTTGGACCAATTGACATTCCCACCAGCAGTGCAGGAGGGTTCCTTTGAACCCACAACCTCTTCAGCATTTGCTGCTGTTACCTTTTCTGATGTATGACATTCTCACAGGAGTGAAGTGATATCTCATTGTTGTCTTTATTTGCATTTCTCTGACAATCAGAGACTTGGAGCATTTTTTCATGTGTTTCTTGGCCTTTTGGATCTCTTCTGTGGTTAATATTCTGTCCATGTCCTCCCCCCATTTTTGGATGGGGTTATTTGTTTTCTTGTTGTTGGGACTTGCAAGTTCTTTATATATTCTGGTTATTAGCCTCTTGACACAGACATTTTTAAACACTAAGTAGGACAGCAAAGAAAAGCCTCTTATTACGTTAATAATTTTTTTTTTTTTTGCAAACATCCAAGGGCGGGGGGATTGATTGTCAAAAGAATCAATCAGGTGATTGGAGTCTCTGAAATCTCATGTTTAACCCCTAAGAAGGTGAGAGGGGTTTGAGATTGAGTTCAATTACCAGTAGGTAATGATTTAGTCCTATCTGTGTCATTAAGCCTCAGTACTCCCAAAAGACAGGGTTCAGAGAACTTCCATGCTGGTGAACACATGGAAATTTGGGGAAGATAGTGTAACTGGATAGGGCAGGAAAACTTCATGCCCTGTTCCCAGACAAGCCCTATGCACCTGTCTCTTCTAGTGGGCTCTTTTTGAGTTATATACACTTATAATAAACTGCTAATCTTATAAATAAAATATTTTCTTACTTCTGTGGGTAGATCTAGAAATGTAATGGACTTTGGGGAAGAATTATAAAATCAGTCTGGCAAGAAATACAGATATCTTAGATTTGAAGTACAAGGATGGAGATTGTTGTAATTCACTATAGCTAACTAATCAGAAGCATAGATAATAACTTGTGCTTGTGACTGATGTCTGAAGTCAGAGTAGGGGGTACATGGATTTGTATGACAGAGCTCTCAATCTGTAGAATCAGTTGCTGTTTCCAGACATAATATCAGGTTGAACTGAATTCCTAAACATTCTGCTGGTATTTGAATATTGCTTGTTCTATTTATGGGGTCAATCTCCTCCCCATCCCACCCCCGATACACACACACACACACGAGCCAATTCTTGAATCCTTGTAGTGATCAATTAGTGTTACTATTGGGTATCCTCATCTTTTAGTGTTCAAAAGAAAAGAAAAGAAAAAAATTAAAATGCAGCCTGTGAGGTTTGAGGTGTACAGTAGTTAAAAGTATTAGATTCTCAAATATGAGGTCCAGAGTAAGAGAACAAGACAGATCTAGTCATAGAAGGTGTGGAGTTGCATTACATTTGTTTCCTTTATAAAAAAAGACAGAAAACCAGAGTATCACTCCTGCATATATGTTGCCGGGAGCTAACTCCAGACCTCATGTTTGAGAATCTAATACTTTAACTACTGTACACCTCACAGGTTGCTCTCTAAATTTGTTTTCTTTCTTTTTTGCCAGAGCGCTATTCATCTCTGGTTTATAGTAATGCTGGATTGAAGTTGGGACCTCACCTGGGAGCTTCAAACATGACAGTCTTTTGCATAACCATCATGCTATCTGAAGTTTATGTAGACTTTATCAGATTGGTTAAAAATAATATTAGTTAGCAGGTATAGTTGATATAGTCGTAGTGAGAGTTTATCTAATAGTTTCTTTGTGCAGTGTATAGGTCTAATTGCATGTAATTTCTGCAGAAGATCAAAGAAAAGTCATTTCTTTGAATATATGAAAGACACATCTCTGTGCATATCCCTTTAATCTAGGGATACAGCTACCCTTGGAATTATGAGACTTAATTTCCAGAGTCAAACAGCAAGCACAAATAAATAAATAAATGTGCTATTATATAATCAAATCCTAGGTAGAAGATAAGTGATCCAAAGAAACTAAAGCAAGATAAGGGAAGGGGGTGAAGAGTGTCAAGGAGATACTACTGTAGACAGTGTGGTGAAAGAAGGAAAGTCTCTCTGAGCAGGTGAAATTTGAGCCAAGATCCAAAGGAAGCAAAGGCAGGAACCAAGCAACATTTTGAAGGAGAGACATCAAAGAGAATATGGGACATGAGGACACAGAGGATGCAAGAATGGTTTAAAGATGATTTTGGGAAATAGCTACAGGCCAGATCATAAATTACCTTATAAGCTATGGTAAATTTTTTTTAATATTTATTTTATTTATTTATTCCCTTTGTTGCCCTTGTTGTTTTATTGTTGTAGTTATTATTGTTGTTGTTGTTGTTGGATAGGACAGAGAGAAATGGAGAGAGGGAGGGGAAGACAGAGAGGAGGAGAGAAAGATAGACACCTGCAGACCTGCTTCACCGCCTGTGAAGCGACTCCCCTGCAGGTGGAGAGCTGGGGTTCGAACTGGGATCCTTATGCCGGTCTTTGTGCTTTGTGCCACCTGCGCTTAGCCCGCTGTACTACAGCCCGACTCCCACTATGGTAAATTTTTACAGGCAAGAAAATTGAGCAGGATTTCTTAAAGTTTAAGGTGCTCATGAATCACTTGGAACTTCATTAAACTGTAGTGTGGAGACAGGAAGTGTGGGGTGGTATCTGAGCCTGCATTTTCAACAAGCTCCCAGGAAATGCTGATACTACTAATCTGTGGACCACACTGCAAAAGATCAGAAGATAGTTCACTTGGTAGGACTTGTGCCTTGCCTGCATACAGCCGGGATTTAACTTCTGACACCATAGGGGAGTGCCAAAGCACTGGGGGAAAACTCTGGTGTTGTGGTGTCTCTCAGGGTTTGTCTTAACGTCTATCTGTTTCTCTGCCTGAAACAAAAGAATAAAAAAGTCAGCCCGTGGAAGAGTGAATTAGAGCATGTGTGAGCCATGAAACAAAAGAATAAGCAAAATTGTCCTGTGCAATGTCACACAGCTGGTAAGTCTGAGAAAAATTTATATCTCAGATGTCTGACTCAAGAGCTGCCCACTAGTTGCCTACCAGAAAGCTTCATGAGTGATTCACCTGTAACTATTTATGTGTCAGAAACTGGAAGAGACTTTAAGGGGACATTTTGTTTACAGAAGAGCTATTTACTCCCTCTTATTTTGAAGGAGAAATAACAAGGGAAATTGAATGCCTTGATTAACTGCTGATACTTTGTGTTCTCTTTTGAAATGTTTTTAAAATGTAAGGCATCTTAGACATCTTAGAGATAAATTATACTTATGGGAAACATCCATGTATTTACATAAAAAAGACTGTAACCCAAATCTTGAGTTTCAGTGAATTATTTTGCAACTAACCTTCATCTACCCCAACTTGCTTACATATTGCTATGATAGCCTGCTTGTATCCTTGCATTTGGTTCTCTTTACAACATGGAAGTGTTTGGCTCTTCTAGATGTGGATAGGTTCTGGGTTGAAAAGAAATAACTGCAGCAGTTTACACCCCCCAGTCATGCAAGCTTCAGTGCAATATAGAACAAACAAGTAAAAGGGTAAAGGTGTGTATGTAGTTTGAATACTTGATTCTGGGCTTACTTTCAGGAAAACTATAGCTTGCATACCAAATGGCTTTTCAAAGGAAGGAATGAATCCTCATTTTCTCTTGTTGCTCAATATGCATGATGTCTTAATATTCACCTTTGGGGGGGGTGCTGAAAAAGTGGGGAGATGTTCCATGTATGTATTGTATATGCCTTGCCTTGATGACTGACATGGTTTGTTTTGTTTTGTTCCCCTCTCGTTTTGTTAATTCTGTGTTCTTTTTCCTTTGTGCTGCACGATTAGGACCCTGCAGTGGGACACAGACCCCTCAGTGCTCCAGCTGCAGTCAGACTCAGAACTTGGGTATATGTCTGCTCTTTTGTTATTCCTTTTATTATTTCTTTGCTACAGTTGTGTTGAAATGCCAAGAGCTATTGCTGCTCTTGGTTTTTACCCTTTTATTGAACTTGCAGTTTAATGCATTTATTTCCTCCTAATTTTCCTGATAAAGTCAAGCTTTGAAGAGTCTCTCTTTGTGGAAAAACTGCAAAAAGATGGCTTTTGATCCTTTGTTCTTAATTATTGTCATTGCACTCACAAGCACACACATACATACACACATACAGATACACACATACATAAGCGCACACACAAGCACACACACACCTCTTAATTTCAAGGTGGGGCACTCAAGTTCTGTGGTGAGATTTGTTGCTTCTAACATATTTTTCCCTTTTACTAATAAGTTGCCTTAGGTTAATTTTTGTCTAAAATCAACACTGAAATGTAATGTCTTGTTTGTTTCCTTTTCACTTACTTGGGAACTTACAAAAAGGATTATACCTGGATATATAGAGACATGTTAAAGGAAAAACACATTTTCTGAATTATTTATTAAGAAATCTAAAATATTTGATGATGGAAAATTTATCCTATGTGCTAGAGATATTTTTTCCTTATCACATGGAGAATGTATTCTCAAAGGTTAAGAGGTCACTCCTGAAAATCCATTCAGATAGAGACACACAGGCATATCCTAGAAACTTGACTTTTATCTCTTACAGTATTTGGAGTTAGTTATAAACATGCATGTATTCCAGTGACATCCTTGTACCAACTTATACTAATATAAGGATTTGAATTCTGGAGAGCCAATACTTTTCCTTCCAACTTTGCATTCAGTGAAATGAGCTTGAAGTCAAATCAATCAAATAATAGGTTTAAAATCAAACAATAAAGGGTCTGCATGTCAGGGTATAGTATCACCAGAACTGGAAAATGCCACAAACCAGGGATTATTTTGCCCCCTCAAACTTATTAAATGAGCATTGCCAACATGCTACTGAACACTTCAGTATGTGAATTGAAAATCTGATTATAATATTTTATGACTATGGTTTCCCCTTTCTGAACATAACCCAGTGGATCTTGAAATCAGTATTTATTATTTATTTCACATTCCTGAGATCCGTGGACACCTATCTCTGGATTTCTATCAATTTCAGTGTCTATTATAGGTGCATAAGAGTACTGAAGGATTAACTACATGTTAGGTTAAATGCCATCAGACTGACTCCTTTTGTATATGTAAAGGCTCTTATCAAGAGACTCAAAACAATAATAAAATATCATAACACTTCATGTAACTAATGAACATTTTTCATTATTAAATTCTTGACTATATAGTTCACATGTTACTTTAAATTCATATTATTTAGATAACCAAGAAATAGGACTTTGAAACAAGCACAGATACAATGGATATAGAGTATGGTATAGTACCAGGAAATTTCGGAGGATATTTATTCAGTATTTTGTTGTACTAAAACAAAGGACAAAAGTGGCAGAAGTTTTATTCTTTGCACTTATACATTTTTAGAGATTGTGGTGGTGTTAAATTATACTTGCTAATGTGGAATCCTTAGGGATTTTTTTAAAATTATTATCTTTATTTATTGGATAGAGATAGTCAGAAATCAAGAGGGTAGGGGAGATAGAGAAGGAGAGAGAAAGAGAGACACCTGCAGCCCTACTTCACCACTTGTAAAGCTTTCCTTTTGCAGGTGGGGACCAGGGGCTTGAATCTGGGTCTTTGTGCACTGTAACATGTGTGTTCAACCAGGTGTGCCACCACCCAGTCCCGGGATTTTTGTAGCTTTCTTTTCTATTAGTAACTTATTTTATTTTTTAACTTTATTTATTTTATTTGATAGGGCAGAGAAATTTAGAGGAGAGAGGGAGGTAAAGAGGGGGAGACAGAGAAACACCTGCAGACCTGCTTCATTGCTTGTGAAGCTTTTCTACCTGAAAGTAGGGACCAGGAGCTTGAACACAGGTCCTCACACATGGTAATGTGTGCACTTAACCTGATGTGCCACGACTGGGCCCCAAGGGATTTTTCTTATTTATATTTATTTTACAAGCAAAAACTCACTTCACTATTTTGATACATAGATTAAAACTTGTGATGTAACACAGGAGATGGCATATCTGTGGTTTTTATGTTGCCAACTGTGTTTTGCTAAAGAGTGGGTTCAGTGAGTCAAAGACAGCATCTGAGGTTCTTCACTGAGTAACTTATTTTACAAAGCTTGGAAGGAATAATAGAATATTTAAGAGAGATGTCTTTAACTATGTAGCACTTTCAAATATTACCTTATTAACTATTTCCCTCTATTTATAGTACTTTTGAGCAAGGCTGTCTTTCTCTCCTACATAATTATCTTGATTTTATGGTGAAATTTTACTTATAAGATTGTTTATTATACAGTCTTTCTGGAGACAATTTTATTTCCTCTTGATTCTTGGCATGGAGTTGACCACACATAGCCCATGGCTTGCTATGAGACTTGGGGTTTTTTTGTTTGTTTGTTTTACTTTTATTTATAAAATGGGAATTTTGACAATACTATAGGATAAGAGGGATACATTTCCACACAATTCCCACTCCTAGAACTCCGTATCCAATCTCCTCCCTTGATAGCTTCCCTATTCTTTATCCCTCTGGGAGTATGGACTCAGGATCATTGTGGGGTGCAGAAGGTGGAAGGTCTTGCTTCTGTAATTGCTTCTCTGCTGAGCATGAGCATTGGCAGGTCGATCCTTACTCCCAACCTGTCTCTCTCTCTTTCCCTTGTTGTTGCGGTGGTCTGGTGTCGGGCTGCACCACGGAGAAGAGAGCGGACGTCCAGAGCAAAGGGGTACACAGATCTCAGAGAGGGAGAGCCGAGAGCCCAGAGAGAGAGAGGGGAGGGGTGAGTTGTTGCAGCGGTCTGGTGTCGGGCTGCACCACGGAGAAGAGAGCGGATGTCCAGAGCAAAGGGGTACACAAATCTTTATTATAGGATGGGGGGGGAGGTTTGGTTCAGACCACGTGGAGCCAGCCGGCAATGGCCGACCACGGGGGGAGAGCAGGGAGCGAGACCTCAGAGAGGGAGAGCCGAGAGCCCAGAGAGAGAGAGGGGAGGGGTGAGGGGGATTTTTATTGGGCGACAACCAGGGGTGATTTGTAGGGCCAGGATTGGTTGAAAGGGGGCACTCTAGGATTTAGCGGGGCATAGAAAAACCTGGGGGTGGAGCCAGGACTGGTTGAAAGGGGGCACTCTAGAATTTAGCGGGGCATAGAAAAACCTGGGGGCGGAGACTGCATCAGAATAAGTCCTCAGCAACATCTCCTCCTATCCCTTTATATCTAAATGGACACAGTAAAGAAAAATGGAGCAGGCTTAAATGTTTTAGAGGAATGCCATGCTCAGGTGGGAAGATGTAGGACTTTCTGTGGAGGAGGGAAGGCTTAAATGGCTGCCAACCTTGTGAGATTTATGCGTCCTCCTGTGCTCAACCCCTCTTTAGAGAGAGAGACTTACCTGGAGAGACTCATCTCATAGGTTTAAGTGCAGCCTGCTCAACCATCTCTTCACAATATCTCTACATCTTTTCTATCTTTCTATCTAGTAATTGCATAAGATGTACAAAGTCTATAAAAGACTATCATGGGGCAGAAACCTTTTGGGCATAAGCCTAAATGATATAACAAAATAGGAAGGGACAAGTAGGGGAGAAGTAAAAGCCAGTGTGGTGTGAAGGGAAGGATTGGTGTGTAAAGGAGCATTCCCTGTTTGGGTGGGGAAAGGGGCAAGGGTACATAATGAGGGGGAGGCGGGAGGCATGACCCACCAAACAGAGGGGCTATTTGGCATTGTATAGTCCTCAAGGCAACAGTCTGTAAAGTCTGTGAATTACTCAGGATCAGTCTATGAAAAACCAGCAGCGTGAAGGGAAATAAGCTGCTTCAAAATTGTGTAAAATGTATATAGGGTATGTCAGAAAGTCCGATACAAGTCTCAGTCCGAAGTAGATGGCTAGGGGAAGAATTGGCAGGGGATGCAACGCTGCATGAGGGAGGTCAGCCGATGGAATGTTGCTCTTTTGGAGATAGCTAGCTGGAACTGCCAACATGTAACAAGCAGGTCAGAAGCAGGAATGGTAACCAGGCATGAAGAAAGTTCTGTCCTTGGAGTTTGTGTATCAGGTTCTTCAGATCGCGTTGAGTGACATCTAGGGTTTCGGGGGGTGTGCCACGGTAGTCGTGCCATCTAGTGAGTGACGTCAGGGTATGCAGGGGTTCAGATGGTTTTTCTGGGATTCCTGTGAAAGAAACACAAACAATCTGCTTCTTGTGGTTAATTTGAACTTGTAACAAGTTATAGGTTTGTTATAGTTGATACCTCGATGATTATAATTGGTTTAGAATCTTTTTATGATTTTATTTAAAGATCATCTAATGTGACCTCCTGTAGCAGCCTCTACCTCAGGATCTTGAGACCAATTTTAGCTAAAATATGTATTTTAAACAGACTCAAATTGCTTAGAGAGTTAACGCATATTCGTGACAATGATTTTAACATTTACAGTGCCAGATTGATGTCAGATCTGTTGTGGATTAATTTCCACAAGATAGTTTACAGGGCACCTTTGGGGGCCCTTCAAAGGTCTCCTGTATATAAAATTTATATAGTTTAGTTTTGGGAATGAATAGTCACGTTGAACATTTAGACTTTTACCTAAATAGTAAGTTATCCTAACAATTAATTTTTACCTTGTCTGGTAAAAGTGTAACTGTAGGGTTACACTTCTGACCGTTAAGTTAGTGTTACCAAACTTGAGACATACCCATAAACATTTAGTTATAACAAACTGGAGGAAAAAGAACTTTTGTTATAAAAACACATTATTTAAAAACAAATTTAAATCTGTCATTAGTCACACAGTTTAAGACTAAACACTTACATATATACCAAAACTATATATAAAATTCAAAAGGGGGAGAAAGAAAAAAATTTGGAATGTTTCTGGACGTCTCCAGAAACTTTGGCTGCGTCCAGCATTTTTATATAAAGCCAATTACCTTTTAGAGTACTCCAAGCAGATGGGTCATGCAAAAAAAAAAAAATGTTTGTCATTTAACACACTCACTCACAAAAACAACTGGCCAGTATAACATAAGACATACAGGGAAAGGGTAGGAGAGAGGTCTCTGTGAGCCAGATTTTGCAGGTTCTGCCATGTCGTATTACGGGTCCTGGGATGTATCCTGCATTCCCTAGTGGGGCAGAGATCTGGGGAGGTGGGGCTCCAGGACACATGATGGGGTCATCTGCCCAAGCTTCTGGAACCTGATAGCTGAAAAAGAGTTAAGATATAAAGCAGAACAAATTGTTGACTAATAATGAACCTAAAGGCAAGAATATTGCAGATGAAGATTTGAGGTCTCCATTTTGGAAAAAGCTAGAGGTCTGTTTTAGGTATATTCCAAGGGGCCCATGACTTTTACCAGTTTTTGCCTGAACCTGACATATGCAGGTAGACCCAGGTTATTGTCTGGTGAGCTGGTGTCATAGTTGGAAAAAGGACCAGAAAGCTGAATCAGGGAAGAGAGTAACTCCCAAATATGGGGAAAGCATATAAATACTGTTAACTGTAAACCTCATCGATTTGATCTGGGGCCCATAGCACAGGAGCCTGTGTACTTTCTGCATCCCTGTAGGTCTGAGCTGGCATTCTGTGGTCACAGCTAGGAACATTCTGAGTTGCACCAATTTCAGGACCCATCTTCCTTGGGTAGTAGGTAAAGTATGTTGTCCAACCTCCCTTCGGAGAACAGAACAGAACAGTCCCTACCATTGTTGATCCACATTGCGTTCAAGGTCCTATAAGGGCCCACAAAGGTGTACATTATGTTGTTCCTGATAGAGAGAGAGAGATTGACTGAGGGAGAGGAGAGAGCTATGATAGCACCATTTTACCAGCAGTCAAGCTTTTCTTTTGTATGATGCTCGGCAAAGGGCTCAAACACAGATCCTCATACTTGGTAAAGAATGCATTCTAGGGAGCCAGGTGATAATGTACCTGGTTGAGCCTGCAGATCATGCACAAGGATGTGGGTTCTAGCTCCCAGTCCCCACTAATAGGAGAAAGCATCAGGAGCAGTGAAGTAATGCAGGTCTCTCTGTGTGTTTCTCTCTGTGTTCCTCTTCCTCCCACTCTCACTTCTCTCCCTCTCTGTTTCTCTCTATCTCTATCAAATAAAATAATGATAAATGAATTTTAAAAATTTGAAGTAAGTACTATATTTTTTTTAAAAAAAAGAATATTCTACTGAGTGAGCTATCTCACATCCCCCCCCGCCCAAACTGGTCACTTTCAAATATAGTTTTGACCTTTTTGAAATTTTGCTCTTTATAAATAAAGCTGTGATGAACATTCTTTTTTTTTTCTTTCTTTGTCATCACTGGAGCTTTACTAATTTGGACTGATTTTTTTCAGATAGAAAGAGAAAGACAGAGAGACAAAAGGAGGGGACTGGGTGATGGTGCACCTGGTTGAGAGGGAGAAAGGGAAAGATATGCCAGCACCAGAGATTTCTTGAAAGCTGTGTGGTCCAGACTCAAAAATAGTTGAGAATGACAAAGCAGGTGTACTTTCTTATGTTGAAATGTGTCCATCTATACCTATTTTGTTGAGCTGATTTCTAACTAAAGATTTGTGTTGATACTTGTCAGTGCTTTTCTCATCTATAAAATTGATTGTGTGATTTCCCCTTTGTTTTGTTCATGTAGCATATTACACTAATTGAGTTGTATATACAAACCATTCTTTGATTTATGTATAAATATCAATTTTTTTCACATTTTAAAAAAATCTTTTAGTTTCCTTGTCAGCCCAGTAATCAGTCAATGATGTTACCTTTGTCTCAACATATTTGTGACTATTGTTTCTGCTCTTTTGGTTGATTCCTACTTTCATGTCAGTATGACTAAAATGATTCATTTTCCCTGAATTTATTTGAGACTTGTCTACTCTAGAAAGTGCTCTGTAAGAACTTGCAAATATTGTATATTTTGTTGTTAGGGAGTAGAGTATCCATAAATATTAAATCCATCTCATTTCATTTGTCATTTAATGGTATTATTTACATTTTGTTCTTCCATTTAGATGATTGTTAAGTTTACCTACTGTTATTATGTTGCTGTCAGTGTTCCTTATTTTTATTTTTTATATATATTTTTATTTATATTTTGGTGCATATATGTTATTAATAGTTCTTCTTGTTACACTGATACATTTATTCCTGTATGTCTGTCTGTTTTGACTGGAAGACTATTTTGTGTAAAATAAGTTATGTGGTTCATGCCTCTTGAATGTTTTTGTTTGGTTTGGAGCACCATTTTCTACTCCTTCACTACAAGTCTGTATTTATCCTTATTACTTATGTGACTTTCTGGTAGGAAGCATAAAGTTGGGGTTTAATTTCTTTCCCTTTTTTTTTTTTTGGTACTTATTGTTGTCATTGTTGGATAGGACATGAGAAATAGAGAGAGGAGGGGAAGACAGAGGAGGAGAGAAAGAGAGACACCTGCAGACCTGCTTCACTGCTTGTGAAGCAACTTCCTTGCAGGTGGGGAGCCAGGGGATCTAACTGGGATCCTTATGCTGGTCCTTGTGCTTTGTGCCACGTGCACTTAACCCGCTCCTGGGGTTTAATTTTTTAACCCATTTGGCTACTCTGTGCCTCTTGTTCCATTTCCTTTTACAATGATTGTTTATTTATTTATTTTTATAAAAAAGGAAACACTGATAAAACCATAGGATAAGAGGGGTACAACACACAATTCCCACCACCAGAACTCCATATCCCATCCCTTCCCCTGATAGCTTTTCTATTCTTTAACCCTCTGGGAGTATGGACCCTAGGTCATTGTGGGATGCAGAAAGTGGAAGGTCTGGCTTCTGTAATTGCTTCCCCGCTGAACATGGGCGTTGACAGGTCGATCCATACTCCCAGCCTGCCTCTATCTTTCCCTAGTGGGGTGGGGTTCTGGGGAATCAAAGCTCCAGGACACATTGGTGGGGTATCCTCTGGAGGGAGGCTGGACAACATACTCTATGCTACACCTGAGGAAGATGGGTCCTGATATTTGGGCATCTTGGAATGTTCCTACTCATGACCACAGAATGTGAGCTCAGATCTACGGGGATGCAGAGGTCACATAGGCTCCTAAGCTGAATATGGGCCCCAGAGCAGATCAAATCGATAGGGTTTACAATCAACAATATTTATACACCTTTCCCATATTTGGGAGCTACTCTCTTCCCTGATCCAGCTTTCTGGTCCTTTTTCCAGCTATGACATCATCTCCAGAGACAATAACTAGGATCCACCTGCATATCAGATTTCAGGCTCAGGGGGAAAAAAAACCCAGTATAGCCTCTTTAAATTTTAATATCCAGGTATTCTGTTAACTTGATGGACATATATTTTCACCCTTCTTAAGAAGGTTTGGGAAATTCTCTGTTATTATTATTTTATTTGAATAAAACATCCATTTCTTATTCCTCTTTTTATCTTCTGGGATACCCATTATCCTTGTGTTGCTTTTACTAGTGGAATCAGATAGCTATCAGTGTGGCTTTTCACTTTTTAAATATTTTATTTCTCTCATCTACCACCTGGGTCAGTTCAAAGGTTCTATTTTTAAACTTGTTGATTAATTCTTATATTAGGTTGATTCTATTGATGTTTATATAGTACTGGTGATCTCACTTATTGTGTTATTTACATCCTGAATTATAGCCAGTTTCTTACTTGAAGTTTCAGATTTACCTTTTGGTCATTTTTTCTTCCTAAATTCAGTCTTTATTTCTTTGTTCCTTTGTTTCTCCTCCTTCTCCTTCTTTCTTTTCTTAGTTTTCTTGTGTCTCTATGATAGTTATTTTGAACTCTCTGTCACAACAGAAATATACTCTTTTGTGCCTCTAAATTTGATTACTAAACAATTATAGTTTTTCTCCTTGTGATATTATAGTCTATTGAAGGCTCAAATTACCAGACATATATTATGAAGTCTCAGATTACTAGACATATATTATGTTTTCCTGTCTACTCATTTTGCCAATTACCTCTGGCATTTTAAAAACTCTGGATCATAAACTTAGAACTGAGCTACTTAACCCTTGCTTTTCCAGCATGTGATGTTATGACCTTAATAATTTATTAAGTAGGGTTACTATGGCTTCATTATGCACTTCAGTCAAGTGAGTTGCTTGTCAGTAAGATAGGTAAGAAGTGTGGAAGGAATCCACGACTGTTATATACATATTGGAGGAAATATTTGTCTGTCTATATAGCTATATATCTAGCTATTTATCGATCTATGAGAAATAATGGTGAGGCAGTGAAACTGCACATATATGAGGCCTGGGAATGAATATGTGTGTGTGTGTGTGTGTGTGTGTGTGTGTGTGTGTGTGTGTGTGTGTGTCTGTTGGTGTTTAAGTTGCCTAAAAGAACAGTAATGACCTCACTCATCTTTGGAGCAGCTCTTAATACACTTTTTGATTATCCTACAAATTTTTCAAGTTCTTATATGATATGTTATGATCTGTGGTTTGAATTAATTTGTAAAATCTCCCACGGAAAAATATTTGATATCTTCTTGAGAATAATATTGTTGGTTTTTTAAGCAAACTGACAATGTATAACTTCAGTAACAATGTTTTCTAAAGAAATTGGAATATGGTACAGTATTTTGTAACACATGTGTATATCAAAAATAATGATAAAACACTACTTAGAATCTGCAAATGTAGAATGAATACCGATCTGTGAAAAGTCTAATAAGTTGTTTTAACAATTTCAATCAAAATTTTATCACAAAAGAACAGAAAACTTTGCTCACTTCTTATAATGACATTAAATCTCCAAACAGCTTTTAAGAACCTGCAATCTGTTAGTATTTGTTCTCTGCCTTCAAGAACTTTGAGTAAGCAATTATGGTATATTTTATATTTTACACTAGCAACTGGATTTTCAGGAAGCAATAGTCCTTTTTATTCCATTTGAAAAAAAATGTGTTACATCAGTTGGTAAGAATGCGAGCTTATATTTTGGCACTCAATGACTTGCAGTCTATAATTTGATAGATATTATGTTATAGATTACATAGAAGCTTTTCCCCCCTAACTATAAGGCTAGTAAAGGTCATTCCTATACAATTTTTATGTCACCATTGTCATCACAATACTGGAGATAGGACCATCTATAACTTGTCTTTCTTTTCTGAACAGTCACTTTTCTTTGTTATGTACCCACTGACAGAGCATCCATTCATTTTGTCAAGCTTGCTATAACTTTGAATGTTTTCATTTGCCTTTCATCAAAGAAATTTGCAATATTTGTTTGTGTTATGAAAGTCAAGGTAAACTCTTTGACTGTGCCTGCTGATTAAGCCAGACTTGACATTTGCTTCTGTTCAGGGAAAACGAAACTGTTTTAGCTGCCAAATTAATATCTGTGCACACTAAGAAGTAAATATCATGGAAACAAAACAAATATTTCCTCATATGGTTTTTTAAATATGAACATAGAAAAATAGAAAGTCACTCCTCTTGAAGTAATAAGAACAGATTAACCATAAAGCTCCTTCTTAATTCTTGGGGGAAAAACACTCAGTTTGAACACAGATGATAAGATGAATGTGGTGAGAGGGCTACAATGCTAGGTTCATTTGGTCTATGGTAACCTAATCTTTTTTTTTTAAGTTTTTAAAAAAATATTTATTTATTTATTCCCTTTTGTTGCCCTTGTTGTTGTTATTGATATCATCGTTGTTGGATAGGACAAAAAGAAATGGGGAGAGGAGGGGAAGACAGAGATGGGGAGAGAAAGATAGACACCAGTAGACCAGCTTCACTGCCTGCAAAGTGACTCCCCTGCAGGTGGGGAGGGGGCTCAAACCTGCAGGTGGGGAGGGGGCTTCACTGATGGGAGACAGACGACCAGGGACTCATGGTTGAGCTGTACGCGGTGTCTCTTTATTCATGCAGGACACAGCGCAATCTATACCAAGCTAGACTAAACTAACAACTAACTAAAACGAACAATGTTGTCTTTATATATACTTCCCAAGTAGGGTGTGAACAGGATGTGACGCAGAGAGGGTGGAGAGAAAAGTGACTGGTGAAAATCAGGGTGTGACAAGGAGAGGATCAGGGTGTGACAAGGAGAGGGGGTGGAGCAGGTGACAATTCTACCACTGAACCACCAATGTCCTGGAGGGAAGGTGGTGCTTTATGTAAATGTAAAAGTGATTTATGTAAGTAGACTGCGGTGGTTATGTAAATAGAATACAGTGGTTATGTAAACAGAATGCAGTGTTAAGCAGGGGGGATTTAAACCAAATGAAACAGAAGGGGTTTTTAAAAGCATACCAACAAACCAGGATCCTTATGCTGGTCCTTGTGCTTCATGCTATGTGCGCTTAACCCCTGCACTACCACCCAACTCCCTGTGGTAACCTAAACTTAACCCTAGGAGTCAGTCCTTAAAATGTCACACTGTGACATCTAATTATGTTACATTGTAGTTTTGGGAAAACAAACTAGCCCTTTATTGCTTTGTAGTTTTGGGAAAACAAACTAGCCCTTTGTCGCTTTAAAACCTTTAATGCAATAAGCTTTATGATTTAGTCCCCTTTCCTATGATGTAGCCTTTTCTTGTTTGGTTCTTAGTGGGTGGCATTTTCTGCCTTGTCATCTTTTTTTTTTTTTAGTTATGGCCTTATATCTTATACGGTTGAAAAACTGTTCACTCAGACTTCTGCACTGATATACTAATTTTTATCCCAAAGCAGATTTTAACAATTTTTGTTAAAGAGAAGTAAGAGAACTCTCCCAACCAGTCAAAACCTATACATACATCATACAAAGAATTGAGGAGTATGCAGGTTAAGTTTCATTGCTACTAATCTTCAAGTGTACTGTCTTAGAGAACTTAGATTGTTTATAAATCTGCCTTTTCAGATTTTAATACAAATAATAAGTATTATTATAATCAATCAAAGATAAAAGTTTTAAAATTTGACCCAGCAGCTGTGATGACTACGTACTGACACAAAAGTTCTTTACAACTATTAATTTTGTTTTGATTTTCTTATCAGCTCAGTATATAGACCCTTTCTACAGATATGCAACATAAGGTTTAGAGAGGTTATGCATCTGTGCATAACTTTCACCTACCACTCTGGTGTTAAATGACCAACAAGAGATCTGAATTTAAATTTCTGTTTCTGGATAAATGAACAATAATTATTATGCTCTATCGTATCACTTATTAGTCAATTTGCCTTAATGGTTTACCAAATTACAGGTCAGTTTCCAACTGCCTAATTCCAGCTGCTGGTCATTCATCAAGATAAACCTATATTATATATTTCTCAATAGCAAGCTGCTCTACAATCCCCATTCCATTTCATCTGTAGGTATAAGCACCTATAATTTGGGGAGTGGAGAACTCTGGGCCTTACCTAAATCTCCCTGGAAGTCTAGGCTATTCAGTGGTCTCTCTATGTCAGAAGTGGTCACAGTTTGAACCAATGTGTATCTGAAGTCACCATACCTCAGCAATAAACAAAAGGATTTTGGCTCAGTCACAAAAGCCAAAATTGGATCAGGATTCAGATTAATGATCATTTAGCCCATGTTATCACCCATGAGCTATCTTATACTTGTGCATGACCCTTGATGACTCATTTCTTCATCAATAAAATGGAGATGTTAATGCCTGTCCATGATTTTTAATGGAGGTATTGTGAGGATTAGTGGCATACAAAATGTGAAAGGTTTCTAAAAACTGATAAGCCCTATAAAGAAAAGATTGCAATTTTTTTTCACGTGTTCACACTTAGTTTTGGAATTCCAAGGTAAACCTTTACTATTAGCTTCACGCTCTCTTTACTGATCTGTATCACATCAATATGCCTTTCATTAAACAATTTGCTTACCTGTGTTAACTTCTTTTCTGTAGAAATGAAAAATGTTATAAACCTCCTTGTAATATCATTAAAAATGTTATTCCACAAAGAAATTATCTCATTTCTCTTAAAATAACAAGCATTGCTTTTATTGTGCCCATCACATAAGAGACTAAAATCCTATCTTGAAAAAATGAAAATCCCTTTTCTAGACTAACCACACAAAGTCAGAGCTCAGAATGTAAGGGGTTTCATTTAAGTTGGTCTAAGGCCTCATTCTTCAGCTGGGCCATTCACATTGACCTCTGCTTTTTATTTGGTGTCACACATCCTGTTATGGTCAAACTGAGTAAAAAAAAAAAAATCCACATGTGCTGACTCTAGCTCAAGGTCAGTTCTACTCAGAACCAACCCTTGTCCTAAGAGTTTAAGTGTATTTGGAGTTTGAGTCTTTTGATTTATTATTAATATCTCTTCTGTAAGAAATAGCTTCTTTCTTTAAGCATTTATCCTTTGTTATTTATAGACGAAGACTGCATAAACTGGGAGTGTCGAAGGTTACCCAAGTGGATTTCCTGCCCAGGGAAGTTGTGTCCTACTCCAAGGAGACTCAGACTCCTCTGGCCACACATCAGTCAGAAGGTGAACCATGCCTCTTCCTTCTTTTATTTTTTAACCTTTCCTTGTTACGCCAGTAGATAGTGCCAGAGAGTCACATCCTTGGTGATTTTATATCTTATAAAATATCTTATGATATTGAATTATCAAAAAGGTCACTACATAATTTTGTGTAGAAGAACAGAGAAGAAATATGTCACAACTGTTCTGACAACCCAATAATAGTTCATATCTATATAACTGCCTTCTTGTTATAGTGATAGAGTTGAGTAATTTATGATTTATAATTTATGTAATTTATGATTCTTAAATATTTATCATAATTTGGTGTTTTATAGAAAAGTTTCGCTCACCTCTGACTGCCTTTGTTAATTCAGGTGACAGCACACTAGTCTATTAGATTTGGAAAAATAATTTCCATGCAAATCTCACGTGGGTGATAAAATTGAATTCCATGTCGCCATTCATGAATATCGGAAAATTTGCATGTAAATCCCAGTGCATTTAAAAATAAGAGACTTTTAAAGTGATAAATCAAAATGCTTCTTAGAATTGAAAAGAGTGACACCAGAGCAAAATTACATCAAAGCAGCAGCAGATGGCTTCTATACCTAAAATGGGCTAAGTGAAAATTGCATTACTAGAGACTAGCACTGTTTATTAATGTCAAGAAATTTCTTGCTTTCCTTTGTGCTGTGTTACTTTTCCACGTAGAGTACGTGATGTTAGAATATTGAATTTATTGCTATTAGATAGTGAACACTGAAAAAGGCCTTGAGAATGAAAAACAGTTACCTGCTTGGGTTACAGCAGATATGTAAATCAGCGCAGCTTGGTTTATGCAGGCTACACAGCTTCCCAATTTTAGTTCCAAGTGCACATTATCCGAAGCAAAGCGGAAAGTAAATTCCTTGAAGTGGAGCGCTGCCTATGAGTCTGCTGAAAATCATTCCTGAGTAATGCTGGTTGGATTCGCCATGATTCTTTGATAGCAGGGTCTCCATTATCCAACGCTGAGTGGAGTTTTTATAGCAAACAAGTAGCACCCTCTGCTGGTGAAATAGTAAACCAACCACTCCAACAAACAAGAACTCTAATGCAGCTGAAGATGGCAAAGTTAGAAAATTATTTGAGTGAACCTAGTCTATCCTTGGGCCTCCAGGCAGATCAGGACGATCATTAAAAAAAAAACCTCACTACCCAACCAAAACATTTGTTTGAGTTATTTTGCTGCCAGAGGTATTTTCAGATCTGTAACCGGTGGTATGTTTTTGTAGCCCCAAAGCTGACGAATAACAAAGTTATAAAGCTGAAACAGGAGGAGAGAATGATTTCTTAAAACTGTGTATATGGCCAATACTGGAGTTGGTACAGAAATATTTACAAGGGGAAATAAATTAGGGATGAAAAGACACCAACTCTAAATCTTTAAACTGGAAAACATCAAAAGGAAAAACCTATGCTTTCCCTTTTATTATTGCAAAGAGAGCTTGGGAACCCTCATTATACTGTGGTCCAAGCAACAGGAAAGAATTTATTTCTCAGCTATTGGCAGGAGTTTGTTGTTTCTGTTTTCTTAATCAGGCTCATAGAGCTGTGTGTGTGTGTGGGGGGGGGGTGTTGGGTATTTTGATTGTTCAAATTCAATAATACAGAAATACAGATTTGAACTCAAAGTTGGGTACTACAGGTCTAGACTTTAAAGAAACCCCTGATGGGTTATGATGGGAAACACTTCAGATCTTGCCTCAGAAATTGTCCTCTCACGGCAGACAGTTCTCTGACCTTTTGCTGCTCAGTCACCCAGCTTCCTGGCAGTTGAGATGCTTTTCACCTGCAGTGTGAAGGGAGCTGGCAGAGGTGCAGCCTGGAGGTAGGGTGGGCAATATGAAGCACAATAATACCATATATCAGGATTGGTTTTGCTTCCAGTTTGGGACTGGAAGCAGGAAAATGTTGTCATGACACATGACAACTGCAGACATTCAGGAGCAGTGAATGAGTGAATTACTGTTTTTTTAAATTTTTATTATTGGAGAAATTAATGGTTTACATTAGGCAGTAAATACAGTTATTGCTACATGTGTAAAATTTCTCAGTTTTCTGAGAAACACTAACCCCCCCCCACCTAGGTCCTCCTCCATTATCATGCGCCAGGAACAGATCCCCCCTCAACACTACCCCCAGCCTTTTAGTTTGGTAGCAGTACACCAAACCCAGTCCAAGTTCTGCTTTGTGTTTCCTTCTGTTCTTATTTTTCAACTTCTGTCTATGAATGAGATTATCCCATATTCATATCTCTCTTTCTCCTCTCTCTCTCCTTTACCCCTCTGCCCAGTGAAACTCTCAGGAAGGTCATATTCAAAGCTGTAATGAATATAAAGACCATTGTAGCTTGATAATTGTCTGTAGTACATGAAAGAGTGCTGGTTGTTCTTTAAGTCACTCTGTAACTATGGGAAATCTAACAGTATATATTTGGTCATTTAGATCATTAATCTGTTCTCCATCTGGTGGCATTCTAGTTTTCATGAGCTTATTCTTGAAAATGAAGGGGGAGATACTTTAAATTTCCCCAAAACTATTTCTCTTTTCTATGTACTATAGAGAACATTCCCTTAATTTGTGGTTATAAAGACTTATTATGAGAAATACTCCAGTGGATGATTTAAACCAGGAAGATGTAGGAATGAAGACCCATGAAAACTATTTTTTTTTTGTTTATTATATTGGTTAGAAACTGAGAAATATTGAGAGGGAAGCGGGAGATAGAGTGGGAAAGAGAGACACCAGGAGCACTGTTTATTATTATTGTCATTATTATTATTAGTGATTTTAATAATCATCAACAAGATTGTGGTATAAGAGAGGTACAGTTCCATACAATTCCACACAATTCCCACCACCAGGGTTCCACATCCCCTCCCCTCCACTGGAAGTTTTCCTATTCTTTATTCCTCTGGTAGTATGGATCAAAGATCTTTATGGGGAACAGAAAGTATCTGACTTCTGTAATTGCTTCTCTGCTGGTCATGGGCATTGACAGGTTGGTCCATATCCCCAGCCTGTTTCTACCTTTCGCTAGTGGAGTAGGGATCTGGGGAGGTGGGGTTCCAAGACACTTTGGCGATTTCTGCCCAGGGAAGTCAGGTTGGCACTGTGGTAACATCTGCAATGTGATAGCACTATTGTTAACATTTGTGAGGCTTTTCTTTCCCCACCTTGCACCCTACTCTCCATACCCCACAGATGGGGACTGGGAATTTGCTTATTTTAACATGTGCACTCTGTCAGGTTCAATACCACCCAGCCTTGAATATTGTTTTTTCAATAGAAGTATACACCTTCTTTCCCTGCCTATGTCATTAGAAATAAGATAGAGAATGGGGAATATTGGCTCAGGGAAAGAATATGTGTACTCACAAAGCATTTTAAACAAAAGGCTAATTTGAGTATAAAGAAAGGAATAAATTTATTTACTTTTTTAACCAGAGCACTGCTCAGCTCTGGTTGATGGTGGTGCAGGGGACTGAACCTGAGACTTTGGAGCCTCAGGCATGTGCGACTCTTTGCATAACCATTATGCTATCTACCCCCACTGTAATTATTTTTAAAATACTGTCTTCAAATTCTATTTGGTAGAGGAGAAAAGAAAAAAGTGCTCACTGGGAATGGTGGATTTGTTATGTAGGCTCTGAGCTCTAGTGATAACTGGTGACAAAAAATAAATAAATAAATAAATAAATAAATAAATACTTTAATTGAGTCAAGTAGCAAACTTTTAAACAATTTAATTTATTTATTAATGAGAAAGGACGAGTGTGAGAAAGAACCAGATATCACTCTGGCACATGTACTGCTGGGAATTGAATTCAGGACCTTATGCTTGAGAGTTTAATGCTTTATCCACTACAACTCCTCCTGGAACACAAATAGCAATTTTTTTAATTTGCTGTCTTTATTTTAAAAAATTACATGTCAGCAGGGGTCTAAATCACACCATTCCCATCACCAGCGCTCTGAATCTTCAGTCTCCCCACTGCAATTCACCACAGTTTTCCCAAAGCTGTAGACTTGGGACAACTATCACCTCTACAACTGTCTGTCCGCATTTACACATAGTTGCCCCCCTTTCTTCTGATTCAATCCTCTCTACCCCTCCAAGCCACTCATGACAACATGACTACCTCCACATGTCCCTCTCCATTTCCTTCTCTCTCTCTGGGTGCTGATGGAGCTGGAGTTCGGAGCCCCCTTATCTTCCTCCTATCACTTCTCCCTCTTTGGGAGTGTGGATCAAGGTTGGTTTCATGGTGCAGAAAGTTCTGGATTCTCTAATTGTTTCTCTGCTGAACATGGGCACTGACACATTGACCCATACTCCCAGCCTGTTTCTCTTTCCCTTGTGAACCACAGCACTGGAGGTATGAGGGTCCAGGACACGTTGGTGAGGTCATTTGTCCAGAGAAGTCAGGGTGGAGTCATGGTATCATCTGTAACTTGGTTTCTAGAAGGTGGCATGACCTAAGTTGAGACAAAATGGTTAATGAACAGGAGCCAAAATGTAGTATTAGAGCAGATGAGATTAGGGATTTTAAGGTAGACAAAAACTAGGAAATCCATTTTAGGCATATCTTGGGGGCACACAGCTATGGTAGTTCTGCTTGAGTTTGATAGCTAGCCTAAAGCTGAGTAAGAATATCCAGCTTGTCTGGGAATGTGATGTCAGAGTAGAGAAAAGGGCTAGAAAACTGGATTAGGATAGAGAGTAGCTCATGTTCTTAAAAAAAAAAAAAATCCCACAAGACCTATGGACACAGCCAGGTTGTATCTGTTCTTCTCCTTCAGTTGTCTTGAGCGGTGTCATTGTAAACAAGTACAAATCATTTTTTTAATTAATCATTTATTAATTGTTAGGTTTAGGAAGTTTTGCTAATAGTATCAGAAACAATGAAACACGTATACAGACTGTGATAAAAAAAAAACCTTTCTAAGGAATACCAAAGGAAATCAAATGGGACCCCAACAAGGCAGGACTCGAATGACTTCAGGAAACAACCAAATCACCTGTGAGTGCAAATAAGTATGGCTTGAGGACAGAGAGGATCCCAGGGAGAGATTAAGTGGCTGGTAACAGTCCAACAGTTTATCAGTTGAGAGGCACCACCTCCAGTCTATTTTACCAACAAAAGGATGGCTGAAGGGAGGAGAGAACTCCCTAAAATTCACCAAATGCAACTGTGAGTATCCATTGCTACTGTCCTCAGAGGCTGGAGCATCAGGGAGGAGGCCCTGTGCTGACACCTGGGTACAGAGAACTAACCAGGAAACTCAGGAGAAGATCTATACCTTGGTGGCCTAGTGGTGGAGCTGTGTGGTGGGAGCCTTTCCATGTTGTTCTCCTGATGAGAACATACTGAATAGTTGCCTCAGAACCTACAGACTATAAACAGGACTTGTTTAGAAACTCACAGGGCCCAACTGTGCTGCCAGGCTTGGCAGAAAAGCTGAATTGAACCTGGAGCTTTGAATCCTTGGGGTGTGAGAGTCTCTTTGCATAACCACTGTATTATTTCTCCCCTACCTTGGGATTAACCTAAGAAGCCAGCTTATAGTTTAAAAGCCCTCAGGCTCCCATAACCTACAGGGAAGAAAAAAGGACAAAAGAGGCTTTAAAAGCTACTTTAAAAGCTCAACAGTACATTACTTAACAACTACTGGATCAAAAAGGAAATAAAGGAAGAAGTCAAAATGTTTTGAGAGTTCAATGAAAATGGAAACACAAGCTATAAAAATATTTGGGACACAGCTAAGGCAGTACTGAGAGGGAAGTTCATAGCTATACAAGAACACATTAGGAAACAAGAAAAAGCACAAATAAACAGCCTGATTGCACATCTTAAAGACCTAGAAGAACAAAGGAACCCTAGAGCAACCAGGACAGAAATAACTAAAGTTATGTCAGAAATCAATAACATTGAAAATTAAAATAAAAACCATACAAAAGATCAATGAAAGTAAATATTGGTTCTTCGAAAGAGTGAACAAAATCAACAAACCTTTAGCCAGACTCCCAAAATAAAGGGAGATGACCCAAATAAATAGGATTATAAATGAAAGAGGAGATATCATAACAGACACCGCAGAAATTCAACATATCATGTGAGGATTCTATGAACAACTATATGCCACCAAGCTAGAGAACCTGGAAGAAATGGACAATTTCCTAGATACCTACAACCTTCCAAATTAAATAAAGAGGAACTAGATAACATGAACAGGCCCATCCCAGCTAATAAAATTGAAGGTTTATCAAAAACCTTCCCAAAAATAAAAGTCCTAAACCAGATGGTTTTACAAACGAATTCTACAAAACCTTCAAAGAAGAGTTAATACCTCTACTTTTAAAAGTCTTCCAGAAGATTGAAGACACTGGAATACTCCCTTCCAGCTTCTATGAAACCAACATCACTCTAATACCAAAAGCAGACAGGGAAACAACCAAAAAAGAAAACTACAGACCAATATCTCTGATGAACATAGATGCCAAAATACTGAAAAAAATTCTAGCCAACCGGATACAGCAGTATATTAAAAATATTGTTCATCATGACCAAGTGGGGTTTATCCCAGGGATGCTTGGTTGGTTTAATATTTGTAAATCAATCAATGTGATTCACCACATCAACAAAAAGCAAGATAAAAAACCACATGATGATCTCAATAGATGCAGAGAAAGCCTTTGACAAAATCCAACATCCCTCTATGATCAAAACACTACAAAAAATGGGAATAGAATTGTCAAAACAATCTTGAGAAGAAAGAACAGAACTGGAGGCATCACACTCCCAGATCTCAAATTGTATTATAATTGTCATCAAAACTGCTTGGTACTGGAACATGAATAGACACACTGACCAGTGGAATAGAATTGAGAGCCCAGCAGTAAGCCCCCACACCTATGGACATCTGATCTTTGACAAAGGTGCCCAGACTATTAAATGGTCAAAGTAGAGTCTATTCAACAAATGGTGTTGGAAAAAATGGGTTGTGACATGCAGAAAAATGAAACTGCACCACTATATTTCACCAAATACAAAAGTAAATTCTAAGTGGATCAAGGACTTGGATGTTAGACCATAAACTATCTGATACTTAGAGGAAAATATTGTCAGAACTCTTTTCTGTATAAATTTTAAAGGCATCTTCAATGAAACAAATCCAATTACAAAGAAGAAAAAGGCAAGTATAAACCTATGGTACTACATCAAATTAAAAATCTTCTGCACAGCAAAAGAAACCACTATCTTCCAGTCCCTGTTCAGGGCGCCATTTGCCAGTCTAGCTTCACGGGTGGGAGACAGATGACCAGGGACTCATGGCTGAGCTGGGAATCAGTATCTCATTTATTAATCGGATACATAGCCTTTTATGCAACTCTTCACTGGAAGTGGCAAGGGAAAGGAAATGACTAGGAGAGGGGGTGGAGCAAAAAAAGAGCATGAACAGAACATAGAAAGCTTCTATCTAACCAGTGGAGATTAAACCAATACCCTGCAAGCAGGGCAGGACCCAGGTAAAACAGTGATTATGTAAATAGACCACATCATAAGTAATACAAGCGAACCCAATGTGATGATCAAAACAGAAGGTCTTATAAGCAGAATTTAGAAGCATACCAACATTTTCTCCTTTATTTTTTGCCGTGCTGGCTTCATGGGTGGGAGAGAGAGACGACCAGGGACTCTAGCTGAGCTGGGAAGCAGTAGCTCTTTATTGATGAGGGGGGATTTGGTTCAACAATTTAATCTCTTCTAATCACAACACAATTCTATCCTGCATCTCTCCTGAGGTGGAAGAGTCAGGAACAAGGAAGTATGTAGGATAGGGGGCAGGGAGACGGGAAAAGTGCGAACCAGTGAGGATTAAATCAATGTCTGGAGGCAGGGGGGGTTTCAGTCAACAGTGGCTATGTAAACAGAATACATCATAAGTAACACAAACGAATCTAATGTGATGATCAAAATGGAAGGTCTTATAAGCAGGATTTAGAAGCATACCAACAATTTCCCCTTTCTTTTTAACTAATGGCCATAGTATCAGGAGTGTGGGGTGAACAGAAACCTATATCGTACAGGCATTTTTAAAAGAACTGGCACAAGACATGGAGGGACAAGTAAGAGAGCAGCAAGAACCAGTGTGATGCCAAGGGGAGGCCTGAGGGGGGCGTTTCTTGCCTCAAAGGGCAAGGCCTATCAGGATAGAGGACGTTTCCTACCTCTGTGGGTATCTCTTGCCTCTGGGGGCATTTCTTGCCTCAACTGGCGTTTTCTGCCTCTGTGGGCAGGACCTAGCAAGGAGGGAGGGGTAGCCTATAGAGTCCCAAGGCATCTGGCTGCAGTCAGTCTTTGAGAAACCCAGCAGCGTAAAGGGAAGCTGTAAAGTTGTGTAAAGTGTCCAAAGGGTATACCAGAAAGTCCGGTATAAGTCTCAGTCCAAAGTACATGGCTAGGGGAAGAAATGCCAGGTGATGAAATGTTGCACGTCTGCCTCGATGGGGAATATCAGCCACCGGAATTCTGCTTTTCTTTAGAGAGTGAGCTTTGGAGTCTGTGAATCTGTTTCTTCAGGTCGTGTCAGGTCACATCAGTGGTTTTGGGGGGTGCGTTGTCCAGCGGTGGCCTCTTGCCCAACTTCACCTCTAGGAAGTGTAGGGGTGCGATCACTGCATGGATCTCTACGTATTTCAGCTCCTCTGCTGTCAGAGCAGAGCTGGGGATCCTGGCCAGGGGACCCAGTCCCAGCAGGGAGCCCGCGGTCACCAAGAGTTCCGTGATCTGCCCAGGCATCATAGCAGGAGGGCGAGTGAGCCAGCTGTGTAGAAGGCGCAGGCCGAGGTGCCCTGGGGCAGGGGCTGTGATGGGCCGCAGCCCTGCCTACTGTGCCTGCTGCCCTGCTCCTGGCGGCCGAGCAGCACGGAGGGAGCCCGCGACCAGTGCCCCATGTCCCACGGTGGCGAGCAGGCTCTGGCGGGCAGGCAGAAACCAAAGTGTGGCCCAGAACAAATTGTTCCAGAGACAAACTGTCTCATGAAGAAAGGGTAGAGACTTTTGAAAACCTCTTCATAAGTAGAAAGGCAGGCCATGGCGGCTTTATTTATCTGGTCTCCTTTGGTCTGCTGCATGTGTGTGGAGCCGAGATTCCTGTCCCTGTTCAGGCGCCATTTTGCCGTGCTGGCTTCATGGGCGAGAGAGAGAGACGACCAGGGACTCATGGCTGAGCTGGGAAGCAGTATCTCTTTATTGATGAGCGGGAATGTGGTTCAACAATCTAATCTCTTCTAATCACAACACAATTCTATCCTGCATCTCTCCTGAGGTGGAAGAGTCAGGAACAAGGAAGTATGTAGGATAGGGGGCAGGAAGAAGAGAAGAGGGAGAACCAGTGAGGATTAAACCAATGTCTGGAGGCAGTGGGGTTTTCAGTCAACAGTGGCTATGTAAACAGAATACATCGTAAGTAACACAAGTGAATCTAATGTAATGATCAAAACAGAAGGTCTTATAAGCAAGATTTAGAAGCATACCAACAATTCCCCCTTTCTTTTTAACTAATGGCCATAGTATCAGGAGTGTAGGGTGAACAGAAACTTGTATCTTACAGGCATTTTCAAAAGAACTGGCAGAAGACATGGAGGAACAAGTAAGAGAGCAGCAAGAACCAGTGTGATGCCAAGGGGAAGCCTGAGGGGGGCGTTTTCTGCCTCAAAGTGCAAGGCCTAACACGCTAAAGGGCATTTCTTGCCTCTGGGGGCATCTATTGCCTCAAAGGGCATTTCCTGCCTCTGTGGGCATCTCTTGCCTGTGGGGGCGTTTCATGCCCCAAAGGGCATTTCCTGCCTCTGTGGGCATGACCTAGTAAGGGGTGAGTTTCCTGACTCTGGTATCAGGGCCTGCAGGCGAGGGGATGTTACCTATAGAGTCCAAAGGCAGCTGGCTGCAGTCTTTGAGAAACCCAGCAGCGTAAAGGGAAACTGCTGTAAATTTGTGTAAAGTGTCCAAGAGGTGTACCAGTAAGTCCAATAAAAGTGTCAGTCCAAGGCAGATGACCACAGAAGAAATGCCAGGGGATGAAATGCTGCACGTCTGTCTCGATGGGGAAGGTAATTCCGCTTTTCAGTAGAGAGTGAGCTTGCTTTGGAGTCTGTGAATCAGTTTCTTCAGGTCGTTCCAGGTCACATCATTAGTTTCGGGGGGGGGCTGCTGTAGTCGTGCCATCTTTTGGGCGATGTCAGAGAACAGGGGTCCAAATGGATTTCCAGGGATTCCATATGAGCAGATGCTTTTTCAT
This sequence comes from Erinaceus europaeus, assembly GCF_950295315.1. Lineage (NCBI taxonomy): Eukaryota > Metazoa > Chordata > Mammalia > Eulipotyphla > Erinaceidae > Erinaceus > Erinaceus europaeus. The sequence goes on along the minus strand of NC_080169.1, from coordinate 50,860,046 downwards.
GTGAAGGCTTGACAGCTGCAATTCACTTACTTGTGAAGCAAAACTTGTAGCAGATTAAAAGTTTACTATAATTGATGACTCCATTATAACTGGTTTAAGTACCTTTATAATTTTGGAAGTCCTTTCTAGTATGATTTCAAGGTTGTTTAAACAGTTTAACCTCAATAAAATTTGGAAAGGTAAACAGAAGAACCATGGTTAGAAGCCTCAAGCATGAAAATCATTAACATAACCATTGCTTTATCTACCCCGCCCATACTCATACAGTTTTCAGGATTAAATGTTTAAGATTTATACCAAGAGGTAAAAGAAATCAAAAGAGGGGAAAAATTTTTTTTTGGACTGTTTATGGATGTCTCTAGAAATCATGGCTTCATCCAACATTTTTTTAAGTCGATGTCATACAAAAATTCAGTCATTCGAATCACTCTCTTATGAAATGCAACTGAAAGCAGACAGCAAACTTAAGATATTCAGAGTTAACAATGAGGGGGGAATCGAGAGAAAAGCGGTAGGCAGTTTTTGCTTCTTCAGCTTGAACCAGATTATCCAGATCTCATCATGTAGCATCATGAGTCCCCAGAGGGTGTCCTAGTCCAAAAAGTGCATCAAAATTGCAGCTAGGATGGTTTTGACTGTTCCTGCTGAACTGCTGCAGGCACCCATTTTTAAAAACATCTTCCCATCGAAGAAAGAATTGAATCAGGAGAGTAGAACTAACCACGTGTCTCCATTCTTGGGGACTGCCAAGGTACTGGAGAATGCTCTTCAAGTTAGAGTAGTCCTTTTCCATGGGAAACATGTGAGAGGAAGATCAGAAAGTCCAAGGAGAAATCTCCATGCATCTTCCAAGCACTATGATCACAGTCACAAGGAACCAAAGTTCCCGGTGAGGGAACCAAAGTGTGACCCAGAGCAGAATATTCCAGAGACAGAGAAACTGTCTCATGAAGAAAGAGCAGAGGCTTTGGGAAACCTCTTCATAAGTAGAAAGGCAGCCCATAGTGGATAGGTAGCCAAGTTTACTTATCTGGGGGATGGGCACGTTAGGTCCCACGTTGGTTGGGCGCCATATGCCAGTCCCTGTTCAGGCGCCATTTGCTGGGCTGGGCTAGCTTCAAGGGTGGTAGAGAGAGATGACCAGAGACTCATGGCTGAGTGGTGTGCAGTTCAGTCTTTATTCATATGGAATGCAGCGCAATCTAAGCTATCTCTAATCACAATCCTGTCCTTATATATCCTTATATATAGGATAGGGGGTAGGGAGAAGGAAAAAGTGTGCAAAACAGTGAGGATTAAACCAATGCCCTGGAGGCAGGGCGGTGCTTAGTTAACAGTGGTTATGTAAATAGAATACAGTGTTAAGCAGGGGGGATTAAACCACTGAAACAGAAGGGGTCTTAGAAGCAGAATTTAGAAGTATACCAACAACTATCCAATCAAAGAGACCTCTCACAGAATGAGAGAAGATCTTTACATGCCATATATCAGACAAGAGGCTAATAACCAAAATATATAAAGACCTTGCCAAACTACACAACAAGAAAACAAATGACCCCATCCAAATATGGGGAGAGGACATGGACAGAATATTAACCACAAAAGAGATCCAAAAAGCCCGAGAAACACATGAAAAAATGCTCCAAGTCTCTGATTGACAGAGAAATGCAAATAAAGACAACAATGTGATACCACTTCACTCTTGTAAGAATGTCATTAGAAAAGGTAACAGCAACAAATGCTGGAGAGGGTGTGGGGTCAAAGGAACCCTCCTGCACTGCTGGTGGGATTGTAAATTGGTCCAACCTCTGTGGAGAACAGTCTGGAGAACTCTCAGAAGGCTAGAAATGGACCTACCCTATGATCCTGCAATTCCTCTCCTAGGGATATATCCTAATGAACCCAACACACCCATCCAAAAAGATCTGTGTACACATATGTTCTTAGCAGCACAATTTGTAGTAGCCAAAACCTGGAAGCAACCCAGTTTTCAACAACAGATGAGTGTCTGAGCAAGTTGTTGTATATATACACAATGGAATACTACTCAACTATTTTTAAAAACCGTGACTTCACTGTTTTCAGCTAATCTTGGATGGAGCTTGAAAAAATCATGTTGAGTGAAATAAGTCAGAAACAGAAGGATGAATATGGGATGATCTCACTCTCAGGCAGAAGTTGAAAAACAAGTTCAGAAGAGAAAACACAAGTAGAACTTGAACTGGGATTGGTGTATTACATCAAAGTAAAAGACTCTGGGGTGGTGAGGGGGATGGGGTGCGCAGAGAATACAGGTCCAAACAGTATGACAGAGGACCTAGTGGGGGTTGTATTGTTATATGGAGAACTGGGAAATGTTATGCATGTACAAACTATTGTATTTACTGTAGATTGTAAAACATTAATTCCCCAATGAAGAAATAAAAAAAATTCCGTGGCAAAAATTTACTATTTACCTCTGTCCACCTGATTCAGAACCCATGTATATGTTTATATTTATATTTAGCACCAGAGCCTGTGTAACCTCTAAGTCCATATTGTTCTGAGCTCGAAGCTCATGGTCACAGCTGGGCACATTGCAGGCTTCACTTTTTTCAGGACTAGTCCTTCTTCTCCTTTTTCTTTTCTTCTTTTTCAGGACTAGTCCATCTTAAGTGGCAAGGCAGGATACCCCCAGCCTCCCTTCAGAGACTATGGCTGTCCCCTATCATCTTTGCTTTATGGTGAGGGCAAGATCCTGGGATGGCCCACAAGATGCTGTTCCTTATGAAAGTGACCAGTTGTTGTCGAAAGAGGGACCCTTAGAGGTCTAGGCCCATCATATGTGTGTGGGAATCCAGTGACTCACTAATTAGCACCCCAGATGGTGAGATGGTGTGATATTGACCAAAAGGCCATTAAAATGGCATTTTTTAACTTAATCTTAATTATAAAAGTAAAACTGCTATTACTTTTTTTAAATTTAATAATGAACAAGTCTATTGGATAAGAGGGGTACAATTCAACACTACCAGAGTTTTCCATCCAGATCCCTCCATTGGAATCTTTCTTATTCTTTATCTCTCTGATAGTGTGGACCAAGGATCATTATGGGGTGCAAAGGTGGAAGGTCTGACTTCTGTAATTGTTTCTCCACTGGACATAGGCTTTGGCAGCTCGATCCATACTTGCAGCCTGTTTCTGGTTTCTGCCTTTCCCTAGTGGGGCAAGACAATGGAAAGGTGGGCTCCCAGGATTCTTTGGTTAGGTCGTCTGCCTACAGAAGTCAGGTTGGCCTCATGGTAGCATCACAGCTTGGTGTCTGAAAAGTGGTGGGAACTGTGTGGAGTTGTACCCCTCTTATCTTATGGTTTTTGTCAGAGTTTCCTTTTTATAAATAAAAAAAAATTTTAAAAAGATGAAAAGAAGAAAGATTGTTTAGTAATCAGGAACCTAAAGGTGAGAATACAGCAGATGAGATTTTGGTTCTCCACTGTGGCAAAAAGTTTGGAAGCCTATTTTAGGTATATTATAAGAGGCCCATGATATATTAATTCATGCTTGAGCCCAACAGTTAACAGCAGGTCTGGGAGATGGTGTCAGAGTTGAGAGTGAGACTAGAAAGCTGGATCAGGGAAGAGAGTAGCTCCCCAAAATGGGAAAAATATATAAATACTATTAATTGTAAACCCCATTGATCTGATCTGGGGCCTGTATTCAGCACAGGAGCCTGTGTAACCTCTGTATCCCTGTAGATCTGAGCTCATATTCCATGATCATAGTTAGGAACATTCTAGGCTGCACTCATTATAGGACCAGTATTCCTTGAGTGGCAGAATATGTTGACCCAGACTCCCTCTGGAGAGCAGGGCAGTCCCTACCATTGTTGTTCCACACTGTGGGCAAGCAAGGTCCTGTAGAGACCCACAGGAAGGTCCACTATGTTGTTCCTGATGGAGATAATCAGCAATGGTGGAGAGAGGGATCTATTAGAGGTCTAGGCCCATCATATCTATGTGGGAATCCCAGGATTCCCTGAGCAGAGCCCTTGGCAATGGGGTGGCCTGGTAATTACCAAGAAAGCCATCATAGTAATATATCAGTCTCTTGCCCATATCCAGCTTTTGTAGTACTTACTTTACCTGATGAAGAAAGTTAGTCTGACATGACATAAATTGTGGTCAGGTCTTATATGGTATAGTAAATCCTAACCATAGGCTTTTCAAAGTAAACCTAACACCAAATAACTTGGTTATAACAATAGCTATCTATTGCCTTTTTCAACTCAAAGACAACAGGAACCCTCTCCATTCTCTATAAAACCCATACTTCTCCCAGTCCTGGAACCTCTGGGGCTTGGTTCATTTTCCTTCATGCTTTCATGCTTCTCTCAATCCATACCATTTGATCCTGCATCTGCTGAGCTCAACCAAATCAATACAACCAGTAACACCTTGACATGTTTCACTTCAGACAGTATCCAGAGATGCCAGACCTGGAATGCCAACCCTTCAGTTCCATTACTTGAGTGAGACCTTCCCTAGTTCATGGGACTCTTTAATTCCATTTCTGGTGGCACACTTCCTAACAAAGCCACAGAACCTAGATAGACCAGGGCATGAGACAGGGCATATGTGAATATACATCCATACGTTATGAGAAAATATGTACTTTAAAGTAAAATTGCATAGTAGTTTACAAGTGACTCAATAAGAGCAGCAAGCAAATAGACCTAGAGAAGACACCATAAAGCACTCAATCAAAAGTGCTGTTTTTTTATTTGTATTAGGCACTTCTCAAGTACTTGATAACCATATGAAGACAGGGAATTCTTCACTGGACAGCTCTTCTCTACCACCACCCACCACCTCACAGACTTAGAAGCTCAGATCCACAAAGTCAGTTTTGTCTTCACATCTTCATGACTTAACCAAGGCTCTTGGGGAAGAACTTCCCTGATTTTTAGAAAACTCCTCCAGATAAATGGTGACATCAAAGATTTCTGTCCTTTTGTGAGTTTAGCCATATCCAAGCAAGTGGTTGGACAAATGTAAAGATTGACCCCCATTAGGTCAGGTCCTCATTTATGTTTCTCCTCATTGTTGAAACAGCTGTGGGACCCCTCTAGGCTCTCCCTTCATAATCTTGTTAAAAACAAAATTTAAGTGAATTTAAAGATTTTTTACTTTAAACAATGATTTATGAGTAAGGTAGTATTCCATCTGAACAGATAAAAGGAACCCCAAGAAACTGTACAAAATGAAAGCCTTTTGTAGCAAAAGGTGATAAGAGAGAAGAGGGAATTACTTCAGGAAAATTACTTTCGCTTAAGGAACTGGAGGACCATATAAGTCAAGAGTACCTAGCTAAAGTTGACCCAGAAATTCCAGACTGCTTAAAAGTTAGATACCTGGGAAAGACTAAAACTACTGTTTAGTATTAAGTCTTGGTTTGGTGACATGTGTTTAACACAAATGTCTCCATTTAGAATTTAATCTCAGTATTAACAATGCTTCCTTTTTGAGGCAACTGTCAGTTTAATGAAAGAAATGATCAAAATTAAAGGTAATTATCACTGTATTCCTATCAGCTAATCCTTTATGTGGATTCCCAGGTCATATTTTTGCTGAATCTTTTATATTCACAGTTCCTGATTTTAGTGATCTTGCATTCATTTCTTCCCATTCCCTTCTGGCATTCCAGTTTTATGGAAATCATTTTCTTGGTATTTAGTGCCTAGGACATATGCTTAAAACTTTTGAGAGAATATATAATGCCAAGGAAACTACTATGATTATTATAAACAGAATAATTATTAATATTTTGGAATGCACTTTTGTGTCTTGATTCTTAAAACTCAACCAATCAAAATTAAATGAATTAAAGAGAAACCCCACTGAAGAAGTCACTTTCTTTTTTAAAATGGTATTGGGTGGTTAGTGGTTTACAGTATAGTCTTTAACATATAGGCCCAGCCTCTCATCTCCCCTTGGTTGGTATTCTGGAAACACACCAGGACATCAAGGTTTCTTCATCCTTTCCCTTCCTCTCCTTCCCCAGAGCCCTTTGCATTGGTGCAATACACCACACCCAAAGTTTCACCTTATGTTTTCCCTTATCCTTTATTCTAAAATTCCACCTATAGGTGCGGTCATTTAATATTGATCTTTCTCTTTCTGGCTTGTCTCACTCAAAAAGATGGGATAATTCTATTTCTTAATTTTTTAAGTGTACCAATTTACATTTTCACCAGCAATACACAGATGTTCTTATTTTCCTACATCTATACCAATATTTACCATTTCAATGAATAACTATTCTAATGGGTGTGAGATAATGCATCATTGTGCTTTTGATTTGCATTTCTCTGATAATAAGTGATGTTGAGCATCTCTCATATGTCTGTTGGCCTTTGTATGTCTTAATTTTTTTCACGTATTCTGAGTTTTTGTTGGAATGTTCCTAAAATATATGAATATTTTATAGAGTAGGGATATTGATCTCTTATTGGATACATGATTTATGGCTATCTTTACTAAATAGTCACATTTTATTGATTTGCTAGGAAGAAGTTTTCAATTTGATATAGCTCCATTTCTTTATTTATTTACCTCTTTGTTGTAAATTAACCATTTATTTGTGGATTTGTTTCTGGGTACTCTATTCCACTAGCTTCATTAATCTCCACTGTTTTGACTACTATACTTTTGTACTGTAATTTTATTTTATTTTATTTCTGCCTCCAAGTTATTGCTGGGGCTCGGTGCTGGCACTAGGAATCCACTGCTCCTGGAGGTCACTTTTTCCATTTTATTGGATAGGACAGAGAGAAATTGAGAGAGGAGGAGAAGATAAAGATGGGGAGAGAAAGATAAACACTTGTGGACCTACCTCACCACGAAGTAACAACACCGCCCCCCCACCCCCTGCAAGTGAAGAGAAGGGTTACTCAAACCAGCATCCTTGAGCGGGTCCTTCTGCTTTGTATTTTGTGCACTTTCTCCAGTTCACTCCTGCCTGACCCCTATATTGTTATTTTAAATGAGAGTACAGGTCCTTGAACTTTTTTGTTTCTTTTTTTTAAATTTTTATTTATAAAAAAAAAAAACACTGACAAAAACCATAGGATAAGAGGGGTTCAACTCTACACAATTCCCACCACCAGAACTCCATATCCCATCCCCTCCCCTGATAGCTATCCTATTCTTTGTGTCTCTGGGAGTATGGACCCAGGGTCATTATGGGGTGCAGAAGGTGGAAGGTCTGGCTTCTGTAACTGTTTCTCCACTGAACATGAGCGTTGGCAGGTCGATCCATACTCCCAACCTGGCAGGTTGATCCATACTCCCAACCTGTCTCTCTCTCTTTCCCTAGTGGGGCGGGGCTCTTGAGATTACTGTGTCTATTTAGAATCTGTTGTAGTTGAATGCAAGTTTCATATTTTAATTATTTTGTATTTATTTTCCCTTTTGTTGCCCTTGTTGTTTTTTATTGTTGTAGTTATTATTGTTGTTATTGATCTCATTGTTGTTGGACAGGACAGAGAGAAATGGAGAGAGGAGGGGGAAGACAGAGAGGGGGAAAGAAATGCACCTGCAGACCTGCTTCACCGCCTGTGAAGCAACTCCACGGCAGGTGGGGAGCCCGGAGCTCAAACTGGGACCCTTAGGCTGGTCCTTGCGCTTAACCCACTGCTCTACCACCCGACTCCCGAATACAAGTTTCAGTGTTGCTTGCTTTATTTCTTTGAAAAATGCCATTGGAACTTTGATAGTGATTATAACGAAGTCTGTATATTATTTGGATAATATGGGTGTTTGAACATATTAATCCCTACACTCCGTGAACATTAATATTATCCCATTTCTTTGTGTCTTCTTCACACTTTTTAAAAAAAATCAATGTTCTTAAAGTATTGTGGATATAGGTGTTTTGCTTCTTTGGTTCATTTTAGTCCTAGGTATTTTATTATTTCATTTTTTGTTTAATTAAAATTATTTGTGATAAATAGAAGGTTTCAAAATTGTAAGATTACAGTGTATAGGCCACATCTAGGTAGTTTATGTTTAATGCAAATATAAATGCATTTCTTTTTGTTTAACCAGAGTACTGCTCAGCTCTGGCTTAAGATGGTATGGGGAACTGAACCTGGGTCTGTGGAGCCTACATAAGAGTCTCTTTGTATAACCATTATGCTATCTACCCCGGGCACATTATTCTTTTAAATTTCACTTTCTGATGCTTAGTTCTGAGTGTGTAAAAAATAATGCTACAGATTTTTTTTCAGGTTCAGTTTGTGCTATACAGCTTTACTGAGTGTGTTCACTGGTTCTAATGGACTCTTTTTTTGTGGAATCTTTGGAATTTTTACATATAATAATGTCATCTGCAAATAGTGATTATTTTCCTTTTTATGTTCTTTTTTCCCCTCCAAGGCTATTGCTGGGGCTTAGTGCCAGCACTACGAATCCACTGCTCCTGGTGGCTATTTGTCCATTTTATTGTCTAGAACAGAGAGAAATTGAAAAAGGAGGGGAAAGTAGGGAGGGAGAGAGAAAGACGCCTGCAGACCTGCTTCTCCGTTACTGAAGCATCCCCCTGCAAATGGGGAGCTAGGGACTCAAACCCAGATCCTTGCATGAGTCCTTGCACTTTGGTCTATGTGTGCTTAACCAGTGTGCCACTGCCCAGCCCCAAGTAATTATTTTTTTTTAAGTTTAGCTTTACTTATTTATTGGATAGAGACAGCAAGAAATTGAGAGGGAAGGGGATGAGAGAGATGGAGAGAGAGACAGAGAGTCACCTGCAGCCCTACTTCACTGCTTGTGAAGCTTTCCCCTCTCCAGGTGGGGACCAGGGGCTCAAACCCAGGTCCTTGAGCACTGTAAAGTATATGCTTAACCAGGCGCACCACCACCCGCCCCCCCAGTAATTATTTTCTTTATGATTTGAGTGCCTTTTATTTTTCTTATTTCTCTGGATAGAACTTCCAGATACTTAGAGGAAAATATTGGCAGAACTCTTTTCCACATAAATTTTAAAGACATTTTCAATGAAACAAATCCAATTACAAAGAAGACTAAGGCAAGTATAAACCTATGGGACTACATCAAATTAAAAAAGCTTCTTCACAGCAAAAGAAACCACTACCCAAACCAAGAGACCCCTCACAGAATGGGAGAAGATCTTTACATGCCATACATCAGATAAGAGTTTAATAACCAACATATATAAAGAGCTTGCTAGACTCAACAACAAGACAACAAATGACCCTATCCAAAAATGGGGGGAGGACTTGGACAGAATGTTCACCACAGAAGAGATCCAAAAAGCCGAGAAACACATGAAAAAATGCTCCAAGTCTCTGATTGTCAGAGAAATGCAAATAAAGACAACAATGAGATATCACTTCACTCCTGTGAGAATGTCATACATCAGAAAAGGTAACAGCAGCAAATGCTTGAGATGGTGTGAGGTCAAAGGAACCCTCCTGCACTGCTGGTGGGAATGTCAATTGGTCCAACCTCTGTGGAGAACAGTCTGGAGAACTCTCAGAAGGCTAGAAATGGACCTACCCTATGATCCTGCAATTCCTCTCCTGGGGATATATCCTAAGGGACTCAACACATCCATCCAAAAAGATCTGTGTACACATATGTTCTTGGCAGCACAATTTGTAATAGCCAAAACCTGGAAGCAACCCAAGTGTCCAACAACAGATGAGTGGCTGAGCAAGTTGTGGTATATATACACAATGGAATACTACTCAGCTGTAAAAAATGGTGACTTCACCGTTTTCAGCCGATCTTGGATGGACCTTGAAAAAATCATGTTGAGTGAAATAAGTCAGAAACAGAAGGATGAATATGGGATGATCTCACTCTCAGGAAGAAGTTGAAAAACAAGATCAGAAGAGAAAACACAAGTAGAACCTGAGCTGGATTTGGCGTATTGCACCAAAGTCAAAGACTCTGGGGTGGGTGGGTGGGGAGAATACAGGTCCATGAAGGATGATAAATGACATAGTGGGGGTTGTATTGTATTTAAAGTGGCAGTACAACTCACTCCTCATGTTCTTCTTTGAAGAAGATCATGCCCTCTTTGAAGGTGCACTGATCAAGGCCTATAGAGAGTCAGAGAACTGGGTTTTCCCTCATGTAGATGATGAAGATGTAAAAGAAAAAAGAGGTGAATCTGTTTGTTGTCCAGGAAGGATTTAGTGTAGAATGTAGTTTGGAGTTCTTTTTGGCCCTCTGTACTCTTCCCTATGTTCAATTTTTCATTACCTTCATTTCAGCATTATCATATTTCTTTAAGTGACATAGTTGAGACTGGAAATTCAATGAACTTTGATTTTACCATACTTTATTTTTTTGTTTGTTTTTGCATGCATTTATTACAGTCAAGGACACTCTCCAGGCATATGTCTTGAGCTAAAATGTAGACTTTTGAGCTTGTCATCTCTCTTTCAAATTGTCCAATCCTATTAGAGCCAGTCACGTCACCCTTGAGTCTTAAATCCTTCATGCCATCACACTATTTAGTGACAGTGACAATGTGATCCCTTAAATCCTTCTTTTCAAAGGACACTTCATTTGAGATTGTCACAGAAGGAGCTTATCTAGCTATTTGTTACAACTGACAGGTTCACATTCCTACACCCCAACTAATTTTCATGTTCTTTAGGCACCATTTGGGCAAAGGACCAACACCCATTTCATGAGTGGCAGCTTTCTTATATCATTTTCTGTACCAGTGAGGGTTTATAGTTGCCCACAATAGAAAATGATGCTAACTTAAACAGAAAAGTGATTTATTAAAAAGATATGTAATGAGAAAAAGTAGGTGATTAGTTAGGTCAGAAACAGGAAAAAAAAATCACCCTTTAAATCCCAATGAAGCTTTATAGAGAGAAAAAAGGAGACAGCCCTCATCTCTCTCTCTCTCTCTCAGAGGGTAAGTGAGAAAATGTGCAAAATAAAGAACCTCTATCCAATCTCTTAGTGTCAGTTGGTTAAGTTCAGTTACAATTGGATAGTTTCTCATAGGACCTCCCTAAAATCAAGACCAAGTACCCAGGGAAAAGAGATGACATATCCATGATTCTATTGCCTTGATAGACTATAGAAGGATAAGAGGAACTCTGACTTCATGCCAGACCTTGATAGTGTGCTGCTGCTCACTGACATCTTGCTCTTTGTCCATCTGTGCCCTGGCACCCAATGCTGCAATTTGGCCTAATAGTATATCTAGGGAATGTGGGCTATTTTATCCCTTAAATTCTTTGTCTCCTCTCAGCTTTCATTGCCTCCAAAGCTTGAGTGAATGCCCTGTCATATATCTAGCTGCTGGCCTAGAAATCTTCCATGACATACAGGGAAGAATGGTTCTCAACTCAATGTCCACCCCTCAGATGACCTGAGGGAGGTTCAGAAATATCAACTTGTTTAGCCTTACTATGCTATCACCAAATGAGGCTGGATTGCCCATGAATAAATGAAACCTATTGTTCTCCTAAATTATCAAATAAGGTGTATGGCTCAAGGTTTTTGTACTTATTTCTCGTGTGTGTGTGTGTGTGTGTGTGTGTGTGTGTGTGTGTGTGTGTGTGTTTTACAAGTAGGGGGAAGAAATCCATAAATACCTAAAAATAAATCTCTTATCCCTAAATTTTCTGTTTCTTGCCACATATCTAGAAATACATTCCTGTGTTTAACTTTCCCTGTAGATTGGAAGGAATGGACAAGAGTGATCTTTTAAATTGTTGATATTCTGCGTGGTAAGGAAAGGAATCTGGAGTCTACTTTCTCCCTCAGACTGTCATTTTACAAAAGGATTCCAAGTCCAGTTATTTTTGTATGTGTGAGAACGGAGTTAAATCTAACCTTAGTCACTTTATTTTTATTCATCTCTATTATATTCTAATCTTTACTAGCAAATAAATTTCCCATGTTTGATAAAAATCATTATGTTTAGGAAGATAAAATAGGAAAAGTGCACTAATAATTTTCAAGTATAATTTCCATTGCACATTCTGCTAACTACTTTGATAAGTAATAGTCCATACACCAGGACTAAAGATTAATGCAGAGTATATCAAACCTTTTGTTCTATGGAGAATAACAGTTCATATCTTGACCAATTCAAGAAGTATTTCAAAAAAGCAAGACAACATAGAGAGTTCTGTGGATGTACTTGATGCAGAACTAAATAAAATTACTTTTTAAACTAAAGTTTCTGAAAATAGTCCCAAGGCAATACAGCAAATAAAAAGCTACAAAAAAAAAAATTTAGTCAGTAGGGTAAAGACTACAGCACAGGAAGAGCCTATATACATCTAATTCCATGAGCTCAATAAATTTAGCCCTACATGTAAATTAATCTACTCAGAAGTAGAGCAGAAATACAGAAGAGTAGAGCTACCATAAGGAAGGATAGTAGCACTTATATGAAAAGGAAAGATAGACCAATAAAGATACAAGAGAATTGAATGAAGAGATCAACAGACTAGACCTCTTGGACATTTTCAGACTCCTCCACCCCAAAAAACTGGAAGACACCTTCTTTTCAAATCCACATAACACATACTCAAGGATAGACCACATGTTAGGCCATCAAGACAGCATCAAAAATTCAAGAACATTAAAATCATCCCAAGTATCTTCTCAGACCACAATGGAGTAAAACTAACATTTAACAACAAACAGAAAATTATTAAAAGACACAGAATTTGGAAAATAAACAATATGCTCCTTAAGAACCACTGGGTCAGAGACTCACTCAAGCAGGAAATTCAAATGTTCCTGGAAACTAATGTAAATGAAGACACAACCTATCAAAATATTTGGGACACAGCTAAAGCAGTACTGAGAGGGAAACTTATAGCCATACAATCACATATTAAACACCAAGAAGAAGCTCAAATGAATGACCTTACTGAAAACCTCAAGGACTTAGAGGAAGAGGAACAAAGGAACCCTAAAGCAACCAGAAGGACAGAAATCACTAAAGTTAGAGCAGAAATCAACAACATTGAAAATAAAATAACCATACAAAAGATCAATGAAGCCAAATGTTGGTTCTTTGAAAGATTAAACAAAATTGACAAACCCCTAGCCAGACTCACCAAACAAAAAAGAGAGAAGACTCAAATTAATAGAATTGTAAATAATGGAGGAGATATCACAACTGACACCACAAAAATGCAGAGAATCATGCGAAACTTCTATAAAGAACTATATGCCACCCAGCTAGAGAATCTGGAAGAAATGGAACAATTCCTAGAAACATATGCCCTTCCAAAACTGAACCAAGAAGAACTACAAAATCTAAATGCACCAATCACAGACAAAGAAATTGAAACCGTTATTAAGAACCTCCCCAACAACAAAAGTCCTGGACCAGATGGCTTCACAAATGAATTCTACAAAACTTTCAGGAAAAAGTTAGTACCCATACTTCTTAAGCTTTTCCATAAGATTGAAGAAACAGGAATACTCCCTTCCACCTTCTATGAAGCCAACATCACCCTGATACCAAAAGCTGATAGGGACAGAACAAAAAAGGAAAACTACAGACCAATATCTCTGATGAACATAGATGCCAAAATATTAAACAAGATCTTGGCCAGCTGGATACAGCAACATATCAAAAAGATTGTTCATCATAACCAAGTGGGATTCATCCCAGGAATGCAAGGTTGGTTCAACATCCGTAAATCAATCAATGTCATTGACCACATCAATAAAAGCAAAGCCAAAAACCACATGATTATCTGAATAGATGCAGAGAAAGCCTTTGACAAAATCCAACACCTATTCATGCTCAAAACTAACAAAAAATGGGAATAGATGGGAAATTCCTCAAGATAGTGGAGTCTATATATAGCAAACCTACAGCCAACATCATACTCAATGGACAGAAGCTGAAAGCATTCCCCCTCAGATCGGGGACTAGACAGGGTTGTCCACTGTCACCGTTACTCTTCAACATAGTATTGGAAGTTCTTGCCATAGCAATCAGGCAAGAGAAAGAAATCAAAGGAATACAGATTGGAAGGGAAGAAGTCAAGCTCTCACTATTTGCAGATGATATGATAGTATACATAGAAAGACCTAAAGAATCCAGCAGAAAATTACTGGAAGTTATTAGGCAATATAGCAAGGTATCAGGCTACAAAATCAATGAACAGTGGCATTTCTTTATGTAAACACTAAATATGAAGAAGAAGACATCCAGAAATCACTCCCATTTACTATTTCAGCAAAATCAATCGAATACCTAGGAATAAAGTTGACCAAAGAAGTGAAAGACTTATATGCTGAAAACTATGAGTTGCTACTCAAGGAAATAGAAACAGATACCAAGAAATGGAAAGATACCCCATGCTCATGGATTGGAAGAATAAACATCATCAAAATGAATATTCTCCCCAGAGCCATATACAAATTTAATGCAATACCCATCAAAGTTCCACCAAGCTTCTTTAAGTGAATAGAACAAATAGTACAATCAATTAACTGGAACCTGAAAACACCTAGAATTGCCAAAACCATCTTGAGGAAAAGAAACAGGAATGGAGGCATCACACTCCCAGACCTTAAACTATATTATAAAGCCATCATCATCAAAACAGCATGGTACTGGAACAAAAATAGGCACAAAGACCAGTGGAACAGAATTGACAGCCCAGAAATAAATCCCAACACCTATGGGCATCTAATCTTTGATAAGGGGACCCAAAGGATTAAATGGAAAAAGGAGGCTCTCTTCAATAAATGGTGCTGGGAAAACTGGGTTGTAACATGCAGAAGAATGAAATTGAACCACTGTATCTCACCAGAAACAAAAATCAACTCCAAATGGATTAAAGACCTAGATGTCAGACCAGAAACAATCAAACACTTTCCCACCTACACCTCAAGGTGATGAATCAAACCCAATTGCAAGGAAGACTAAAGCAGAGACAAACCAAAGGGACTACATCAAATTGAAAAGCTTCTGCACATCCAAAGAAACTATAAAACAAACAGAGAGACCCCTCACAGAATGGGAGAAGATCTTCACATGCCATACATCAGACAAGAAACTAATCACCAAAATATATAAAGAGCTCACCGAACTTAGCACCAAAAAAGCAAATGACCCATCGAAAAATGGGCAGAGGATATGAACAAAACATTCACTACAGAGGAGATCCAAAAGGCTAACAAACATATGAAAAACTGCTCTAGGTCACTGATTGTCAGAGAAATGCAAATTAAGACAACACTAAGATGCCACCTCACTCCTGTAAGAATGGCATACATCAAAAAGGACAGCAGCAACAAATGCTGGAGAAGATGTGGGGACAGAGGAACCCTTTTGCATTGCTGGTGGGAATGTAAATTGGTCCAGCCTCTGTGGAGAGCAGTCTGGAAAACTCTCACAAGGCTAGACATGGACCTCCCATATGATCCAGTAATTCCTCTCCTGGGGTTATACCCCAAGGACTCCATAACACCCAACCAAAAATAGGTATGTACTCCTATGTTCATAGCAGCACAATTCATAATAGCTAAAACCTGGAAGCAACCCAGGTACCCAACAACAGATGAGTGGCTGAGAAAGCTGTGGTATATATACACAATGGAATACTATGCAGCTATCAAGAACAATGAACCCACCTTCTCTGACCCATCTTGGACAGAGCTAGAAGGAATTATGTTAAGTGAACTAAGTCAGAAAGATAAAGATGAGTATGGGATGAACCCACTCATCAACAGAAGTTGAGTAAGAAGATCTGAAAGGGAAACTAAAAGCAGGACCTGATCAAATTGTAAGTAGGGCACCAAAGTAAAAACCCTGTGGTGAGGGGTAGACATGCAGCTTCCTGGGCCAGTGGGGGGTGGGAGTGGGTGGGAGGGATGGGTCACAGTCTTTTGGTGGTGGGAATGATGTTTATGTACACTCCTAGCAAAATGTAGACATATAAATCAGTAGTTGATTAATATGAGAGGGGGAAAATCAATTGTATGTCTCAAAGTTTTTCAAAACACAAACTGAATCTTTTTAATATATAGGCTGTGTATTTGATATGTGGGCTCTCTCAAAAGCCTAGACCAAGTAGATTAGAAGCATCCAATAGCACAGCTATATACAAGATACTGGATACTGTACAGCAAACCCTAACAAAAGGACTTTTCAAAGTTAACCCAATTACCAAATAATGTGATGATAACATTAACTATCCATTGTCTTTTTGAACCCTAAGACAGCAGGAACCTCACATCTCCACTATAGAGCCCCTACATCCCCCAGTCCTGGAACCCTTGGATAGGGCCCGCTGTCCCGTAAGGCCTCTCCCAATCCATACCAAATAATATTGCATCCACCGATCACAACCTAACCAACGCAACGATTGCCACCTCAACATGTTTCACCTCAGACTGTGTCCAGAGACTTCACGAGTGGAATGACAACCCTTCAGCTTCATTACTCGGGTGAGACCTTTCCTTTTATAGTACACTCTAATTTCATCTCAGGTGGTTCACTTTCTAACAAAGTCCCATAACCTAGATATACACCAGTTTCTGTGAGAGAGAGCTTATGTTCACACATATTCATAAACTACTGCAAAATATATACCTGAAAGCAGAAGTACACTAGAGTTTGCAGTGAGTACCCCCCTAACACTTCCTCTCCACTATTCCAAGCTTTGGGTCCATGATTGCTCAACAATTTGTTTGGCTTCGTATGTTAACTCTCTTTTCAGTCACCAGGTTCCAGATGTCATCAGGATGCTGGCCAGGCTTCCCTGGATTGAAGACCCCACCAATGTATCCTGGAGCTCATCTTCCCCAGAGACACACCCTACTAGGGAAAGAGAGAGACAGACTGGGAGTATGGACCGACCAGACAACGCCCATGTTCAGTGGGGAAGCAATTACAGAAGCCAGACCTTCTACATTCTGCAACCCTCAATGACCCTGGGTCCATGCTCCCAGAGGGATAGATAATGGGATAGCTATCAGGGGAGGGGGTGGGTTATGGAGATTGGGTGGTGGGAATTGTGTGGAGTTGTACCCCTCCTACCTTATGGTTTTGTTAATTAATCCTTTCTTAAATAAAAAAAAAAGGAAAGATAGAAATATATTGTCCCAGTGAAGAAACACTTCCCCTAGAGCACTGGGATGGAACTGGGAAGAGATTGCTAAGGTGTAGAACTTTTCCTTGGGGAAAGGAGAAGGTTGTGCCTAACACTTTGCAACACAACCTCTCAACCCAGCAAAAAAGAGATAAAACCCTAAAGTCTCTGCTCTAGGATCAAGAGGGAAATAAATGCAATACACTAACAGACCTCCTGGGATACAGTCACAGAACATAATAATAGTGAAGAATGTTAACATCCCACTTTGGCCAAGAGAAAGATCATGCATACACAAAAATTAACATTGGCCTTAAACAGAATAAATTGCACATCAAGAGAATAAGCTGGGGCCCAGATAATGGTACACCTTGTTGGGTATACATGTTATAATATAAAAGGACCCAACTTGACCCCTGGTCCCCACTTATAGGGGGAAAGCTTCATGAACAGTCAAGCAGTTTTGCAGGTGTCTCTGTTTTTCTCCTTTTCTATGTCCCCCCTCTTGATTTCTTTCTGTCTATATCCAATAAATAAATGACAAAATAGAAAATAATACATCAATAGCAAGTGGAATTCACCCCAAGCATGCAAGGATGGTTCAGATTACACAATTCAATTATTGTAATACTCCACATCATCATCAACAACAATTAAAATCATACAATCATCTTAATTGATTAGGAAAGTATTCTGTAAGAATTAACACCCTTGCATGGTTAAAAAAAAAAAAGGAGGGGCAATATGTGCTTTATGTTCATAGCAGCACAATTTGTAATAACCTGGAGGCAACCAAGGGGTCCATCAACAGAGGACTGGCTGAGAAAGTTGTGGTATATATACACAATGGAATACTACTCAACTATTAAGAATAATGAATCCACCTTCTTTGACCCATCTTGGATGGAGCTTGAATAAATTATGTTAAATGAGATAAGACAGAAAGAGAAAGATGAGTATGGGATGATCCCACTCATAAACAGAAGTTGAGAAAGGAGAACAGAAAGGGAAACACAAAGTAGAACTTGGGCTGGGTTTGGAATATTGCACCAAAGTAAAAGACTCGGTGTGGTGGGGGGGCGATATATTTTTTTAAATTTATTTATAAAATTAGAACACTGACAAGACCATAGGATAAGAGGGTACAATTTCCACCACCAGAGCTCCTTATCCCATCACCTCCCCTGATGGCTTTCCTATTCTTTAACCCTGTGGGAGTATGGACCCAGGGTCATTATGAGATGCAGAAGATGGGAGGTCTAGCATCTGTAATTGCTTCCCCACTGAACATGGGTGTTGACAGGTCTATCCATACTCCCAGCCTGTCACTCTCTTTCCCTAGTTGGGCAGGGATCTGGGGAGGTGGGGCTCCAGGACACATTGGTGGGATCATCTGTCCAGGGAAGTCTGATTGGCATCATGTTAGCATCTGGAACCTGGTGGCTGAAAAAGAGTTAATATATAAAGCCATACAAATTGTTGACTAATCATGAACCTAAAGGCTGGAATATTTCAGATGAAGATATGGGGTCTCTTTTGTAAATAGCTAATATGCATTTTTAGGTATATTGTAAGGGGCCCATGACTTAGAATATGGAGAGAGGGACCTATTCGAGGTCTAGGCTCATCATGTTTGTGTGGGAATCTCAGGACTCCTCTACTAGGGCCACAGTTGATGGGGTGGCCTGGTAGTGACTAAAGATTCATCATTAAAGTATGCCAGTCTCTTGCCCTTATTCAACTTTGTAGTCCTTACTTTGATATGGTTAGCTTTGGAGTGACTGAGGGAAGTATTATAGGAAGTAGATGAGGAGGGTATCTAGGTCTAAGTAGACACTATTTCATTAGGTACTTTATTTATTTATTTTTTAGTTTTATACTTATAAAAAGGAAACATTGACAAACCCATAGGATAAGAGGGGTACAACTTCGCACAGTTCCCACCACCAGACCTCCATATCTCATCCCCTCCCCTGATAGCTTTTCTATTCTTTAACCCTCTGGGAGGATGGACCCAAGGTCATTGTGGAATGCAGAAGGTGGAAGGTCTGGCTTCTGTAATTGCTTCCCTGCTGAACATGGGCATTGACAGGTCGATCCATACTTCCAGCCTGCCTCTCTCTTTCCCTAGTGGGGAAGGGCTCTGGGGAAGCGGAGCTCCAAGGCACATTGGTGGGGTTGTTTGTCTGGGGAAGTCTGGTCACATCTTGCTAGCATCTGGAACCTGGTGGTTGAAAAGAGAGTTAACATAAAAGGCCTAACAAATTGTTGAACAATCATGGACCTAGAGGCTGGAATAGTGCAGATGAAGTGTTGGAGGGTCCTCCATTTTGTCATTATGCTAGTAGGCATATTTTAGTTATATTTCAAAGGGCCTCTGGCTATAGTAGTGTTGTTTTGCTTTGTTTTGTTTTGTTTTTGCCTGAACCTGAAATCTGATAGGCAGGTGGATCCAAGTTATTTTCTGGGGAGATGATGTCATGGCTGGGAAAAGGACCAGAAAGCTGGATTAGGGAAGAGAGAGTAGCTCCCTAATATGGAAAAGGGGTATAAATAATGTTGACTATAAACCCCATCGATTTGATGTGATCTGGGGCCCATAATTAGCTTAGGAGTCTGTGTGACCTCTGCATCCCTCTAGATCTGAGCTCCAATTCTGTGGTCATGAGTAGGAACATTCCAACCTGCCCTAATATAGACCCATCTTCCTCAAGTGTAGCATGGAGTATGTTATCCATCCTCCATTCAGAGGAAGGAACATTCTTTACCATTGTTGATCCAAGTTGAGGGCAAGGTCCTATGGGGGCCCACAAAGGGGTCTATTTTGTTGTTCCTGATAGAAATTACCGGTAACAATGGAGAGAGGGATTTATTCAAGTTCTAGGCCCATCAAATCTGTTTGGGAATCCAGGACTCCCTGGTTAGGGCCCCAGCTGGTGGAATGGCCTGATAGGACTAAAGAGTCATCGTTAAAGTATGCCAGTATCTTGTCATTAGGTACTTTAAGGTGTCTTTTTAGGTATTTTACTTGCTTGCTTCATTTATTGACTCACTGCAAACTATTGTACACCTTTGCTTTAATGTATATATTTTGTCCTAACTTATGGATATATGTGTACATCTGCCCTATCTCATGAGACCTGGCCTATAGCTAGATTTTGAGGCTTTGTTAGGAAGTGGACCACCCAAAATGGAATTCCTATGAGAAGGGAAAGGTCTCATCCAAGTAATGATGTTGAAGGGTTGACATTCCACAGCTGAAATCTTGGGACAGGGGGTTAAGATTTTTAAACTCATTTGTAGAGGGGTAGGCATAGGGACCTATGGTAGTAGGAACTATGTTATATAATCCTATTAACTTATTAAATAAAATAAATAAGGGGGCAAATATATATATGCTTATCAGAGTAATACAGAAATAACATATGGTTATAGAAGTAATATCTATGATCTTGGGAGATCTACTATAATTTCTCATAGAGGGAGTGGGGTGGTTATACCTCTGTTGTCTTATAATTTTGTAAATTAATATTAAATCAATAATAAAAAAATCTAAAAAAAAGTTTAAAATGCAATGTGAGTTACAAATGAAAGTTAAAATTAAATAAACAAATCAAAGTGTTCAAGAGAAGTACAGTGGTTTTGTAAGAAGAGATAACAGAAAATAGGAATAAAAGGAAATATTAAATTGAAGTAATGAAAATAGAATATTCTGATGAATGTATGTGTCCTAATCAAAATATAAATGGAACTAATGGAAATTATGAGACCGGCAATGTACAAACTAAGTTCCAGCTAATAAATTACAGACACACACACAGTTTACCATATTCATGTTTACTTTCTCATAACTTGCTTCTTGCCTTTGGTACTGATAATACCCTTAATACTATTCTGTGCATGATCATATGCCTGGCCCCAACTTAGTCAGAAAAGAGGAATGATCTGCTTGGATCAGTTAAATTACACTAAAGAATAAGCAAATAAAATTAAAAGTAGTCTACTTCTTAACAACAGCTTGAATCTTCGCTTGAATCTTACAGCAAAATTACACTTATACACATGTATCACTTATTACACTTATACATATGTATCACTTACACTTATACACATGTATCAATTACACTTATACACATAAATCAATGATTGTATTTTCTATAATCCATTAATCCCCCTAAACATATACAAATACATTTAATTATTTGTATTCATTAACGTACATATATAGTACACTTGTAGTCATTGAGAGCACTACTATGATTATCTTTGGGGTGAGGGCAGGGCACAGAAGTTTGTTGCTTGTCACAGTGTGGAACTATACTGCTCCTACAATTTTGTACATCACTATTAATGACTAATTAAAATATTGAAAACAAATAACACTCAGTGAAGATAACTGCATAATCTGTTGTCCATTAGGAAAGAAATATAATCAATACAGTCTTCATACATTAAAAGTTTTAGGCTCATTACAATTTTTAAAATTTATTTTTTATTTAAGAAAGGATAAATTAACAAAACCATATGGTAGGAGGGGTACAACTCTACACATAATTCACACCACCCAATCTCCATATCCCATCCTCTCCCCTGATAGCTTTCCCATTCTCTATCCCTCTGGGAGCATGGACCCAGGGTCGTTGTGGGTTGCAGAGGGTAGAAGGTCTGGCTTCTGTAATTGCTTCCCCGCTGAACATGGACGTTGACTAGTCGGTCTGTACTCCCACTCTGCCTCTCTCTTTCCCTAGTAGGTTGGGTCTCTGGGGAAGCGGAGCTCCAGGACACATTGGTGGGGTCTTCAGCCCAGGGAAGCCAGGCTGGCATCCTGATGGCATCTGGAACCTGGTGGCATAAAAGAGAGTTAACATACAAAGCCAAACAAATTGTTGAGCAATCATGGACCCAAAGGTTGGAATAGTGAAGAGGAAGTGTTAGGGGGGTACTCACTGCAAACTCTAGTGACTTTTGCTTTCAGGTATATATTTTGCACTAGTTTTTGGATACATGTGAACATATGCTCTCTCTCACAGAACCTGGTCTATATCTAGGTTTTGATACTTTGTTAGAAAGTGAACCACCTGGGATGGAATTAGAGAATACTATGAAAGGAAAGGTCTCACCCGAGTAATGAAGCTGAAGGGTTGTCATTCCACACCTGAAGTCTCTGGACACAGTCTGATCTGAAGCATGTTGAGGTGGCAATCATTGTGTTGATTAGGTTGCGAACGGCAGATGCAATATTATTTGATATGGATTGGGAGAAGCATGCGGGAAAGTGGGCCCTATCCTAAGATTCCAGGAGTAGGGGAGATACAGGCTCTACAGTGGAGACATGAGGTTCCTGCTGTCTTAGGGTTCAAAAAGACAATCGATTGTTAATGTTATCATCACATTATTTGGTAATTGGATTAACTTTGAAAAGTCCTTTTGTTAGGGTTTGTTGTATAGTACCCAGTATCTTGTATGTCGCTGTGCCATTGGTTGCTTCTGATCTAATTGGTCTAGGCTTTTGAGAGGGCCCACATATCAAATACACAGCCTATATATTAAAAAGACTCAGTCTGTATTTTAAAAACTTTGAGACATACAATTAATTTCCCCCCTCGCATATTAATTAACTAGTGATTTATATGACTACACTTTACTAGGAGTGTACATCATAAACACCATTCCCACCACCAGAAGACTGTGTCCCATCCCACCCAGCCACCCCCAAGCCCCACCGGCCCAGGAAGCTGCATGTCTACCCCTCACCACAGGGTTTTTACTTTGGTGCCATACTTTAAATTTAGTCAGATCCTGCTTTTAGTTTCCCTTTCAGATCTTCTTTCTCAACTTCTGTTGATGAATGGGATCATCCCATACGCATTTTTATCTTTCTGACTTAGCCCACTTAGCATAATTCCTTCTAGCTCTGTCCAAGATGGATCATAGAAGGTGGATTCATTGTTCTTGATAGCTGTATAGTATTCCATTGTGTATATATACCACAGCTTTCTCAGCCACTCATCTGTTGTTGGGCACCTGGGTTGCTTCCAGGTTTTAGCTATTATGAATTGTGCTGCTATGAACATAGGTGTACACACCTCTTTTTGGTTGGGTGTTATGGAGTCCTTGGGTTATAACCCTAGGAGAGGAATTACTGGATCATATGGAAGGTCCATGTCTAGCCTTCTGAGAGTTTTCCAGACTGCTCTCCACAGAGGCTGGACCAATTTACATTCCCACCAGCAATGCAAAAGGGTTCCTCTGTCCCTGCAGCCTCTCCAGCATTTGTTGCTGCTGTCCTTTTCGATGTATGCCATTCTTACAGGAGTGAGGTGGTATCTCAATGTTGTCTTTATTTGCATTTCTCTGACAATCAGTGACCTGCAACAGTTTTTCATATGTTTGTTAGCCTTTTGGATCTCCTCAGAGGTGAATATTTTATTCATATCCTCTGCCCATTTTTGGATGGTGTCATTTGCTTTTTTGGTGCTAAGTTTGCTGAGTTCTTTATATATTTTGGTGATTAGTTTGTTGTCTGATGTATGGTATGTGAAGATCTCCCATTCTGTGAGGGGTCTCTTTGTTAGTTTAATAGTTTCTTTGGATGTGCAGAAGCTTTTAAATTTGATATAGTCCCATTGGTTTGTCTCTGCTTTAGTCTTCCTTGCAATTGGGTTTGATTCATCAAAGATGTCCTTGAGGTGTAGGTGGAAAAGTGATTTACCAATGTTTTCCTCTAAGTATTTGATTGTTTCTGGTCTAACAACCAGGTCTTTGATCCATTTGGAGTTGATTTTTGTTTCTGGTGAGATAAAGTGGTTCAATTTCATTCTTCTGCATCTTACAACCCAGTTTTCCCAGCACCATTTATTGAAGAGAGCCACCTTCTTCCATTTAATCCTTTGGACCCCCTTATCAAAGATTAGATGTCCGTAGGTGTGGGGATTTATTTCTGGGCTTTCAATTCTGTTCCACTGGTCTGTGTGCCTATTTTTGTTCCAGTACCATGCTGTTTTGATGATGATGGCTTTATAATATAGTTTAAGGTCTGGGAGTGTGATGCCTCCATTCCTGTTTCTTTTCCTCAAGATGGTTTTGGCAATTCTAGGTGTTTTCAGGTTCCAGATAAATGATTGTAGTGTTTGTTCTATTCTCTTAAAGAAGCTTGATGGAACTTTGATGGGTATTGCATTAAATTTGTATATGGCTCTGGGGAGAATATTCATTTTGATGATATTTATTCTTCCAATCCATGAGCATGGGGTATCTTTCCATTTCTTGGTATCTGTTTCTATTTCTTTGAGTAGCGACTCATAGTTTTCAGTATACAAGTCTTTCACTTCTTCGGTCAACTGTATTCCTAGGTATTTTATTGATTTTGCTGAAACAGTAAATGGGAGTGATTTCTGGATGTCTTCTTCTTCAGATTTAGTGTTTGCATAAAGAAATGCCACTGATTTTTGTACATTGATTTTGTAGCCTGACACCTTGCTGTTTGCCTAATAAATCCAGTAGTTTTCTGCTGGAGTCTTTAGGTTTTTCTATGTATACTATCATATCATCTGCAAATAGTGAGAGCTTGACTTCTTCCCTTCCAATCTGTATTCCTTTGATTTCTTTCTCTTGCCTGATTGCTATGGCAAGAACTTCCCAAACTATGTTGAAGAGTAATGGTGACAGTGGACAGCCCTGTCTAGTCCCCAATCTGAGGGGGAATGCTTTCAGCTTCTGTCCATTGAGTATGATGTTGGCTGTAGGTTTGCTATATATACACTCCACTATCTTGAGGAATTTCCCATCTATTCCCATTTTTTGTTAGTTTTGAGCATGAATGGGTGTTGGATTTTGTCTAAGGCTTTCTCTGCATCTATGGAGATAATCATGTGGTTTTTGGCTTTGCTTTTATTGATGTGGTGAATGATATTGATTGACTTACGGATGTTGAACCAGCCTTGCATTCCTGGGATGAGTCCCACTTGGTCGTGATGAACAATCTTTTTGATGTGCTGTTGTATCCAGTTGGCCAAGATCTTGTTTAATATTTTGGCATCTATGTTCATCAGAGATATTGGTCTGTATTTTTCCTTCTTTGTTCTGTCCCTATCAGATTTTGGTATCAGGGTGATGTTGGCTTCATTGAAGGTGGAAGGGTGTATTCCGGTTTCTTCAATCTTATGGAAAAGCTTAAGCAGTATGGATACTGTTTCCTGAAAGTTTTGTAGAATTCGTTTGTGAAGCCATCTGGTCCAGGACTTTTGTTGTTGGGGAGGTTCTTAATAACGGTTTCAATTTCTTTGTCTGTGATTGGTGCATTTAGGTTTTGTAGTTCTTCTTGGTTCAGTTTTGGAAGGGCATATGTTTCTAGGAATTGTTCCATTTCTTCCACAATCTCTAGCTTGGTAGCGTATAGTTCTTCATAGAAGTTTCGCAAGATTCTCTGGATTTTTGTGGTGTCCTTTGTGATATCTCCTCCATTGTTTACAATTCTATTAATTTGAGTCTTGTCTCTTTTTTGTTTGGTGAGTCTGGCTAGGGGTTTGTCAATTTTGTTTAATCTTTCAAAGAACCAACATTTGGCTTCATTGATCTTCTGTATGGTTCTCTTATTTTCGATGTTGTTTATTTCTGCTCTAATTTTAGTGATTTCTGTCCTTCTGGTTGTTTTAGGGTTCCTTTGTTCCTCTTCCTCTAAGTCCTTGAGGTATGCAGTAAGGTCATTCATTTGAGCTTCTTCTTGTTGTTTAATATGTGATTGTCTGGCTATAAGTTTCCCTCTCAATACTGCTTTAGCTGTGTCCCATATATTTTGATAGGTTGTGTCTTCATTTTCATTAGTTTCCCGGAACATTTGAATATCCTGCTTGAGTGAATCTCTGACCGAGTGGTTCTTAAGGAGTATGTTGTTTAGTTTCCAAATTCTGTGTCTTTTAATAATTTTCTGTTTGTTGTTAATGTTAGTTTTACTCCACTGTGGTCTGAGAAGATACTTGGCATGATTTCAGTGCTCTCGAATTTATTGATGCTCTCTTTCGGCCTAACGTGTGGTCTATCCTTGAGTATGTGTTATGTGGATTTGAAAAGAATGTGTATTCCAGTTTTTTGTGGTGAAGGACTCTGTAATTGTCCAAGAGGTCTAGTTTGTCAATCTCTTCATTTAATTCTCTTGTAACTTTATTGATTCTCTGCTTTGTTGATCTGTCTAAGTGTGAGAGTAGGGTATTAAAGTCTCCCACTATTATTGTATTGCTCTTAATGTATTTTGAAATTCTTTCAGTAGGTGCTTGATGTATTTAGATGGTCCCTCATTGGGTGCATAGATGTTAATAATTGTTAAGTCTTCTTGTCTGATTGATCCTCTAATAATTGATGTCATTGCCTTTCTTTTGTTACTTTATTTAATTTAAAATCTATTGTGTGAGATGAGAATGGCTGTTCCTGCCTTTTTTTGTGGCCCGTTAGCCTGTATGATAGTTTTCGATCCTTTCACTTTAAGTCTGTGTTTATCTTGTTGTGTCAGATGGGATTCTTGCAAGCAGCATATGGTTGGGTTTTGTTTTCTGATCCATCCCCCCACTCTGTGCCTTTTGATGGGTGAGTTTAAGCCATTGACATTTACTGATATTATGGATTTAATGTATTGTAGTGCCATTATTCAACAAATTTTTGTTTGCTCTGATATATTACAAGTATTATAGTGATGTTCTTGTTTATAAGAGGCCTTCTAGAACCTCTTTCAGGGCCGGTTTGGTGATGGTTACCTCCTTTAACTGTTGTTTGTCTTAGAAGGTTTTGATCCCTCCATCTAGTTTGAATGAAAGTCTAGCAGGATATATTATCCTTGGTTGAAACCCTTTTTCCTTCAGGGCTCGATAGATATCTTGACTTTCCCTTCTGGCTTTTAAAGTTTGAGTGGAGAAGATAGTCTTATGGGTTTTCCCCTGTATGTGACTTTTGTTTCTCTCTTGCAGCCTTTAGGATCCTTTCTTTATCCTTACTTCTTCTCATTGTTACTATGATGTGTCTTGGTGTCTTCAGGTCTGGGTTGATTCTGTTTGGAACTCTCTGGGCCTCTTGAATCTTGATGTCCTTTCTGTTATTCAGGTCTGGGAAGTTTTCTTCTATTATTTCCTCTAGAATGTTTGCTTCCCCTTCCTCTCTTTCTTCTTCTGTCAGGCCAATTATACAAATGTTACTTCTTTTGAGATCATCCCATATGTCTCTGTTGTTGTTTTCAGTGTCTCTCAATCTCTTTCACCTCTTTCTTCATTTTCTCTAGCTCATCCTCTGTCTGACTAATTCTGTTTTCTGCTTCTGTTAGTCTGCTTTCCCTTGCCTCAGCTTCTTTCTTCATTACAGCTATTTCAGCTTTCAGTTCTCTAATTGCCTCAGGATAATCAGTATTTTCCTTGGGGGTCTCGACTGTTGTTTCCCTAATAGTGCCATTCCTTTCCTCCAATGTTGTTTTCATTTCTGTGTTTAATAAGTTTATTATTGCTTGCATACTTTTCTTATCTATGGTTACTTCTGGCTGATTTTTAGTTTCTTCTGGGCTCTTGTCTTCATTCATTGGAGTAGCAGTTTTATTTGTTTTTGATCTACCCATTTGTTTGATTTATGTGTTTCTTATTTTTATGTTCTATTGTTCCTCAGTTGTTGTGTTTTGAGTACAGGCGATACTGTACTAAATACCTTTATGACAATTACACTCACCAACCTCAGGAATTACAATAGCAACTGAAGCAAGTATTGAAGCAGTTTAGTCACTACCAGTTAGCCAAACAATGTCTCCAGTCCTTGAAAAAATAGCAACCAAGTCCAAGTGAAGAAGAAAGAGAAAGGAAAGCAGGAATAGCAAGAATAGTCAATTATGTAAATCTACTATCCACTGTATGTTCTAGGGGTAGCAATAGTAGAAAGGGAAGTAGAGCAGAGATACACACATAAAGGGTCCACTCTGAGTCAGATTTCTTCCCCAAAATAATTCACAAATGGATATCAGTGAATTCAGAAAGACAAAGAAGAAGGAAGGAAAAATGGAAGACAAGATAAAAAAAGAGAAACAAGAGAGAGAAAAGAAAAAGATAAGAAAAAGAACAGTAATAAAAGAGCAGTGAAACGAAGGAGTTTTTTATTTATTTATTATTATTTAATTAGCTATGCGTGGGGGGAGGGAGAGGATGGGTAGGGGCAGTAGGAAAAGTGAAACAAGTTATTTTAGCAGCAAATAAAATACTCAGTCCCCTAGCAATGGAAAATACACTAAGAGTTAATTCTGGTTAACCTGAAGGAGAGGGGGAAAGGGGTATGCGTTTATCTTGTATTGATGATAAAATAGAACAGAGTAAAAAACCTGTCCTGTCTTCAGCTTGGATAGCTCTAGATTGCCTCAGGCCCCCTGAGCAGAGGCAGCTGATTGGCTAC
Source organism: Erinaceus europaeus (assembly GCF_950295315.1). Classification (NCBI taxonomy): domain Eukaryota; kingdom Metazoa; phylum Chordata; class Mammalia; order Eulipotyphla; family Erinaceidae; genus Erinaceus; species Erinaceus europaeus. The sequence goes on along the minus strand of NC_080169.1, from coordinate 50,831,533 downwards.
TTAGAAAGAAAAAAGGCCAAAGGTTTCAGAAGGGAATAGAATTGGAATTAATGACACCCCCTGGTGGGACAGGAATCTTGGTAAAGAAAGAAGCTCAGTAGGGGGAGCCTGCTAGGAGCAGATCTCTGGTCCCCAGGGACTGGTTATGGGGTGGGGGGTGCGTTTCGGGAATAATAATTTAAAAGAAAATTTTTTTCCCTTTCTTTTTACTCTATTTTCTACCCCAAATTGAGTTATAGTCACCTCCTTGGTGTTACCACTAGGACCCCTTATTGACTGGCCTACTAAAGGCAAAAAATCCTACCGTTTCCAGTAGATGTGGTCGGAGCTCAAGCCACTAGCAGCTTCTCATTCCACCATCTTCCGGAATCCCCCGCTCATTACAATTTTTAAGCTATTAAATAAGATCTGCTATTTTCCCATGGTCCAAAAGCTGCTTTATTTTATGAATAAGAAAATTTCTCAGATAGGATAGTTTTACTGCAATAAAATTAATTGGATTGTTATAAAAATAAAAATATTCCACTGACTTTTTTTTATAGAAAACCCAGGACTTTATGATAGTGGTGATCTTTTGTGTGTTGTATGTCTCTTGTGCTATCATCTCAATCCTAGTAATGATGAACTCTGGGATGTGCGTATTTCTCCAAGGCAAAGAAAAAAAGGATAGAGAGATATACCATATTTTGTTATATTATTTGAATGTTTGTTTGAGTAGCTGTTTCCTTCTCTTCACAGTTCATGCATAGTGGTGAGCTCATTAGAGCCATACAGAACTTTGTCCAATCAGCTTCAAATGCTCTGAAAAATTGATGTATTTGGCTGCCAGAGGGATTCTTGGGTTGGCTGATAGTGGTACGTTATACATAACCACTACTAGAAGTGTCAGCCTAGGTAAATTCATCTTCATCTGGGTCCATTTTATCTTGTTTTAATGTAACCCAGATCTTCAGATTCAGATGTTAGGCTGAGCATTGGTTTAGTGAGGTACTGTGAAATTTGAAGATGAGGGAAAATATTTTCTTTGCCACCCTTAGAGACAACACTGAGGAAATAGTACTTTCCCCCTCCCTCTCTATTTTGGTAATCCTTGGCTTTGCATATTTGGGTAAGAAAATGAAAGGTTTGCCTACATAGTTGAAATCTCTCGTCACATTATATCGTCTGAAGCCTATTTGTACATTGGGATCATTTTATTTGGTTTTGGTTAAATGTTAAAATGTTCTGTGGTCTTCTCCTCTTTCAAGACCTCTTGCTTTTGGAAAATTGAGTGATTTCATCCTTGCCTAGGTTTCCTAGAGAAGTCTTGCATTTTTCACTCAAATTACTTGATCAATTAGTTATATCAGCTGCCCAAAATGTGCCTTTATATTAATAGCACCTTTTATCAACTCTTTGGATAGACATTGGAACTATGGTCTGAGACTGGTAACATCTTGCAGTAATTTATAAATATTACTTTAAAAACCATCACAATTTTACATTTGTGAACTTTTTGGATGTGTCCCTGTGTGAGAAATTGCATTTGTGTTATTATGAGTTCCGACACAGTGGATTAGATCTTGGCTATTGTTAAGTGGTTCTATATGCCCTAAAATCTACTGAGAGGCACAGAATTTTTAATGAATTTAATTAAAACTGCATGAGGTTTAAGGAGTTGCCTCTAGCTAGTTATGTCAGTCTTCTTGACTGAATGGAGGTTCTGCTAATGTGTAATGGTGTTTTTATGAGAAATGTTTGAAACCCCTTCATAGTAGCCCCAAGTTAATTTCCATGCAATGACATGGTGATGACATACTGAGTTTTTTTTAACTTTCTACTTAAATGAATCATATTTACACTAACTAATGTATGCACTGATGTGTTAAATATTTTTGCTGAAGCTATGAGAGACTTGGGTTGTGTTTGAAAACCAGTGACATGTCTGCAATGAAAGATTTTTAAGAAATTCAAATCTGGCAACAGTTGGTAGCTCTGCTCTGTGCCTTTAAAGTGTTTTTCAATGACCTTTATAAATTTTCCTCTTAAAATTTAGTTTATTTGATCAATCAGTTTCAACAATTCTACCTCAACAAGTAAGAATTACATATAAAGATAGTTCTTAGCACCAATTTTAAATGGAGATTTTAAAGATATCATTAATAAATAAGACTTAATGTCATTTAAATAACAGACATGCTGAATTTTCTAAATATGTTGTAAATAATCATTTAATGAAACTTGTGGAGGTGGTTAATGACGTCATTTGAGTGACTGGACTTAAATCCTGATTCTGGAAATTGATCTTTGATGGTAATGATAGGAGAATAATAGGGAAGTAAGACTGACTATGATCCACTTTTCCCTGATGGAGTTTTTATAGTGGTGAAGTATTACTGAGACATACAATCTTTTATGCCACTTCTATTAAGCACTGAAAATATGTACTGATTTTGTAGAACTCAGAAGGACTACAGTTTGGGGTCTCTCTATAAGATTGTAGAGGGAGTGGTTTGATGGAAAGTTCACAACTTGAGAGGTATATGTGCAACAAAATAGGGAAGAATTTTATGAGCATGGAAGCGACAGGGCAAGAGATGTGAATGTGGGAAGAAAAGGAAGAAAAAAGAAAAGAAAGAATGAATAAACTTCCTTGGCAAACAGATGAAACAACGGGTGGTCATAGAAGTCTGGGACTGTGGTTTGTTGAACAATGAAATGGACAATATGTGAACAATGAAAAGAAGATAGATAGATAGGTAGATAGACAGATAGATAGATAGATAGACAGACAGACAGACAGATAGATATAGGTAACAGAGACAAAACTGTTCTACAGACCAGTTTTCTGTGTTGTCTATTCTCTGACTCAACATTTCTAAATTTACTTCACAGGGTTGTGATAAAAATTAAATATCAATGTCAAGTGGAGAAGCAGTTACAAAAACCAGAACTCCCACTTTCTGCACCCCAAAAAGAATTTTGGTCCATACATCCAGAGGGGTAAATAATAGGGAAGGAAAACCAGAGGGTTCTGTACCTCCATTCCACCAAGACTCAAAGCATTTGACACTAAGAATATCTTTTTTTTTCTTGGAATAATTCTTTTTTAATTTTATTATTATTATTTTATAAAAAGGAAACACTGACAAAATCATAGGATAAGAGGGGTACAACTCCACACAGTTCCCACCACCAGAACTCTGTATCCCATCCTGTCCCCTGATAGCTTTCCTATTCTTTATCCCTCTGGGAGTATGGACCCAACATCATTGTGGGATGCAGAAGTTGGCAGGTCTGGCTTCTATAATTGCTTCCCCGCTGAACATGGGCATTGACAGGTCGATTCATACTCCCAGCCTGCCTCTCTCTTTCTCTAGTGGGGAAGGGCTGGGGAAGTGGAGCTCCAGGACATATTGGTGGGGTTGTCTGTCCAGGGAAGTGTGGTTGGCATTATTTAAGCATCTGGAACCTGGTGGCTGAAAAGAGAGTTAACATACAAAGCCAAGCAAATTGTTGATTAATCATGAACCTAAAGGCTGGGATAGTGCAGATAAAGAGTTGGGGGGGGGTCCTCCGTTTTGTAGATAGTTAATAGTCCTATTTTAGTTATTTTCCAAAGGGCCTGTGGCTATACTAGTTTTTTTTTTTTTTTCTCTCACCTGAGCCTGAAATCTGATATGCAAGTGGATCCAAGTTACTTTCTGGGGAAATGATGATGATGATGATGATGATGATGATGATGATGATGTCATGGCTGGAAAAAGGACCAGAAAGCTGGATCACGGAGTAACTCCCTAATATGGGAAAGGTGAATAAATATTGTTGACTGTAAACCCCATCGATTTGATGTGATCTGGGGCCCATATTCAGCATAGGAGCCTATGTAACCTCTGCATCTCTAAGCTCACATTCTGTGGTCATGAGTAGGAAAGTTCCAAGCTGCCCCAATATCAGGACCCATCTTCCTCAGGTGTAGCGTAGAGTATATTGTCCAATCTCCCTTCAGAGGATGGGACATTCTCTACTGTTGTTGATCTAAGTTGAGGGCAAGGTCCTATGGGGGCCCACAGAGGGGTCTATTTTGTTGTTCCTGATAGAGAGGTCATCTAATTTTTGATAAGGGCACCCAAACTATTAAATGAGAAAGGAGAGTCTCTTCAACAAATGGTGTTGGGAAAAGTGGGTTGAAAGGTGCAGAAAACTGAAAGTGAACCACTGTGTTTCACCACATACAAAAGTAATTCCAGATGAATCAAGGACTTTGATGTTAGACTAGACACTATTAAATATTTAGAGGAAAATATTATTAGAACTCTTTTCCATCTAAGTTTTATAGTCCCATTGCAAAGAAGACAAAAAGATAAACCAATGGGACTATATCAAATTGAAAAGCTTCTGCACAGCAAAAGAAACCACCACCCAAATAGACTCCTTACAGAATGGGAGATCTTTACATGCCATACATTAGACAAAAGTCTAACAACCAAAATATATAAAGAGCTCACCATAGGCAGAAATTGAAAAATAAGAACAGAAGGGAAAACAGAATTTGGACTGGAGTTGGTGCATTGCACCAATGGGGGTGGGGGAGAATGGTGGGAGGTTTCAGGTCCTGGAAAACAGAAGAGGACTTAGTGGGAGTTTGAATTGTTATATGGAAAACTGAGAAATGTTATACAAATACAAACTATTTTATTTTATTTTACTGCTGAGTACAAATGATTAATTCCCCAATAAAGAAATTAAAGAAAAGGAACAGAAATAAAAATAAAAAGATCACCAAATTCAGAGAAAAAAAACTTCATTCAAAAATGGGGAGAGGATATGAACAGAATATTCACTAAAGATGAGATCCAAAAGCCAAACAGACATATGAATAAATGCTCCTAATTAGAGAAATGCAAATAAAGACAACAATAAGATACCGCTTCACTCCTGTGAGAATGTCATCAGAAAGGATTGTAACAACAAAGGCTAGAGAGACTGTGGGAGTAAAGGAACCCTCCTGCATTGCTAGTGGGAATTTAAGCTGGTTCAAACCCTGTGGAGAGCAGTCTGAAGAACTCTCAGAAGGCTAGAAATGGATTTAGCCTGTGATGCTTTTTTTTTTTTTTTTTCTCCTGGGGATAAATACTAAAGAATCAAACTTACAGGAGTCGGGCGGTGGCGCAGTGGGTTAAGCGCACGTGGCGCAAAGCGCAGGGACTGGTAAGGATCCCGGTTCGAGCCCCCAGCTCCCCACCTGCAGGGGAGTCGCTTCACGGGCGGTGAAGCAGGTCTGCAGGTGTCTTTCTCTCCCCTCTCCCTCTGTCTTCCCCTTCTCTCTCCATTTCTCTCTGTCCTATCCAACAACAAAGCAACGTCAACAATGGCAATAATACCGCAACGAGGCTGCAACTAGGGCAACAAAAAGGGGAAAAAATGGCCTCCAGGAGCAGTGGATTCATGGTGCAGGCACCGAGCCCAGCAATAACCCTGGAGGAAGAAAAAAAAAAAGAATCGAACTTACCCATCCAAAAATATGTGTTTATCTATGTTCATAGCAGCACAATTTGTAATTTCCAAAACCTTTAAGCAACTTACGTGTTCTTTTTTTTTTATTTATTCCCTTTTGTTGCCCTTGTTGTTGTATTGTTGTAGTTATTGTTGTTGTTATTGATGTTGTCATTGTTGGATAGGACAGAGAGAAATGGAGAGAGGAATGGAAGACAGAGAGGGGGAGAGAAAGATAGAAACCTACAGACCTGCTTTACCGCCTGTGAAGCAACTTCCTTCTAGGTAGGGAGCCGGGGGCTCCAACGGGGATCCTTATGCTGGTCCTTGCGCTTTGCGCCACATGCACTTAACCCGCTGCCCTACCGCCCAACTCCACAACTTATGTATTCTACAACAGATGAGTGGCTGAGAAAGTTGTGGTATATATACACACTGGAATACTATTCAGCTATAAAGAATGATGAAGTCAAGAAATAGGAGGAAGAGGTTAAGAGGGTTCTGAACTTCCGACTCTATCAGGATCCAGAGAGAAAGAGGAGGAAAAAGGGAGGGACATTTGGATGTAGTAATAGTTTCATGAGTGGCTTGGAGGGGAAGAGATGACTGGACCTGGCAGAAAAAGGGGGGCAATTATGTACAAATGTAGACAGATAATTGTAGAGATGACAGTTAACCCATGTCTGCAACCTTGGGAGAACTGGTGGCTTGCAATGGAGGGATTGGGGATTCAGAGCTCTGGTGGTGGGAATGGTGTGGAATTATACCCTGTTCACATGTCATTTTGTATATCAGTATTAAATCACTAATACTTTTATAAAATTTTTAAAAAAGAATGATAAATTCACCTTTTTTTTTTTTAACCTCAACTTGGATGGAACTTGAAGGAATCATATTAACTGAGGCCAGAAAGAGAAAGATGAATATGTTATGATCCTACTCATGGAAAAAAGTTTAGAAGTAGGTCCAGAAAGGGAAAACACAAAGTAGAACTTGGACTGGGTTTGACGTATTACACCAAAGTAAATGGTACATGATGGTGGATGAGGATCTAGGTTGCGGATAAGTGAGTTTTTCAGAAAACTGGGCAGTTTTATTATTATTATTATTGATTTAATCATGATTGACAAGACCGTAGGGTAAGAGGGATACAATTTCACACAGTTCCCACAACCAGAGTTCCATCTCCATCTCCTTTGTTGGAAGCTTTCCTATTCTTTATCTCTGTGGGAGCATAGACCCAGGATTATTATGGTGTGCAGAAGGTGGAAGGTCTGGCTTCTCTAGTTGCTTTTCCACTGGACATGAGTGTTGACAGGTCAATCCAAAACTGAGCAATTTTATACATGTATCAACAATAGCATTTAGTGCAAACCATTAATGGCCCCAGTTAAAAAAAATAAGATATACCTGAAAAAGTGTTATAGTATGAATTACATCCTCTCCCAAATTCATGTGTTGACATCCTAACCCTCAGTATAATTGTAGTTGAAGACAGAATCTTTAAAAAGTTGATTAAATTAAAGTAAGGTAAAAAGATCACTCTAATTTGGTATGACTCCAGTGCATGTAAGAGGAAATTTGGATATAGAGGAACGACTATATGTTGTTTTCGCCGGGCTATGTTGTTTTCACCGGGCTGGCTTCACGAGCAGATAACAGACGACCAGGGACTCATGGTTGAGCTGTACGCAGTATCTCTTTATTCATGCAGGACGCAATCTATACCAAGCTAAGATAAACTAAACTACTACAATCTTGTCCTTATAAATATACTAGCCCAGTAGGGTGGGAACAGGATGCGACGCAGAGAGGGTGGAGAGAAAAGTGACTGGTGAAAATCAGGGTATGACAAGGAGAGGGGGCAGAGCAAAAACATATCATGAACCAGTGGGGATTGAACCAATGCCCTGGAGGGAGGGTGGTGCTTGTTAACAGCGGTTATGTAAATAGAATGAAGTGGTTATGTAAATAGAATACAGTGGTTATGTAAATAGAATACAGTGTTAAGCAGGGGGTATTAAACCAATGAAACAGAAGGGGTCTCATGCATACCAACAATTATAGGGGGTTGTCATCTACAAGTCATGAAGAGAAATCTCAGAAGACACTAACCATGCCATCACCTGGATCTTGGATGTCTAGACTTCAGAACTAAATAAGTTTCTTTCACTTAATCTACCTAGTTTGTGGTGCTTCTATATAACACCCTAGCAAATTAATATAGAGTGTGGGTCTCAAGAGGAAATAGTTGATTAGAAGGCTTACTGTACTATTTTAATTTGGATTAAGTAAAAATAAAAGCAAAGAGAAATATACTCTTTAAGTCTGATATTTGTTTCATTCTTTTTCTTAATAACTATATACTTTGCAAAGTGAACTTTTGAAAGGGAGATTTGAAAAATGACTTCCTAATTTTGACTCCTGAACATAATCATAAGCATACTTTGGAATTTTCTTTATGGCAGGCTAATTTCCAAAGTAATGCATCTTCTTTTTTTTTTTTTTTTAAAAAAAAAAAACTTTCCTTTTTAATTTTTTTTTTATTTAAGAAAGTATTAATTAACAAAACCATAGGGTAGGAGAGGTGGCAGTCGTTGACTATGTGGGTCATAGTCTGTCTGGAGCTGCAGGGGCAGTTCGGGTTGTCTCTGGCTCCCCAGCGATGGAACATAGTGGCGCACCGGCCATGGCCTGTTCGATAGAGATTGAGGAGGGCCCAATCAACTGCCACCTCTCCAGATTCAAAGGAGGTCTCGAAACTTTACATCAGGCTCAACCTGACGCTGTTGACTGGCTATGGAAGAAGGGCAAATGCTAGAAGAAGAAGAAGAAGAAGGAGAAGGAGAAGGAGAAGGAGAAGGAGAAGGAGAAGGAGAAGAAGAAGAAGAAGAAGAAGTAGAAGTAGAAGTAGAAGTAGAAGAAGAAGAAGAAGAAGAATAGGGTAGGAGGGGTACAATTCCACACAATTCCCACCACCCATTCTCCATATCCCACCCTCTCCCCTGATAGCTTTCCCATTCTCTATCCCTCTGGGAGCATGGACCCAGGGTCATTGTGGGTTGCAGAAGGTAGAAGGTCTGGCTTCTGTAATTGCTTCCCCGCTGAACATGGGCGTTGACTGGTTGGTCCATACTCCCAGTCTGCCTCTCTCTTTCCCTAGTAGGATGGGTCTCTGGGGAAGCAGAGCTCCAGGACACATTGGTGGGGTCTTCAGTCCAGGGAAGCTTGGCTGGCATCCTGATGACATCTGGAACCTGGTGACTGAAAAGAGAGTTAACATACGAAGTCAAACAAGTGTTGAGCAATCATGGACCCAAAGCTTGGAATAGTGGAGAAAAATTTAGGGGGATACACACTGCAAACTCTAGTGTACTTCTGCTTTCAGGTATATATTTTGCAGTAGGTTACGGATACGTGTGAACATATACTTTCTCTCACAGAAACTGGTGTATATCTAGGTTTTGGGACTTTGTTAGAAAGTGAACCACCTGAGATGGAATTAGAGTATACTATGAAAGGAAAGGTCTCACCTGAGTAATGAAGCTGAAGGGTTGTCATTCCACACGTGTAGTCTCTGGACACAGTCTGAAGTGAAGCATGTTGAGGTGGCAATCACTGTGTTGGTTAGGTTGTGATTGGCAGATGCAATATTATTTGATATGGATTGGGAGAGGCATACGGGAAAGTGGGCCCTATCGAATGGTTCCAGGACTGGGGGAAGTAGAGGCTCTATAGTGGAGATATGAGGTTCCTGCTGTCTTAGGGTTCAAAAAGACAATCGATAGTTAATGTTATCACATTATTTGGTAATTGGGTTAAATTTGAAAAGTCCTTTTGTTAGGGTTTGCTGTACAGTACCCAATATCTTGTATATAGCTGTGCTATTGGTTGCTTCTGATCTACTTGGTCTAGGCTTTTGAGAGAGTCTGCATATCAATTACACTGCATATACTGAGAAAAGATTCAGTTTGTGTTTTGAAAAACTTTGACACATACAATTAATTTTCCTCCTCTCATATTAATTAACTAGTGATGTATATGACTACATTTTACTAGGAGTGTACATAAACACCATTCCCACCACCAAAAGACTGTGACCCATCCCTCCCACCCACTCCCACCCCCCACTGGCCCAGGAAGCTGCATGTCTACCCCTCACCACAGGGTTTTTACTTTGGTGCCCTACTTACAATTTGGTCAGGTCCTGCTTTTAGTTTCCCTTTCAGATCTTCTTTCTCAACTTCTGTTGATGAGTGGGATCATCCCATACTCATCTTTTATCTTTCTGACTTAGTTCACTTAACATAATTCCTTCTAGCTCTGTCCAAGATGGGTCAGAAAAGGTGGGTTCATTGTTCTTGATAGCTGCATAGTATTCCATTGTGTATATATACCACAGCTTTCTCAGCCACTCATCTGTTGTTGGGCACCTGGGTTGCTTCCAGGTTTTAGCTATTATGAATTGTGCTGCTATGAACATAGGTGTACACACCTCGTTTTGGTTGGGTGTTATGGAGTCCTTGGGGTATAACCCCAGGAGAGGAATTACTGGATCATATGGAAGGTCCATGTCTAGCCTTCTGAGAGTTTTCCAGACTGCTCTCCACAGAGACTGTACCAATTTACATTCCCACCAGCAATGTAAAAGGGTTCCTCTGTCCCCACATCCTCTCCAGCATTTATTGCTACTGTCCTTTTTGATGTATGCCATTCTTACAGGAGTGAGGTGGTATCTTAGTGTTGTCTTAATTTGCATTTCTCTGACAATCAGTGACATAGAGCAGTTTTTCATATGTTTGTTAGCCTTTTGGATCTCCTCTGTAGTGAATGTTTTGTTCATATCCTCTGCCCATTTTTCGATGGGGTCATTTGCTTTTTTGGTGCTAAGTTTGCTGAGCTCTTTATATATTTTAGTGATTAGTTTCTTGTCTGATGTCTGGCATGTGAAAATCTTCTCCCATTCTGTGAGGGGTCTCTCTGTTTGTTTAATAGTTTCTTTGGATGTGCAGAAGCTTTTAAATTTGATATAGTCCCATTGGTTTGTTTCTGCTTTAGTCATCCTTGCAATTGGGTTTGATTCATCAAAGATGTCCTTGAGGTGTAGGTGGGAAACTGTTTTACCAATGTTTTCCACTAAGTATTTGATTGTTTCTGGTCTGACATCTAGGTCTTTGATCCATTTGGAGTTGATTTTTGTTTCTGGTGAGATAAAGAGGTTCAATTTCATTCTTCTGCATCTTACAACCCAGTTTTCCCAGCACCATTTATTGAAGAGAGACTCCTTCTTCCATTTAATCCTTTGGACCCCCTTATCAAAGATTAGATGTCCGTAGGTGTGGGGATTTATTTCTGGGCTTTCAATTCTGTTCCACTGGTCTGTGTGCCTATTTTTGTTCCAGTACCATGCTGTTTTGATGATGATGGCTTTATAATATAGTTTAAGGTCTGGGAGTGTGATGCCTCCATTCCTGTTTCTTTTCCTCAAGATGGTTTTGGCAATTCTAGGTGTTTTCAGGTTCCAGATAAATGATTGTAGTGTTTGTTCTATTCTCTTAAAGAAGCTTGGTGGAACTTTGATGGGTATTGCATTAAATTTGTATATGGCTCTGGGGAGAATATTCATTTTGATGATATTTATTCTTCCAATCCATGAGCATGGGGTATCTTTCCATTTCTTGGTATCTGTTTCTATTTCTTTGAGTAGCGACTCATAGTTTTCAGTATATAAGTGTTTCACTACTTTGGTCAACTTTATTCCTAGGTATTTTATTGATTTTGCTGAAATAGTAAATGGGAGTGATTACTGGATGTCTTCTTCTTCAGATTTAGTGTTTGCATAAAGAAATGCCACTGATTTTGGAACATTGATTTTGTAGCCTGATACCTTGCTATATTGCCTAATAACTTCCAGTAATTTTCTGCTGGATTCTTTAGGTTTTTCTATGTATACTATCATATCATCTGCAAATAGTGAGAGCTTGATTTCTTCCCTTCCAATCTGTATTCCTTTGATTTCTTTCTCTTGCCTGATTGCTATGGCAAGAACTTCCAATACTATGTTGAAGAGTAACGGTGACAGTGGACAGCCCTGTCTAGTCCCCAATCTGAGGGGGAATGCTTTCAGCTTATGTCCATTGAGTATGATGTTGGCTGTAGGTTTGCTATATATAGACTCCACTATCTTGAGGAATTTTCCATCTGTTCCCTTTTTTGTAGAGTTTTGAGCATGAATGGGTGTTGGATTTTGTCAAAGGCTTTCTCTGCATCTGTTGAGATAATCATGTGGTTTTTGGCTTTGCTTTTATTGATGTGGTGAATGACATTGATTGACTTACGGATTTTGAACCAGCCTTGCATTCCTGGGATGAATCCCACTTGGTCGTGATGAACAATCTTTTTGATATGTTGCTGTATCCGGTTGGCCAAGATCTTGTTTAATATTTTGGCATCTATGTTCAGCAAAGATATTGCTGTGTAGTTTTCCTTCTTTGTTCTATCCCTATCAGCTTTTGGTATGAGGGTGATGTTGGCTTCATAGAAGGTGGAAGGGAGTATACCTGTTTCTTCAATCTTATGGAAAGGCTTGAGAAGTATGGGTACTAACTGTTTCCTGAAAGTTTTGTAGAATTCGTTTGTGAAGCCATCTGGTCCAGGACTTTTGTTGTTGGGGAGGTTCTTAATAACGGTTTCAATTTCTTTGTCTGTGATTGGTGCATTTAGATTTTGTAGTTCTTCTTGGTTCAGTTTTGGAAGGGCATATGTTTCTAGGAATTGTTCCATTTCTTCCAGATTCTCCAGCTTGGTGGCATATAGTTCTTTATAGAAGTTTCGCATGATTATCTGGATTTCTGTGGCGTCAGTTGTGATATCTCCTCCATTGTTTACAATTCTATTAGTTTGAGTCTTCTCTCTTTTTTCTTTGGTGAGTCTGGCTAGGGATTTGTCAATTTTGTTTAATCTTTCAAAGAGCCAACATTTGGCTTCATTGATCTTTTGTATGGGTCTCTTATTTTCGATGTTGTTGATTTCTGCTCTAACTTTAGTGATTTCTGTCCTTCTGGATGCTTTAGGGTTCCTTTGTTCCTCTTCTTCAAAGTCCTTGATGTGTGCAGTAAGGTCGTTCATTTGAGCTTCTTCTTGGTGTTTAATATGTGATTGTATGGCTATAAGTTTCCCTCTCAGTACTGCTTTAGCTGTGTCCCAAATATTTTGATAGGTTGTGTCTTCATTTTCATTTGTTTACAGTAACATTTGAATTTCCTGCTTGAGTGAGTCTCTGACCCAGTGGTTCTTAAGGAGTATGTTGTTTAATTTCCAAATTCTGTGACTTTTAATAATTGTCTGTCTATAGTTAAATGTTAGTTTTACTCCACTGTGGTCTGAGAAGATACTTGGGATTATTTCAATGCTCTTGAATTTATTGATGCTGTCTTTGTGGCCTAACATGTGGTCTATCTTTGAGTATGTGTTATGTGGATTTGAAAAGAAGGTGTATTCCAGTTTTTTGTGGTGAAGGACTCTGAAAATGTCCAAGAGGTATAGTCTGTCAATCTCTTCATTCAATTCTCTTGTATCTTTGTTGGTTCTCTGCTTTGTTGATCTAAGTGTGAGAGTGGGGTATTGAAGTCTCCCACTATTATTGTATTACTATTGATGTATTTTTGAAATTCTTTCAGTAAGTGACGTATTTAGATGGTACCTTATTGGGTGCATAGATGTTAATGATTGTTAAGTCTTCTTGTCTGATTGATCCTCTAATAATTATGTAATGTCCTTGCCTATCTTTTATTACTTTATTTAATTTAAAATCTATTGTGTCTGATATGAGAATGGCTGTTCCTGCCCTTTTTTGTGGTCCGTTAGCCTCTATGATAGTTTTCGATCCTTTCACTTTAAGTCTGTGTTTATCTTGTTGCAACAGATGGGATTCTTGCAAGCAGCATATGGTTGGATTATGTTTTCTGATCCATCCCCCGACTCTGTGCCTTTTAATGGATGAGTTTAAGCCATTGACATTTATTGATATTATGGATTTAATGTAGTGCCATTGTTCAAAAAAAACATTTTTTTTGTTTGTTCTGATATATTGCCAGTATTGTAGTGATGTTCTTGTTTATAAGAGGTCTTTTAGAACCTCTTTCAGGGCCGGTTTGGTGATGGTTGCTTCCTTTAACTGTTGTTTGTCTAAGAAGGTTTTGATTCCTCCATCTAGTTTGAATGAAAGTCTAGCAGGATATATTATCCTTGGTTGAAACCCTTTTTCCTTCAGGGCTCGATAGATATCTTGCTATTCTCTTCTGTCTTTTAGAGTTTGAGTGGAGAAGTATGCAGATAATCTTATGGGTTTTCCCTTGTATGTGACTTTTTGTTTCTCTCTTGCAGCCTTTAGGATCCTTTCTTTATCCTTACTTCTTCTCATTGTGACTATGATGTGTCTTGGTGTCTTCAGGTCTGGGTTGATTCTGTTTGGGACTCTCTGGGCCTCTTGAATCTTGATGTCCTTTCTGTTATTCAGGTCTGGGAAGTTTTCTTCTATTATTTCCTCTAGAATGTTTGATTCCCCTTCCTCTCTTTCTTCCTCTGGCAGGCCAATTATACAAATGTTACTTCTTTTGAGATCATCCCATATGTCTCTGTTGTTGTTTTCAGTGTCTCTCAATCTCTTTTTGAGCTCTTTCACCTCTTTCTTCATTTTCTCTAGCTCATCCTCTGTCTGACTAATTCTGTTTTCTGCTTCTGTTAGTCTGCTTTCCCTTGCCTCAGCTTCTTTCTTCATTACAGCTATTTCAGCTTTCAGTTCTCTAATTGCCTCAAGATAATCAGTATTTTCCTTGGGGGTCTCGACTGTTGTTTCCTTAATAGTGCCATTCCTTTTCTCCAATGTTGTTTTCATTTCTGTGTTTAATAAGTTTATTATTGCTTGCATACTTTTCTTATCTATGGTTACTTCTGACTGATTTTTAGTTTCTTCTGGGCTCTTGTCTTCATTCATTGGAGTAGCAGTTTTATTTGTTTTTGATCCACCCATTTTTTATTTATGTTTCTTTTTTTTATGCTCTGTTGTTCCTCAGTTGTTGTGTCTTGAGTACAAGCAACACTGTACTAAATACCTTTATGACAATTACACTCACCAACCTCAGCAATTACAGTAGCAACTGAAGCAAGTATTGAAGCAATTTAATCACTACCAGTTAGCCAAACAATTTCTCCAGCCCATGAAAGAATAGTAACCAAATCCCAGTTCAGAAGAAAGAGAAAAAAAAAAAAGAAGGGATAGCAAGAATAGACAGTTATGCAAGTCTACTATCCACTGTATATTCTAGGGGTAACAAGAGGGGAAAGGGAACTAGAGCAGAGATACACACATAGAGAGACCACTCTGAATCAGAATAATCAAAATTATTCCCAAGTGTGTATCAATGAATTCAAAAAAGCACACTGTTTGGTGGTGTGGGGGCTGGGGCCTGTAGCTTTGGGAGCTGTAGGATTAAGGAAGAAAGGATGACAAGAATGGGAAAAAGAATAAAAAAAGAAAGAGAGAGAAAAGAAAAAGATAAGAAAAAGAACAGTCATAAAAGAACGGTGAAAGGAGAGTATTTTTAATTAATTAATTTATTTTTAACTATTTAATTAGCTATGCGGGTTAAGGTCAGGGGGGTTGGATACTTAGAAAGAAAAAAGGCCAGAGGTTCCAGAAGGGTATAGACTTAGAATGAATGATACTCCCTGGTGGGACAGGAATTTGGTAAAGATAGAAGCTCAGCATGGGATTCTGCTAGGAGCTGGTCCCCAGGGACTAGGGACTGGTTAGGGGTGGGCAGTGGGGGAGCATTGTGCTTAATAATTAAAAGGAAAAAAAATTTTTGTTCCCTTTTTTTATACTGTAATTCTTAACCCTAAGCCAAATTAAGTTATAGTCACCTCCTTGGTGTCACCGCTAGGACCCCTTATTGACTGGCCTAATAAAGGCAGAAAATACTACCATTTCCAGAAGATGTGATCAGAGCTCAAGCCACTAGCAGCTTCTCAGTCTGCCATCTTCCGGGAACCCCGCCCTTTTTAATTTTTTTATCTTTATTTATTGGATAGAATCAGAAATCGAGAGAGGGAAGAGGGTGGTAGAGGGGAGAGAGACAGAGACACCCCTGCAGCACTGCTTTACCATTTACAAAGCTTTCTTCCAGAAAGTGGGGACTGGGGGCTTGAACCCTGGCCCTTGCACATTGTAACATGTGCATTCAACCAGGTATGCCACCAACCGCCCCCCCCCAAAGTAGTACATCTTTATTCATCTTGATTGACTATATTAGAAAGCCAGATGAAAGTTTTGCCCAGGAAATACTTTGAGAACTATAAGTAAGGGAATACATCAAATTAGAACTCTCAGTATGGATTTGTGACTCAATGTCTTTTTTGTACATTTTAAAAAATTATTTCCTATGGATTTTTATAGTCAGAGAAAGGAAATATACGTAAGTATGCAAAATGCCTTTAGCAGATATATGTAAGTTACACTAAGTCCTTTTGGGTATTGTTTAATTGGGCTTGTAAATGCCTAGTTATTTTGTTTTAAAAAAAAACACAACAACCTTAAACATGACATGTTTATGATGAGCTATCACTCCCAATAAGTCCTTAAATGTTCCCCGTAACATGAGAACATAAGCCTCACTCTTTTGCTTTCCAGGACCCATCACACTGCTGGCACTCCATGAATGTCAACTTCCAAGCATCAGATATAGATATCAAAGACTGCTGCTGGTGCAAAACCAAAGAATAGCACAGCTAGATTCAAAGGATTTATTTCTTTGAGCTGCCAAAGCTAGTATTGTCAGTAAAATGTAGTTACTATAGACTGATGTCAAACAAAGCCAAGTGGCAAGCACAGAAACCTAAAATATTAAGTGAAACAACAGCTTCCTGATTAAGCTGGAACTCTGAGAATTGGGTTTGGAGGCCCTTGGAGCAGTCTACCCTGTGAAGGGCTGAAATAAATATACTGGAAGGAAATAAAGGTTGCTCTCTCCCACAATGATCCTGAGTCCATACTCCCAGAGGGATAAAGAATAGGAAAGCTTTCAAGGGATGGGATGGGATATGGAGTTCTGGTGGTGGGAATTGTGTAGAATTGTACCCCTCTTGTCATATGGACTTAATATTTCCATTTTATAAAAAAAATAAAAAGCTGCTCTCTCAGTCAGTAACTTTCCCAAACAATATAGAATGATGTAACTTTGGGTTTTGACCTCTGCTGTTGCATATAAATTGGCTATTTAATACGTTAGTGTTACATTATTATATGATATTTTAACTACCTGCCTCTCATACATCCAAACCCAGCATCCTTGGAGATCCAAATTTATTAGAACTGAAAGCACAGGGTAGTAAGTGCTTGTGTGTCCTTCTCAATCCAAGTAATAATAATAATTTCTTCATCCATTGCTTTCAGTGATAATAGCATGAGGCTTATCTTGTTCCAAATAAGCTAGGGAGAGAGAAGTGAGATAAACCTTCTCTACTTTTCCCCCTCCTACAACAGTTATGTGAGAGAAAAACCAGCAGAAGGCACTAAGCTTCCACAGTTTTTAAAGTCTTTGCTGCTGGGCTAATTATAGAATAAGCAGGGTTGCCACTGAGAAAGAAAGATTGGCAATAGCTTACTTAACCCACAAGACTGTTTTTTTCACTGTCAATTCCAGGCACAGCACATAGTGGCTTTACATGGGTCTAGAACAGCAGGACCATCTGCTAAGACTTGTCTAGTATAGATCCCTAAGCTCTAGGTGGTTTCAGTTTAGCTACAAAAGAAGTCTTTGGAGAAGTGTGCTGACTTTTGCAGGATCATTCTCAACATGGTGAAATTTAAGGCAAAAAGACTGGATGATTCAGATCAATACCAAATATGTTCTTATCATTGAATATCTATTACAAACTTACTGTATTTCAAGTTGTAAACTAAATACTTTAAATTTAGTGGGGTTTTTTGTTTGTTTGTTTGTTTAGTCATCTCAGCTACTTTATGTGGTAAACATTACTATATTTTCACTTTCAGATTAGATAGCAAAGAAGACTAAGAAATTTTCCTAAAGTTACATAGCAACTAAACACTTCAAACCAGATTTGCAGCCATCTCAGTCTAGGTCAGAATCTTATATACTCTTTCTACCAAATCCTTAAATTCACTGAATCATCAATTTCCACTAAATCATTCAGCCCAAAAGCAAACACAGGAAGGACTATGAGAAAGTCTGAAGGCAAGTTGCTTATTATTTCATCCTGAGGTGGAAAATACAAACGGCTGGTAACTATTATCCTTACCCTCCAAGAGCCTAGATTGTCAATCCGTGATCTTTCTCATCAGTTCTGTTGTTAACTGTTTAGCCTCATACAAAAGTAAAGCAGTAAAATTTACCCGGGTTGCATCCAGTTGCTGAGCTTACTTTTAATTTTCTAAACTCGAACATATATCAGATGTTAGTAATTATTGCTACAATGATTGTGCTAATATCACATACTGAAAATAGTGAAAATTACATTTAGATTTTATTTTTTAAATACTTGCTATTGCCTCTGGTTTATAAGATGAGCAAGGTAAATTTGCCTCTGATTTATCAATGATAAAATTGGTCTCCTGGTTTATCAACTAGAGTTTTATCAAAGGGAACAATAAATCAGGATCCATGGAATTTTAAGAAAAAGAAAAAGGAAACTTTTAATTGGGTGAGGAAAAGTAGAATTTGAGTTATAACCACTTCCACGGGCCGTTTATGAGCTCAAGGTCATTAACATCTATCCCCAGGTTCCTAAGCAGGAAGCAGGAAAGGCAACAAACCAGACAAATTTCTGAGTCCCCTTTGAACTTTATAGAAGGGCGCTTTGTAAATCTTAGGAAAATGGATTTATATTATAATTTGTGTAGAGTGACTACATTAAAAACTCTTTTGAAGGTAGGGTCTGCTTGATATACTACCATGTAGAAAATCACTTCTCTAACTCCCCCTGTCAACTAGCACAGCCATTCATTCTGCATACATTAATTTTCTGTTGTCCCTGGTTTCTTCTCCACACCCTTTCATTTAGACTTAGACTAAAAATATCAAGAAATACACTACAAAAGGGAAAGACCTAGGAACAGGAAGACTAAAAAGCAGGAAATAATAATCTAATCCTTTGTCATGAAATGGAATGGATACGCATCCAACAATTAACTAAACAAGAGTTTAATTAGCCATGCAGGGTCAAGAAGTAATTGCAGATCGGCTTTCTGTGCTGAGGAATATATTGTATGTGTTCATTTAAAAAAATGCATTCCAAGTCCTTAGAGCTGTATGTTTTTTTCTCTTTTTGTAATAATGATATGCTTTCAGTAGTATGTCATTTTCTTTCCCCTTGTAGAGAGATAACATGCAATTAGGGAATGATGTCAGCCTATAACATTTTGGTGTAAGATTTTGGTCACACCAAAATACTGGGCTCTTTAACAAAGCTGGCAGACATCTTTTGGCAGCAGCTGCTTGCCATGTGATTTAAAACTTCCTGTCACTATAATTGATGTGTTTTTATTCTTTCCATTTCCTGAAGCATGATCAGAATTAAAATTGCTGTTGGAATTTCCTGTCAAAGCAACTAATTTATTTGCTGAGCTCTGCACTTTGATTGGACATCGCCTTCAGCAACAGTCAGGTGGAGATTGTTGGGAATTATCCTCTATGCAGGTTTGATGGCCATGCACACAACATCTGCAAATATACACAGATTGTCCATCATGTAGTAAACTTGTCCTAATGAAAACTCCACATGCAAAATGTTAATAATTTGAAAATCAAACTTGCACACCTGCTGGGGTCTCTGAGTTTTGTGTTAATTTAGGAAATCTGATAAGAGTTTTCAACTGACTGTCGCACATTTGAATTTCGAATCTGATTCTAAAACCCCACTGGACTGTTTATCTGTCTCTGGTTTTTCAATGACTGGAAATTCTGAAATTTTCTTTTAATTAATATTTTATTTTATATGATAGGACAGAATAAAATTAAGAGGGGAAGAAGATATAGAGAAAGAGAGAGAAGTAGTCAGGCAGTGGTGCATCTGGGTAAGCTCACATAGTACTAAGCTCAAGAACCAGTTCAAAATCTGGGTTTGAGCCCTTGGCTCCCCACCTGTGGGGGGAGGAGGGGTAATTCAGAAGTGGTGAAGTAGGTCTTCAGGTTTCTATCTTTTACTTCTCTTTCTATCCCCCCTTATCAATTTCTTTATGTCCAATCCAATAAAATGGAGCAGAAAAAATGTCCACTAGGATCAGTGGATTCTTAGTGCCGGCACCCAAGCCCAAGCAAGTAAAAAATTTTTTAAAAGAGGGATGGGAAGAGAGATTTGCAATACTGCTTCACCACTTATGAATCTCCCATGCTTCAAGTAAGGACAGGGGGCTTGAACTTGGGTCCTTGTACATGGTAACATGTGCAGTCAACCAGATGCTCCACGACCTAGCCCTCCAAATTCTGAATTTTTCCAAGCTTATTTCCTTCTACTTTCTGTACTTCATGTGGTATTTTCTTGTAATTTATTGGAGTAGTTGTGAATGAAATATGAGTGGTTTTGAACTAGGCACATATTCACAGACCTGTGGACAAAAACAGCCCCAAGAACTTAGGGTATGATAAATGGAAAAATCTACATTCTGCTTTATTATTTTGCTTTCTGTCTGAAATAAAAATCCATGAAATTACTGCTCTCTTCAAAAGAAAAAATCATGACCTTTCTCAATCTGCATTTACACAGAAATCAATATATCATTGCTTCTTAATTGAGAATTTGTCTTTTTTAAATGACTATTTTCACAGTAAGAAAGGATTTTTTAAAAAAGTATGGATTTGAATAATTTGGTTAGATTCAATCCCTGAACAACAAGAACTATTTTTGCTTATCCCAGTGATTAAGTCTTAAGATGTCTTATTGCAAATAGAAACCTCCTAAGCAAAGTGCTACAAACTCTCTTCTAAACCCACAAAGCAATCTACATTATTTTAAAAACAACTTCTTATCAAAAACTAATCTTGTGATTAATATGCATGCTGTAGTCCCAAAGTAAAGGTAGCCTTTTGCTTTTGAGATTCTTTAAGCACTATAAAAAATACATTTTATTTTACAACAATGTAAACTTTGAGTTGGAGACTTTGTTTTATTCACTGCTTACCTCTGTCACCTAGGACAGTGTTATGCAAATTAAAGATGATTGATAGTTATTAAAAATAAATAAATGGGGCAAGGATAGTTAACATGATGGTTATGCAAAGAGACTTTCATGCCTGATGCTCTGAAGTCCCAGGTACAATTCCCTATACCACCATAAGCCAGAGTTGAGCAGTGCTCTGGTTAAAAATGTTTATGGGAGTCGGGCAGTAGCACAGCAGGTTAAGCACAGATGGCGCAAAGCTCAAGGACTGGTGGAAGGAACCAGTTCGAGCCCTGGCTCCCCACCTGCAGGGGAGTTACTTCACAAGTGGTGAAGCAGGTCTACAGGTGTCTATCTTTCTCTCCCCCTCTCTGTCTTCCCCTCCTCTTTCCATTTCTCTCTGCCCTATTCAACAACAACAACATCAATAATTACAACAATAAAGCAACAAAAGGGAATAAATAAATATTAAAAATTAAAAAATTAAATCATATATATACACACACATATATATATATATATATATATATATGAATGGACTTTTGTAAACTTCTAAAATATCAAACCAGAGGTAAGGAGATAGAGTTATGTCTGGAAAGAGAGTTTGAAAGTACAACAAACCTTTCTCTGAACAAGGGATTCTATACCTACTTATATATTAAAAATCACCTCAGAAGCTTTAAAGGTTAAAAACTGATGGGCCAGAGAGATAACTCACCTGTTATTTTGCATGCTTTGCTATACATACAGTCCAGGTTTGAGTTATAGCTCTACATGTTAGATACTATGGCACTGGAGGGAGCTGTTGTTCTATGGCGTCTCTACATACATTTATCTCTATCTGAGTAAAATATGTAGCCCAGGATGGTGAAATTGTATTGTCATGAGGTGTAAGCTTAATAGACTAACAACTACAACAACGTAACAAGAATTTAAATGTAGCCTAGAACTCTGTTGGGGACCTTAAATCAGAATCTTCTGTTGCCCATTCTTGAGCTGCAGTGATGTGAAAGTCATAAGTGAGGCTCTCCACATGCCTTTGAGAATAAATTGTAAGCCCATTCCACTTCAAACTGCTAAGTTGACCTGTTCATCCCATCCAGCCAGAAATTATCCACCAAATTTTTTCTTTGTTAATTTGAGCCTCTCAGTATTTTACGAAATAGAGATGAGAAGCAAAACCCATTCCCTAAGTACATTGTGGGAAGAAACTACCAACCAATTGAAAAGCACAAGTAAGTGTAACCCTCTCTGTGGTAGTCCTAGAAACCACCATTTTTATTCAGGGTTAGAATAGACAGGCTGAGTATGGATCGACCTGTCAATGCCCATGTTCAACGGGGAAGCAATTACAGAAGGCAGACCTTCCACCTTCTGCACCCTATAATGACCCTGGGTCCTTACTCCCAGAGGGATAAAGAATAGGAAAGCTATCAGGGGCCAGGATGGGATACAGAGTTCTGGTGGTGGGAATTGTGTGGAGTTGTACCCCTCTTATCCTATGATTTTGTCAGTGTTTCCTTTTTATGAATAAAAAATAAGAAAAGAATACTCGATGTGTGGTCTGGGAGGGAAGGAGGCTCACAAAAGTAGAAATCTTTTTTTTGTTTTTATAATAGAGTACTATGAATATTGTATTTTTAAAATAAATCCACCCCCCCAATTTCTAGCTCCTCTTTGTTATCTGATCTCTGTACTACTCTCTATTCTCTCCTTGTTATATAAAAAAAAATCTCTGACCATCTGGCAAAAGTAAATAAATAAAAGATTTAAAAAAATAAATGCAGGTAAATGATATACTTATCATGTAAGGGTTCAACTTTAATGTGGACAAATATATATATATATATATTCCATGAAGCACATAATTTTCCCCTAGGAAGATTTGGAAAGAATATGCCTATTTATTTATTTTACCTTCTCTGAGCACAAGCTTGGGGAATTCGTCTATAAGAATGCCAATAGCTAGGCATGTATTGGGAGACCCATCCTTCCTTATTTCCAGTAGTGCTCTGTAGCTCAGGTTCAGTATAGCACTGGAAAGAAGTACTAGTTTGTATTTTTCTTCATATTTCCCTTCCCTTCTAATTCTTATTTCCTTCTTATGACATTCTGCTGTTCTTTGCCACAAGCCATTGCAAAACAACCCATACAAGAATTTTTCCTCCTTCTTGGCTAACTTAGAAGACTGTTTGGAAACTTCAAAGCCACATCTCCAGGGAGCAGTAGCTTTATTAATATAATAATCACCATCATCATGGACCAGTTACAATACACACATTACTTTAGAAAGCAAAATAAGGACAACCTGGGGTTTTCTAGAGAAGCTGAACTTGAGGTTAGTTGTGTACAGTTAAATGAAGAGTCAAGCTGAGGTCATTGCAAAGGAGATTTGGAATTGGAATTCTGTGTGGAAAAAATGTTTGCCCCATGAAAGTTATCCACACACCATAAGAACTCATTTTGAATGATATCAGAACGGAAATACAAGGGCCTGATCCTTCAAACAGATAGACTTTTTTTTTCAAAGTTTTGGTTTATTTGGAAAGAAGGTTCTATGGCATTTAATCATTGTCATTCACCACTATTTCTAAGAGAACCCCTAGAAAGATTGAATAGGATTTCCATTGTTAATAATATGTAGGAAATGAGTTATATAATGTCTAAAGAATATAAATGGTCTATGTTTTTGCTCCTTGCCTTTTCAAAGAAGGGGATTGTATTCAATGAGATTTTCCCCCATTTTAAATTGGTATAGAAACATTAAGTATTAAGAAGAATATTCAAATTTCTTTTTGTTTGTTTCGTGGATGTAGAAAAGATAGAAAAAAAATCAACAACAAACTTGGCCTCCTTTTTTTTCCAGTCATTTTAGGCAAGTAGGTCTGGATGCAAATGACTAGGGACAAACTTGCCAAACTAAGTGTGTTGGAGCTTCCCCTGGGAAAGGAAGGCTGCTGACATGGCAGCAACTCCATTTTCAGGAGATTTTAGGGTTAGATAACTATCCCTTTCAACTTAAATAATGTTCTGCAGCAATTGACCAATGCCCAGTTGGGTTGGATAAGAGTTCTCTTGGATCCTGTTCAGACCAACTATAACTGCCTGTGAGTGCTAAGCCAAGATAAGACTGGTTTGCTGGAGCCCAAGGTATAATGCAGGCCACTAGTCAATGGAACGGTGTTCTCTAAATGTTTTGTGTAATGTATCTTTGAATCTTTTTTACCATACAAATAATTAACACACACACACACAAAATTAAGATAACAAAGAAACAGGGCTAGCTGTAATTTAGGCTGAAGCAAAATAGACACTAAATATTACTTCCAATAGTGCATAATTTTTTATTAATTCTCTTCCTAGATGATATGTCAAGTTGAGAGAGTGGGGTGTTGAAGTCTCCTACTATTACTGTGTTGCTATTGATACGTTTCTCTAGCTCTTTCAGTAGATGTTTGATGTATTTAGATGGCCCTTATTGGGTGCACAGATGTTAATAATTGTTAAAACCTCTTGGTTGACAGGTCTTCTGAGCATTAAATAATGTCCATCTCTATCTTTTGTTATTTTAAAGTCTGTTGTGTTCAATATGAGAATAGCTATTCCTGCTGTGTGTGTGTATGTGTGTATGCGTGTGTGAATGTGTGTGTGTGTGTGTGTGTTCCATGAGCTTATATGATAATTTTCCATTCCTTCACTTTGAGTCTGTGTTTGTCTTGTTGAGTTAGGTGGGATTCCTGCAGACAGTATATGGTTGGTTTGTGTTTTCTGAACCATCCTCCTACTCTGTGCCTTTTAATAGGTGAATTCAGGTGATTGCCATCTATTGATATTATAGATTTAAGATATTTTAATGCCATTAATCTAAACTTTTAGAGTGTTCTGATATATGGCATTTTTTTGGTGATGTTGTGATTGTTTATAGGAGACCTTTCAGAATTTCTTGCAGGAAAGGCTTGGCGATAGTTGATGCCTTCACCTGTTGCTTGTCTGAAAAGATTTCTGTGCCTCCATCTAGTCTGAAATATAGTCTATCAGGATACAATAGTCTTGATTGAAAGCCTTTCTCATTGAGCACTTGATATATATCTTACCATTCTCTTCTGGACTTTACAGTTTGTGTGTAGAAATCTGTTGATTATCTTATGGGTTTTCCTCTGTAGGTGACTCTTTGTTTTTCTCTTGCAGGTTTCAGAATCCCTTCTTTTTCTTTATTCCTTTTCACTCTAAATATGATGTATTTTGTTGTCATTAGGTTTGGGTTAATTATGTTTGGGACTCTGGACTTCTGGAATCTTTATGTACTTTATGATGTTTAGAGTAGGGAAGTTCTCAGCTATTATGTCCTGTAGAATGCTTTCTTCCCCTCCCTCTCTTTCTTCTTCTGGCAAGACATTAATGATATATTACTTCTTTTGAGGTAATCACATGTCTCTGTTGTTGATTTTAGTATCTCTGAATCTCTTTTTTAAAATTCTATTCTTAGCTTTCTCTAATTCATCCTCTATCTTGCTAATTCTGTTCTCTGCTTTAGTTTTTCTGTTCTCACTCCCTCCAGCTATTTTCTTAGCTCAACTATTTTGTTACACTGTTCAGATATTGTATTAACTTGTTCAGCTAGTTGTGTTCTGAACTCAGCTATTTAAGCTTTCAGATTTCATCAGGATAGTTAGTGTTTTGTTTCAGAGTCTCATTTGTTGTTTCCCCATTTCTGATTATATTACCTTCAAAACTTTCCTCACTCATGTGATTATTGCATCAATTAGTGTTTGGATGTTGTACTCATTTTTATTTGCTTTTAGCTGTTTGGGAGTTTTTCTTCTGGGCTTTTTTTCATTTCTCCAATGTTGCTCTTTGGTTTGGCCATTATATTTGGTGTGTTATGAAATTTACACAAATGTTCTGGGTGTTGCTGTTTATATGTGGTGTGAGGTGGTTTATAGTCAGTTGGTTCCTGGATCCACAGTAGTACATGTATTTAATAGTTCATTTGTCTAGTAATAGTTTACAGGAACCAGATGTAGCTCAGTACTAAAACACATGCTTTTCATATACATACATGCATACATAAAAACATATTTGGCATATTGACTACCAAGGGAGGAAGAGAGACCTGCAGTACTGCTTCATTTCTGGTGAAACTTGCCCCATAGGCTGGGGCCAGGGACTTGAACCCTGACCCTTGTGCATGGTAATGTGTGTGCTCACTACCCTGCCTTGCTCTTAAATTGCTTTCATTAAGCTGAATTTTTATATCTTAAATTCCCCAATCCTTTAAACATGAAACTCACTTTAATTCATCAAAGATTTCATTTTGAAAATGTTCATTATTCTTATTGGCAGTGTTTACTGATGAGGGCTATGAAATTTGGAGAACATGAGCTGAGGACTGATATCTGCTTATGTATTGGTAAACCTCCTGGATAAATAGGACTAAAAGATGATTGGGGAGGTAACACTATAGTAGAGTGCAGGACTTACCTGTATTGGGTTTTAAGTTTTATCCTTAGCACCCAGGATGCCAAAGTGAATCTCTAGTTCTCCATCTCTCTCATTAAATAAAGAAAATGATTCATTGTGAGGGCTGATAGATTATATACCTGGTTAAATATACATGTTACCGTACACAAGGCAAAGGTTCAAGCTTCTGGTTCCCATCTTCAGGGGGAAGGTTTCACAAGTAGTGAAGTAATTTTACAGGTACCCCTCTGTCTGTCTCTCCCTCTCTGTCCCTTTCCCTCTTAATTTCTCTCTGTCCTGTCAAATAAAATAAATAAGTAAAATTTTAAATGATAGTTATTTATTCTGAATTTATTCCAGAAATCACAATGTAGCCTTGACCTCAGTCAACAAAATATGATTTCCCTGATGAATATTCAGGAGAGCAAGAAGCAAATGCCAGCGGTGCCAGATGGTGATGCACCCAGTTAAACGCATATAGTATTAAGCACAAGGACCTGTGCAAGGATCTGGGTTTGAGCCACCTGCAACTGGGATCCTTCATAAATGCTAAAGCAGGTTTGCAAGTGCCTATCTTTCTATCTCCCTACCCCTCTCAATTTCTCTGTGTCCTATCTGATAAGATGGTGAAAAATGGCCTCGAAGAGTGGTGTATTTATAGTGCTGGTACTGAGCCCCAGCGATAACCCTGAAGGCAAATAAAAGAGAGAAAAAAAGGAAGGAAGGAAGGAAGGGAGGGAGGGAGGGAGGGAGGGAGGGAGGGGAAGGGAAGGGAAGGGAAGGGAAGGGAAGGGAAGGGAAGGGAAGGGAAGGGAAGGGAAGGGAAGGGAAGGGAAGGGAAGGGAAGGGAAGGAAAGAGGGGAGCAAAAGAGAAGCAATATGCCAAAGTGGTCCTCTAATATTAATGAACCTGACTAAAATGGTCCGATTCCTCTTAGAGAGATGTTTTGATTAGAATAAGCACTGCAATTCTTTATTTCTCCAGCTGATACCTAATAATATTGGTATTTAAAAATGACTTTAAAGTGACCAAAGTTGCCTTTTACCTCTCCCCCAAAATAAGTATATTTAGAATTGAGTCCAGTAGATAATTGCATGTTGACTTTTTGTTCTCTAACAGAATGTGTTTCTGCCATTGAGAAGAATCAACATGGTTAGCATGTAGAAAAATATATGGAATATTAAAATTAAAATATATGTCTGTCTAGGGATCCATTTAGTTTCCTTTCAAATAACTCTTTTTTTAGTGAATGTCTGTATGTTTATATATATTTAAATGCCTCATTTGCTACCCTGGTTTTAGCTTCTTGTTAGCATCACTTCTTGTTAGCATGATGTTCTACAGCACAAGGCAGTTAGAGAAATGAAGCATGTGTTGAAAAATTTACACAGTGTCCTTAGTTTTTTTCATTAAGAGAACTAAGAATAATAGGTACATATTATAAGGTTGATGTGTTAAGCAACATGTTATAGCTATGCTTGACAGACATCTTGTTTACATTCCTGTTATATATTGGGGGAAGCATAGCATGTAAAGAAACACGGAATTTTTCAAGTAATATTTATACTGTGCCACCATGCAAGGAAAACTTAGTCATCTAAAAGCATGATATGTTTTAAATCCACTTGTCTCGTCCTAATGAAATATCTCAAGTGTTTTCTTCCCAAAGCGTAGAGTTCAACGTGTTTTTTATTCAGGCCATTAGAATTACTGCCAAGGAAAAACCCAGCTGCATGCCCTCAGTTTATGCAAACAATGGGCCTTATTTCAGTTTGGTTTAATTCACACATGAAACCTTTACTCCATCTCTCCTCCATGGAGAACAGTATGCAAGTTATCTTTCTTGTTGACTTAATGTTTTTGTTCTCAAGAAAACACTAAGTATTTCCAAGTGGGCTTGGAGACCTTTATTTATGTCACTGAACAATATTGGATTATTCATGGGCATGTGATATTATAGTTGTGGAGCCCCATTTGCAGTGTACAGTATTAAAATACCTTATACCATATGTTAGTTATAAGTATCCTTTGCTTTGCCTCCATTGTGAAGAAACTTGAAGTGTGGAATAATTTAATATAGTGTTTTGGTAGTGAGTGCATGAATGTGAGAAAGTGAACATATCTGATTTCTCCCATTTTCTACATGTTTTGAGCTAACATCAAACTATGCCTCTCCAAAGAATTTTGCCCTATTTTACCCAGATGCTTTGAACCCAATGTGGAAAAGTGCTCAACTTGAAGAGTATGGTAAAGTGCATTTTCTGAAACTCCCATATCTCTTCTTAGCAGAGAGTGGCAAGGCTAGTGATATCTGGTGCCTGAACTAGAATGCAGATGCAGTGAAGGTGAAAATATATAGAGCTGTGATAAAAGTGGAAGTATATACAAGAAGGCAAATAAGAGAGACTTAATGTTGGAAGTATTCAACCCATGGAAAAATGACTTACTTTTATGTGAAGGCTTTTTCAGAATAGAAATGATGTACTTTATTACCGCTGGAATTCATAGTTGTCCATCATTTTATTTCTTTTCAGTGAGCATATGAGGTTAAGACTACTAGTGTCTATTTAATAAAAAGCCTAAAGCTTAGAAATAATTTGTCTAAGGACATAAGCAGTAACTGATAGAAGCAGTATTAGAGTCCTTATTTGACTCCAAAGAATGAGAATGTGAATCATTGGTAAGGTGCAGTTAGTTTAATGTCAAAATGCTAGGAAATAATGGCTCCTTTAGTGGGAGAACTTGTCTTAGGGCAGAAAACAACTTACCAACAAGAGATAATAGTAGCTAGAAAATAATAGCAGTGTCAATACTATGGACAGAACAAAGGATTTTGAATCCAAGTTTGCTTGCTATGCTGAAGATGTAAGTAGTATTTATTTTGTTAAAAATTGGGCCTGACCACCCCATCAGCTGGGGCCCTAGTCAGGTAGTCCTGGGATTCCCTCACAAACACAATGAGCCTAGACCTCAAATAGATCCCTCTCTCCATTATCACTGGTCATTTCCATCAGGAACAATGTAATGGACCCCTTTGGGGGCCCCTATAGGACGTTGCCCTCAATGTGGGTTAACAATGGCAGAGAATGTTCCATCCTCTGAAGGAGGGGTTGGATAACATACTCTATCTACCACCTGAAGAAGATGGGTCCTGAAATTGGTCCAACTCGGAATGGTCCTACTGATGACCACAGAATGCAAGTTTGGACCTACAGGGATGTAGAGGTTACATAGGCTTCTGTGCTGAATATGGGCCCCAGATTGAGTCGATGGGGTTTACAGTCAACAATGTTTATACACTTTTCTCATATTTTGGAGCTACTCTCTTCCCTGATCCAGCTTTTTAGCCCTTTTTCCAGCCATGACATCATCTCACCAGACAGTAACTTCAGTCTACCTGCTTATCAGATGTCAGGCTCTGGCAAAAACTAATAAAGTCATGGGCCCTTTGGAATATTCCTAAAATAGACCTACTAGCTATTTCCAAAACAGAGACCCCAAATATTCATCTGCAATATTCTTGCTTTTAGGTTCATGACTAGTTAACAATTAGTTCTGCATTATATCTTAACTCTTTTTCAGCCACCAGGTTCCAGATGTTACCATTATGCCAACCAGACTTCCCTGGACAGATGACCCCACCAATGTGTCCTGGAGCTCTGCTTCCTCAGAACCCTGTGCCACTAGGGAAAGAGAGAGGCAGGCTGGGAGTATGGATCGACCTGTCAACGTCCATGTTCAGCAGGGAAGCAATTACAGAAGCCAGACCTTCCACCTTCTGAACACCATGATGACCCTGGGTCCATGCTCCCAAGGGGCTAGGGAATGGGAAAGCTATCAGGTGGGAATTGTGTGGAATTGTACCCCTTTAATCCTATGGTCTTGCCAGTGTTTCCATTTTATAAATAAATTTTAAAAAAATTGGGCCATTGTGGCCCTTTATGTTCAGGAATGTATAGCACTTAAGACTGCTCCAAATCTGACAACTACCATGCCATAGAGGGTTATCAGCATCACAGAATCTAGATTATGTCACTTCTAGTGTCTCCTAACAGGGACTTGGGTAATCACCAAATCTTAGGTACTTAATCCCTAGTTCTTCTTTCATGGCCATCTGTAAAAAGTGGAGGCAACACCTGCTGGATTACTGATCAGAAGGAAGGAGTTGTGCAATCTTAAGCCATAAATATGTTCTTTCCTTAAAGGTAATTATTTTAAAAAGTAGTAATAAATACTCAGTATTAGGAAATTGGTCAAGGTTCTTAAATCTGAAGTACAGGGACTAAGAAGTGACAAGACACATCAAGGATAGACAAAGAATATAAAACAGCCTGTTATCTATTTTGTCCATTGTTTCCGTTTTGTTCCTGTTGTCAAACCCCAAGTATTCATGCATATTGTGTTATATTATGTTAAAATATATACGTGCTTATATTTATACTTTTTGCTTTCAGTATTGCCATGGTGCTAAGGGAAATCAAAGCAACACAAATTTAGAAAAAAATGAGTCATGGGGAGATAAGAAATTTAAATATATTGATTTATTTACTGTGTAGAGACAAAGAGAAATTGAGAGGGAGAGGGAAGATAGAGAAGGAGAGAAACAGACAGACATCTGCAGCACTGCTTCACCACAGATGAAGCTTTCCACTGGTAGTTGAGGACCAAGGGCTTGAACCTGGGTTCTTGCACTCAGCCAGGTGCACCACTGCCTGACCTGAAATATGAAAGCTTACTCTTGTGACAAGTATCTTGTAAATTATTATTCCATAATAAAACAATAAAAGGGATGTAAAATAAAATATAAATAATTAAAATTGATTAAGTCAGCATTTAACAATTTAAGTCCATGAAGGTTTAGAACCAGGGGTATACTTTCTATATATAGAAGAATGTAATATGATATTGCACTCTTCATAAATTTGTTATTTTTAAACTTATTTCTGAAAAGACTTGTTCTGTTAAAATATGTAAATTAACTGTGTTTTATCTCCCTCTTTGGGCTATTTGCTTACCTTTTAAATCTTTCCTCTCCTCTTTAATCCACTGGCATGTTGTTTTCTTTTTTCTTTATAAAATGGAAGCATTAACGAGACCATAGGATAAGACGGGTACATTTCCACACATTGCCCACCCCCAGAGCTCCAAATCCAATCCCCTCCCTTGATAGCTTCCCTATTCTTTATCCCTCTGGGAGTATGGACCCAGGATCATTGTGGGTGCAGAAGGTGAAAGGTCTGGCTTCTGTAATTGCTTCTCCGCTGAACATGGACGTTGGCAGGTCAATCCATACTCCCAGCCTGTCTCTCTCTTTCCCTAGTGGGGCAGGGATCTGGGCAGGCGGGGCTCTAAGACACATGGTGGGGTCCTCTGCCCAGGGAAGTCAGGTTGGCATCATGCTGTCATCTGGGACCTGTTGGTTGAAAAAGAATTAAGACATATTGCAGAACAAATTGTTGACTAATCGCGAACTTAAAGGCATGAATATTGCAGATGAAGATTGGGTCTCCATTTTGGAAAAAGCTGGTAGGTCTGTTTTAGGTGTATTCCAGAGGGCCCATGACTTTACTAGTTTCTGCCTGTGCCTGACATCTAATATGCAGGTGGACCCAGGTTACTGTCTGGGGAGATGGTGTCATAGTTGGAAAAAGGACTAGAAAGCTGGGTCAAGGAAAAGAATAGCTCCCAGATATGGGGAAAGTACATAAATATTGTTAACTGTAAACCCCACCGATTTGATCTGGGGTCCATAATCAGTACAGGAGCCTGTGTAACCTCTGCATCTCTGTAATGTCTGGGCTCATATTCTGTGGTTACTACTAGGGACATTCCAGACTGCACTAATTTCAGGACCCTTCTTCTTTGGGTAGTAGTCAGAGTATGTTGTCCAACCTCCCTTCAGAGAGTGGCACATTCCTTACCATTATTGATCCACATTGAGGGCAAGGTCCTATAGGGGCCCACAGAGGGGTCCATTATGTTATTCTGATGGAGATGACCAGTGACAGTGGTGAGAGGAATCTGCTAGAGGTCTAGGACCATCATGTCTGTGTGGAAACCCCAGGGCTCCCTGAATAGGGCCCCACATGATGGGGTGTCCTCATTGTGACTAAAGAGTCATTGTTAAATTATGAATCCACTGGCATATTTAAGCAATGATTTTCCCAATATTCTCCTTGTCATATCAATGTTCTTCTATTTAATAGTTTTCTTAACTTTAAAATTACCTACTGACAAAATCAAAATGCCTCATCACTGAATTCAAGACTTCTTTTAAAAATGTGTTGTTGTTGTTGCCACCAGGGTTATTGCTGGGGCTTGGAGCTTGCACAATGAATCTGCTTCTTCTGGCAGCCACCCCCCCCCCAATATTTTTTTACTTGACAGAACAGAGAGAAAATGAGAGTAGAAGGGGAAAATAGAGAAATAAATACCTGTATCTCCGCCTTACCACATATGAAGCTTTCTTCATGTAGGTGGGGACTTCATGTAGGGGGCTTATGCCCTGGTCCTTGAATATGGTAATGTATGTCTTCAGCCAAGTGCACCACTGCACAGCCCCTGAATTCAAGGTCTTATTTGTAGGTTTCAGCCTGCATTTCAAGTCTCATTTCTACAATTTCCCTAAAGAAGTACACAGTTTAAATAAATGGGGTGATTTATTGTTTCTAAACTTTTAAAAAATGTTTTACCTATAACATCTCCACTGTTTACCTAGTGGAATTACAGTTGAAGTATAAAAACGATGACATAGAATTATAAACTGAAGGAGGCAAAAGGCAAGGTATAAACTGACTAGAAAATCATAAAAACAGGTCACAAATATAAGTTAGCATGACAATCGCCAAAGTATAGATTCTCATGTGCTAATATGGGGAGAAACTAGGACAAAAGTAGGTCCACTGGGTGAGATATTAGGATGGAATAAATCAGTACCTTGGATAGTACTCAATACTAAAAATCTGAGTACTGGCAGAGTTTGAGTTACAGACCTACTCAGCTGAAAATCCATACTTTCCACTCCCTTTTTCCTAATGGCTACTTTCTGAATCCTCCCAAGCTTATAAACCAAAGATTCAAAGATTCACTGCTATACTGCCTTTTCTCATTCATTCAGATGAGTGATCTATCTTGCAATTAAAGGGGGTAAATAATTCTCTTAATTATTTTATTCTTGGGACAAAGATAGAAATATGCCAGTGCTCCATTGTGTCCTGGCTTTTTCTTTTTCACAGATGATATTTCATTGTCCTGCTAGCATTATGGGCAGACTAAAATTGTGCCCATTCTCTAATCTCACATTTCCTTTTCCTTTGACTTCTTTACTGATCAGCCTAAGAACAAAATATCTGTCTCAACTAGAGCTCTTTGTAGTTTGTACTATTCATTTTAATGCTAATGATATACTGTTTTTCATGAACTGTCTTAGTTTTTTTGTTTTGTTTCTTGTGGAGCTGGGGCTTTGCACAGGTCTGATTTCACCTGTCCATAGCCTATTTTGGTTCAGATAGAAAAGCAGAGTGAGGGAGAGGCATCACAGCACCAGCAAATACTCTGATGTCATAGCACCTTCTATGTGGTGCTGGAGTTTGAACCTGGCAAGGCAGTGACCCTACCTGATGATCTATCTGTTTAGCCCTATAGTGCTTAGTCTACTTATATCTTTTTTATTTTTTTTTAATTTTTATTTATTCCCATTTGTTGCCCTTGATACTTTATTGTTGTACTTATTATTGTTGTTATTTATGTCATCATTGTTGGATAGGACAGAGAGAAATAGAGAGAGGAGGGGAAGACAGAGGGGGAGAGAAGTATCAATGCCTGCAGACCCGCTTCACCACTTGTGAAGCGACTCCCCTGCAGGTGGGGAGACGGGCTCGAACTGGGATCCTTATGCTGATCGTTGCACTTTGTGCCACATGTGCTTAACCCGCTGTGCAACCACCTAACTCCCTAATCTACTTATATCTTAAGCAGCCTGTATTCAGATTCTCCAGTTGACTTTTTAAAAATTTTATTAGTGATTGAATAATGATTGACAGGATTGTGGTGTAAGAGGGATATTCCAGTTGACTTGTATACTAGCTGAGGGCATGCTTCTGATCATACAGGGCGTCCCTTGGGTTTCCATTCTTCTTTTACCACTTGCATAACCTGGATCAAGTTACTTATTGGCATTTCTTGATCTACAGCTCTCACATCTGTAAATTGGAAAACTGCATATAATAATTTGTAAAAATTAGATGAAACGTAAGTGAAGGGAATTGATCCCTTGATAAAGAGTATTAGGCCAGTTTTTCTGACCTTTCTCACATAGATATAGCCTTTTTTATCATAAAACTGATTGTAAAAGATTTATTACTTTTTAAATAAATATTTTAAAAAATTTATTAGTATGAGAGGAGAGAGTGAACATGGACATTGCCCTGGCACATATGATGCCAGCGATTGAACATGGGACCTCATGCTTCAGTCCAGTGCTTTATCCACTACACCATCTCCTGATCTGCTGTTTCTTATTTGATGAAGGAAAGAGTCTCTAACACTGCTCTGTCATATGCAGTCCAGCAATGAAACTCAGGGATCACATTTGCAAGGAATATGCCCTACCATATTCACCATCCTGGGTCCAGATACTAGCTCTCCTTTTTTTAATATCAAAAATTCTCTGGGCCAGGGATATAGCACAATAATTAGGGAAACAGACTTTAATGCCTGATGCTAGAGGCCCCAGGTTCAACCCTAAGCACCGTAATAAGCCAGGACTAAACAGTGCTCTGATTTAAAAAGACTCTAATAGTTTTATACACTGTCTTTAGAGATTTTGTACCATATAGTCACAATAGACCCCTAATCATCATGAACCATTATCTATCATCTACATCCACTTATTCCTAAAATGTTTTTTTCCCCTTCAATATATATAACATGGGAAGTTAGGGTTGCTATGTTTACCACATAAGAAATAGGAGTTGGGAAGTGGCACAGTTGGTAGAGCACAAAGAACCACATGCAAAGACCTGGATTCAAGTCCCCTTTCCCCACCTGTAGGCAAGAAACTATTAGCAATGTAGTAGTGTTGTAGGTGTCTCTCTTTCTCCTTGCCTTTCCCCTCTTCCTCTCAATTTTTATCTATCTATATCAAATAAATAACTAAGAAATTTCAGAAAAAGAGAAAAAGGAACCAGACTATCTCATATTGTTAATATTTGTCTTTATGGAAGTCAGGGTGAAGTAAAATTACCCTTTCTTATATTCAGAAAGTCACCTAGTCACATAACCTGAATTCATCTGAAAAAGAACACAACTATATCTATATGAAAATAAGATATATTTGCCCAAAATCCTTCAAGACATGAGGTAAGCAGCCCAATCTTTATATAACTTGCAAGGGATTAATTCTCAGAGACTGCTAAGGGGGGAGGGAGGGGTCTCCATAGTAGAATAAACTTGAATATTTATGAAAGAAAACCAAAGCATTCTAGTTGGGCTTCCATTCCTTTAAACAATACCAGGCACTGAAATGTGGTTTCATAGTCATTTAAAATATAGTTTACAGAGGAATTAAGCTAAATCACTTAAGCTCTCCAAGCAGCTGCATTTTCCCAGCTTCCTTACCAATATCTGCTTGCAGTACATATCCTTTGAAATCTGCAGCCCAGTCAGACACAGTGCTGTTGATCTCTGAGCTACTTGCTTTTTCATGTCCCATACTTCTCAGGTAATGCAAAAACAGTGGGAAATATTTAGATGTAAGCACATATTCTTGTCCCATGTTTCAGGAAGCAATGTTCTCATGAGTTTAAATAAATGAATATCTATCTCAAAGTGAATTAAGAACATATAATGAGTGCTTTCATAAACGATCACGGTATTCCAGAATTTCTTCATGCAGTTTGGAGAGAAATCTCAGGGCTTCTGTCTTCCAGGAGAGTAAGCAGGAACTGAAAGCTGCCTACAGTTTGTTTCCCTTTATTGCTCACGCACAAGTCCTTGATTCCAGCTAGTCTGGTCTCTTCACTTTTTATTTTTTTAAAGATTTTTTTTATTATCTTTATTTATTTATTGGATAGAGACAGCCAGAAGTCAAGAGTGTAAGGAGAGATAGAGAAGTAGAGAGATAGTGCAGGCCTGCTTCAATACTCACAAAGCTTTCCCCTTGCAGGTAGGAACCAGGGCCTGAACCTGGGTCCTTGTGCACTATAACATGTGCACTCAACCAGGTGCACCACCATCTCTTCACTCTTCACTAAAGTCAGTACATATTTTTACCTCTGTGTTCAGGCTGTTCCCTACTCTTTTTATGCTATTCCTTGTACTGTTTAATTACCCCAACATCACCCATCCCTGGCAAAACTCAAAACCTATTTTACTTCCTGCCTGACTGCATTCTGTGAATTTTTAACTAAAGTGCAGTTTATTTGGGGGGGGGGGATTATGTCCTATTCAACTTTTTATTTAATCCCACATAGTTTTATATGTTCAATGCAAAGTAAGCATTGTTTTACAGAACTATGGGTTAGAAACACATATGCAATTTTTTCAATTTAAAACAAAGTAAGGGGGACAGGCAATGACACACCCACTTGAGGGCACAAACTGCCATGCATAAGGATCCAAGTTCAAGCACCCAGCCCCACTGGCAGGTGGGAAATTATTCAAGTGTTAAAGGAGTATTACAGGTGTCTCTCTTTTTTTTCTCTCTCTCCCTCAATCCTCCACTCTCAATTATTCTCTGCTCTATCATATAAAAGAAAATAAATGAACCAGGCAGTGGTATACCCACTTAAGTTAAGCGCACACATTATCATGCACAAATGCCTGGGTTTGAGCCTCCACTCCCCCCCTGCAGAGGGGACACTTTACAAGAGGTAAAGCAGGTTTGCAGGTGTCTCTTTTTCTCTCTCCCTTTCTACCCCCCCTCAATTTCTATCTGTCCTAGCTAATAAAAGTATAAATATAAAAATAAATACAATGTGCATAATGCCATGAGGTATGAAAGAAAAAGAAAATCAGCAAGATGGGGGGTTGTAGAGAGCATGGCTTTTATTGTCTGAGGCAACCCATAAATGGAGTAGTTCTTTGCTCGGTCAAAAAAAAAAAGTTTTAAGAAAGAAATAAAATGAATGAGAATAGTATTTGAAAAATATTCAAGTAAAATATCTAATGGAAATGTGATATATAGAACTTTTCTTTCATTGGTGAATATGCCTTTTTGTAATTTATATTTTGGTAAAAAATATTTGGATATTGTTAGTAAATTCAACTAAGGAGTCTATACATGTCTTCTTTCAGGAAGAAAATGTAAGAGTTCTCTTTAAACATGTTAAAACAACCATGCTAAAAGGTGGGACTTCTGACAACTCTTCAGTTTTATATAAATGTATATACTTTTATGTGTAGTTTTATAAAAGTAGTTGCTTATGGGCCTATATCATGAAGAAATACTTTTGCAAGAATATTATTTTCTACATTTCAGTCTAAAGTAGTGAATAGTGGAATGATTAGATTTTGCGATTATGCTATACTCTTGAGTATCTAACATTTTAAAAGCAGTGAAGGAAGAAAGAAGATGGAGACCATCTGGCAGCTCCAGGATTGCTCTTTGTGAAACAGAGACAATAGATGCAACAACCAAAGGACATCAATAAACCAACAAATGCAGCATCATCCTTGAGACAGAGAAAACTGAAAGATAGAGGAAGAGAAACACAGGGAGCGCTAGAGAGGAGACAAGAACATCTGAAGGACTTAGAAAAATAAGAGTTATGGAAACCCAAAGCAATTAGGAGTAAAATAGCAAAAAATAGAGCAAAACTCAACAACATTGCAAACAAAGGAACCATAGAAAACACCAGTGAAGCTAAGAGCTGGTTCTTTGAAAGGGTAAACAAAACAGACAACTCCTTGACCAGTTTCACTAAAAACAGAGGGAGGAGACCCAAATAAGTTGTATTATGAATGAAAGGGGAGACATCACAACAACCACCACAGAAATCCAAAGCATCATGTGAGGTTGCTACGAACAGTTATATGCCACCAAACTTGAGAACATAGAGAAGATGGGGTAAATTCCTGGACATATATGCCCTTCTGAGACTGCAAGAGAGTCTGCAAAATATAAGTAGACCAGTTAAAGCCAAAGAAATTGAAATAGTAATTAAAAAATTCTCCCCAACAACAAAAAGTTCAGGCCCAGATGGTTTTACAAATGAATTCTACAAGACCTTAAAGAAGGAGCTATTGTTTATATGCCTCAAGCTCTTTCAAAATATTGAAGACACAAGAATGCTTCCTAACATTTTCTATGAAGAAGCTAACAAATCTCTGATAGCAAAAGCAGAGAGAGATGCAACAACTAACAAAAAAAAAAAAAAAAAAAAGAAAGAAAGAAAGAAAGAAAAAAAAGAAAGGAAGAAAGAAAGAAAAGAAAACTATAAATATATATCCTTGATGAACTTAGATGCTCAGATATTCAACAAAATCCTCAGTGCCTATATGATGAATCCATGGCTCCTGGTGGCTTTTTTTTTTTTTAAATAGAGCCAAAGGAAAATTGAGATGGAAGGAAGGGAGAAATAGGAAGAACAGCACCTGCAGCAATGCTTCCCTACTTGTAGAGTTTCTCACCTTCAGGTGGGGACCAGGTACTTGTCCCTGGGTCATTTTACATGGTAAATGTGCACTTTACCAGGTGTGCCACTACCTGACCCTGGGATTGTTTTTATAAAATACAAATCATTCCTTGCTCAAAAACCTATCCAGAGATTCTAATTTCCTTTGAATTCAAATCTAAACACATTATCATGCCCTTCAAGATTTGTGTAACCAGAGCTGAAACCTGCCATTCATCCTTAATCTTATTCTTGCTCACCACTGTCCATCGTTACTCTTGTTATTTTGGTTTTCTCTAAATGCATTGAGCTCCTTCCTTACTTATAGCAATTGGCCAGCTTCATCTCACCCAATGTACCCTTCTACCAGCTCTCAGTACTTCGTTAATTTTCATCCTGCAACTCTCCTTCCTTAATGTAGTCTTTTTAGTCATGCCTTCTTAACCTAACATTATATCTACCCCACTCCTCTAGAATGTCCCCTAGATGCCTAATAATTCTTTTTTATTTAATTTACTTATAAAAGAAAACATTGACTAAACCAAAGGATAAGAGTGGTACAACCACCAGAACTCTGTATCCCATCCCGTCCCTTAATAGCTTTCCTATTCTTTAACCCTCTGGGAGTATGGACCCAAGGTCATTGTGGGTTGAAGAAGGCAGAAGGTCTGGCTTCTGTAATTGCTTCCCAGCTGAACATGGGCATTGACAGGTCAATTCATACTCCCAACCTACCTCTCTCTTTCCCTAGTGGGGAAGGGCTCTGGGGCAGCAAAGCTCCAGGACACATTGGTGGGGTTGTCTGTCCCAGAAAGTTTGGTCGGCATCATGCTAGCATCTGGAGCCTGGTGGTTTACAAGACAGTTAACATACAAAGACAAACAAATTGTTGACTAATCATGGACCTAAGGGCTAGAATAATACAGATGAAAAGTTGGAAGATCCTCCATTTTGTAGATAGCTAGTAGGCATATTTTAGTTAAATTCCAAAAGGCCTGTGGTTATACTAGTGTGGGTTTTTTTTTGTTGTTGCTTTGTTTTGGTTTTTTTGCCTGAGCTTGAAATCTGATATGCAGATGTATTCTAATTATTGTCTGGGGAGGTGGTGTGATAGCTGGCAGAAGGACTAGAAAGCTGGATCAGGGAAGAGAATAGCTACCCAATATGGGAAAGGTGTATAATATTGTTGTCTGTAAACCCCATTGATTTGATGTGATCTGGGGCCCATATTCAGCTTAGGAGCCTATGTGACCTCTGCATCCCTATAGATCTGAGCTCACATTCTGTGGTCATAAGTAGGAACGTTCCAAGCTGCCCCAATGTCAGGACCCATCTTCCTCAGGTGTAGCATAAGAGTATGTTGTCCAGCCTCCCTTCAGAGGATGGAAGATTCTCTAATCATTGTTCGCCAGGCTAGCGTGGGGTGCCTCTTGCCGGGTGCATACTCTCTGGGTTGGAGAGAAATCAACTGGAGCCAGCGTCGGCTGCTACTCACTCAGCTAGCTACACGAAGGAGATGACTCAGGAACAGACTCGTGGTGGCGAGGCAATTCAATTCTTTATTGATCAGAGATCCCAGGCTTTTAAAGGTTGGACCTGGAAGTGGCAAGTCGGAAATGGAAATGTTCTAGGAAAGGGGCAGAGAAAGGCAAAAGGGGCTGGAAAGGCAAGAACTTCCTTAGCAACTGTTGAGTTTGAACTGGTAGGATTAATAATACCCTGGAGGCAGGGAAGGTCTTGAGAGTAGAAAACAGATAGATCAAAGGAATCGAATGGGTAGGGATCTTTCAGGCAAAACAATGATTATGTGGATAGGCCATAGTTCAGGAATGCAGGGTGCGAGAGGATAGATGCCCCCTCAAGTCAAGCCCTGACATGCTCAACCACATCCTCACAATTTCCCAACATCTCCCCCTTTCTTTTTATCTAATGGCCATAGTATCAGGAATGTAGGGTGCTTTGTGAGACAGGGAGTCTGATAAAATGGGGCAAACTTTTGAGGTTACTTCTGTCCCTCCTTGCTCAACCTCTTAGAGAAAGAGACTGACAGGATAGACACACTCTTCAGATCAAGCCCTGCCAGGCTCTACCACATCCTCACAATTTCCCGACAACTGTTGATCAAAGTTGAGGGCAAGGTCTGTGGAGGCCCACAAAAGGGTCTATTGTATTGTTCCTGCTAGGAATGACCGGTAGCAATGGAGAGTGGGATTTATGCAAGTTCTAGGCCCATCATGTCTGTTAGAGAATCTCAGGACTCTCCAAATAGGGACCTAGCTGATGCAGTGGCCTGATAGTGACTAAAGAGTCATCTTAAAGTATGCCAGTCTCTTGCCCTTATTCAGCTTTTGCAGTCCTTGCTTTGATGAGGTTAGTGATGCCTAATAATTCTTACCCATGTCATCATATTTATAGCATTTATCATAGTCCATATTACTTTGTTTAATACTTTACCCGTATACCCCATGAACATAGAACCTGTATTGTAGCACCAGTAAGGTGATTACCATCCAACTGGTGCCTAATTAGTTATAGTTGGATAAGCAAATGTCTGGTAACACTCTTAACTGCTTTCCTTTCCTAGTGAGACAGACTGTAATTTCCCAAAACAGAGATCCCCTTCATTCTTTCTGGGCCTCTCCCACTGGTCATGGGCAGAGGAAGCCCCTGGATGAATCTGTATGTGTTCACACCCCTTTGTTCCCTCCAGACAGCATGAACAAGGTGATGGACCAGCTCTGCACTTTTTCTTTGCCCAGTTAATGAAACCCTGAATCCTGGACAGGACTTT
The DNA here is from genome assembly GCF_950295315.1 of Erinaceus europaeus. Lineage (NCBI taxonomy): Eukaryota > Metazoa > Chordata > Mammalia > Eulipotyphla > Erinaceidae > Erinaceus > Erinaceus europaeus. The sequence goes on along the minus strand of NC_080169.1, from coordinate 50,790,014 downwards.
AGAGAATGCCCTTTTTTTTTTTCAGGGACTATGGCTGTTCTTATTAAACAAGTACTTTTATTTCCTTGTCCTACTGCTTATCCTTCCCAAATTACTCAAATTGTATAGTATTAATTAGTTTTATGAGATAATAATCATCTGAAAACCTCCTTCTTCATTCCAAGCCCAAGTTAGAGCTCATTGATCCTCTCCCCAGTTACAACTCCTTCTCCATGCAAATGCAGCCCCAGGATACCAATACAGAGCCAGCAGTCTTCAGCAAAGGAGCACAAGTCACCATCTGTGAGACCAGCTCCAGGTGCTGTTTCCTGCTCCTCTCAGGTTTCTAGAGTCCAGGTGCTGTTTTGCAGGACCCAAGTGCTTTGGGCACTCAGCTTTATAGTCAGCTGCCTCGTGACTTCCAAATTCCAGGTCTCACTTTCAACACTAAGGATCACAACCTGACAACTGTTTCTGCCTGGATTCCTTAGTGTCCCAGCCCTTAACTTGTCCTCATCTTAAATCTCTCCTTAATGCCATCCCATTTGACAACCACATTCAGGAAACACCAGTGTCCTGACACAGTGATGTTCAAAAGGGTTCTCTTATCACAGACTGACATGTTTGCTCATGGCATGCATGCATCTCAGCTAGTAATCACGCTTTGGTCCTGGACTTCATAATTCAGAGCCTCTTCTTACTGCACCCCTCCATAGAGATTATAGTTCCACAAGGGATTGTTAAGACCTTTTACTGCTGTTGTAACATGTTACAGCAAACTGAGTAGCTTAAAACAACACAAATGTCTTACACTTTTGGCATTCATGATCTCAAGAAGAGCTACACTAAGCTAAACCCTGTTAACAGGACTGTGTTGCTTTCTGCTGGCTCAAGATAGGACTGATCTTATCTAGTTTCTAGAGACCACTGTATTTCTTCATTTCTGGCTCTCTTTCATCATCAAAGTTAGAAACTGTCAGTCAAGTTCTTTTCAGTTCAGTTCACTTCACTTTACTATAATGCTCTCTTTTCTACAATTAAAACATTTCATTTATTCAAGATACTTGACTTATTGAAAGAAGTAAATGAGATCACTGCTCAGCTCTAGCCTATAGTAGTAGTGGGGATTCATCTAGATATCTGGGTCCTTGAACATGCAAGTCTGGTGCATTGTTAATTCTATATCTACCCTGTCCAGTTGCCCTCTCTTTGATTATATTGACACCACTAGGATAAATCTGGTGGAGTATCTTCACTCAGCTATTTAGCAACATAACTCTATCTGCAACCTTATTCTCCCCTTGCCATGCAATATAATGTATCAACACATCTTTAGAATGATGTTTTACTGCCTATCTTAGGAACATTTTCATCTGTGTACACCAGTGTCTATCCTGCGCCAATTTAAGGGCTTGATACAGAAGAGTTGATGAGTCAATTAACTGATGGATTAAGAATATAAAGTATACATGGGTTGAGAGGGAGATGAATAGTCTACACAGTCATAACGAATAAAGTATATATTTCCTTAAAGTTGTCCTATTAAGTGAAATTAGTGTCAATCACGACACTATCTAGCGTCAAAAAATTCTTATTAATCCAGAAGTTACTGTAAGGATGAAGGCTTTACACCTTGCTTCCTTTGACTTATCAAAAGAGAGAAATCATACACTTGCATTTCTATCTCAAACTGTACCCATGCCAAGGCCTGCAAATAATTTCTTCATTTTTTAAAGTATGTGTATGTGTGTGTGTGTGTGTTTGTAGGGGTGTTCTTGCCCCCTGTCTTGTCATTTCCAAAGCTAAAGCTAAAGCTCTAATTCTAAATATTTTATCAACATATCTGTAAGAGTACATGACTCCCTAAATTTGTTTCTATACTGTCACTACTTCGTGTGTTCTTGCATCCTATTAACTGGTACCCAGGACTTCTGGGTCTAGGTACCTTATATTAAAATATCAGATAGCCCTAGTCTTTCATCCATGCTTCTATAATTCATATAGTTGAATTCATCTGCGAAAGAGGTAAAATTTAAGATATGCTCTGAGACATAAATTAAGATCTAGAGAGGCATGGGGAGAGGGAAGCATCCACTTCACCCCTAGTCTAGCATTAGAAAAGATTTAGAGGTATGTGTGTTGGAGTAAGAGGAGTAAAGTTTTCCCAAAAGGTTTTGGGAAATAAGGTTGTGTTGGCCTTCAGATGCTTCATCAAGGCATTTTTAAGTTTAGGGAGATATATATTAGGATTATAGTAATTTATAAGTTAGAGTTCTATCTCTAGTACTTACTAGTGATATAAACTCAAAAAAACACCAAAACTTTCCACTTGTATAGATAATACTGGCACCTTGTCACAGGGTGCTTTTGGAAAAGAAATAAGATCATGCATGTAACTCACTATTGTACATGAACTAAATTATGGCATCTGTAGCCATCTTCATCATCACTGTGCTGTTATAATCTTCCTTCTGGAAAGTGTGGTGAATATTTTAAAAATTGTAATATTTTTCAATTGGAGTTGAGAAGGGCTACCACCATGCAAGTTAAGATCTGTGGTCATGGGTCTTTTAAGAGGTTAGTTTGTAGGAGTTCAGCAAGGGGATTTCATCCAAATGTGGATGAAACTGGAATTGGGACAACAGCTAGAGTTATGAGTGCCAGATACAGTAATAAAATTTTTTTCAAATAGACAAGATGGGGTAATCCCACAGTTGTAAAATATTAGGACTGGGCCAGGGTCCTGAATCCAGTAAAACCGCACAGGTTTGTTAAGCATGAGCTTGTCAGTAAGCAGAGCAAAGCAAAGTGACATGAAGTCAGGAAATAAGTCGTGATGGCAAGGAGATATCAGGTCAAGGTGAAGAATACATTTCAGCCTGTACATAAGGCAGATGAGTGGAGCAGGACCCATGGAAAGTCTCTAGAGAGAAGATACTCAGGCGCTGCTGTGTGGACCGGGATACATTCTTCAGGTTTTGAGGACAGCCATCTGGAAGTAGGAAGAAGAAAACAAAACGATGATGGGGGGAGCAAAACTGCCCTGCCTCTCCTTGGAACTGACTGATAGAGTAGAAATGGAATAATGAAGGACAGAAAGACCCAAGCTGAGCTTCATAAAAAGATTTAAATAGAGAGGGAGACAAGAAAGTGTGCTCTGCAAAAAATAAATAAATAATTTTGCAGACGTCAGAATCATTTGGAGGCCTAGTTACACCTGACTGCTAACCCGATCCATAGGTCTCAAGTAGGTCCTGAGTGAAGCCAGAGAATTTGCGTAACTTTCCAGTGCTGCTCTTGCTGCTAGCTGAGGATCCTCCTGTAGAGAAACATTACTTTAGAGGGGCCTATACCACCCCAAAGACTTCTTTTTTTAAAAAAAAATATATTTATTTATTTATTTTCCCTTTTGTACCCTTGTTGTTTTTCATTGTTGTTGTACTTGTTGTTGTTATTGATGTCATGGTTGTTGGATAGGACAGAGAGAAATGTAAAGAGGGGAAGATAGAGAGGGGGAGAGAGAAATAGACACCTGGAGACTTGCTTCACTGCTTGCGAAGCTACTCCTCTACAGGTGGAGAGCCAGGAGCTCAAACCCGGATACTTAACACCGGTCCTTGCGCTTTGCACCACATGCGCTTAACCCGCTGTGCTACCGCCCAACTCCCCCAAAGACTATTCTAAAGAGACCTCTCACCCCTTAGTTCCTCCTTGTCCCACCTTCTCTCTCTCTCTGACTCCAGTATTATCGCTGGGGCTCAGTGCCAGCACTATGAAACCACTGCAACCCCCCGTATCCTTGCTGGTGCTCAAGCTTAGTACTATGTGCAGTCAACTGGGTATGTCACCGCCTGGCCCCTCCTCTCTCTCCAACAGCCACAACCATAGTCTTCCCAACCTGTCAATTTGGTTATAATCATTTACATTTGTTTTAGTTATTTAGTCACTACATTTAAACCAATGAGTACATTTTGCAAACTAATTTTAATGAGAACAACAGATAACCAAATCAGCCCTACTATGGGCAAGTTGGTTTGAACAAGAGTTTTACTTTTAGCACATATTTCTGGACCCCAACATATTATCAACTGCTAAACAAAGACTCAAAACACTTCTAATACTGAACAGAGATTTGTATTCATTCTCCAACCTGCTTATTCTAGTTCAGAGTTATCAGTAACCAAAACCTGTATCAGGATCTGCTTAGGGTACAAGGCAGATCCAGCTCTGGACAGGTCACCATTCCACTCCATGTTACATATACACCACACCTCACCAGACCACACCTTCTGTCAGGAGAGTACAATTGAGATAAGCCTATGAAACTAACATATACATCTGTAGGAGGAAACTAGAGTACCAGAGAGAACCCACCGGGAAAGCATGCAAACTTCATACAGATTATAGCCTTACCAGGGATAATTTATTCTTCTTCGTCAAGTTAAAAGGGGATGATGGCAAACTCAGTGAAATTAGTCGGTAATCAGATGTCGTGATTAAGGAGTCCAAGCCTGTTCTAATCATATGCAGAACCCCACCCACCATCGCTCACTGCACCTTCACCCCAGAAGGTTTCTCACAAAGACAGTCCAGAAAGAAATATCCTAAGCAGACATACAAATTCTTAGGAGCAATGGGAGGTGAGGTACCAGTCAGTTTAGGAGACAGCAACAGGAGCTGCTGCCTATGCTTATGGATTGACCTTCCTTAGCACCATCCTTGATCAGAGGCTAACTTCCCACAGATGTTGCCCTTCCTCTGCCTTTGGATCAGGTTCCAAACAGTGGGAAAATTGTCCTAAGGGCAAGAGATTTGTGGGGGTACTGACTAAACTGGACTTCCTGTGTGTCAGAATTGTGGCAATGATTGGTCATGCACCCATAGAAATAGCTACTCCTCCACACTCCTGAAATCAAAACCAACTTTTGTAAGTTGGTGAAAAAGAAAACCAATTAAAACCTCTTGAATCACTCTCAACCCCCATTGGCAAAGATGTTTAATATTTTTAAATAGTCCTTGCCCTTTGTTTGGTTTGCTTAAGGCAAACTAGTGTTACTTTCATGGTTTGAATCTGTTTGAATCTAGTTCATGACTTCACCCTGGGTGGGAAAAAAAAAAAATAGATGTTAAGGCCCAAGAGGTGGTGCAGTGGATAATGTGTTGGACTCTCAAGCATGATGCTTAAAGTTCAGTTCTCAGCATCACATATGTCATGGTCTTCTCCTCTCCTCTCCTCTCCTCTCCTCTCCTCTCCTCTCCTCTCCTTCTTCCTATCACTTTCTCTCTTCCTCTCTCAAATAAATAAAATTAAAAATTAGATGTTAATATGATTGTATCTTCCGATTCATAGAGAGAAATTATTTGTGAGATTTTCTAATATGAAGGTGATCCTGATTCTCATACCATAATTTGATCCTCTCATCTGTAAGGAAGGCAGTCACAATTTGAGAACTTAAAAGAGAGGGAATTTGATTAATGAAAATGTTTCACAAAGGATAGCAAGAATAGACAACACACATAATTAAGAAAAAATTATCCTTGTCAGTCTTTTGGGTCATGAGTTTGATTTTTTAGGACACTCCATAGTAAGGATGTGGTTTGTTCATTCCACTGTCTAGAACTGTGTTTCTAATATTTTCTCAAATCAAAATCAACAATACCATAATTGCTGGGCACACTGGGATAAACAGAGGAGATATTCCTTTCCAGCCTCAGGCTAAGAGTAGTAGTTCACAACACCCTTGAAACTCATCAGTCATATGTCAGTTGAGGAGGTCTAATCTGGACAGATTATATGTTTGATCTGCTTACCAACCTTTTAGCCTTTACCTTTTGTTTTTATGACCATAACTATGTATGCTAGCCCAGATACATCACTGGAAGCAATAATTAAGGCCTGAGTGAAGCAACCAACATGTTACTTTGAGAAACACATTTTTTTTTTTTTTTTTGCTTTGTTGTTTCTCTTCATCATCAGAACTTCCTTGGAAAACTTATTTCATGCCTCTGTACTTGGATGTGTTTTCCAAGCCTCTTAAATTCTTTCTATGGTTGTGGATTAAGAGAGGGACAAATAATTAGAAAAGAAAGCTCAAAATATACCGCCTTACCCATATTAGGTCAGTCATGACATTTTTGTATGCAGACAGAATATTTTCACCCTTTAGTAAATTGGCAACTGAATATGATATTAGTCATAATATGAAATAATGTTCCTTTTTAAATGTGATGATCATCCTGCTTTATTTCCCCATCTGCAAAATGAGAATGATAATTATCCCTTTGAAAATATCATATGGTCAAATTAGTTAATGTTGGATAGGCATTTCAAAATGTAGATACCTAATAATTTATTAGTGGCTTCACTGGTGTGCAATTTGAGGAAGAAGTCTTCCTGTGAGGAATGAGTATTTGCATTAATTCATATTTTCCTTAAATTTCTGACATGGTCTACTATCTGTTCTCTCCTTGGGGTGCCACATGGCTTGTAACATTTGCCAATGGCAGTTGTGCTTGAGTAGCCAGCAGTCTGTTGATCATGTCCTGCAAGAAAAATAGAGAAAATAGAATCTCTCATACACATCATTTAAACTGTATCACTTGTCTGCCTGTTAAACAAAATGATATATTTTTTTAAATCTTAGATTCCAAGGGAAATCTTGCAGCATGTAATTTTCACCTTTGTGCTCTTCAAGGTACATTGTGTGACCCTGAGATGAGTAATTTCAGTTATATCTTAAATGGGACAAGTGAGTGAGCTCTGTTTAATTTCCTATTATTTCCTCCTACCTTAGCTAATTAAGCACTTTCTAACTCAGAAAGTATGGCATTTTTGTAGTTTCTTCAAGAGCGCTAAGGAGGACACATACAATAATAATAATAATAATAATAATAATAATAATAAATTATTAGTATAAATATAGTAGTATCTATGAGTCATTGAACACTTACTTGCCATAAGTTTTATATATATATATTATCTAAAATGTAAAAAGTCTCAAAATCAGTTTCATATCAGGCACGAAAGAATAAAAAAACTTTAACAAGCATTCACAAAGTCATATAGCCATAAAGAGATGTAATGTTAGAATCAAAATATACTCCATTGCCAAAGCTTTTATTTTTCTACATAATAAATCCAAACCACTAGTATTTTTTTTAATATCTGCACATTTATGGAAAATTAATTTTTGAAATGATTGATCAGTTGATCTTAGATCAAATGATCGTCCTGTTTCTTTTTAGTGATAAAATTATGCAAATTGGCATGTGTAAAAAATTTTCAAAATAGTGTATTTTCTCAGTGTATTTCTGAGCACTTACCATCTTTTTGGTTCAGCAGCGAATTGGAGTCAAGTAAAATCATGCATCTGTAGAACTTATCACTTTAAAAGGCTATATAGATATGTATTCTACAACCCCCCACACTAAGAAAGTGATAGTATTTTGCTTGTCGAGGTTTTAATTAGGTTAGAATACTTCTGTTTAAGTTGGAATGTGTCAGTGAAAAAAGTTTTCCATTCTAAATGGCAGTCAGAGAAACAGAAACTGTGTTATAGATCTATTCAATGGTATTCTTTCAACAACAGTAAAATAATTCACCAAAATGAGAGGAAATTTACTTGCCTTAAAATGAGTAACCAGTTCTCCCTAGTCTAGGGTTATTCCTATTCTAGGAAGTTGTAAACTAGTAAGCCCTGAGAATTGATTTCTCTCTGGGAGTATCTAGACACCCTTTTTACATTGTGTCTGAACTGCCTAAAAGCACTTAGAAGGCATACTGGTCCCTGTCTTTAAAAAAGGACATTTATTTGGAAGAAACTAGCCGCAGGTGGCAAAAGTTTCTAAAAATTATCTTTTTTCTCAAGTATAAAAACATTTTTCAGAATCAAATATTTCCCATATAAAGTCATTTAGCTATGAGCTTTGAGACTTTATTTTTCCATTGCCAATAAAATTCTTTGATTGAGGAATTTTTCTTTGCCTTAAACTTGCAACCAGAGCATAGCTTGGATATGAGTGGAAAAACTGACTGAAATTATGTGAATTTTGAAAATATCACTGTGTGTTTATTTGAACAATTTTCTTTAAAGGATAATATTTCTTTATCATATGAATATATTTATAAAAAAGAATAAAATTAGTATACATTCATATTTTACTAGATATACTTATTTTGAGCTCCATTTTCTTTAGGTATTTTCTTTTATGAGGGCCTACTTTTAATCATGTCTTGTGATAGACATCTATGATTTCACAATTAACCTTTTACTATATAAATATGATTAGTTTTTTTTGTTTTTTTTTTTTAAGCCACACTTAAACACTTGGGAGTTGTCCTAAGCTTTCCTGCTTTGCCCAATTTTAGATCAGGCACATATGGAAAGGTAGCCAGTAGAGGGCACTGCTGCCCTAGTTTTTGAAAACTGCTCTCTGATTTCTGCTCTTGAAAAACATACATGGAAATTATTTTTATTCAGTCAAAGTAATTAGAATGAAAAAGCTCTTCAATTTGTTGAAATTGTTTCTTTGTGTCTTTTGACACTTTATACCCCTAAACTGTATCAATATAACTGGGAAATTCACTTTTCTTTACACTTCTGCAGAGCCCTCAGTTGACCCACCTCAGGAGAGTTCAGGGCAATGGGGTATGATTATCTAATTTTTCCATCAGCTTGAGGTTCTTATGTGAAAGTTCTATTCATGGAGTGCCAGCAGAAGGGGAAAATAAAAACTTGTTTACACTTTCACTTTCCAACTAGCACTGCCAGCTGTCCCCTGACCTGGTACAATGAAGGGAAAACATCTGTGCAACCTTGGCCATTTAGGGGTGTGGATTGGAGAGAGAGCATTTGAGGCCTTGGGAGAAAGAAATCAGTGGGAGTCTGGCATGATCTTATAGATTCAAAAGCATTCTCTTCACCAAGGCCTTTGTGTTCTATACAGTGGCAGTGCAAAGAGGTGATCCGAGGTGGAGACTTTTCACCTCTACCAGACCTCCATTCTTTCTGATGAACTGACAGTCTCTCAAATTTTATAAAACTGTAATGTAAACACAGTTAGTTGCTGGTCAAAATTTCAAGCCAACTCCCTCCTTAGTCTCTTGCCAAGGAAAATGCTCTACCTAAGCTCTTCCTACTAAGAAATTCTAGAACCTCCACCAGTTACCAGGTATCTTCTGCAGGTCTCCCCTCCCAGGTCTCCTCTTACGCAGGAACATATACGAGTTGTTTCAGACATTTTGGTGAAAAATATCCAGATACTGCCGTAATCGTATCTGCAATTCATATTTATGGTGGTGTCAGAGAGTGCCAGAAAACACCCTGATAAAGTTCTCAGTGAATCTGAACTTTGCTTAATGTGGTTTTCCCTTGCTATGTGGGCATTGGGTAATCTCTGTCCTTCACAGCTAGTAGGTGCCATTTTTGGCTGACTCTAGCTGGCTACAGTCTTCTGTCCTTCCACAGGATGAAAAATGTCTTCCATTAGCTAATGGCCATGTTCTCAGTGAAACGTCCTGCCCCTTGGCCTGAGGCTACAGGAGAGCATCAATCAAGTCTCTTAGATGAGGCCTCAGAGGACCAGGGGAAATTTGTATAATCCTGAACTGTAAACATGAGGACCAGTGGTTGAGGTTTTGGATTTGCACAACATTTTAAAATGTCTATTTGCGATCTAAAGTAAACCTTTATTTTAAAGAGAAGCCTTGGCCCAAGAAGCTCTCTGGGTGGCCTTCAGAAGGGTAGTTGACCTTTTTGCCTCTGTTTCCCTTTCTTCAGTTTGAAGAAGAAGAAAAAAAAAAGCCCTCTTCTGTTTTGCAGGAGAATCAGTTTAATCTGATGTCCAGCTAAAGGTCATTCTATTGATTTGATTTTCACTGGTCACTATTTTCACCTCACTTCACTCCTCAGAGACAATATTACAGCCCCTTTTGACCCTTAAAATTAGTGCCCACTATTGACTACTCCCTGTTATCCTGTTATTTTTTTTCTTCTTCTGTTCCTTGTAAGTTTGTATTTTCTTCTGGTTGTTTCCTTTCTCTACATCTTTTTCTCACACCCACTAAGCAAGGAGGGAGAACTGAAGTCTCCCCATCCTTCCTGGTGGAAGCAAAGCAGTTTGTGGATCATGAGGGGAATTATAAAGGTCTGAATGGTAGAAGACAAATACAGGTTACTTGCCTGTGTGCATGAATGTGTATGCATGTACATGTGTGGACATTTGAGTCTTTAGCAAATGACTCCATTTTAACATCATATAATATCTATTATTTTATATTTTAAAATATATAAATCAATTTCACAAAAACTGAGCTAGTTATTTTTAGCTTATTTGCAAACATTTAAAAACCAGCTCCCTTCATAGCCAACACATCATGGAGAAAAATGTCTTGACAGCTTATGAGAAGAGGCAGAACATTCTATTGTTTTTATTCTGAGAAATAACTGAGCTGTGAATTTGTATTTCATTTCACTGCCTGTCTATTTACTAAGCAAAGAACTTAGTCTGATATCATTTCAGTGGAAGATGTGAGTTATCACTAGCCAAATTTGAGAACTGGGGTTTGAGATCCAGGATGAAGTCACTCAGCAAAGAGTGCATTTTATGAGGAGCGAAGTTCCAAGTTCAAGTTCCAGCACCGTATAGGAGTGCCATGGGTAGCATGGCGGTGGATAGGACAGTGGAGCAATATGAGGTGTCTTCCTTCTCTCTTTGCGGGTTGTCCTGGGGCTGTCTCCCTGGCCATTGGCAGCAGAGACCGGGGGTGGCCTCTGGGGGTCCTTGGGTGGGGGTGGCTGGTGATGAGGGTGACGTGTGCAAAGAGAGAGGAAGGGAACACACGACCAATCAGCTCTGGGAGAAGCCTCTTAGGACCAATCGTTTATTGGGGGATACAAGAAAGTAGATATACCCATAGTTCAGAGAGAAGGTTGAGGTAATCATTGACCTACACACAATGCATAGTTACATCTTGACCTACAAAGTATTTGATCACAACTGGAAAGTTACTATATAAGGTCTGGTCCTGAGCTTACAATGTATAGGTAGGCATTTATCTCTAAGAGTAAATTACAAGCACCTCAGGGCAGGGGGGAAGGGAGCAGTTTGAGCAAAGCCAGGAATTTTTGTGGTGAGTTTCAAGTTGGCCATACACAGTAATCTATGGCCTTTGTTCAAAAGGGATAGGGCAGCATGTACAGGAAAGTTCCCTGTCTGAAAAAGACCATCCATCATAAGTTCATGAGGTCAGGGGGGGCCTGCCTACCATCTCTTCCCCCTAGGAGGGAGAGAACTCGGGGTCAAGCCACTCAGACTCTCATGGAAATAATGGCCTGGACTTCCCAGACAGTGGGCTCTTTCCCCATATCTCCTCTTTCTTTTTGTCTGTGTCTCATTTACTTAGAGACTGCTCAGTGACATCATACATTCATGAGGCCCTGAGTTCATTCCTTAGTGCCATATCAAAAAAAAAAGGGGGGGTCAGGTGGTGGCTCACCTGGTTAAGCATGCATGTTACAGTGCACAAGGACACTGGTTTGAGTCCCTGGTCCCCATCTGCAGGGGAATAGCTTTGCAGGTGGTGAAGCAGTGTTGCAGGTATTTCTCTCTTCCTGTCTCCCCTTCCCTCTCAATTTCTGGCTGTCTCTATCCAATAAATTAAACAAAGATATGAAAAAATAAGGATCTGTGTTTAGTATTAATATAGTACTACATTGTAACATACATCAAAAGTAAACTACATAAGGATAACTAGGCAACTCAGTAATTGGGAGAAGATATTTATATATCACACATTAGGCAAAGCTGTTGAAATCAAACATTTATAAAGAACTGGTGGAACCAGGCAGTGGTGCACCTGGTTGAGCATATACATGATAAAGAACTGGTATAGCTCAAAAAAAGAAAAACAAGCAAACAACAACAACAAAAAGAATAACAATAAGAAGTATCCCAAGAACTGAATAGACACTTTTCTAAATAAAAGATACACATGCCCCACAGATGTATGAAGAAATGCTCCACCTCACTTATCATCAGAGAAATGCAAATCAAAAGGATACTGAAATTCCACTTCACACTTGTGAGAATGGCCTACATCAATGAACCAAGAAATATTAGGTGTTGGTAAGCTGTGGAGAAAGGTCAACCCTATTATACTGTTGAAGGGAATGAAAATTGGTACAGACCTATGAAGTTTCTGTAAACAAAACAATAACTACCTTATGACCCATCACCACCACTCTTAGGTATTCATCCAGAGGACAGGCAAACACTCAACCAAAGGAGCATATGCATCCCTTTATTCATAGCCACATTAGCTACCATAGCCAAAGACTGGAGGCAGCCTTAATATCCATCAATAGATGACTGGTTAAAAATGTTATGGATTGGGGCTGGGTGGTGGTGCACCTGGTTGAGTGCACATGTTACATGCACAAGAACCCAAGCTCGAGCCCCCGATCCCCACCTGCAGGAGAAAAGCTTCACAAGTGGTGAAGCAGTGCTACAGATGTCTCTCTGTCTCTCTCCCTCTCTATCACCCTCTTCCCTTCTTGATTTCTTGCTGTCTCAATCTGATAAAGATAAAAAAAAGGAAAGCCTACATGGCAAGAAAAAAAACATTATGGATTATATACTCCATGAAATACTACTATGAGGTTAAAAAAAAAAGTGATACTGTATCCTTTGGGACAAAGTGGGCAGAACTGGAGGTGATTATGCTTAGTGAAATAAATAAAGAGGTAAAGGACAACTATCAGATGATTTTGCCCATATGTAGAATTTAGAAAATTAAAGTACATGATGGAGGGGCAAAAAAAAAAAAACTAAATAAACTATCTCTAACACTTTGTGAAAACTATGGTAGTGACCATTGTGATGGTGAGGACACAGAATTTTGGTGATGAATGTAGTATGGAATTATACCTTGTAATCTACTATTAAACACACAACACAAAACACACACACACACACACACACACACACACACTACATCAACCTGAACAGAGGCATGTTCATCTCATATATAACTGGGGAAAATGTGAAAGGGAAAAATGGGAAAGATATAGTTACCTTTTAAGAAAATCTCTAAGTGCAAACTGAAAGGACAGAGCTGGAATGATGTAAGTAAAAAAATAAACAGTATAAAGTTCAAAAATGTAATATACATATCAGAAGTCCATAAAAATGTACATAAGTGATGGAATAACTAAATACACTAGGAAGAATAAACAAATTCCCCATACAAAAAATTACAAATCCTTTATATAGATATTGTATTTTCAAGAATGTGGAGCATAGCTCCTTAATAAGTGTTGATTAAGTATCTCCAAGAAACACTATAAGGAAAAAGAAAGGAGAATAGCTTTATGACAGAGAAATTAAATAGAGTATACTTCAGCCCAGCGATTAAATTCCATATCAACAGTGAATAATCATACTGATAGCCTATGTTTTAAATGTAAAATGATAGGAATGTCACTTTATTTCTGTGGTCTTTCTCTCCTAAACTCAAATCCCAGTTTAATAATGAGAAAAAAATCAGACAAATTTCAATAGAGGGGCATCCTATAAAATACCATATTGATAATTCCTCAAAACTTTCAGGATTATTAAAAATAAGGAAGGTCTGAGACTGTCAGTTTAGTGGAGCATAAGGGGACATCATAACTAAATATAATAGTCTGTACAAAATTCTGGAGTGGAAAAGGACTTTGAGTCTCCATAAAGGATAGACTTTAAATAATAAGAATATATCAAGATTAGCTTATTAGTTGTAACAAATGACATAATCATATATTTATAATGAGAGAAACTGGATGAAGGTCATATGAGAAAGTTGTATGTAATACCTTTACATATTTTCTAATAAAACAAAAGCTGTTTCCTCTTCTACCCTCCCCTTCCCTCTCCCCTCCCTTCCCCTTTTCTTTCCCCTTCCCTCTCTTCTCTTTTTTTTTTTTTCCTCCTGCAGGGTTATTGCTGGGCTCGGTGCCTGCACCATAATCCACCGCTCCTAGAGGCCATTTTTTCCCCCTTTTGTTGCCCTTGTTGTAGCCTCCCTGTGGTTATTATTATTGCCCTTGTTGACGCAATTCATTGTTGGAAAGGACAGAGAGAAATGGAGAGAGGAGGGGAAGACAGAAAGGGGGAGAGAAAGATAGACACCTGCAGACCTGTTTCACCGCCTGTGAAGTGACTCCCCTGCAGGTGGGGAGCCAGGGGCTCGAACCGGGATCCTTACGCCAGTCCCTGCGCTTTGCGCCACATGCGCTTAACCCACTGTGCCACCGCCCGACCCCCCCCCCTCTTCTCTTAACCTTCCCCCTCCTCCCCATCCCTCTCCTTTCCCCCCCCTTCCCCTCCCCTCCCATCCCCTCCTCTCTTTTCCCTTTCCTTTCTTCTTTCCTCTCCTCTCCTCCTCTTCCCACAGCAATGCTCAAATCTGCTTTATAAAAGTGCCAAAGATTAAACCTGAGACCTTTGGTGCCTCAGGCATAAAAGTCCTTTAGCGTAACCATTATGCTATTCCCACAGTCTAAAATTAAAGTTATTCTAAGAAGAGTTTTTAAAAGTAATTCTTTGGAGTTGGGGAAATAGTTATGCAGAAGCTTCACATGTCTGAAGCACTGGAGTTCCAAGGTCCAGTCCCCAACATTACCATGAACCAAAGCTGTGTAATTCTCTTGCCTCTCTTCCTCTCTTTCTCAGTATCTCTCTTTCATTAAAAACCAAATAAATAACATACTTAAAAAAATATGGAGTAATTCTTCTTACTCTACATTAGCCCTAAATCTAAGTATATCAATTTTTCTAAGTCTTCATTGATTTGAAGAGATAACTTTAAATTGGATCAAAGAAAAGAGCCCCTCTAGACTTTGCTACTTATGTACTTATTATTGTTAAAGGTGCCATTTGTGAAACTATGAATATCATAATTGACTTTGCTTATAAATAGACTTAATATTCTATTTTATAAAAAGTATTTCTAGTGAACCAAGGTATGAAAAAATTTGCTACCCGTTATAAGGGGACTGTCCAGACCACCCACAGAGGAGGAAAGTGAATAACTTAGTGGTAAGTGGCCACTTTAACATTCAGTCAGGAATTAGGCAATTTTCAGTGGCTGGTTTAGAAATAATAATAATCTAATGGTCTTTCTCCTCTGTTCACAGTCCCTACTAAAATAATAGCTATCTGCATAAGATCAAATTTACTACAGTCTTTATCAAAATGGCACTGAATTTTTTTTGCATTAATAAATATACAATGTTTTTTAAATAAAGTAAAATGTACTGGTTTTGAGGTAACACAGTACAATTTTCATCCCCAAATTGTAACTTTTCGCATCAGATAAAATTAAACATGAATATTGATAACCCTATCAAAACTTTGGAGGCTACATTATCTCATAAATATAAATAGTATGCTATTATGACTTTAAATGTTTTTTAAATATTGCTTATCTATAAACACACCATACATCTGTAGGACAGAGACATTTTCTGAGAAGGTCCTTTGGTGTAGCCCAACGTTCCCTTCCCAACATCCATTATTTCCTTTGTATTCATTTCAGACCAAGGGTAATTCCCTCCACCTTTTTTTTTTTTTTTGAGTTTAGTTACAGTCTGGGACAGATTTTTCTGCAGTGGGAAATCCATGGTCTGGGCTTCATCATCAAAAACCTTTCTGTGATCTGGGGGTCTTTGAAAAGCCAGTGGGTTCTCTGGTTGTTTTCTTGTCTGCAAACACCCTTGTCATCCACTAAGATGAAATCTTGGGAGCTGAATGTGCACCATATTTTTGAGTGTGTTGATTGACCAATGACTCATGAGACTATCACACAATCGATAATGAATATGCTATTTTCCTTCTTTGAAATGACTTCTGTCACAATATGGTTATGAACAGTGTGATCCTATGGTCTCCTTTCATTTAACCCAGTAAATACTTGCTGTCTTTTTCTTTAAAAGATTATTTAGTCATCTTGAAAGAGCCGAGAGTGAACAAGTGCTACATCCAATTACCACATATTGTATCTAGCCTGGAGATAAAATAATGTCCCAGTAGATTTTACTTCTTTTAAACACACACAATAATTTAAATTCCTAACTTGAACACACTTGAATTTTCCTATGTTTAATCATTAAAAAGGCAAACTTAATTTCATCAAGTGCAATCAAAGAATTTTTCATAGTAGCAATTAAAAATATGAAGCTGGAATTTCAATGACATAAAACTGAAACAGCTGCTATGTTATCTTTTTAATTTTCATTCAAATCAAATGTCTCTTGAGGGCTTTTTTTTAACCCCTTTTTCTTTTCTCTTTTTTTTCTTTAATATCAGCAGTTTAAAGGTGGCTTCTGTAATTCAAAATTCTCCTGTAAATTATCAGACATTTCAAATATTACTGCAAGGTGAATAGCCTTTCTACTTCTATAAGGAGTGAAGACAAACTTCTTTGAAGAAGGACTGATTGGTTAGCTTGCTTTGGCATGAATAGACTTTCAACTACAGTGAGCTGTTTAACTAAGGAAACCCAAACTAATTTTGCTCAGTTTGACATTCTTAACTGTACTCCATGTGTGGCATTTACAGTAAAGGAGAGTGAGAACCACACATGAAGTTTGGATCTTTCTGTTAATTTCTTCCTATCACCATGCTGGAGGAAGAGGGCTGTTTCTATGATACCCAGGCATCTCTACACTATTATGTGTAAGAGTGAGCAGGGATGCATGTAGCAAATACATAATTAACCAAATGGTATGTTTTTCCACTCCATGTGCAAATATGTTCCCTGTGGTTTTCCTCCTTGATTTTAAGATGTACAAATCGAAGAAAAGTAGCACAACAAAACCAGGACTCCAAGTTATTAAAAATATCTAAATATTTCCCAAAAGTGGAGATACTGATTAATGACTTTATAATTTCAAAGACTTCTGTGTTTTGCTGTGTTTTGGTTTTCCTGAAAATGGTTGTTGAGTTGCCTGTTTGTAAAACTTGTCACTTTTAAAGATTGCTGTTTTAGTTCATCACTTCTTCATTTCCTCAGGTCTGTCCTTTAATTCTGTTGTCATAACTGATTTTCTTAAAATCAAAATTCAGTTGTTTGACCCCAGAGTTTTAATTTCCTCAGGGATCTTTTACTTTCACACATTCCCTGGTTGGGGGAGTAAGACCATAAGGAAGACTTCAGAGACTCAGCTGTTACTCTAGTAGGCGGGGTTATGCAAAAAGTGACTAAAATAGTAAGCCAAGTCTTTGGATGAAGTATTTATTATTTATTTATTTTAATTTTACTAGTGACTTAATGTTGACTTACAAAATTATAAGATAACAGGGGTATAATTCTGCACTGTTGCCTCCACCAGAGATCTGTATCCGATTTCCTCCATTGGAAGCTACAGCAGTTCTTCCAAAGTTGCAGATGTGGGTTAACTATTATTTCTGCAACTATCTGTCTATATTTGTATATATTTGCCCATTTGTCTCCATGGGCTTATCTTCTCTTCCTTTCCAAGTCACACCTACACCTATTATTACTTCTAAATCTTCTTCCTTTTTTTTTTCCTCACCTCTCTCTGGGTCCAGATGGAGTTGGAGTTCAGAACCCTCTAGTCATCTTCCCCCTATCATTTCTCCCCCTCTGGGTGTATGGGCCAAAGTTATTTTGGGGGTGCAGAAGGTGGGAGTTCTGGTTTCTGTAATTGCTTCTCTGATGGACTTGGACGTTGGCAGGTTGATGCATACCCTCAGCCTGTTTATATCTTTCCCTATTGCGGTAGGGCTCTGGGGAGGTGCGGTTCTGGGATATGTTGGTGAGGTCGTCTGCCCAGGGAAGTCCAGATGGAATCGTGATAGCATCTGCAACTTGGTGGTTAAGGCTGCGGTGCTTCTGCAGATGTCTCAGCTATGGTTGGCAAGTTTTGTTAAGTTCAATAGTTGTAGATATTTGTTGTTTGGGGGAAGATCAGTTCTGTTTTTTGTTACTCTATGGCCACGGCTCCTGGAAGTCTTTGGGTGAGGTCTTTTTCCTGCCATTTTGTGAAGAATTACTTAAATGATAGGTGAATTGCTTTGGCTCATAGAATTTAATTTGATCAGGACTGAGTAGAACAAGAATTTTGTTCAGTATGAAAACCAATGAACAATTAGATTTAGTCTTTCAAGCAAATGAAAAGATATAGGGTATATTAGAGAGAGCAAGCAAGAGAGAGACCCTATCTTGACCTTGTAAATAGTCAGTGAGCCCTAAGGAACTAAAACATTGGAAAAGAACTGGTGCATTTTGTTTCTTTTGCCTTGTATGCCTGACAATGTAGGTGTGTGTGTGTGTGTGTGTGTGTGTGTGTGTGTGTGTGTGTGTGTGTGTGTTTTAATGGGACAGTGTAAACCATGCTTTGTAAATAGTACAAAACTATCCACATGTAGAGTGTTATTGTTATTACTAAATTATAGGTGTGATATGCGGAGGAAGACTGTATTCCCTTTTGTGGGATAGCAACATTTTATAGCTTACTTGTAAAACTTCTCTACACAGTTAAAAACAATGGTTTGTTATTATGGAGAAGCAATTTAAACTCATAAAACTGGCTTTCAACAAGAAACATTTTTGGAAATTAGGTAAATTCATGTGGCATTTGAGGAGAGGGGTCAATTTTAATGAAGTATTACTTACTAATACATTTTAAAATTCAGACCCTACCTTACAGTTATGTATAAGGACTTATTGTTGTCATGATAGCTACCAGGAATTGGCCATTATGATGATAAAAAAAAAGGATGCTCCTCACTTTGGGCAACACTTTACAGCTATGTTGTTTCTCAAGGGAAAACAAACGTCTCACTGAATGGATTATTTAAAGAGTATCTCCCCAAGAGTTTCTGCATTGCTCAATCTATGAAGTGAGCAAAGTGGTCATGAGATTTAGTCTTATGTATTTTGCATCTGGAATTTTTCTGATAATTATTTGGTAGTCCCAATCCACACTAACAATTTCATTATTGAGTTTGTGAAATGTGACTTGTCCAAACTGATATGCACTGTAAGTATTAAATGCACCTTGAGTTTTGAAGATGTAGTGTGAATATCTCAGTAATTTTATATTGAAATTATAATACATCAAATCCATTAAAATATATTAAAAACAATTTTATCTTTTCCTTTTATTTTTTTATGCATGGCTACTAGAATATTTAAAGTTAGATTTTGGGCAAGGTGAGATAATTCACCTTGTTCAGAGCTTGCCTTAACAAGTGTGAGGTTCTGGATTCAAACCTCAACAGCATATAGGAGTACCATAACACTGAAGAAACACTACAGATGGAAAAACAATGCTATGAAGTCTCTCTCTCCCTCTCTCTCTTTCTCTATTATTCTCTAAAATAAAAGAAAAAATGAATAAGAGGAATGAAAAAGTTGCTCTAGGACCATTGGACTCATGCATGTGCCAAGGCCCTGGAATTGGTTACGTATAAAAAAAGACATTATATGTAGGTTCACATCATATTTTCATTAGATAATGCTGGACTAGGGAGAAGGATGAGACTGGGGAATAAAGGGATACATTAGATCATACAGTGGGGAAAAATCAGTGTTCATCAAAATTTGCTACTTTTGATAGGAGGCTTAAATTTAGGTGAATTCTATTTGTTCACTGACAACACTAACACAGTGGTTAAGCTTGTAGAGACTGGAACCCAGAGGGGCCGGGCAGTGGCATTTGGTGTTTAACGCACATAATGTGAAGCTCAAGGACCCATGTAAGGATCCCAGCTCCCCACTTGCAGGGGATATGGTGTGTGTGGGGTCACCGCGTAAACACTAGAGCAGATCTGCAGGTGTCTATCTTCCCCTCCCCCTCTCAATTTCTATCATGTAAAAAAAAATGGAAAATTTGGCCGTAGGAGCAGTGGATTCATAGTGCAGGTACCAAGATAACCCTGGAGGCAGAGAGAGAGAGAGAGAGAGAGAGAGAGAGAGAGAAGGAGAGAGAGAGAGAGAGAGAAAGAAAGGAGAGGGGGGGGGAGAGAAAGAGAAGAGACTGAAACCAGAATATCTGACCTGGCCTAATTTGTGACAAAAGCGAACTTAACTGAATTGACAGTAATGGAGCTTACATCTTTGATTTTTCATAAAATGGACTCTCCCAAACAGTCCTTCACTTGACACTTATTATGCATCCTTAGCCAAATCTCTGTAGCCAGTGCAGAACCTTATTCATCCTCAAAAAGCAACCCTCTGATCTTACAGCTATCAATAGAATGCAATAATTTTGGCAATTAAAAATATTTCAAACCTAGATTTTGGTAACCTAAGACTTCTGTTGGTTGATTTTCACCAAAAAAAAAAAAAAAGAAAGAAAGAAAGAAAGGAAGAAAAAGGAAAAAGGACTTTTTGCTCACTGAACAAAGATTGCAATATTTGTGTTAATGTCTGCTCATCCCCCTCCTCAACATGTTCATTGCCATTAGAATATTCTGGGTAGCTGGTACCTTTCAAGTCAGTGGGGACAGAAACTTGCCAATATGTTATCAATGTCTTGAGCTTAAAAATACGTGTTTGGATTTTTACCAGAGTGAAAATTTGTGTCTAATCACCCCCTTTCCACCTCCCTTTTGATGAAAATCATCAAAATGTGAGATGAAAGGATCTAATGGGTTGTCTGAATGTTTTTCCCAGCCCTGTTGGAAATGATTGAGGCATTGGCTCTTCAACATTTCCTCTGAGAAAGCAATTCCAAAGGTTGGTGTCAACTTACAGCTTAGTAATGGACTAATACACATTATCCTGTATGCAATTCTAAATTATAGCCTGCCAGCTGTGATTCTGGAAGTTTGGAATAGGTTCCTTCCCAAGATTCTAAACAGAAATGGCTTTGAATGTTGTGGGCATGAGTCTGTCTAACCCTTCTAAAGGCGGCATGAATGCTGTAACATTTCTATTGATTTTTAACATTCAGCTCTCTAGAAAATAGAAAATAGCCAAAATTTGACAAGCACTTTACAAAATTATCTAATCCTTTATAGATACAGAATAAGAGCTATGTTCACAAGTAACATTTGTGCTTCAACTTGAAACTAGCCTTTTTTATTTCTTCTTGTGCCTGAAGAGTGGAATTACGTTTTGCTGGATTTGAAATACTCTTTAAATAGTACGCTATCTTATATGTTTTTTCCATCATTTAAATATTTATGGATCCCCCGTTCCTAAATTGATAGTACAAATTTATGAGTCACTTAATGTTTAACTTACTGTATAAATTAAATAAATACCAAGTCAAACAAGGAGCCATGTTGTACATATTTAATTGTTAAATATAATGTTCAGGACTGGCAAAGATACCAGTGAGTAGACTTTATCTGATATTTTTACGGTAGCTAAGTTGTCACAATATTACTGTAAGGCGGTTTGGCAGTCCTTACCTTTATAAGTTTTAAAACAATGTACTATGGAGCAATTTCATTCTGTGAATTATTCCTGGAGGAAGTAATTAGGAAAAAGAGAGCAAATTTAACTTAACTACAAGAATTTTTATTGCAGCATTGTTTAAAAGAACAGATGAATCTGCATGAAGGGCATACATAAGTTCTCGGTACCACCTGTATTTTTGCAATTTACCAACTTATTTGAATTTATATTCTCATAAAAATAGTTCTTTTTTTTAAAGCCAATTCTCAGATAAGAAGCAACAAAGGATTGCTGTCCTTATGTGCTGCCTTCTGAAGACCAAAACTGATGCCAGCTGCTTTTTTATTTCCCAAAATGTGGTTCCTTCTAGTTATTTGTTGACTTCACCAAACCACCGCATAATTTCACACAACCCAGGATGGAGGGCAGCGGTGGTGTCTGTGTTTCAGAACCCAAGGCCTGAAATAGCAGGAGGGCTGTGTTGTGGGGTGGGTGGGAGTTTGTGCCCAGCCCAACCGCTTTTGGCTTGGTTTGAATAGTTTAGTATCAGACCCAATACTGTGGAGTAAACAGCCTACACAAATAAAATGGAAGGTCTGATTTAGAAAACAAAGCTTTCTACCTTACATTTGAATATTAACCCCCTCAGGATAGCACATATTTCTTGAAGACATTTTCAAAGGCAGTGATTCAGCTGTTTCTTTATGCAATTTGTTAAACCCGAGCTTCAGTGCAAGGCTAGCATCATTCTTACTTCTAGACTTCAGATAGCCTCCTTCAGGCATTTTCTCAGTAGAATTGAGACCTAAGCTGTTTAACACATTTCACCTTTGGACATCACCTTCAGTAGAAACACATTTTCCACAGAACTGCACATTTTAAAGATTCTCTCAGTATTGCGAAAATGATGAGGACAAGGATGCATTTGGAGGGAAAACCAGCCCCCATCTTAATCTGAAGAGAAGTAAGAGCTGCAACCAGGAAGAGGGCAAGATAGTTTTCATTGTGTGCCCTTCCCTCTATGTGCTTCAGGAGGCCAGATCTGAGGCACTAGAGTGGATATTTTTCCCCTTCAGGCTGGCAACAATGGAAATAAAAGGTATATGAGAAAGGAAATAATTAATTAATTTCTCTGGGTACTGTCACTTCACTGTCCCTCAGAAGCCATGAAGCTGGAGAAGATGCAGTCCTGACAGCATTCTCTTTTATTTTTTTGTTCTGTTTTTATGTTCTTCCACCACCACCTCCCCCACTCCCCCAACCAGGGTTATTACTGGGATTCTGTATTGGCACAGTGACTCCACAGTTTCTGGCAAATCATTCCTTTCCCTTCCCTTCCCTTCCTTTCCCTTCCCTTCCCTTCCCTTCCCTTCCCTTCCCTTCCCTTCCCTTCCCTTCCCTTCCCTTCCCTTCCCTTCCCTTCCCTTCCCTTCCCTTCCCTTCCCTTCCCTTCCCTTTCCTCCTTTGTTTTTTCTCTCTTTCTCAATCTCCCTCTCTTTCTTGCCTGCTATCAGAGAGAGAGAGAGAGAGAGAGAACAAGCCAACAACCCTGCTCAACTTTTCATGAAACTTTGCAGGTATTTATGTATTTGCTTTGTTGTTTGAGCTTACTGTTCATGTGGCATACTACTGCTGCATTAGCTGAGAGGAGAAGACAGCTGGCACTAGACCCAGGAGGGCTGTGTGCTGCTCCAAGTGTTCACTATGTAGACAAATCTCAGAATTAGAGCCAGCAGGTTAGGTGCAGATGGCGCAAAGCACAAGGACCAGCATAAGGATCCCGGTTTGAGCCCCCGGCTCCCCACCTGCAGGGGAGTCCCTTCACAAGTGGTGAAGCAAGTCTCCAGGTGTCTATTTTTCTCTCCCCCTCTCTGTCTTCCCGTCCCCTCTCCATTTCTCTCTGTCCTATCCAACAACAACAGCATCAATAACAGCAACAATAATAACTACAACAATAAAAAAGCAACGGCAACAAAAGGGAATAAATAAATAAATATTTTTTAAATTAAAAAAAAGAATTAGAGCCACTATTACTATTGTTGTTATTATATTATCACTAATTAAAAAGTAATGATAATATAATAACAACAACAATAGTAATAATAATATAGAGTCTGCTGGAGGTGGTGGAATCATTTAGGCATGGGAGCCCCAGAAATAATCCTGGTGGAAAGAAAAAAATAAATAAAAGAAGAAGGAAGGTAGGAAGGAAGGAAGGAAGGAAGGAAGGAAAAGAAGGAAAGGAAGAAGAAAAGACAAGATCAGGGGTACCAGACAGTGGTGCACCTGGATAAGTACATACATTACAGTGCACAAGGACCCATGTTCAAGCCCCTGGTACTCACTTGCAGGTGGAAAGCTTCATGAATGGTGAAGCAGGTCTGTAAGCACGGCTCTCCGTCTCATCTCTCTCCATCTCGTCTCTCTCCCTGTCTACTGCCCCCTCCCCTCTCAGTTTCTCTCTGTCTCTATCCAATAAGTAAATAAAAATATTAAAAGAAGAAAGAAAGACAAGATCAGTTTTGGGGGAAAGAATAGTAGTCTCAAACTCTAGTAACTGTTGTGAAGATTAAATAGATCCAGTGGTGGTTGTTATCACTGTTATACTTTTCTGTTTTTTGCAACCAGGCTTCTGTCTTTTCTGCCTGGATTCTCCAAACTTCTAAATGCTAATAACTGATTCAACAGCATTTGGAGATACTTCTTAGAAGATGAGAATCTTAAAATTGAATATGATTCAAGTACTTTTTGAGAGGTTATGCAGTACCCAACAGGTACATAAAGATAAACACATTTTTAAATTTTAAACAAATTTTGCAAGTCTACTCCATATGTGATTTTAGTTTTAGCCACGTATTCTGATCTTTCCTACTTCAAAATCCTCTGTCTTATAGCACTGTGACCAGAATCCCTCTTTATTTTTACTTTATGCTTATTAAACTCATCACTCAAGTTTTGACACCATATCACCTTCTGTGGACTCCCTCACAGTGAGAGCAGAACAGCTCCCATGGTGCCTTTTATCTGTCTAATAACCTGTGTCATATAAAGTGCTGAAGTTTCTTATTTAAATCCATCTCCTCTGCTTTACCTATGAATTTCTAGAGGCAAAAGATCACTCTATTTATCCTAGTTTCAGCATGGAAGCCTGGCATATTTACTGCTCAGTAGCTATTGTAGAGATGGGATTGTTTGCAAATTCTTTGTAAGTACAGGCATATAGAAAATTCACAGCAGCAGCATACAACTTGGATTTTTTTAAATGAATATATCCATGCAACCAGACTCAAGTTTAAAAATTAGAAGACTATTAGAAACAACCCAGACATCAACCTTCAGTCCTTATCCCACCCCTAGATATAACCTGCTTTCTTTCTAATGATCTGACTTAGTTTTGTTTGTATTGAACTTTTTCATCATGGACATATTTCATTTACTATCATGGTGTGTGTAGCTGCAGTTCATTATGGCTATGTAGTATTCTATTGTGTGACGACTATATGATTTATTTATTCATTTTACTACTAATGTTACCAAGAAGACTAATGATTTTGTGAACTGAATTGAATACTGACAAAAGGATCTTAAGAAACACTTCCTGGGAGTCAGGCTGTAGCGCTGTGATTGAGCTCACTTGGCGCAAAGTGCAAGGACCAGCATAAGGATCCCTGTTCGAGCCCAGGGCTCCCCACCTGCAGGGGAGTCGCTTCACAGGCAATGAAGCAGATCTGCAGGTGTCAAAAGAAAAGAAACACTTCCTAAGAAAAGGTGACAGAGAAGATTACATTCATGAACACTAAGAAAGTAGTACAGATTCTTTACCCTTTGAGTATAGAGTGGTGACTAGAGTCACAAATATATGGAGCCAGTAAGGTCTTTAAAACACAGGACACCTCAGGCTCCCAGCCATGAGTTTCGTATTCTTCTCTAGCTAGCTGGTTGCTAACTGGTAAAAATCAGATAGAATATGTGGGGTTTTGTGGTGTTCCTTTGATTCTGTATTGCTATTAAATGTTGGCATACAAATATATAGCTTCTTCTTCTTCTAGCGTTTGCCCTTCTTCCGTAGCCAGTCAATAGCGTCAGGTTGAGCCTGATGTAAAGTTTTGAGACCTCCTTTAAATCTGGAGAGGTGGCAGTCATTGACTATGTGGGTCATAGTCTGTCTGTAGCCGCAGGGGCAGTTCAGGTCGTCTCTGGCTCCCCAGCGATGGAACATAGCGGCGCACAGGTCATGGCCTGTTCGATAGCGATTGAGGAGGGCCCAATCATAACGTGCTAGGTCAAAGCCAGGTTGACACTTGCAAGGGTCTGTGATGAGGTGTTTGTTCTTTACCTCAGCTGACTGCCAACTCTGTTTCCAAGAGTCTGGAACAGAGAAGTTCAGTGTAGGCATAGGAGACCAGATTGGATGACGAGATGTCAAGCTTTGGACAGGGTGGGTGAAGATATCCATGTATATTGGCAGGTCCGGTCGAGCATAGACGTGGGAAATAAACTTAGATGATGCTGCATCCCTACGAATATCTGGCGGGGCGATGTTGCTAAGAACTGGCAGCCATGGAACCGGAATGGAATGGATGGTTCCAGAAATTATCCTCATGGAGGAATATAATTTGGAATCGACCAAGTGGACATGGGGGCTACGGAACCATACTGGGGCACAGTATTCTGCAGTGGAATAGCATAATGCCAGAGATGATGATCGTAGTGTAGAAGCGCTCGCGCCCCATGAGGAGCTGGCCAGTCTTGCAATGATGTTATTCCTCGCGCCCACCTTTGCTGCAGTTTTTATGAGATGTTAGTGAAATGACAGAGTGCGATCAAGAGTAACGCC
Organism: Erinaceus europaeus; assembly: GCF_950295315.1. Taxonomy (NCBI): domain Eukaryota; kingdom Metazoa; phylum Chordata; class Mammalia; order Eulipotyphla; family Erinaceidae; genus Erinaceus; species Erinaceus europaeus. Next base: position 50,763,786 of record NC_080169.1, on the reverse strand, counting down.
AAGATAGACTGGCTGGGCTTCATGCCGGATTCTCGTATCGTCAAGCTGCACATTAAGCTCATGCGAGGCCGAGGCATGGTGTAGATGGAAAACAGATGATACCGTTTTTGCAGTGCTAGGGATTAGTCGCCATTTTTTACAGTAATCAGATATTAGAGACATGTCTTTCGTGAGTGTTTCCTCGAGGATATCGAACTTGGATGCCTGAGTTGCACAGCAGATGTCATCGGCGTAGATGAACTTCCTTGAAGAAGTTTCTGGGAGGTCATTGATGTAAATATTAAATAGCGTAGGAGCCAGAACAGAGCCCTGGGGGAGGCCACTTGAGACAAGTCTCCATCTGCTAGACTTGTCACCCAGATGCACCCGGAATCTTCTGTTTTGGAGAAGAAACGATATAGTGTTGGCCACCCATGGAGGCAGGCATCTTGAGATCTTGACTAGGAGACCACGATGCCAGACCGTGTCATAGGCTGCTGTGAGATCAACAAAGACAGCACCCGTCTTTAAATTCTTCTGGAATCCATTTTCAATGTAAGTTGAGAGGGCCAGGGCTTGTTCGCAGGTAGATCTTCCTGGGCGGAAACCAGCTTGGGTGGGTGATAGGAATTTCTCTGTAAGAGGAGAAATTTGTGACAGAAGCAGCCTCTCAAGGAATTTGTAACACATGGAGAGGAGAGAAATTGGTCTATAGCTGGCGACCAGTGTTGGGTCTTTCTTTGGTTTCAAGACCGCTATTATCTTCACATGACGCCAAATTTTGGGCATAGATTCGGATTCCAAGATGTGGGACAGGAATGTAATGAGCTAAATGTGTTTTACTAATAATTGTAGGTGGCATTAATTGTACTTACTTGTCAATCTAACTTACTGCCAGTTTCTTAATTTTCAACATGTCTAAAAGGTTTTTAAAGGATTTCACTAGCAGCCTTGTAAGTCACTTGTCAATAAATGATAACAAGACTTGGTTGTTTATATTTTTTGATGTTATCATTTTAATGGGCGATTGTCTACATGGCACCTACCACAAATGTGCCTTTCCATCCTCTTTTTCTTTTCTTTATTTCTATCTTCCTTTCTTTCTTTCTTCTTCTTTTTTTTTTTTTTTTTTTTTAAGAAGGTGTCTAAGGTGTAGGGAGGTCTGGTTGCTATGGATAGCTGAAAGTTCATGTTTACATTTTAAGAGGTAAGCTGAAACCCTCACTATTTGTTCTCTACCTGAGTGGCATTCATATTTAGAAGTTACAAGATTGTTATTGGCTATCTCAAGTTAAAGGATGTGGCAGAGAGCTGGCAGTTAATTAAAACTAGACTGGCTTTCAATATCAGAATTATGCAGCCTGTTTTTGTAGGATGCCCCTGAAGTCTTCACTACCCTGCAATGTGTTTTTGATGTAAAAAAAATATTGAAAAAGGAAACATAACACAGGGCAGCTTGTCCTCATTTTCTGCAGAAGCTGTTGGCTCTGAGAGTCTTTCAGAATGTGATTCTGCCCCTATGTTCTCTGTCTTTAGTTCTGTAGACTCTGAGCTGCCATATTCTGATGTACCCAAAAGCACTGGTAGGAGGAAAACAAAACAATGATCTTTTGGGGGCAGGAAAAATGCTTCCTAGGATGAATATGGGTAACAACTTAGAAAATTTGTAAAATAATTTTTAGTGTCACTGTTTTAAACAGGTGAAATAGCTTTTAATTGTTGTTGCTATTGTTATTATATGTGCTTTAATTACACCAGTAGTTTTTTTTTTGTCGTTGTTGTTGTTTTGGGATAGAGCAACCCTTTATTTTTAGACACTTTCACAAATAGGCTTTCAGTAAATAAACTTTCCAGTGAAGAAAAGAGAACGTGAAAATCAGCCTGCAGGCATCAGCAGCTACTCTGCTCAAGGCAGAGGCTCTTCCTGGCCCAGGTGGTGAGGTGGAGGTGTGTACTTCACTTCATCAGCTTATTCCGTTGTTTCCTAATGGCATTCAGACAATAAATCATTTTTTTAAGTTCCTTGTGAATTTTATGCCCCACTTTCACCACTCTGAATATAAGCTTCAATTGGGCAGGGGTTATTTGCTCCAATACTCCAAGTGCCTGGAGGAGTTCCTAATATAATAGTACTCCAAAATTTTTGAGTGCATGACTAAATATTCAAGAAATCATGAAGAGCTAGTACAATCATTCAAATATCCCACTAATCTTAAGAATTAAGGTGCTTTTGGGGGAAAACATATCAAAGACAGCCTATGTATTAAAAAGACTCACTCTGTGTTTTAAGAAGTTCTAGACATATCATCAGTTTTTCACCTCTCATATTAATTAAATAGTGGTTTATATAACATTTACACTTTAATAGGATTGTACATAAACACCACTCCCACCACCAAAAGACCGTGTCCCATCCCCACCACCCACCCCCGCACCCCCCACCCTCCGCCGTGCCGGGAAGCCCAATGGCCACCCTCCCCTTCACCACAGTGTCTTTACATTGGTGCCCTGCTCTCGATTTAATCAGATCCTGCTTTTAGTTTCCCTTTCTGTTCTTCTTTCTTAACTTCTGTTGATGAGTGGGATCATCCCATATTCATCTTTATCTTTCTGACTTAGCTGACTTAACATAATTCCTTCTACTATCCATTGTCTTCTTGAACCCTAAGACTACAGGAACCTCATATTTCCACTATAGAGCCTATATTTCCCCCAGTCCTGGAACCTTAAGGTGGGGCCCACTTTTCTGCATGCTGCTCTCAATTCAAATCAAATAATATTCCATCCGCCAATCGCAACCTAATCAACACAACGAGTGCCACCACAGCATGCTTCACTTCGGGACTGTGACCAGAGACTTCAGGTGTGGAATGACAACTCTTCAGCTTCATCACTCAGGTGAGACCTTTCCTTTCATAGTATTCTCTAATTCCGTTCCAGGTGTTCCACTCCCCAATAAAGTCCCCAAATCTAGATATAGTCCAGGTCCCCTGAGATAGAGCATAGGTTCCCCCGTGCCCATAAACTAGGGGAAAAATATATACCTGAAAGCAAAAGTACACAAGAGCATGCAGGGAATACCCCCAACACTTCATCTGCACTATTACAGTCTTTAGGTCCATGATTGTTCAACAATTTGTTTGGCTTTGTATGTTAACTCTCTTTTCAGCCACCAGGTTCTGGATGCCAGCGAGATGCTGACCAGACTTCCCTGGACAGATGACCCCATCAATGTGTACTGGAGCTCCACTTCCTCAGAGCCCCACCCTACTAGGGAAAGAGAGAGACAGACTGGGAGTATGGATCGACCAGTCAACGCCCATGTTCAGCTGGGAAGCAATCACAGAAGCCAGACCTTCCACCCTCTGCAACCCACAACGACCCTGGATCCATACTCCCAGAGAGACAGAGAATGGGAAAGCTATCAGGGGAGGGAGTGGGATGTGGAGATCGGGTTATGGGAATTGTGCGGAATTGTACCCCTCTTATTCTATGGTTTTGTTAATGTCTCCTTTCTTAAATAAAAAAATAATAAAAATAATTAAGGTGCTCCTATAAATTAAAAAGGAAGAAAATGTTCCCACTAAAAAAAAAAATTGGGGGTGGGCAGTGACACACCTGGTTGTTACAGTGCACAAGTACCTGGTTTGGAGCACCTGCCCTCCCCCAGCAGGGGAAAGCTTTGCAAGTGATGAAACAGTGCTGCAGGTGTCTCTCTCTCCCTATCTCCTCCTAGCCTCTCAATTTCTGGCTGTCTCTATCCAATAAGTACAAAAAAGATAATTAAAAAAAAATTGGGGGGAGGGTGGGTGGTGACACACCAGGCTAAGTGTTCATGTGAAGTAGTGCTGCAGGTGTCTCTCTGTCTCTCCTCTATCCCCTTTTTCTCCACCAGTAGTTCTTGAATGCATTCTCAGTATAAATGTAAAACCTAAAAATTCAGATAAAAAAACAACCTTGACTATTCTTATCAGTTCATTATTTTTTTTCTTTTTTTTTCATCATTGTTTTCTTTTTAGACTTTCTTTTTTCTTTTTCTTTTTTTATTTATAAAAAGGAAGCATTGACAAAACCACAGGATAAGAGGGGTACAACTCCACACAATTCCCATCATCAGAACACCCTATCCCATCCCCTCCCCTGATAGCCTTCCTATTCCTTAACCCTCTGGGAGTATGGACCCAAGATCATTGTGAGATGCAGATAGTTGAAGGTCTGGCTTCTGTAATTGCTTCCCCGCTGAACATGGGCTTTGGCAGGTCGATCCATACTTCCAGCCTGTCTCTCTCTTTCCCTAGTAGGGTGGGACTCTGGGGAAGTGGAGCTCCAGGACATATTGGCGGGGTTGTCTGTCCAAGGATCATACTAGTATCTGGAACCTGGTGGCTAAAAAGAGAGTTAACATACAAAGCCAAACAAATTGTTGAATAGTCATGAACCTAAAGGCTGAATAGTGCAGATGAAGAGTTGGGGGGGGGGGTCTTTGTTTTGTAGCTAGCTAGTAGGCATATTTTAGTTATATTCCAAAGGGCCTGTGGCTATACTAGGTTTTTTTTTTTCCCTGAGCCTGAAATCTGATATGCAGGTGGATCCAAGTTATTGTCTGGGGAGTTGATGTAATGGCTGGAAAGGAACAGAAAGCTGGATCAGGGAAGAGAGTAGCTCCCTAATATAAGAAAGGGGTATTGTTGACTGTAAACCCCATCGATTTGATATGATCTGGGGCTCATATTCGGCTTAGGAGCCTATGCGACCTCTGCATCCCTGTATATCTGAGCTCACATTCTGTGGTCATGAGTAGGAACATTCCAAGCTGCCCCAATATCAGGACCCATCTTCCTCAGGTGTAGCATAGAGTATGCTGTCCATCCTCCCTTTGGAGGATAGAACATTCTCTACCGTTGTTGATCCAAGTTGAGGGGAAACTTCTATGGGGGGCCCACAAAGGGGTCTATTTTTTTTGTTCCTGATAGAGATGACAATGGAGAGAGGGATTTATTTGAGGTCTAGGCCCATCATGTCTGTTTGGAAATCTCAGGACTCCCCAAATAGGGCCCCAGCTGATAGGGTGGCCTGAAAATGACTAAATAGTTGTCATTAAAATATGCCAGTCTCTTGCCCTTATTCGGCTTTTGCAGTCCTTGCTTTGATAAGGTTAGCTTTGGAGTAAGTGAGAGAACTGTAATAGGAAGTAGGTGAGGAGGGTATCTAAGTCTAATTAGATACTATTTCATTAGGAACTTTATACTGACTCACTGCAGACTATTATGTACTTTTGCTTTCAGGTGTATATTTTGCTGTAATTTATGGATACCTGTGAACATGTGCTCTATCTCATAGGACCTGGTCTATATCTAGGGTTTGGGACTTTGTTAGGAAGTGAACCACCTGGAATGGAATTAGAGAATACTATGAAAGGAAAGGTCTCACCTCAGTAATGAGGGTGAAGGGTTGACATTCTGTACCTGATGTCTCTGGACACAGTCTGAAGTGAAGCATGCTGAGGTGGTACTCGTTGCATTGATTAGGCTGGGATGGGCGGATGCAATATCATTTGGTATAAATTGAGATAAGCATGCAGGAAAGTGTGCCCCACCTAGAGGTTCCAGGACTGGGGGAAATATAGGCTGTGTAGAGGAAGTTGGAGGTTCCTGCTAACTTAGGGTGAAGAAGACAATAGATAACTATTGCTATAATCATATTATTTGGCAATTGGGTTAACTTTGAAAATCCCTTTTTTAGGATTTGCTGTATCATACACAACATCACCATAATTTATGTCCTTTGACATTATTTGTATATAGCTGTGCCACCAGTTGCTTCTGTTCCCTCTGGTCTAGACTGTTGGTATGCTTCTAGTTCTGCTTCTGGGATCCCTTCTGTTACATTGCTTGACGTTATGGTCTGTTTACATGATCATTCTGTTACATTGTTTTGGTCTCACTCCCCCTTCCTCTAGGAGATTGTGGTTTAGTCTTTGCCTTTTTCACGCTTCTCCCTTCTCCCCGCCCCCATCCTACGTAATTCCTGAGTTCCTCATGCTGCCACCGGAGGAGAAAGATGCAGGACAGAATGGGGTTGTGATTAGATTAGATTAGTTTTTTGAACCATTTGCTCGTGAATAAAGAAATACTGCTTCTCCGCTCAGCCGTGTGTCCCTGATCGTCTGTCTTCCTCCGCGAAGCTAGCCTGGCATACTGGCGCCATGAACTTTGACTGACACTAGGCTTTTAAGAGAATCTACATATCAAAGACTCAGCCTAACTATTAAAAAGACTCCATCTGTGCTTTAAAAAGTTTGAGATATACAATCAAGTTTCCCCTCTCATATAAAATAGTGATTTATATGACTACAAATTAATAGGAGTGTACATAAGCACCATTCCCACCACCAAAAGACTGTGGCCCATCCTCCCCTCCACCCCACCCCCCCAACCCCCCCACCCCTGCTCCACCGCCCCAGGAAGCCGAACATCCACCCTCACCCCAGGGTTTTTACTTTGGTGCCCTACTCAATTCAGTCAAATCCAGCTTTGTGTTTCCCTTTCTGTTCTTCTTTCTCAACTTCTGTTGATGAGTAGGATCATCCCATACTCATCTTCAACTTTCTGACTTAGCTCACTTAACATAATTCCTTCTAGCTCCATCCAAGATGGGTCAGAGAAGGGGGGCCCATTGTTCTTAACGGCTACACTATATTCCATTGTGTATATATACCACAGCTTTCTCAGCCGTTCATCTGTTGTTGGGCATCTGGGTTGCTTCCAGGTTTTAGCTATTAGGAATTGTGCTGCTATGAACATAGGTGTACACATATCTTTTTGGCTGCGCCATTTTAGACTTTCTAAGCCCCCTGCCTTCTTACTTTTTTTTTTTAATTGGGGATTAATGGCTTACAGTTGACAGTAAAATACAGTAGTTTGTACTTTCTCAGTTTTTTCATTATTATTATTATTCTAAAGGAGGCAGCTTTGGTGTCCATGCCTGTTTATTTGTTTGTTCTGGATAGATACAGAGGGAATTTGAGAAGGGAAGGAGAGGTAGAGAAGATTGACAGAAAGACACCTGCACACCTGCCTCACCATTTGTAAAGCTTCCCCCTGCAGGTGGGTACTGGGGGCTTAAACCTGGGGCCTTGCACATTGTAGTATGTGCACTCAACCAGGTGCACCACCACCTGGCCCTGGGAAGCACATTTTGAAAGACCAGTAAGTTAAATAAAAACTAAGATATAGGGGTGGGGTATAGCATAATGGTTATGCAAAGAGACTTTCATGCCTGAGGCTCTCAAGTCCCAGGTTCAATCCCCCACACCACCATAAGCCAGAGCTGAGCAGTGCTCTGGTAAAAAAAAAAAAAAAATTAAATTAAAAACCTAAGATATAGCATAAAAATATACAAGTATTACATATGGCATTAATAAACTTTTTTAAAAATGTAGCATAGAAGCTATCTGACTTAGTCTGTTAAGGGTCAGTCAATAAATTTTACACTCTGTGAGTCACATGTTTTGGTGCAGCTATACAACTCAACCACTATTGCATCAAAGCAACCGGAGACAATATAAAACAAATGAGCCTGACTGTGTCCCAATAACGTTTTATTTATAAAACCAGAGAGGGAGCTATATTGGCTCTTGGGTCGTACAATATGCAAGCACCCCAAGTCCCCACCTGCAGGGGGAAAGCTTTGTGAGTGGTGAAATAGGTATGCAGGTGTTTCTTTGTCTCTTTCCCTCTCTATTTCCCCCTTCCCTCTCAATTTCTGGCTGTCTCTATACTTCTACTGAAATCATTTTAGCACACTGATGTGACTCATAGTGTTAATTCTATATAGAACTATAGTACTATTTAGAATTGTCTTTTTGTTGTGGAAACAGCACCTATGCATGCAAGATTTCACTGCTCTAAGCCACTCTTTCATTCAGACAGTGAGAGGAAGAGAGAGACTCCACATCACCTGAGCATCATCTATTGCCATTAACACATTCCATGAGGTGCTGGAGCTCCAACCTGGGCCGTACTCATAGCAACGCAAGCACCCTACACTATGCTCTCTCTCAAGTCTCTATCTTTTGGAATTGTAAGAAAATAGTTTTGTTTCCAATAAAGCAAAAGTCATATTTGATGTTCATGGGGTTTATCATTTTTCAGTAACTTAAATATAGCACAAATTGGCAGGACACACATTTGCACACAAAAACCCCATTTACATATGTCATGATTTTTATTCATGATAAGAACATTATTTGAATCCGGATTCTAGCAGAGACAACATGACATTTCAGTAAAGCTATTAATATTTGGTGTTAAAAAATACTTGGTGTTTTCTAAGTCTCACATAAAATCAAATAAATATTTAATACTAATGAGACTTTTACTCTTCAGTTCCTCTTGTTATGCTTCCTATAATCTTATCTTCTTTATTGTTTTTAGATAAATGTATTTCAAGCCTGGAGGTTGTAAAAGAAATAACATAAAATGAAATTTAATACTAATTTCTTAATGTATAAGTTCAGGGGGTCGGGCAGTAGCATGGGCTAAGCACACATGATTTGAAGCACAATAACCTGTGCAAGGTTCCTGGTTCGAGCCCCCAGCTTCCCACCGGCGATGGGGGGGTGTCACTTCACAAGCGGTGATGGAGGTCTGCAGGTATCTAGTTTTCTCTCCCCCTCTCTATCTTCCCTTCCTCTCTCGATTTCTCTCTATCCTATCCAGCAACAACGACAGCAATAACAACAACAATAATCATAACAACAACGATAAACATCAAGGACAACAAAAGGGAAAAATAGCCTCCAGGAGCATTGGATTTGTAGTGCAGGCACCGAGCCCTAATGATAACCCTGGAGGCAAAAATAAATAAATAAATAAAATAATAATAATAAAAATAGGGGTAGTCAGGGTTAAGCGCACGTGGCGCCAAGCGCAAGGTCCAGAGTAAGGATTCTGGTTCAAGCCCCCAACTCCCAATCTGTAGGGGAGTTGCTTCACAGGCAGTGAACCAGGTCTGTAGGTATCTATCTTTCTCTCCCCCCTCTGTCTTCCCCTCCTCTCTCCATTTCTCTCTGTCATGTCCAACAATGACAACATCAATAATAACTACAACAATAAAATAACAAGGGCAACAAAAGGTAATAAATAAATAAATATAAAAAAATAAAAATAAAATAAAAGTTTATAAGTTCATTCTAGGATCTGACATTTAATTGGTATCAATGAAAGATTTGCCTAGAGAACTATCACTATTCACATTCTTTACAGTAAAATAGATTTTTGCTGCTGAAAATTGCTTTTAAGTACCAATTATAATTGGCTGGTGGTCTTAAAAAGAGAAAACAAATTGTTGACTAATCATCCTTCCAACTTCTTCACCCCATAATGACCATGGGTCCATACTCCCAGAGGGATAAAGAATAGGAAAGTTATCAAGGGGAAGGGATGGGATATTGATTTCTGGTGGTGGGAATTGTGTGGAGTTGTGAAGACAGAGAAAACAGCCAAAAAAAAAAAAAAGAAACCAGCCATGACTAGTACTCAAAACTGAAAGATTGAAACAATGTCAGATATTTTCTTATATTAATAGATGATAGCTAAAAAATTTTAGAATTCCTGTAAGGTACATGATAGATATTGGGGGTAGGTACATACTAAATTACAGACAAAAATTTTGTTTCCCAAGTTACAGCCCTCACTAGGAAAAGCAAGACAAATAAACCATAATCAACAGCCAAGTAGGAATTTCTTCATAGTAGGTCTAGCAGCAAGAGTCTTAAAGCTTCCATTTTTTAAAGCTGTGGCTGAGCATATAAAATAATGAAATAGCTCATTGAAAGCCAATCAGTTATATATCCACAAATAAAACAGTTTGATAAATAGTTCGTTCTTACAAACACAATTATGTTGTTGTTTCAGTTTTATGTAGACAGAGAATGAAGGCAACCATTCATAGAATAAAACCAAAGTTATAGAATAAAACAATAAAGTCATAGACTGAAGAGCCCCCCCCCCTCCAGCCCCCAGCACTGAAAGGGACTTTGAGGTCACCTAGTCAAATGCCAATATCATCAAAAACATTATCCACCTGGTGGGTTTGACTTGTAAATTTTTTGTAATGCCAACCTGATTTCTCCTTTCCTTTCCTTGAATTTTAAAGTACCTCGCACTATCACTTGAGAATTAAGCCCTTTCACTATTACCATAAGAAAAACACAAGAAAATATTTTATATACTTGAAACTACAATTTAAAAGACTACAAACAACACCTCAAAGTTAAAACATACTGAAGCTTTTTGTTTGCTTGTAAAGAAAATGTATATAATAATAAATAGTCAAGTGTCTCCTCCCCATTAGAAGAACTAACCAGATATGATCACATATACTTAAACTTTTGCCACATTACTCTGTTCTAGCTACTAGATAGATAAAAAAAAAAAAAAAAAAAACATTACGAATAGTATATAAGGGGGAGGCAATGATGTACCCAGTAGAATGCACATATTGCCATGCATAAGAATATGGGTTCAAGTCCCTTAGTCGCTACCTGCAGAGGGAAAGTGTCATGAACAGTGAAACAGTGCTGCATGTGTCTCTCTTCCTATCTCCCTCCCTTTCCCCCATATCTATCAGAAAAATAAAAAAGTGGTCATGGGAATGGCAGAATTACTGCACAGTCACTAAGCTCTTGTGATAATCCTGAAATACACATATACATATATACATGTAATACAAGAAGAGTATTAGTTATTTATAAATTCCTAAAATATGTGTAGTTACCATACAAATTAAAGTCAAAGTATATTTTTAGTATATGAATAGTTGATAGGCTGAGTAGGAAATGAGTAAGAAACTTAAAAAACTTACAAAATAGTAGCTAAGATATTAACAGTAGGTTATTTCCCTGAATTTTCTCCAATGATAGTCACAAACAAAATAGTAACAGAGTTGGGAAGATAGCTCAGTTTGTTAGGACACCAACTTACATGCCTGTGGCCTCAGAAAACAAAGGCTTAATCTCTGACACCACTTTATGCTGGAGCTGAACAGTGCTTTGGTCCTCTTCCTCCTACACTCTGATTTTATTTTATAATAAATAAATAAATAAATATTTTTATAACAAAGTAATCTTTAAAAATAGTTACAATTTAAATTATAAGATTGATCTTAAAGTCAAAGTCCTATATTCTTTAAGTCAAGATCCATATTCACTGAATCTGGGATGTTCATGTTAAGATAATGCCCAGATTTAGAGAGCTACAAAAGAGTGGTTTAATGTCATTTGATGTGAGGTGAGACAAGGTATATTTAAAACTCACACCACAGGAAGCAGAGATAAAAAAAAAAAAGAAAAAATATCAGAAGTAAAATGATTGTGAAAGAAACACAGGAAATTACCAAAAAAAGAACTCTATCTTTAACACAGGAAATTACCAAAAAAAGAACTCTATCTTTAGTATGTTTTGAATAACATAAGATTTTTTTACACACAAAATAAAAGCAAGATACTGCAGAGGGTAAAAAAAAAGTACAAATAAGAAGAAAAAAAAAGTACAAATAAGAAAAAAGAGAGAGTGAGAAATTAAAAGTGGAATAGTTTTGTGAGGAAATAAAGCCAGGATATGAAGCATCATATAAAAAAATAAATGTCTACCAAATGTACACATTATTAAAAGCAAACAAACAAACAAAACCTATATGTAGAAGTTTTAGAGATTAAAGACCCTCAAAATAACCACATCCAATATGTGAACTTTAATTGCATCTTGGTTCCAAAAGAAAGCAGCTATGAATGATATTTGAAGAATAGCTAAAAACATGTATAGGTAAATTAGTTATTAGACAATGTTGAAATAATACTATTAATTCTTTCTTTGAGGGACTTATTTTTTTTAATTTATTTTTAAAAGGAAACATTAACAAAACCATAGGATAAGAGGGGTACAACTCTACATAATTCCCACCAGCAGATCTCCATATCCCATCCCCTCCCCTGATAGCTTTCCTATTCTCTATCCTTCTGGGAGTATGGACATAAGGTCATTGGGGGATTCAGAAGGTGGAAGGCCTGGCTTCTGTAATTGCTTCCACGCTGAATATGGGCATTGACAGGTAGATCCATACTCCCAGACTTCCTCTCTCTTAACCTAGTAGGGTGGGGCTCTGAGGAAGTGGAGCTCCAGGACACATTGGTGGGGTCATCTGTCCAGGGAAATCTTGTCAGCATCATGCTAGCATCTGGAACCTGGTGACTGAAAAGAGAGTTAACATACAAAGCCAAACAAATTGTTGAACAATCATGGACCTAAAGGCTGGAATAGTGCAGATGAAGTGTTGGGGGGTACTCATTACAGACTATTGTGTACTTTTGCTTTCAGGTATATATTTTGCCCTAGTTTATGGATGCATGTGAACATATGCTGTATCTCACGGGACCTGGTCTATATCTAGGATTTGGGACTTTGTTAGGAAGTGAACCGCCTGTAATGGAATTAGAGAACACTATGAAAGGAAAGGTCTCACCAGAGTAATGAAACTGAAGGGTTGCCATTCCACACCTGAGGTCTCTGGACACAGTCTGAAGTGCAGCATGCTGAGGTGGTACTGGTTGATTAGCTTGGGATTGGCGGATGCAATATTACTTGGTATGACTTAAGAGAAGCGTGCAGGAAAGTGAGCCTCACCCTAAAGGTTCCAGGACTGGGGGAAATATAGGCTCTATAGTGGAAGTGGGAGGTTCCTGCTGTCTTAGGGTTCAAGAAGACAATATATAGTTATTCCTATAATCACATTATTTGGTAATTGAGTTAACTTTGAAAAATTCCTTTGTTAGAATTTGCTATATAATACACAACATCTTGTATATAGCTGTGCTACCAGTTGCTTCTGTTCTCCCTGGTCTAGGCTTTTGAGAGAGTCAACATATCAAAGACTTAACCTATGTATTAAAAAGACTCAGTCGGGAGTCGGGCGGTAGCGCAGCGGGTTAAGCGCAGGTGGCGCAAAGCACAAGGACCAGCATAAGGATCCTGGTTCGAACCCCGGCTCCCCACCTGCAGGGGAGTCGCTTCACAGGCGGTGAAGCAGGTCTGCAGGTGTCTATCTTTCTCTCCTCCTCTCTGTCTTCCCCTCCTCTCTCCATTTCTCTCTGTCCTATCCAACAATGACAACAACAATAATAACTACAACAATAAAACAACAAGGGCAACAAAAGGGAATAAATAAATAAAATAAATATTAAAAAAAAAAAAAAAAAAGACTCAGTCTGTGCTTTAAAAAGTTTGAGACATACAATCAATTTTCCCCTCTCATATTAATTAAATAGTGGTTTATATGACTATAAATTAATAGGAGTATACATAAGCACCATTCCCACCACCAAAAGACTGTGGCCCATCCCACCCACCCACCCGCACCCCCCAGCTGCTCTGAGAAGCCAAATATCCACCCTCACCCTCACCCCAGGATTTCTACTTTGTTGCCCTACTCCAGATTTAGTCAAATCCTGCTTTTAGTTTCCCTTTCTGTTCTTCTTTCTCAACTTCTGTTGATGAGTAGGATCATCCCATACTCATTTTTATTTTTCTGACTTAGCTCACTTAACATAATTCCTTCTAGCTCTGTCCAAGATGGGTCAGAGAAGGTGGGTTCATTGTTCTTGATAGCTGTATAGTATTCCATTGTGTATATATACCACAGCTTTCTCAGCCACTCATCTGTTGTTGGGCACCTGGGTTGCTTCCAGGTTTTAACTGTTATGAATTGTGCTGCTATAAACAAAGGTGTACAAATATCTTTTTGATTGGGTGTTATGGAGTCCTTGGGGTATATCCCTAGGAGAAGAATTACTGGGTCATATAGAGGGTCCATGTCTAGCCTTGTGAGAGTTCTCCAGACTGCTCTCCACAAAGGCTGGACCAGTTTACATTCTCACCAGCAGTGCAGAAGGGTTCCTCTGTCCCCACAACTTCTCCAGCATTTGTTGCTGCTGTCCTTTTTGATGTATGGCATTCTCACAGGGGTGAGGTGGTATCTCAATGTTGCCTTTATTTGCATTTCTCTGACAATCAGTGACCTGGAGCAATTTTTCATGTGAGCAATTTTTCATTTGATGTAGTCCCATTGATTTGTTTCTGATTTATTCTTCCATTGATTCTTTTGGTGTGATAATGGTGTTGTGGTTAGTCAAAAAATGGCCTTCTTTTATAAGATGCTTATTGATATAATTAGGAATGAAGCTCTAAGTCAAAATTACAGTGAGATATTCCCTCACACAGGTGAGAATGGTCTATATAAATATATTCCATATTAGTTAACAGATGAGTGGCTATGAAAATTTTTGTTTGGATACACACTGGAATGCTACATAGTTGTAAGAAATGCTAATGTTTTCTCCTTTGCCATATCTTGGACAAAACTTGAAGGAATGGTGATAATTGAGATAAGCCATAAATGGAAGGATGAATATGAGAGCAAATAAAACTACTAGCACAATGAATGAAGGCAGGACCCCAGAAGAAACTCCAAATAAGTCAGAAGCAAAAATTAGGGAACTATCCAAACAGTAATGTAACTAACTATTAGTTACAGAAATGAGGGCAACTGTTGAGGAACGGGCTATCAGAAATAGAGAAACAACAAATAAGATCCTCAAGGAAAATACCAGCTACCTCAAGATAATTAGAGAACTGAAAGCTGAAGTAGCTGAGCTAAAAGGACAACTAGCAGAACAAGCTAATACTGTAACTGAATTGAAGAAGGAAGCTGAGGCAAGGGAAAGCAGGCTAATTGAAACACAAAATAGAATTAGCCAGACAGAGGATGAGCTAGAGAAAACTAAGAAAGAGGTGAAAGAGCTCAAAAAGAGATTGAGAGACACTGAAAACAACAACGGAGACATATGGGATGATCTCAAAAGAAGTAACATTCGTATAATTGGCCTACCAGAGGAAGAAAGGGAGGAAGGGGAAGTAAACATTCTAGAGGAAATAATAGGAGAAAACTTCCCTGCCCTAAAGAACAGAAAGGACATTAAGATTCAAGAGGCCCAGAGAGTCCCAAACAGAATCAACCCAACCTGAAGACACCAAGACACATCATAATTGCAATGAAAAGAAGCAAGGATAAAGAAAGGATCTTAAGGCAAGAGAAAATCAAAAAGTCACATACAAGAGAAAACCCATAAGATTATCAGCAGACTTCTCCACTAAAACTCTAAAATACAGAAGAGAATGGCAAGATATTTATTAAACCCTCAAGGAAAAGGGTTTCAACCAAGGATACTATATCCAGCTAGACTTTCATACAGACTAGATGGAGGGATAAAAACCTTCTCAGACAAACAACATTTAAAGGAGGCAACTATCACCAAGCCGGACCTGAGATTCTGAAAGACCGTCTATAAACAAGAACATCATCAAAATACTTGCAATATATCAGAGAAAAATAAAATATTGAATATGGCACTGCAATACCTTACATCTATAATATCAATAAATGGCAATGGCTTAAATTCACCTATTAAAAGGCACAGAGTAGGAGGATAGATCAGAAAACACAATTCAACCATATGCTGCTTGCAAGAATCCCACCTGATGCAATAAGACAAACAGGGACTTAAAGTGAAAGGATGGAAAACTATAATATAGACTAATGGACCAAAAAAAAAAAAAAAAGAAAAAGAAAAAAGGCAGGAACAGCCATTCTTATATCTGACACAACAGACTTTAAGTAAAGTAATAAATGATAGGCAAGGTCATTACATAATGATCAGAAGATCAGTCAATCAAGAAGATTTAACAATTAACATCTGTGCACCCAATGAGGGCTCATTTAAATACATCAAACACTTAATGAAAGAGCTACAAAAATACATCAATAGTAATACAGTAATAGTAGGAGACTTCAATACCCCACTCTCACACTTAGATCAATGAAGCAGAGAATCAAAAAAGAAACAAGAGAATTAGTTGAAGAGATGAATAGACTAGACCTCCTGTACATTTTCAGAGTTCTTCACCCCAAGAAACTGGAATACACATTCTTTTCAAATCCACACAGCACATCATCAAGAACAGACCACATATTAAGCCACAAAGACAGTATCGACAAATTCAAGAGCATTGAAATCATCGTAAGCATCTTCTCAGACCACAGTGTAGTAAAGATAACATTCAACAGCAAACATAAAAATACTAAAAGTTACCAAACTTGGAAACTCAACAACATACTGCTTAATTACCACTGGGTCAAAGAGGCATTCAGCATGAAAGTCAAATGTTCCTTGAAACAAATAAAAATGAAAACATGAGCTATTAGAATATATTGAACACGGCTAAAGCAGTACTGAGAGGGGAACTCATAACCATACAAGCACACATTAGAGAACAAGAAAGCTGAAGTAAACGACCTTACTATATTCCTTAAAGACTTAGAAGAAGAGCATCCAAGAGAGTCGGGCGGTAGCACAGCGGTTAAGCGCAGGTGGTGCAAAGCACAATGACGGCGAGAGGATCCCGGTTCAAGCCCCCGGCTCCCCACCTGCAGGGGAGTTGGTTCACAAGCGGTGAAGCAGGTCTGCAGGTGTCTATCTTTCTCTTCGCTCTCTATCTCCCCCTCCTCTCTCCATTTCTCTCTGTCCTATCCTACAACGAAGACATCAGTAACAACAATAGTAACTACAACAATAAAACAACAAGGGCAAAAACAAAGGGAAAATGAATAAATATTTTTTTTAAAAAAAGAAGAAGAGCATCCAGAGGGAATGAAATCACCAAAATTAGAGCAGAAGTAAACAATATCGAAAATAAGAGAACTGGGGAGTCCGGCGGTAGCACAGCAGGCTAAGCGCACGTGGTGCAAAGCAAAAGGACCTGCATAAGGATCCCGGTTCAAGCCCCCGGCTCCCTACCTGCCATAAAAATTGTAGATTAATCATGAACCTAAAGGCTGGAATACTGCAGATGAAGACTTGGGGTCTCCATTTTGGAAGTAGCTCGTAGTTCTATTTTAGGTATCTTCCAAAGGGCCCATGACTTTATTAGGTTTTGCCTGAGCCTGACATCTGATAGGCAGGTGGACCCAGGTTATTGTCTGGGGAGATGATGTCATGGCTGGAAAAAGGGATAGAAAGCTGGATCAGTGAAGAGAGTAGCTCCAAAATATGATAAAAGTGTATAAATATTGCTGATTGTAAACCCCGTCAATTTCATCTGGGGCCCATATTCATTCAGCATAGGAGCTTATGTAACCTCTACATCCTTGTAGGTCCAAACTTGCATTCTGTGGTCTCAGTAGGACCACTCCAAGTTGTACCAATTTCAGGACCCATCTTCTTCAGGTGCTAGATAAAATATGTTATCCAACCCCGCTTTGGAGGATGGAACATTCTCTACCATTGTTGATCCACATTGAGGGCAAGGTCATATGGGGACCCCCAAAGGGGTCCATTGTGTTGTTCCTGATGGAGATGACCAGTGATAATGGAGAGAGGGAGCTATTTGAAGTCTAGGCTCATCGTGTTTGTGTGGGAATCCTAGGACTCCCCAACTAGGACCCCAGCTGATGGCGTGGCCTGATAGTGACTAAAGAGTAATCGTTAAAGTATGCCAGTCTGTTGTCCTTATTCAGATTTTTTAGTCCTTACTTTGATGGAAGGTTAGCTTTGGAGTGACTGAGGGAAGTGTAATAGGAAGTAGGTGAGGAGGGTATCTAGGTCTAAGTAGAAACTATTTGATTAAGTACTTTAATTAAGTACTTTAGGTATTTCTATTTGCTTGCGTCATTTATTGACTCACTGCAAACTATTGTACACCTTTGCTTTAATGTATATATTTTGCCCTAATTTATGGATACATGTGTACATCTCCCCTATCTCATGGGACCTCGTCTATAGCTAGATTTTGAGGCTTTGTTAGGAAGTGGACCACCCGAAATGGAATTAAGGAGTCCTGTGAGAAAAGAAAGTTCTCACCCAAGTAATGATGCTGAAAGGTTGATATTCCACACCTGATGTCTCTGGACACATTCCAAAGTGAAGCATGCCAAGGTGGTATTCGTTGCATTGAATAAATTGGAATCATCAAATGCAGTATCAGTTGTTATGAATTGAGAGAAGCATGCTGGAAAGTAAGCCCCATTCTAGAGGTCCCAGGACAGGGAGAAATTTGGGCTTTATAGAGGAAGCAGGCAGTTCCTGCTGTCTTAGGGTTTAAGAAGACAATAGATCGTTATTGCTATAATCAAATTATTTGGCAATTGGGTTGACTTTAAAAATCCCATTGTTAGGATTTGCTGTATCAAACATGAACTCACCATAATTTTCCTTTGATGTCATATATATATATATATATATATATATATATATATATATGTGTGTGTGTGTGTGTGTGTGTGTGTGTGTGTGTGTGTGTGTGTGTGTGTATTTTATAAAGTAACATTAACAGTTGCTTTTGCTCTCTTGGTCTAAGCTTTTAGGAAAGTCAACACTTCAAAGACTCAGCCTATGGTCTGTGTATTGAAAAATTTGAGACATTCAATTGTAATTTTTGTTCTATTCTCTTAAAAAAGCTTGGTGGATCTTTGATGGGTATTGCATTAAATTTGTATATGGCTCTGGGGAGAATATTCATTTTGATGATATTAATTCTTCCAATCCATAAGCATGGGATATCTTTCCATTTCTTGGTATCATTTTCTATTTATTATTTTTAAAGAAATTGTTTATTTATTAATGAGAAAGATAGGAGGAGAGACAAAGAACCAGACATCACTCTGGTAGATGTGCTGTCAGGGATTGAACTTGGGACCTCATGCTTGAGAATCCAATGCTTTATCCACTCTGCCACCTCCTGGACCACTCATTTTCTATTTCTTTGAATAGCAAATCATAGTTTTCAGTATACAAGTGTTTCACTCCTTTGGTCAGGTTTATTTGTAGATATTTTATAGATTTTGTTGTGACTGTGAAAGGGAGTGGTTTCTGGATGTCCTCTTCATCAGACATAGTGTTTGCATAAAGAAATGCCACTGATTTTTTTTGTAGCCTGATACCTTGCTATATTACCTAATGACTTCCAGTAGCTTTCTGCTGGATTCTTTAGGTCTTTCTATGTATACTATCATATTGCCTGCAAAGAGTGAGAGTTTGACTTCTTCCCTTCCAATTTGTATTCCTTCCATTTCTTTCTCTTGCCGGATTGCTATCGCAAGAACTTCCAATACTATGTTGAAGAGTAATGGTGATAATAGACAGCCCTGTCTAGTCCCCGATCTGAGGGGAAATGCTTTCAACTTCTGTCCATTGAGTATGATGTTGGCCCTAGGTTTGCTTTATATGGACTCCACTATCTTGAGGAATTTACCATCTATTCCCATTTCTTGCAGTGTTTTGAGCATGAATGGGTGTGCATTTTCTCAAAGGCTTTCTCTGCATCTATTGAGATAATCATATAGTTTTTGGTTTTGCTTTTATTGAAGTGGAGGATGATGTTGATTGACTTATGTATATTGAACCAGCCTTGCATTCCTGGGATAAATCCCACTTGGTCTTGATGAACAATCTTTTTAATATACTGCTGTATCTGGTTGGCCAGGATTTTGTTTAATATGTTGGCATCTATGTCTGTAATTTTCTGCGGGTTTGATGTGTGCTTGAGCATGGATGGCTGACCCTCCCTGGAAGGTCGTCTATCAGTCTCCCCTTGGCATGCCAGCCTTTTGGTCAAGGGAGATGAGGCAAGAGTATACGGGGGAATTCTAACCTTCCTATCAGCCTTTCTGGATCACCCACCCCTTCCCCCTTTCTGGTGGGCTTCACATTCCCTATATTTCTATTTCCCTGTTCCTGCACCATCATCCATACCATCTCATTGCTTTGCTCTCTTTTCCCTTCTAAGGAGATATTGGCCTCATTGCTCATCTAGCTACTTCCCCTGCACAGCTACCCCTTTATAAATTTGTAACTGCATCATAAAGTGGTTCTGTACACCGCAACAGGACCCTAAAGACATTTGCATATTGTCAGCTGCAATGATGTGCTGGAAGACCCCATTAGCAAGCTCACTCCTGCCTTGTTCCCTGCTGAGGAACCCTGACAGTTTTCCTTTTTTGTTGTGTCCCTATTTGTTTTTGGTATCAGGGTGATGTTGGCTTCAGGGTTTGTTTTTGGTATCAGGGTGATGTTGGTATCAGGGTGATGTTGGCTTCATAGAAGGTGGAGTGTTCCTGTTTCTTCGATCCATTGAAAGAGTTTTAGAAGTATAGGTATTAACTGTTTCCTGAAGGTTTTATAGAATTCGTTTGTGAAGCCATCTGGTCCTGGACTTCTGTTGTTGGGAAGATTCTTAATAACTGTTTCAATTTCTTTGTCTGTGATTGGTGCATTTAGGTTCTGTAGTTCTTTCCGGTTCAGTTTTGAAAGGGTATATGTTTCTAGGGATTCTTCCGTTTCTTCCAGATTCTCTAGCTTGGTGGCATATAGTTGTTCGTAGAAGTTTCACATGATTTTTTTGGATACCTGTAGTGTCTGTTGAGATAGCCCCTCTATTGTTTATAATTCAATTGATTTGAATCTTCTCTCCCCCGCCCCTTTTTTTCTGAGTCTGACTAAGGGTTTGTCAATTTTGTTTAATTTTTCAAAGAACCAACATTTGGCTTCATTGATCTTTTGTATAGTTCTCTTATTTTCTTTTTTTTAATTTTGTTTATTTTCCCTTTTGTTACTCTTGTTGTCTTTTTTATTATTGTTGTAGTTATTATTGTTGTTGTTATTGATGTTGTCATTGTTGGATAGGACATAGAGAAATGGAGAGAGGAGGGGAAGACAGAGAGGGGGAGAGAAAGAGAGACACCTGCAGATCTGCTTCACCGCCTCTGAAGCGACTCCCTCTGGTACATGTGCTGCTGGGGATTGAACTCAGGACCTCATGCTTGAGAGTCTAATGCTTTATCCACTGCACCACCTCCCAGACCACATAAATAAATAATTTTTTTAAAAAGACTTTTTATCTATAAGACAAGAATTAACCTGTAAATCGTTATTCCCTAATAAAACAATTTGGGAGGGAGATCAGCAATAACATCTGTTTTCAAGCACGTGGAAATAAGAAACTCTGATACACTGCTTGTGGGAATGTAAATTGGGAAAGCCTCTATAGGAAATGGTATGGAAAGTCCCCACCTCAACTGCCAAAAAATGAAAATACCTTATGATTCCATAATACCATGCCTAGGTATTTATGCAAAGAATTTGAAAACACTAATTCAAAGGATATAGGTACTCCTATGTTCACAGCGCCATTATTCAAAATAAGCAAAACATGGAATCAACCTAAATGCCAATTTAATGCTGATTGGCAGATGACAGACTAAAGAAGTTGCTGGAGGTTTGGGGAGTTAGCCTAATGGCCATGCAATCATTTCATGCCTAAGGCTGTGTGCTCCCAGGTTCAATACCCAGTAGCACCATAAACCGGAGCTGAACAGTGCTTTGGTTAAAAAAAAAAAAAAAAAAAAAAGTGGGGTATATACTCAAAGGAATACTACTCTACTATTTTTTATTTTTTATTTATAAAAAAGAAACATTGACTAAACCATAGGATAAGAGGGGTATAGCTTCACACAATTAACACCATCAGAACTCTGTATCCCGTACCCTCCCCTGATAGCTTTCCTATTCTTTAACCCTCTGGGAGTATGGAACCAAGGTCATTGTGGGATGCAGAAGATGAAAGGTCTAGCTTCTGTAATTGCTTCCCCACTGAACATGGGTGTTGACAGGTCAATCCATACTCCCAGACTGCCTCTCTCTTTCCCTAGTGGGGAAGGGCTCTGGGGAAGTGGAACTCTAGGACACATTGACGGGGTTGTCTGTCCAGGGAAGTCTGGTGAGTATCATGCTAGCATCTGGAACTTGGTGGTTGACAAGAGAGTTAACATAAAAAGCCAAACAAATTGTTGATCAATTAAGGACCTAAGGGCTGGAATAGTACAGATGAAGAGTTGGGGGTTCCTCCAGTTTGTAGATAGCTAGTAAGCATATTTTAGTTAAATTCCAAAGGGCCTGTGGCTATACTAGTTGTTTTTTTCCTTTCTTTTTGCCCCCTGAGCCTGAAATCTGATATACCAGTGGATCCAAGTTTTTGTCTGGGGAGATAATGTCATGGCTGGGAAAAGGACCAGAAAGCTGGATCAGGGAAGAGAATAGCTCCCTAATACGGGAAAGGGGTATAAATATTGTTGACTGTAAATCCATCAATTTGATGTGATCTGGGACCCATATTTAGTTTAGGAGCCTGTGTGACCTCTACATCCCTCTAAACCTGAGCTCCCATTCTGTGGTCATGAGTAGGAACATTCCAAGCTGCCCCAATATCGACCCATCGTCCTCAGGTGTAGCATAGAGTATGTTGTCGTTCCTCCCTTTGGAGGTTAGAACATTCTCTACCATTGTTGATCTAAGTTGAGGGCAAGGTCCTATAGGGGTCCACAAAGTGGTCTATTTTGTTGTTCCTGATAGAGATGACCAGTAACAATGGAGAGAGGGATTTATTCAAGGTCTAGGCCCATCAAGTCTGTTTGGGAATCTCAGGACTCTCCAATTAGGGCCCCAGCTGATAGAATGGCCTGATAGTGACTAAAGAGTCATAGTTAAAGTATGCCAGTCTCTTGCCCTTCAGCTTTTACAATCTTTGCTTTGATAAGGTTAGCTTTGGAGTGAGTGAGAGAACTGTAATAAGAAGTAGGTGAGGAGGGTATCTAAATCTAAGTAGACTCTATTTCATTATAAATTTGATACTGACTCACCACATACTATTGTGTATTTTTGCTTTCAGGTATATAGTTTGCCCTAATTTATGGATACATGTGAACATATGGTCTATCTCACAGAACCTGGTCTATATCTAGGTTTTGGGACTTTGTTAGGAAGTAAACCTCCTGGAGTGGAATTAGAGAATACCATGTAAGGAAAGGTCTCACTCAAGCAATGAGGGTGATCGGTTGGCATTCCATGCCTGAGGTCTCTGGACACAGTCTGAAATGCAGCATGCTGAGGTGGTACTTGTTGCATTAATTAGGTTGGGACTGGAAGATGCAATATTATTTGGTATGACTTGAGAGAAGCATGCAGGAAAGTGAGCCCCATCCTAGAGGTACCAAGACTAGGGGAAATATAGGCTCTATAGTGGAAGCGGGAGGTTCCTACTGTCTTAGGGTTTAAGAAGACAATAGCTAGTTATTGCTATAATCACATCATTTGGCAATTGGGTTAACTTTGAAAAATCCCTTTGTTAGGATTTGCTATATCATACACATCATCATATTTTATGTCTTTTGACGTTATTTGTATATAGCTATACTGCCGGTTGCTTTTGTTCTCCCTGGACTAAGCTTTTAAGAGAGTCAACCTCAGCAATTTGTTTGGCTTTGTATGTTAACTCTCTTTTCAGTCACCAGGTTCAAGATGTCATCAGGATGCCGGCCAGGCTTCCCTGGACTGAAGACCCCACCAATGTGTCCTGGAGTTCCGCTTCCCCAGAGACCCACCCTACTAGGGAAAGAGAGAGGCATACTAGGAGTATGGACCCACCAGTCAACGCCCATGTTCAGTGGGGAAGCAACTACAGAAGCCAGACCTTCCACCTTCTACAACCCACAATGACCCTGGGTCCATGCTCCCAGAGGGATAGAGAGTGGGAAAGCTATCAGGGGAGGGGGTGGGATATGGAGACTGGGTGGTGGGAATTATGTGGAGTTGTACCCCTCCTACCCTATGGTTTTGTTAATTTATCCTTTCTTAAATAAAAAAAAGAGAGTCAACATATCAAAGACTCAGTCTATGTATTAAAAAGACTCAGTCTGTGCTTTAAACAGTTTGAGATATTCAATCAGTTTTTCCCCTCTCATATTACTTAAATAGTGATTTATATGACGACAAATAAATAGGAGTATACATAAACACCATTCCCATCACCAAAAGACTATGGCCCACCCCATCCCCCTTCCAATCCTCCTATCCCATGAAGCTGAACATCTATCCTCACCCTCAACCTAAGGTTTTTACTTTGGTGCCCTACTACAAATTTAGTCAGATCCTGCTTTTAGTTTCCCTTTCTGTTCTTCTTTCTCAACTTCTGTTGATGAGTGGGATCATCCTGTACTCATCTTTATCTTTCTGACTTAGCTCACTTAACATAATTTCTTCTAGCTCCACGCAGGATGGTCAAAGAAAGTGGGTTTCTTGTTCCTAATAGCTGTGTAGTATTTCCTTGTGTATATATGCCGCAGCTTTCTCAGCCACTCATCTGTTGTTGGGCACCTGGGTTGCTTCCAGGTTTTAGCTATTACGAATTGTGCTGCTATAAACAAAGGTGTACACATACCTTTTTGGTTGGGTGTTATGGAGTCCTTGGGGTATATCCCTAGGAGAAGAATTACTGGGTCATATGGAGGGTCCATGTCTAGCTTTGTGAGAGTTCTCCAGACTGCTCTCCACATAGGCTGGACCAGTTTACATTCCCACCAGCAGTACAGACGGGTTCCTCTGTCCCCACAGCCTCTCCAGCATTTGTTGCTGCTGTCCTTTTTGATGTATGGCATTCTCACAGGAGTGAGCCTGTATCTCAATGTTGCCTTTATTTGCATTTCTCTGACAGTCAGTGACCTGGAGCAAATTTTCATATGTTTGTTAGCCTTTTGGAACTCCCCTGTACTGAATGTTTTGTTCATATCCTCTGCCCATATTTGGATGGGGTCATTTGCTTTTTGTTGCAAAGTTTGCTGAGCTCTTTGTATATTTTGGTGATTAGTCTCTTGTCTGATGGATGGCATTGAAGATCTTCTCCCATTCTGTGAGGGGTCTCCTTGTTTGTGTGATAGTTTCTTTGGCTGTGCAGAAGCTTTTCAATTTGATGTATTCCCATTGCTTTGTTTCTGCTTTAGTTTTCTTTGCAATAGGGTATATTTCATCAAAGATGTCCTTGAGGTTTAGGTGGGAAAGTGTTTTACCAATGTTTTCCTCTAAGTAGTTTCTGGTCTAACATCCATGTCCTTGATCCATTTGGAGTTGATTTATGTTTCTGGTGAGATAAGGTGGTTCAGTTTCATTCTTATGCATGTTTCAACCCAGTTTTCCCAGCACCATTTATTGAAGACAGCCTCCTTCCTGCATTTAATACTTTGGGTCCCCTTATCAAATTTTTGTTGTCCATGGATGTGTAGGTTTAGTTCTGGGCTTTCAGTTCTGTTCCACTGTTCTATGTGCCTATTTTTGTTCCTGTACCAGGCTGTTTTGATGATGATGGCCTTATAATATAGTTTGAGATCTGGGAGTGTAATGCCTCCATTTTTGTTTCTTTTCCTCAAGATAGTTTTGGCAATTCTAGGTGTTTTCTGGTCCCAGATAAATTATTGCAGTTTATATTCTATTATCTTAAAAAGCTTAGTGGCACTTTGATGGGTACCATGTTAAATTTGTATATGGATCTGTGAAGAATATTCATTTTGATGATATTTATTCTTCCAATCCATGAGCATGGGATGTCTTTCCATTTCTTAGTATCATTTCTATTTCCTTGAATAGTGACTCATAGTTTTCAGCATACAAATCTTTCACTTCTTTGGTCACCTTTATTCCTAGGTATTTTATTGATTTTCTTGCAATAGTGAATGGGAGTGATTTCTGGATGTCTTCTTCTTCAGATTTGGTGTTTTTTATTTTTCTGTTCTGTCATTCTTCAATTGTTGTGTTTTGAGTACAAGCCATGCTATACTAAATATCTTTATGACAAAGGCAGTCACCAACCTCAGAAATTACAACAATAGTAACTGAAGCAAGGATTGATGCAGTTTAACCAAACCAGTTAGCCTAACAACACCTCCAGTCCAAGAAAAAATAGCAACCAAATCCAAAGTAAAAATAAAGAGAAAGGAAAAAAGGGAAAGCAAGAATAGACAATTATGCAAATCTACTGTCCACTGAAATTCTAGGGATATCAAGAGGAGAAAGGGAAGTAGAGAAGAGAGACACACACAGAGAGTCCACTCTGAGTCAGATTTCTTCCCCCAAATAATTTACAAATGAGTATCAGTGAATTCAGAAAGCAAAAGAAGGGGAAGGAAGAAAAGAAGACAATAACAAGAAAAAAAAAAAGAACAGGAAAAAGGAAAGAGGTTTTTTGTTTGTTTGTTTGTTAATTAACTATAGGAGGAAAAAAGGAGAGGAGAGTAGAGGGAAGTGGTATAGTGACACAAGTTCCTCTCACACTGGATAGGACACCCAGTCACCTAGCAATGGAAAAAACAATAACAGTTAATTTTTGTCAACCTGAAGAAGGGGGGGGAAAGGTACAGGTGTATATATAATAGTAATAATAAAATAGAATAGAGTAAAAAACCCTAGCAGTCAGTCTGCAGCTTGGACGGCTCCGGATTGGCTCAGGCAACCTGAGCAAAGACAGCCAATTCTAAGAAGTATCCAAAAACAGACAAACAAACAAACAAACAAACCTCCAGGTAGTCTTTCCCAGGCAAGGGTGAGGCTTTGATTGGTCAGATATTTTGTTGCTCAAATATAAGTCCAGCCACTTACAAAAAAAAAAAAGAGAAGGAAATCAAAAAGGAAAAGGATTGGAATGACACCCCTAGTGAGCCAGGATTCTTGGTAAAGAAAATAGCTCAGTGGGAAGCCTGCTAGGAGCAGCTTTCCAGTCCCTAGGATCTGATTCTGGGGTGGGAGGAGAGGTGAGCTTCAGAAATAAACATAAGATTTCCTTACTTTTTCCTCCGTTTTCTAACCCAAAAGTGAGCTACAGGACTCCTCCTTGGTGTCACACTGGGACCCCTTATTCACCCTCCTGATGACAGCCCAGTATCCTACCCTACCCAGTGAATCCTAGGTCAAAGGCTGCTGCTTGTTGGAGCTCACAGCAGCAGCTGCTTCCAAGTAGCCATCTTGCACAAAAGGGCTTTACCCTACATTTTAAAAAGAAAAAGATGAAATTGTGACTTTTGGAATAAAATGGATGGAGCTCAAGGTGATTATGCTAAGTCTAGTAAGTAAAGGACTGAAAGACAATTACTGGAGGATTTCTTTCCTTCAGGATCTAAAGAACTAAAGAAATGAACTAGCAAAACTGCCACTATTTTTACTTTTTTCTATTATGACAGTATTCAGTTATTTCAGTATTAAAAATTATACAATACAGAAAGAATTTAAAAGATGCTTACAAACATAAATGCAACTAATCTTAATGCTATTAGCACTTTGGCAAATATAAATATATCATATTGGTGAACTATATACTAATATATAGTTTCTCTCTTTCTTCCAATGTCCCTATTTAGTACCAAAGCTTGAACACCTCTCATAGTACATAAAATGTACATTCTGCAGGTGGAACTATCTTTTTCTCCCTCATATAATCTAATTTTAAGGGTTGAACATAACTTTGCATTGTTTGTATGGATTCTAATTTATTTGACCTGTGTTCTCTAGTGGAAGGAGTTTTATTTTTTATTATTCTGACACGTATTTTCCTCCTTGTGCCCGAGACTTTCCTTAGCTTGGAATGCTTTTTTGAATTCCCACTTGATGGGATCTTGGTAGTATTCTGTCTTTTCTTATCATTTATTCTGTCACTGATATCTTTCATTCATCTAATTTAACCCACAAGGACAAAGAGCATTTTTTTATCAAGATGGATAATTCTTACATATAACAAATTGGCTGCACACTGATACTTTATTTAGCAGACTAATCTGATAAACTACCTATTTCTCAAGTTATAGTAACATTCAGGGTTGTGGTGAACCTGATAGAGTTTCTGTGTCTCAAAAGTTAGAAGCTGATTGCTTGCAGTTATATTACATTTAAGCTACTGCAATAAAGGATTGCTTTTTGTATTGAAAAGATAGATTAGCAATGAGGGGAGATGGTTAGTTTATCAGGGGAAATGCATTATAATCATTATAATCATACTTATGTATTGGTTTGGAATGCAGAGTCTTTGTTGCAATATGTTTGTCTTCAATAAGTCACATGGCATCAAATAAACTCAGCTTCAAATTATGACTGTCACTTTTTAAATTTTTTATTTATAAAATGGAAATACTGACAAGACCATAGAATAAGAGGGGTATAATTCCACACCATTCCTGCCACCAGAAATCTATATCCCATCCCCTCCCTTGAAAGCTTTCCTATTATTTATCCTTCTGGGAGTATGGACCCAGCATCATTATGGGGTGCAGAAGTTGGAAGGTCTGGCTTCTGTAATTGCTTCCCCACTGAACATGGGTGTTGGCAGGTCGATCCATACTCCCAGCCTGTCTCTCTCTTTCCCTAGTGGGGCAGGGATCTGGGGAAATGGGGCTGCAGGACACATTGGTGGCTGGTCTGCCCAGGGAAGTCCGGTTGGCATCATGGTAGCATCTGGAACCTGTTGGCTGAAAAAGAGTTAAGATATAAAGCAGAATAAATTGTTGATTAATCATGAACTTAAAGGCTGGAATATTGCAGATGAAATTTGGGGTCTCCGTTATAGAAAAAGCTAGTAGATTTATTTTAGGTATATTCCAGAGGGTCCTTGACTATACTAGTTTTTGCCTTTGCCTGACATCTGATATGCAGGTGGACCCAGGTTATTGTCTGGGGAGATGGTGTCATAGCTGGAAAGAGGACTGGAAAGCTGGATCAGAGAAGAGAGTAGCTCCCAAATATGGGGAAATGATATAAATACTGTTAACTGTAAACCTCATCTATTTGATCTGGGGCCCATATTCAGCACAGGAACCTGTGTACTTTTTGCATCCCTATACGTCTGAGCTCAAATTCTGTGGTCACAGCTAGGGACATTCCAGGCTGCACTAATTTCAGGACCCGTGACTTTCACTTTTTAGCCTTAGCCATATCACTGAGTCTGTCTTCCTACTTTCCTCATTTGTATTAAGGCTTGTTAAGTATGTCAGAAAAGCTCATCCATCAATTAAATAAGGTCATATGTTGAAGGCTTTTTGCAAACTATAAAATGCCATTGTTGAGTGAGAGGGTGTGAGAGGTGGTAGTACCAAGTAGTGATGGCAGGGAGGCTATGTGTTGCCTTAGGGAGATATTTATTTACTTACTTATTTATTTATTTATTGAGACATTAACAAAACCATAGGATAGGAGGGGTACAACTCCATACAATTCCCACCACGCAGTCTCCATATCCCACCCCCTCCCCTGATAGCTTTCCTACTCTCTATCCCTCTGGGAGCATGGACCCAGGGTCGTTGTGGGTTGCAGAAGGTGGGAGGTCTGGCTTCTGTAATTGCTTCCACGCTGAACATGGGCGTTAACTGGTCGATCCATACTCCCAGTCTGCCTCTCTCTTTCCCTAGTAGGGTGGGTCTCTGGGGAAGCAGAACTCCAGGACACATTGGTGGGGTCATCAGTCCAGGGAAATCTGGTCGGCATCATGCTGACATCCAGAACCTGGTGACTGAAAAGAGAGTTAACCTACAAAGCCAAACAAATTGTTGAGCAATCATGGACCCAAAGATTGGAATAGTGGAGATGAAGTGTTGGGGGGTACTCACTGCAAACTCTAGTGTACTTCTGCTTTCAAATATATATATTTTGCCCTAGTTTATAGATACATGTGAACATATGCTCTATCTCATGGAACCTGGTCTATATCTAGGTTTTGGGACTTTGTTAGAAAGTAAACCACCTGGGATGGTATTAGAGAATACTATGAAAGGAAAGGTCTCACCCGAGCTTAGGGAGATATTTTAAGACAAGTTTATTACTGATAAAAATATGGTTTTAATCAGCTGTATTTATGATAATGTACTTTTAACATACCAAAGATTTGTCAAAAGTCTATACATATTTGCAAGCAGATACAAATTTTGTAATTTATAATACCTGAGCTTTCATAGTCACCAATATTTATATACCTTTCCCATATTTGGGAGCTACTCTCTTTCCTGATCCAGCTTTCTGGTCCTTTTTCCAGCCATGACATCATCTCCCCAGACAATAACTTGGATCCATCTGCATTTCAGATTTCAGGCTCAGGGGGGGAAAAAAGCTAGTATAGCCACAGGCCCTTTGGAATATAACTAAAATATGTCTACTAGCTATCTACAAAATGGTGGACCCCCTCCCACACACACACCGACTCTTTTTTTGCACTATTCCAGCCTTTAGGTTCATGATTAGTCAACAACTTGTTTGGCTTTATATGTTAACTCTCTTTTCAGCCACCAGGTTCCAGATGCTACAGTGATGCCAATCAGACTTCCCTGGACAGACAACCCCACCAATGTGTCCTGGAGCCCCACTTTCCCAGAGCCTCCACCCCACTAGGGAAAGAGAGAGACAGGCTGGGAGTATGGATAAACCTGTCAACTCCCATGTTCAGCAGGGAAGCAATTACAGAAGCCAGACCTTCCATCTTGTGCATCCCACAGTGACCTTAGGTCCATATTCCCAGAGGATTAAACACTAGGAAAGCTATCAGGGTAGGGGATGGGATATGGAGTTCTGATGGTGGGAATTGTGTGGAATTGTACCCCTCTTATCCTATGGTTTTGTCAATGTTTCCTTTTTATAAATTAAAAAATTAAAACTTTAATAAAAAATAAAAATCTATAAAAATAATCATTGTTCTATATTTCATTATTTCTATAAAGTGATAATATTATTGTGAATTATAGTAACAGTTCAATGACAAAGTTCTGTGTCCCCATTCCCTCAATTGGAAACTGCAGTGGTACTCCCAAGGTCACAGATATGGATTGAGTATTTTTTTTTTAGCTTTCTCCTTCATTGGGGGGATTAATGGTTTATAGTCAACAATAAAATACAATAGTTTGTACATGTGTAATATTTCTTATTTTTCTTTTTTTAAAATTTATTTCCTTTTGGTTGCCCTTTTTTAAAAAATATTATTATGGATAGTATTGTTGTTGTTATTGATGTCATTGTTGCTGGATAGGACAAAGAGAAATAGAGAAATGGATAGAGGAGGAGAGACAGAACGGGAGAGAAAGATAGACACCTGCAGCAGACCTGCTTCACCACTTGTGAAGTGACCCCCACCCCTGCAGGTGGGAAACCGGGGGCTCAAACCGGGATCCCTATGCCGGTCCTCGAGTTACATGCCATGTGTGCTTATCCCGCTGCACTACAGCCTGACCCCCATGTTTCTTAGTTGTCTACATAATAATTAATTCCCTCTCCTCTGCCATCATGGTTCAGGACCTGAATCCTCCCCCCCACCCAGAGTCTTTTACTTTGGTGCAATACAGCAAACCCAGTCTAAGTTCTGCTTTATGTTTCCTTATTTTTCAACTTTTTTCTTTTGTTATTGGTGATTTAATAATGATCAACAAAACTGTGGAATCAGAGGGGTACAACCACCACCAGAATGCCATACCCCCACCCCTCCATTGGAAGCTTCCCTATCTTTTACCCCTCTTGGAGTATGGACCAAAAATCTCTATTTCTATTTCTATCTCTCTTTTTATATATATTATTGTTAATTTTTTTTCCTATGGGCTTACATTCTCTTCCTTCTATGTCACAACTACACCTATTACTACTTACAAATGTCTTTTCTTTTTTCCTCTTCTCTCTCTGGTCCTGATGGAATTGGGTTTTAGAGCCCTCTAGTCAGATTCCCCTAACATTTCAACCCCTTTGGGAGTATGGGACAAAATTCTTTAAAGTGTTCTAGTCTCTTGCCTTTATCCAGCTATTGTAGTCCTTACTTTATTTGACAAGGTTAAACTTAAAGTGATTGAGGGAAGTGAAGTGGGGGTAAGGAGAGGAGGATTTCTAAGCCTAAGTAGTAAATATTTGATTAGACATTTCATGGTATCTTCTTTAGGTCTTTCTACTTGCTTGCTGAATTTATTAAAGTCTAATTCTACTCACAGTAGACTATTGAGCACTTTTACTTTAAGGTATATATTTTCTCCTAATTAATGGTTACATGTGCACATAGGCCGTACCCCTTAAACCCTGATCTATATCTAGGATGTGTAACATTGTTAAGGAATGTGACATTTGAAATGGAACTAGGTAGTCCCACGTGGTAGGAAAGTTCTCCCCAGATTATTGGAGTTGGAGGGTTGCCATCTCAGGCTTGGCCTCTCTGGATACAGTCCAAAACGAAACGTGTCATAGTGACACTGGTTGCATTGATTTAGTTGAGGTCAGCAGAGGCAGTATGGTAGGGGATCAAGAAGAGAAGCATCAAAAATTACAAGCACACTCCCAGAGGTTTTAGGACTGGGACAAGTATGGATTTTAAAGAGACTGAGCAAGGTTCCTTGCTGTGATAGAGTTTAAGAATTCAGTTGATAGTTATTACTGTAACCAAGTTATTTGGGAGCTTGGTTTACTTTTTTTAAATCCCATAGTTAGGATATACTGTACCATACATGACTTCACCATGATTTATGTCATTAAATGCTACTTACAAATAACTACATCTTAGATACTAACAGGACCAGTTGCTTCAGATCTTCCCGGTCTAAGACTATAGGTAACTTAATATTCAGAAAAGAAATTATTAGAAATGCTTTAACAAGTTAATCCCAGTCTCTAAATTCAATCAGTTCACAAATTTGAAACATTAAGTGCTTAGATGGAAAATAACTTAAGAATGGGTACTTTTTAAAAGCACTAAAGCATCAAAAAATAGAATAATAATTAAGGCAGATAAAGATTCTTTCTGACAGTGTGAACTATTTCATCTTAAATTAGAACATTTAGAAAAAGCATGAAAGGGGGGCCATGTGGTAGCACAGCGGGTTAAGTGCACATGGTGCAAAGCGCAAGGACTTGGCATGGGGTCCTGGTTTGAGCCCCCGGCTTCCCACCTGCATGGGGGGTCACTTCGCAAATGGTGAAGCAGGTCTGCAGGTGTCTGTCTTTCTCTCCCTCTCTCTTCCTTCCCCTCCTCTCTCCATTTTTCTCTGTCCTATCCAACAACAGCATCAATAATAACTACAACAATAAAAACAACAAGGGCAACAAAAGGAAGAAAGAAAGAAAGAAAGAAAGAAAGAAAGAAAGAAAGAAAGAAAGAAAGAAAGAAAGAATATAGGAACATTACTTGAGGAGAATAGAGGGAACCATATCCCTTCATTTCATTCATTGAACATATTAACTCATTTGTTAAACAAATATTATCTAGCCTAAACTAGACCCCATTGCAGGTACTAAGGACACTATAGCAGACAAGGCAGTTACAAAATTGGTCCTGAGTGGAAATTTTATTTTGGTTGTGAGTGTGGAGAATTATAATAAATAAACTGACCAAGAGGATATATAATATGTAATATTTAATTGTGTTTATAGAGAGTAGAGTAAAAAGGGTCGAGAAAACAATATATAAGGAAGTGTTTTTTTTTTTTTAAATAGAAAAGTCCCCATGGGCCTAGCATTAGATTAGGCACATTAGAGGTATGGAGAAATTATCAAAGATAGTCCTGGATTACTGGATAATTTAATTCCAAGCAAAGACCTCCTCCCACCACTACCACCACCACCACCAATCTTAGTATTATTGAAACATCTCCCAAATTAACTAGCTTTGAGTTACAATTTCCTCTGTGGCTAAATGGAAATCACACTACACTGAAAGCTGATTTCTGAGGATTAAAGTACATAGTGTGTGCAAAATGCCCAGCACACTGAGTGTTCTGTAAGTCTTCAGTGCATTTCTTTCTGTAAATACCTTTTTGTGTTTGTGTTTGAGTTTGTCTACAACATCATAGTCTCTCTTCCTTAACAGTGATGTACTTTAAAAAGAAACTGAGACCCAAAATATCACTTATTTTTTCCCACAAAACATTAATGCAATCAGCAGTGTTATGTAGTTGAAGAATGTCCATAAATGACTTAATAAAAAACACCTTCATGACTCACTAGTCTTTCTCAGATTCTGCTTCCATTGGTCCACCCAAGAGCATCTTGCTGCTGAGATTTTGACCTGTAAATAGCAGGTTTGGGGTAGGTTAGCTCAAACTAGCTTCAGATCAGTGCCTCCCCATGTGTGTTACTCTACTTCTAGGAAACTCAAATCCCATGAAGAGAGGAGCAGACTACTTACAACCTACTCTTCAAAGCTAGTTTCTTCTCTAGTTTAGATACACATGGGAACAATGATGTTTGAAATGATCTACACTAAAGAATGAGAGAAATCTGGGTGTAGGGTATTGGTTTTCACCTGAAAGGGAAAGAGGAGAGAAAGGAGAAGGGGTAGGGAGGGGCTTCTCTAAGCATTGTGGCAAAGTATCTGAGAATCTTTTTAATGTTAGAAAAGGTCAATACGGAACTCTGGTAGTGAGGATTGTATGGAATTGTACTCATGCTAAAGAAAATACTAAAAAAAGAAAAAAGAAAGAAAGAAAGAAAAAGAAAAGTTCAGTAATTTCCAAGTGATTTGTATTGTAAAGTCATCCAATTTCATCCTCAAAACTCTGATAAGTCTTCTACAAAGAAAAGTCTTTGTTAAGTGACTTTTTGGAAGGTAGAGTCAGGGATCAGGCATGAGTTTCACTGGAGGTCAACATCAGAGCAAGTCCTACAGTCAACAGTTGGGGAGTTAGGATTCAGCGACAAAAAGCCAGATCCAGAGATGACTATCCAGGAAAAAAGGGACACTAATACTATTGATGGTAATGTAAATTGGCCATACTCTGTGGAAAACAATCTGGAGATTCCTCAAAATCTTTCAAATAAACACACTATAAGATCTGGCAATCCTGTACTAGGTATTTATTAAAATTTAAAAAAAAACAGTCAAAAGAGATATATGCCTTCCTTCATCACAATGCTATGTGCAATTGTCAATATTTGGAAACAGTCCAAGTGTCCAATGGCAGATGAGTAGATAAGGAAGTCATGGCATATATGCACACTGGAATATGTACTCAACTATGAGAAAAATATAACATCTGCTCTTTTGCTACAACATGGATGGATCTAGAGGGAATCATGCTAATTGAAATAAACCAGAAGGCAAAGGATGAGTGCTAGCTGATCTCACTCACAAGTGGAATTTAGGGAACAAAACGAAGTAGCACTTCTGAAATGTATGTCAGTGCTACATAGAAAGTAGATAAAGAGCCGAGAAAGTGGTACACCTGATAAAGTGCACACATTACCATGTATAAGGACCCAGTTTCAAGCCCTTTATGTCCACTTGCAGGGGGAAAGTGTCAGAGATGGTGAAGCAGTGCTGCATATCTCTCTCTCTCTCTCTCTCTCTCTTTCTGTCTCTCTCTCTCTCTCTCTTTCTCTCTCACACACACAAACACATACACACACACTCTCTCTCTCTTTACCCCCCTTAATTCCTCCTAAGGAATTGTCCTAGCAAATTAAATAAATAAAGTTAAATATTCTTTAAAAAGAAGTGGATAAGCAGGCTATTAATGATGTATATACCTTGTTATTACTCGTATGCCAGAAAAGAATAAGGACATTCATTCTCATGAAGTGATAGTCCAAAATCTATAATCTTTTAGACTTAGTATATATCAAAATTTGCACAGTAAATCCAAAAACTATGCATTTTTAAAAAGAAAGAAAGAAACAAGATGCCCTTGGCTGACAAGAATGAAACATAATATTGATGATGAAAGTTGGGAAGATGGAGTAGGGCACCAAAGAAAAAACCCTGGGTAGAGGGTGAGGGTGAATATTCAGCTTCATAGGGGGGGTGGGGTGGGGTGAGGGGTTGGGACACAGTCTTTTGATGGTGGGAATGGTGTTTATGTATACTCCTATCAATTTGCAGTCATATTATTCACTATTTAATTAATATGAGAAGGGAAAAGTTGATTGAGTGTCTCAAACATTTTAAAGCATAGACTGAGTCTTTTTAATACATAGGCTGAGTCTTTGATATGTTGACTCTTAAAAGCTTAGTCCAGGGAGAACAAAAGCAATTGGTGACATAGCTATATGCAAACAATATCACAGGACGTGAAATATGGTGAGGGTGTGTATGACACAGCATATCCTAACAAAGGGATTCTTCAAAGTTAACCCAATTGCCAAACGATGTGATTATAGCAATAACTAGCTATTATCTTCTTATACCCTAAGACAGTAGGAACCTCCCGCTTCCACTATAGAGCCTGTATTTCCCCCAGTCCTGGTACCTCTGGGGTGGGACTCACTTTCCTGCATGCTTCTCTCAAGTCAGGCCAAATGATATTGCATCCACTGATTCCAACCTAATCAATGCAACAAGTACCATCTCAGCATGCTTCACCTCACACTGTGTACAGAGACATCAGGCATGGATTGCCAACCCTTCACCCTCATCACTCGGGTGAGACCTTTTCTTTCATGGTAGTCTCTAATTCCACTCCAGGAGGTTCACTTCCTAACAAAGTCCCAAAACCTAGATATAGGCCAGGTCCCATAACATAGAGCATATGTTCACATGTATCTATAAATTAGGGCAAAATATATACCTGAATGCAAAAATACACAGTAGTCTTTAGTGAGTCAGTATCAAGTTCATAATGAAGTAGTGTCCACTTAGACTTAGATAACCTCCTCACTTACTTCCTATTACAGTTCTCTCACTCACTCCGAAGCTAACCTTATTAAAGCAAGGACTGCAAAAGCTGAATAAGGGCAAGAGACTGGCATACTTTAACTATGACTCTTTAGTCACTAACTGGGTCCCTAATCGGAGAGTCCTGAGATTCCCAAACAGACTTGATAGGCCTAGACCTCAAATAAATCCCTTTCTCCATTGTTTCTGGTCATCTCTATCAGGAACAACAAAATAGACCCCTTTGTGGGCCCTCATGGGACCTTGCCCTCAACCTGGATCAACAATGGTAGAGAATGTTCCATCCTCCGAAAGGAGGATGGACAACATACTCTATGTTACACCTGAGGAAGATGGGTCGATACTGGGGCATCATGGAATGTTCCTACTCATGACCACAGAATGGGAGCTCAGATGTAGAGGTCACACAGGCTCCTAAGCTAATTATGAGCCCCAGATTACATCAAATTGATGGGGTTTACAATAATATTTTTACCCCTTTCCCATATTAGGAAGCTGTTCTCTTCCCTGATCCAGCTTTCTGGTCCTTTTCTCAGCCATGACATCATCTCCCCAGACAAAATCTTGGATCCACTGGTATATCAGATTTCAGGCTCAGGGGGCAAAAAGAAAGGAAAAAAACAACTAGTATAGCCACAGGCCCTTTGGAATTTAACTAAAATATGCCTACTAGCTATCTACAAACTGGAGGAACCCCCAACTCTTCATCTGTACTATTCCAGCCCTTAGGTCCTTAATTGGTCAACAATTTGTTTGGCTTTTTATGTTAACTCTCTTGTCAACCACCAGGTTCCAGATGCTAGCATGATACTCACCAGACTTCCCTGGACAGACAACCCCATCAATGTGTCCTAGAGTTCCACTTCCCCAGAGCCCTTCCACACTAGGGAAAGAGAGAGACAGGCTGGGAGTATGGATCAGCCTGCCAATGCCCATGCTTACAGAAGCCAGACCTTCAACCTTCTGCATCCCACAATGATCCTGGGTCCATACTCCCAGAGGGTTAAAGAGTAGGAAAGCTATCAGGGGAGGGGTTGGTATACGGAGGTCTGGTGGTGGGAATTGTGTGAAGCTGTACCCCTCTTATCCTGTGGTTTTGTCAATGTTTCCTTTTTATAAATAAAAAATTAAAAATAAATAAATGAATAAATAAGTAAATAAAAAGAACAAAAAACAACACCAAAAATAGAAAGTTGGGCAGAACTTGGGTTTTAAGGGGAAATAAATGAGGTCCAAATTCAAGCAAAGATAAAATTTAGGTGAAGTAAAAGGAGAAAGTGATCATGGTAAAATAATTAGTATTAAGAAGGGCTATTATAAATGTAAGACCAAAAACCACATGGTGATATCAATAGATGCAGAGAAAGCCTTTGACAAAATACAGCATCCCTTTATGATCAAAACCCCTCAAAAAATGGGAATAGATGGAAAATTCCTGAAGATAGTGGAATCTATATATAGCAAACCTACAGCCAACATTATACTCAATGGTGATAAACTGGAAGCATTTAGCCTCATATCAGGTACTAGACACAGCTGCCCACTATCACCATTACTATTCAGCATAGTGTTGGAAGCTCTTACCATACAAATAAGGCAGGAACAAGGAATTAAAGGGATATAGATTGGAAGAGAGGAAGTCAAACTCTCCCTATTTGCAGATGATATTATAGTATAAAGAGGGGCTAGGTGGTGTTGCACCAGGTTGATCTCATGCATTACAGTGTGCAAGGACCCAGGTTCAAGTCCCTGCTCCCCACCTGCAGAGGGAAGGTTTGCAAGTGGTAAAGTAGTGTTGCAGGTGTCTATCTGCCTGTCTTCCTCTCTATCAGCCCTTCCCTCTTGACTTTTGGCTCTATCAAAATAAAGATAAAAAAGTTTTTAAAAAATTTAAAAAGCAACCTAAAGAATCCATCAGGAAGCTTTTGGAATTATCAAGAAATATTTGGAAATTGAATATAGTAAGGTGTCAGGCTACAAAATTAGCATACCCAAATCATCGGCATTCCTTTATGCAAACACTAAGTTGGAAGAAGAAATACAGAAATCAATTCCTCTTACTATTGAAACAAAAACAATAATATATCTAGGAATAAATCCAAGAAAAGAAGAGGATGACTTATATACTGAAACTTATGAATCACTATCCAAGGAAACAGAAAAAGACACAAATATTCCATGTTCATGGATTGGAAGAATTAATATTATCAAAATGAATATACTACCCAGAGCCATATACAAATATAATGTTATCCCCATCAAGATTCCAACCACATTTTTAGGAGAATAGAACAAATGCTACAAATGTTTATCTGGAACCAGAAGAGACCTAGAATTACCCAAACAATCTTGAGAAGAAAGAACAGAACTGGAAGCATCATACTCCCAGATCTCAAATTGTATTATAGAGTCACTATACTCAAAACTGCTTGGTACTGGAACATGAATAGATCCACTGACTAGTGGAATAGAATTGAAAGCCAAGAAGTGAGCCCCCATACTTATGGACCTCTAATCTTTTATTTTTTTTTTTTTTATTTAAGAAAGGATTAATTAACAGAACCATAGGGTAGGACCTCTAATCTTTTACAAAGGTGCCCAGACTATTAAATGGTCAAAGCAGAGTCTCTTCAACAAATGGTGTTGGAAAAAATGGGTTGAGACATGCAGAAGAATGAAATTAAACCACTATATTTCACCAAACAAAAAAGTAAATTCCAAGTGGATCAAGGATGTGGATGTTAGCCCAGAAACTATGAAATACTAGAGGAAAATATTGGAAGAACTCTTTTTTGTATAAATTTTAAAGCCATCTTCAATGAAATGAATCCAGTTACAAAGAAGACTAAGGCAAGCATAAACCTATGGGACTACATCAAATTAAAAAGCTTCTGCACAGCAAAAGAAACCACTACCCAAACCAAGAGACCCTCACAAAATGGGAGAAGATTTTTACATGTCATACATCAGACAGGAGTTTAATAACCAAAATATATAAAGAGCTTACCAAATTCAACTACAAGAAAACAAAAGACCCCATCCAAACCAAGTTATTGATTGTCAAGGAAATGAAAATAAGGACAACAATGAGATACCACTTCATTCCTGTGAGAATGTCACACACCAGAAAAGATAGCAGCAACAAATGCTGGAGAGGATGTGGGGACAAAGGAACCCTCCTGCTCTGCTGGTGGGAATGTAAATTCATCCAGCCTCTGTGGAGAGCAGTCTGGATAGCTCTCAGAAGGCTAGAAATGGACCTACCTTATGACCCTACAATTCCTTTCCTAGGGATATATCCTAAGAAATGAAACACACCCATCCAAAAAGATTTGTGTATACCTATGTTCATAGCAGTACCATTTGTAAAGCCAAAACCTGGAAGCAACCCAGGTATCCAATAACAGATGAGTGGCTGAATAAGTTGTATTATAGATAAACAATGGAATACTGCTCAGGTACTAAAAATGGTGATTTCACTGTTTTCAGCCCATCTTGGATGGAACTTGAAGAAATCATGTTAAGTGAAATAAGCCAGAAACATAAGGATGAATATGGGATGATCTCAATCACAGGCAGAAGTTAAAAAACAAAATCAGAAGAAAAAACACTAAACAGGACTTGGACTGGAGTTAGTGTATTGCACCAAAGTAAAAGACTCTGGGGGTGTGTTCAGGAGGGAAGGTTCAGGTTCTGGAACAGGATGGCAGAGAACCTAGTGGGGGTTGTATTGTGTGGAAAACAGAAATGTTAAGCGTGTACAATCTGTTGTATTTACTGTGGACTATAAAATATTAATCCTCTAATAAGGAAATTGTTTTAAAAGGAGGAGGTATTATATGTGTATGTTCATAAATTTTAAATCTGAAGATAAATTTCAAGGTTTGATCTTTCAGTGTGCTTATAGATTATCTGAGTTTATGTACTCACTCATGCAAGTAGACCTATCTTAGATCACCTAATTACACACTCATTTACTGGATTGGGTCAGCGAGAGATGTGAAAAAAGATACATACATACATACATACATACATATACCTTCTGAAAACCCAAAGTCTGGGAAAAAGCTAATTAATTCACCACACATTTGAATGTTTGGCTCTAAAGTGGCTATTAACTTAAGTCTGCCTCACTAGAGTAGCTGGTTTTTAATGAGGAATTGTTTTCCTGCAAGAAAAATTCTTAAGATTGTTGGAAAAGGAAAAAAATAAATCCCAGGGGATTCTTAGAACTGGAAGTTGAGGCCTTCTCACTAGCCTGGCTGGATTTCCTTTAAATGCTAAGGTGAAAGTCATTCAGCATGGAGCTCTCACCAATGAGGATTTAAGGTTTTTGTTCTTGTTCTATACTATTGCCAGGAATTAGAATTAACTGGTAAATCTAAAAAATGGAATTTTTCCAGTTAATTTTAATGCCTTCTTCCTTTAAAATCCCATATCCATCCTAACCAACTGGAACTGAACAGTACAAGTCCAAATGCAGTATGTCTTCTATAGTTATAAAAACTGTATATTTGCTAGTTTTTCTTTTGATCTGAGGATTAATAAAGGCCCTTGGACTAGTCACTCTTCATTAGTTTGTCATTAGTTAAAATATATTATCTGGTATATTTTCAGTCCTTGATTTTGAAATGCATTCACTTTGTTGTTGTTTTTAAATTTTTATTATTGATTTAATATTGATTGATATTGATATTGATATTTATTAGTGATTTAATATTGATTTATGTCAATAGGGGTATAAATCCACTTCATTCCCACCACCAGGGTTCTGAATTTTCAGTTGCCCCACTGCAAGCCACCATATGGGCCAGACATCATCTCTATAACTATCTGTCTACATTTATACATAATTGCCCCATTTTTCTTCCTTACTCAATCTTCTTCCCTGTCCCCCACCCCCAAGCCACTCATGACATTACTACCTCCATATGTCCCTCTCCTTTTTTCCCTTTCTCTCTGGGTGCCAATAAAGCTAGAGTTCAGTCTTCTTATCTTCCTCCTATCACTTTTCCCTTGCTGGGAGTGTGGATCAAGATTATTTGGGGGGTGCAGAAGGTAGGAGGTCTGGCTTCTGTAATTGCTTTGCCACTGGATGTGGGCATTGGCAGGTTGATCCATATCCCCAGCATGTTTCTATCCTTTCCCAGTGGGCCAGAGCTCTGGACAGATAAGGTTCTAGAACGCATTGGTGAGGTCATCTGACAGAGAAGTAATGATGGAATCATGGTAATATCTGCAACTTGGTGTCTGGACGTTGGTAGGACATAAAGTGAGACAAAATGGTTAACGAACAGGAACCAAAAAATAGGAATAGAGCAGATGAGATGAGGTATTTTATGGTAGAAGAAAGCTAGAAAGTCCATCTTAGGCATGTTCCTGGAGGCACACAATTATGATAGTTTTGCTT
The DNA here is from genome assembly GCF_950295315.1 of Erinaceus europaeus. Taxonomy (NCBI): domain Eukaryota; kingdom Metazoa; phylum Chordata; class Mammalia; order Eulipotyphla; family Erinaceidae; genus Erinaceus; species Erinaceus europaeus. Next base: position 50,721,804 of record NC_080169.1, on the reverse strand, counting down.
GAGTTTGAGAGCTAACATGAAGTTGGATATAAATATTGTCTGAGAAAATGATGTCTGAGTAGAGAAAAGGGATAGAAAGTTGGATTAGGGTAGTGAGTAGTTCTCATTCTTGAAAAAAATTCTGTAGATACAATTAAGAATTTACCGGTTTTGTTAATGTCTCCTTTTTTAAATAAATAATTAAAAAAAAAACTTACTACCACGCACCTGACCACGGTTTATATATATATGAAATGCAATTACTTTGAATTACTTGTTTTCCCCAAACCTGGTAATTGTTTATCACCCACCCCCATAAGGTATGGCCCATAAAGGAAATGAGAAATGTAACTCCTCAGAAAATAGAAGAAGACTTTGTATTTTTAAATTGCATATTTATTTTAGAAGGCTAAAAGTGGACCCACACTATGACCTGGCAATTCCTCTCCTGGGGAGAAATTTTAAGGAACCAAACACACCCATCCAAAAAGATTCATTTATATTTATGTTCATAACTGCACAATTTGTAATAGGAAAAACCTAAAAGCAACCTAAGTGTCCAACAACAGATGAGTTGTGATATTATATATATATATATATATTACCCAGCTATTAAGAATGATGAATTATATATATATATTACTCAGCTATTAAGAATGATGAATTCACCTTCATTATTTCAACTTGGAGCATGAAGGAATCATGTTAAGTAAGATAAGACAGAAAAAGAAAGAGAAATATGGGCACTCATGGACACAAGTTCAGAAATAAGACTAGAAAGGGGAAACACCAAGTAGAACTTGTACTGCACCAAAGTAAAGGACTATTGAGGTGGGAGGGGGAGCTTTTAGGTCCTGGTACATGATAATAGAGGAGGACCTGGGCTGGGGGTGAGAGTGCTTTGCAGAAAACTGAGGGATTTCACACATGTACCAACAACTGTATTTCCTGTCAACCATTAATTCCAATAAAAATAATAAATAAAACATCATGAAAGTTAACCTCAAATAGAATAATCATGACACAATACATCTTAGAATCACATTTCCTCTGGGATCTATGGAGAATTTATAGCCTTTTTTAAAGACCCATTGTTTTCTCTTTTTTATTTTTTATTTATAAAAAGGAAACACTGACAAGAACCATAGGATAAGAGGGATTGAACTCCACAGTTTCCACCACCAGAACTCCGTATCCCATCCCTCCCCTGATAGCTTTCCTATTCTTTGTCCCTCTGGGAGTATGGACCCAAGGTCCTTGTGGGATACAGAAGGTGGAAGGTCTGGCTTCTGTAATTGCTTCCCCACTGAACATGGGTGTTGACAGGTCGATCCATACTCCCAGTCTGTCTCTCTCTTTCCCTAGTGGGGCAGGGCTCTGGGGAAGCGGGCCTCCAGGATACATTGGTGGGGTCATCTGCCCAGGGAAGTAAGGTTGGCATCATGTTAGCATCTGGAATCTGGTGGCTGAAAGAATAGTTAACATATAAAGCCAAACAAATTGTTAACTAATCATGGACCTAAAGGCTCGAAATAGTGCAGATGAAGATTTGGGGGGTCTCTGTTTTGTAGATAGCTAGTAGGTCTATTTTAGTTATATTCCAAAGGGCCCATGACTATACTAGTTTTTTTTGTTTTGTTTTGTTTTCTGAGCCTGACATCTGATATGCAGGTCGATCCAAGTTATTGTCTGATGAGATGATGTCATGGCTGGAAAAAGGGCTAGAAAGCTGGATCAGTAAAGAGAGTAGCTCCCAAATATGAGAAATGTATAAATATTGTTGAATGTAAGTCCCATTGTTTTCTTAAGCTTTCCCTCTTTAAAATGAAATGGTCTATAGAACTGAGAATGAACAGGATGGAATAAAAGAGACTTGTGCATTATACTTTTTAAAGTTTTCATAATGGCTTTTTATTATTATCATTTTTTGCTGCTATCAGTAGATAGCATGAATTTAGAAGTTTTGTGATATAATTGAAATTGATTTTTTTCTCCCTAAATTACATAGCTCCAACTCCCCTCCCTGTGCCCACACCAAAATCTGTGATGAAGAAAGGGTGACTTTCCTCTGATTCATTCCTGGCCCTCCCCTTTGCAAGATTTTCAGGGCTTTAAAGGCCTGTGAAATATTTGTCAACGCAGGCCTGTGAAATATTTGTATAGCAAATATATGCTATACAAGGTAATAGTGCTTGTTTTCCTAGTTGTGATAAAATAAGCATTGATCCAACCGAGGATCCATTCAGGATAGTTTCCGGATTTGGCTTTTAAAAGTTTGCTAGGAACCCAAGAAATTTTTGTTGTTGTTGTTTTTGTATGGTCCTTTCTTTTTCTTCACTGCTAATACTTGCAATACTTGTCTGTTAACAGTTTTAAACAATACATCCCATGCAACCTTTTTATTAGAAATCAAGTTTCAAATATCTTTTATGAAAAATTCTGAAGCTTATGCTTTCCCCATTTTTCAGATGCCTCCAGTTCTTGAAATGAGACGGAAATGTTTTCTGTGACACAACGATATCACCATCTCTTTTCAAGTGGGAGGACTGCACGCCTACACAGCAGATTTTCTCTGTGTTGTGGTATTCGTGCAGCAAAAAGCTGCACTTCTGAAGGGTTTCTTGTGTAAGTGCTTTCATGCTGCTCGCTTTGGAGAAGGCACACAGCCTCTTAGCCAAGTAAAGGTCAGGAAGGACCCGCCCTGACGCTTCTTTTCTGGATAAATTTCTCTGTGGTTCCCCACAGCCCATGGAACGTATTTCTTTCAGTCTACCCTTGGAATCATTTATGTTTCATTATTTGCAGATGGAAAAAAAGTGAATTGACAAACAGGGAAGGGTCTTTTTATTTAATAAGTATTTGGTCGGCTGCATGATTTTAAAATGTGTGTTCTGGTCTCCAGTGGAATGAATCTGATATAAAGCCTAGGACTCTTGGTATTTCCCTCCTTCTTTTCTTTTCTTTTTTCTCCTTCCTTTTTTATTTTGTTTTCTGCCATGCTTCAGTTTTCTGTTTGAAGGTCAGTGTCCCTCAGCTGCCCATTTACTTTCATTTCCTCAGGGTGGAATCTTTGTTTCCTTCTGACTTTCAGGCTTGTTCCAAATCATTGTTAATGCATTTATCCCTCCTGACATAAGGTGGTAGATTTTTTTTTTTTTAGCTTATATTTCCCACCCCCTTTGAAACTCCCTTCCTTCACTAATGGTGGAGAGTGACAACTAGTGATTACGGGAATCTTGAAAATGCCACTGGGAACTCAGCAACAAGAGGTGCCTCATCAAGAAGAAGACATGCATTCAAGCCCAGATCTCCAGATGTTTCCCCACCCTTTTTATCCCCACTTTACTATCAAAACTGAAGTAACCCCTTTCTACTTCCTGACCTGGAGTTTCTAGCTGAAAACCTCATCAAATCCAAGAGTACTATGGCCCTGCTCAAGGCTTTTACACTTCCCTCCTACACACAATCTATTTTCAAGTGAGTGCTATGTTATTTCTGTACCAGGCAAGAAAACCTTTTTGTGTAAATGGAGATATAAAATGCGTAGGGGCTACATAATAAGTTAAAGGGAGAAAAATGAATGTTTTGATGTGTTTCCACTTTATAATCCTGTTTCCTTTCCTGTCCTTCTTCTGTCCTGTTACTCATCATGGTGCTCTTTGTCTCTTCCTTTCTTCATTTATGGACTTGCAGAGGTGTGTGACTGGATGCAGAGTGGATTTTAGGGAATGGCTGATCATACCAGACCTCAAGGTCTACTTGTCTGTCATTGCTTAGCTTAAAGTCTGATCACAGAGAAACAGTATTGATCAAAAGATTTAATGGCCTTCATTAGCACAATTATGAATTAGCACATGTTCATTCATTCATTCAATAATTATTTGTTTTGCACATTACAATTCATTTTATTTTGAAGACACAGAGAAATCTCAAAGACTAAGGCTTTGCAATAGTTCAGGAATTCTTCACACTCCCCAGCATAAAGTGCCTAACTCTTCTAGTCTGAGATACTATGAAACAGACTAACAGTGACTTTCCTTGTGTACCTTCATATGCTAGGATAGATCTTCATAACTTTTGGACAGTTGTTATTTTTGCAAGTTACTCTAGCATCTTTTAGACATTGAACTGTTAAAGTTCCTGTGACTATAAGCACCTTGTTGCTTTTATATACCTTCTTTTTAAACAGAAAATAATCACAAAAGTGAAAAAATTTTGTCTTTTAGAATAGCCTTTGAAAGTCACGCTTTACTTTCCCTTCTCCCACTCTGTTGCCCCATTTAAAGAAGAAGGAGGAAAAAAAGAAGCATGTTTGGATTTTCACCACCTGGTTATGGTTAGTTCTTTATTTTAAAATCGCTTTCAAAACAGATCAGACATTACACTGTTAAAAACAATTTTCACTGTAGGTATTGAATATCATACTGCTCTTGTAGTAATAACTGATAGATATCTAGAATAATCTTCAATAGGACTGAGACTATAAAGAACTGTCAATCACCGAGTTTAACTTTAAACACAGATGATTTGAATTCATGTTAACTCCATGAGGAAGCCAAAAAGATGGAATAGTGCTGGTTGGAGAAAAGATGATAGGGTTACCTCTGCAGTTTGCCTTCCTTGCTGGTTGTTTTGAGTCGCTAAATCAAGGGAAAGTTTATGAAAAGCCTGTGGCTGGGGTCTCCCACCCTTCATTCCTGCTGAGATTTTCCTATTATAAATCTACTGTCAGAAATAACTGCTTTAGTTGTGACTTAATTCTATGCAGACATGAACACCTTGGTTCAACACTTTGGCCAGGCAGCCTTGACTATCGTAAAAGCTGCAAAGGTCTCATTATCCCGAGCTGTTACAAAGGAAAGGGGTTCCCATGCTCTCCAGTCATCATTCACATCATGGCAGGCTGAAAGGAAATATGAACTCCAAGACAGTAACAGGTCTAGAACACCCAAGAATAAAAGGTGCTGTCTACTAAGGAGGAAGAAGTAGTAGCATTTATAAATTCTAAAGCACTCTTTTCACAGAAAGAGACAGTTCCACTTGGCTTATTTTTTTCTATGCTCCCTCTAGTTGAAATGTGATTTAAACATATTCTTATTTCTGTCATCACTAGCTAGACTTGTGATGCTCAGTGTAAAAACTACTAGACACATGGGGCTGTTGAAATTAATTAAGATCAAATAAAATGGGACTGGGTGGTGTCGCATCTGATTGATAAATGTTACAATGCACAAGGACCTGGGTTTGAGCCCCCGGTCCCCATCTGCAGGGGGAAAGCTTTGCAAGTGGTGAATCAGGGCTTCAGGTGTCTTCTTTATCTCTCAATGTCTATCTCCTCCTGCCCTCTTGATTTCTGGATGTCTCTATCCAATAAATAAAGATAATAACATAATTTAAAAAATCAAATAAAATTTCAAATTCCTCATTCCAAGGACAAACCTCATTTCAAGTGTCCAGTGATTATATGTGACTCAGGACTACTACACTGGATAGCCCAGATCAAACATTTCCACTGTTACAGAAAGTTCTGCTGGACAGGACTAGTTTGGTGTTTGTATAATGTCTCTTGGTCTTTTGCCATTTGATACCTTTATACTGACCAGGCATTTAGAACTTATAGACAGTAAGAGCTGAATGTTAAAACTTAAGCATATTTCCACTTTGAATGCTCTGATTTTCTATTATCTTTCTATTAAAGATGCATGGAGAATCACCTTTTTGCTATCCCCTTTGGGTATCATATAATTTAATACTGTGTTACAGGTGCCCCCCCCACAGGATCCGGTTCACAAATTTATAGCCAGCAATCTATAATGAAGTAAAGAAACAGAGAATAACTATTTAGACATTTAAAATCATTTTATGTAGAGGTAATGGTTTGCAGGACAGTTATTGATACATGAGTACAGTTTCTTCTCTTTCCATGATAGTTGTCTGAACACCACTTGTACCACCAATCCAAGTCTCTCTTTGTCATCTTGTATTAGATAGTCAGTATTGCTCTGCCTTTCACTCCTTCATCTTACTAGTATCTTACAAAAAACTAAGTTGAAGACAGAATAGTAATTATTTTTATTGTTTAAAGTTTGAGACCTATTTAGTAAATCTACTGAATTATGACAAATATAACATAAGTAACCTTACCTTATGTAAGGTTTTGTTACATATATACTTCTTTTTGGAGAGAGAATTCCAGGTTAACTCTCTTGCATTATTAGGCATGTGACCTAGGTTGGGCCCTGGTACCACATGGAAAGTGCTATCAAAATAGAAAAAGCTTCAGTGTTATAGTGTTGCTCCTCCTCCTCCACCCCCTCTCTCCTATGTCTCACCAACTGAATAAAAAAGTGGTCCAAGTAGTGAACTCACACATGCATCAGGCCCCAGTTAAACACACACACACACACACACACACACACACACACACACACACACACACACACACCATACAGGGATAACTTTTATGAAAGAAACAAAAACTTGAGAGAGAGAGGCTGGGAGTATAGATCGAGCTACCAATGCCCATGTTCAGTGGAGAAATAATTATAGAAGCCAGACCTTCCACCTTCTGCACCCCATAATGACCCTGGGTCCATACTCCCAGAGGGATAAAGAACAGGAAAACTATCAGGGGAGGAGATGGGATATGGAGTTCTGGTGGTGGGAATTGTGTGGAGTTGTACCCCTCTTATCCTGGGGTTTTTGTCAGTGTTTTCTTTTTATAAATAAAAATTAAAAAAGAAAAAAAGAAACAAAAACTCAATTTAGAGTAAAATATTAATAAACTTATTAATCTAGTATGATCATAAATGTAATCTACAGTCATTTTCTCATTCTCTTTTCGATGGATAATAATGAATACCATTTACACTTTCCTATAAATCTACTTTCACTTTTATGTGCTATTTTCTATCTCAGGAATCTTTGACCAGAGTAAGGGGATTGGATGCTGAAATTGAGGGTCAAGTGATGCTTGTTTCTGATAGTCAGCCAAGGTGGGAAGATTTGTGCTTCAACTAGTAAAATTATTTATAGTTTGGGAAGTATTACTGTAGTTATATTTAAAAAATCAACAACATTTAAAAAAGAAAAAGCAACTAAAACATTTACTAATGAAATATTGCTACCAGAATGTAGTCATTATTTAATTGGGATGCTTATAATACTTATAAATGTCTGAGGAAGTTGGGAGTTGTTGCTTAGAATTTTGAAATCAATCACATCTTTTAAAACCTGGCACCCGAGGCAGGCAAAATAGCTCACTAGGATAGTGTGCTGTTTTGCCCTGTGTGTGACCTAAGTTCGAGTCTAGTCCCCACCACATTAAAAGAAGTTGCAGTGTTCTGGTCTCATTGTCTCTGTCTGTCTGTCTGTCTGTCTATTTATCTAAAAATCAAACACAAAACATGTAAAAAAAAAACTGACACCTGGGAAATGAGTCTAAATTCTCCCCCACCCCATTCCACTCCTCCATTTCTTTCTACCCATAATTGCCCCAGTCATTACATATTTCTAAATAAATTGTTCAAGCTGTTTAGTGTCTATTGCTGCTTCCCCTTTGATTCAGTTATTTATTCTCCAGAAACTCCCATCCCTGGATCTTGCTGGCAGTTATTGACTGGGAATCCTATGTATCTGAATAAAAAGGACACTGAAGCCATGAAGCCCTGTCTGGTTTCACTATGCAATAGCTTACATGAGCTGGAGACATCAAAGCCAAGGGAAGGGACTCCTAGAACCTGAAACCTCCATCTGGAGATAGCAATCAAAAGCCAGGTGTCACAACTGGAGCAACAAAATACTTTGTTGATAGTGAAATTTATAGGAAGGGGTACATACTGGAGTAGTTTCTAAAGGGAGAGAAGTTTGTTATCTCCAAGACCTCCAAAACTCATCTCCTAAGAGACCTTGTGTCTTTGAGCCAAATTCAGATTGTTTGCCAACTGCATACACTTGTTTGAATTCAGGTACTTCACAAATATTTAGTTAAAGTAGACTAATAGTACTATTTTGGGGGAAGGTAGTCTTAGTTTATTTTCTTTATTTACTGGATAGAGACAGAACAATTTATAGATAAGGGGGAGATAGAGAGGGAGAGAGAAAGAGAGGTACCTACATCACTGCTTCACCATTTGTGAAGCTTCTTCCCAGCAAGTGGGGAACTGAGGGCTTAAACCCTGGTCCTTGTGCATGGTAGCATGTGCAGTCCACGAGAAGCACCACCACCCAGCCTCACTAGGGAATTATTTTAAGGATTAAATGAGATGACTGTTAGTAAGAACTATGCTGGATAATTAGTAAATGCTCAATAAATCTTAGCCACAAAGTGAAGAGCACCTGTGGAGCACCTCTGAGTTCAGGAAACCCAGCCTCAGCACTTATATTCCTACTCATTTTAATGGGAGGATATGCAAATAGATTAAGTAGTTAGGATACAGCCTGCAGTAAAGGGGCACTGTGTGATATAATAGCACACTAGACAAGGGCTAGATCATAGGAGGTTTTATATTTCAGCCTAGGAAGTTTGACCTTAAACCTGAATGTGGAAGCAGGAAATGCTGTAATTTTAAGTAGGTAACTGACATGTCCTAGTTTTCACATTAGAATAGCCACTTAAATATCAGTGTGGAAAAGACTGAATATTATTATGGGGAAAGTTTGGAGGAGAAAAAAAAAAACTGACCTTTTTTTTTTCCTTGTCTCCATCCTAAGTGTATAAAGTACTCAGCTTGCCAATTTGATTTGCTTGATTCCAAGTGAAAGGGAAGAAAATAAGAGTAGAAACTTGAAGTGTTCAAGATGTCATCATGAAATAACCCTTCTCTCAGTTGGTTCCCACAGCTGCAGATAGTGCAAACTCATAAAGTTCCATTTTGCCTTAAAAGACCAATCAATACTCAACACTGCACAGCAGGGAAGTAAGTGCCTTTGCAGATGGATAGAAGCAGCCAAGTCTGTGGGACCACAGTAGGCTCCCATCCAGATACTAAACCCTGTTCAACATCGTCTAGACCTGTTTGAATGATTTGGTCTAATTAGCCTGTCCAAAAGAATCTTCAAATTTTAATGGTGCATAGTTGTACTTACAAACTTCTTTCTGCCAAGCATGAACTCTGGCAATGAGGGTTTAAAGACCCACATTGGCTTGGCTAGAAGCCACGGGGGTGCTTTAATGACTTTGTATAATTTAATGACTTCATTCAGAAAGAAAAATTTGGATTGGAAAAGGGGAATAAATAAATGATGTAGTGGCCATCTTGACAGGTGAGGCTTGCTGAGAGTATGTCAGATAATCTTCTGCTGAGACCCATGTCTGTTTCAAATAGAATTGAAATTGGGACCTTTTTTTCCCCCTCTCTGTACATAGAACTCTGAAGAGTTCTCTTGGGAGAGTGTCTGACAGATCTAATTTCCCATAGGAGCTCGACATGCTACCATCTAGTTGTGTGAACTTGGGTTTGGGGAAAACCTTTAACCTTTAACTGTGATCACAATCATCTGTTAAGTGAGAGTAGTAAACTAAGTTATTAAGAAGGAAAAAAAAAGGGAGGAGGAGAAAGATAAGAAAATAAAATAACAGTCCATTTAAATTTCATGACTATAGCTACATAGCTCTGTGAATCTTTTCAGTTGTATTTTTGTGACTAAGCAATTATGTAAAAGCTCTAGGGATAATATGCAATGGCAGAAAATGAAGACAAAGATTTCCTATGAAGATGCTATTTTAAAACCATGAAATTGCTTCAAAAATCCCAAAAAATCAGAGTGATAGTTGGCATGTGCAGTTAAAAAATATCTGACAAATCATGGTTGCCATGGATTTGTTTCTTTCTCCTTTTTTTTACCTATCTAAAAGCTATATTATGGCTGACATGGAAACTATAGCCTGTTCAGTATGTTACCACCAGATAATATTTATTTATTTTACTTTTAAGAAGCTAAGAGATATGTATTCCATAAAATACTACTCTCAATTTTTTTTGAAAAGTGTCATTTTGGACAAAATGGATGGAACAGAAGCAGATTGTGCTTAGAAAAATAAGAGGTAAAAGACAACTGCCAGATGGTTTCACTCATCTGTGGAATCTAGAGAATTGAAACACATGAACTTAAAAAAATCAGAAGTAAATAAACTATAAGAACTATGTAACTTGTTATGCATGGTCATGTGAATTAAACTGTGGGCAAATTGTACCAAGCTAAAAGACAATGATGTGATTCTAGCAGAACTGGGATTAAACAGATGGTGGTGGAGTAGTACTTTGGTGTAATGTGTGTGTGTGTGTGTGTGTGTGTGTGCGTGTGTGCGTGTGTGCGTGTGTGCGTGTGTGCGTGTGTGCGTGTGCGTGTGTGCGTGTGCGTGTGTCTGTGTCTGTGCATAAAATAAAAACTGGGCCAAAGAGGTTGGACAATGGTATTACACAAGGACCTGGGAGTATGTTTGATCCTCAGGCATCATATAAAAAAATAAAGAGAAATGATAATGGTGGGTCTAGGTAAGGATGCAGAACATTATGTCATAAAAGTAAAAGAGCACATAGGAATGCTTAGCAGAATTGGAGTGAAAAGCAAAGCAAAGCAAAACATATAATAAATGGCAGATAGTGCATTAAAGAAGACAGTAGAAAATCTTACGTACACACCTAAGTTCGGTCATAAATATTTGCTATTTGATTTACTCCACTCTGTTGAGAAAAAGCACTGTAAATACACATTCCTTCCACTGATGTCAAAAGAGGGCTTTAACAACCCGTCAGTAACTTAGTAGCATCGTGACTCAGGACTGAATTTTCCCGTCAGAAACTTTGCATCATCTACAATCTTTCCCGCCAGTGAAAAACATGAACTAACATACTATTGTTTCTAACTGAAGTTCTAAAGATCAGTGACAACAGGTTTAAAGTACGTATGTCATTCTACTACCTTCTCTTATGTGAAAGTATGCAATTAGACCTGATTCCTGCACTTCATGCTGTTATTAAAACTTTTTTTTCTGAATTGAAGTTTTTTAAATATCAATCTACTTGCAACCACTTGAACAGGACCTTGGAATAAACAAACAATGATAAGAGTTTAATGTGTTTTTCTGTTGGTGTTTGCATTCCTCTGCCCTTTAAAAGGTCCCTGGAGCTGAAGTTTCGCCAGAGCTACGGTTTCTCTGAAATGCAGTGTCTAAGGATACTGGTAAAGATGCTTTTAGAACTATAAATCAACTTACAAGTCCCAGTCCCTTTTAATAATCTAATGGATTGTTTGTCATATCAGACTCATGTTGAGCAGAAAGCATGTTTGCACATTGTCAGCTTATGTTATGTTCTTCCCTCTACTGAAAGGAGCTCCCCAAATATTTCTGGTGGATATGAAATGAAAACCTATCCCAAGAACTATGTAGACATTTGACTTTCTGCAAGAAGTACAGCTCAGGAGAACTATATTTTGAAGACTAAATTGTTTATAAGTGGGGAGTTGGGAGAAGCACCTATTGCTCACAGTGAGATAAATGAAGGAAACTACCTAGATTCATTAAAAACTTCAAATGACAAAAATTAAAATATGAATTCTTCATGTTGCTGTCCATGGTGCTCTCATGTGATCTTCTTCTTCTGCTAGCGTTTGCCCTTCTTCCGTAGCCAGTCAACAGCATCAGGTTGAGCCTGATGTAAAGTTTCGAGACCTCCTTTGAATCTGGAGAGGTGGCAGTCGTTGACTATGTGGGTCATAGTCTGTCTGGAGCCACAGGGGCAGTTCGGGTCGTCTCTGGCTCCCCAGCGATGGAACATAGCGGTGCACTGGCCATGGCCTGTTCGATAGCGATTGAGGAGGGCCCAATCATAATGTGCTAGGTCAAAGCCGGGTTGATGCTTGCAGGGGTCTGTGATGAGGTGTTTGTTCTTTACCTCAGCTGACTGCCAGCTCTGTTTCCAAGAGACTGGAACAGAGCAGTTCAGTGTAGGCGTAGAGGACCAGATTGGGTGATGAGACGTCAAGCGTTGAACAGGGTGGGCGAAGATATCCGCGTATATTGGCAGGTCCAGTCGAGCGTAGACGTGGGAAATGAACTTAGATGATGCCGCATCCCGATGAATATTTGGCGGGGCGATGTTGAATGGGAAAGCTATCGGGGGAGGGGGTGGGATATGGAGATTGGGTGATGGGAATTGTGTGGAGTTGTACCCCTCCTACCCTATGGTTTTGTTAATTAATCCTTTCTTAAATAAAAAAAAAATTTTAAAAAAAATGAAAATCTTTTTGCATGACCATTGTGCTATCTTCCCAGCCCCCTCTTTCTTTCTAAATAAATAGATCAAAAATTAAAAAAAAAAAAAAAAAAAAAGAACTGGCAGCCATGGAACCAGGGTGGAATAGATGGTTCCAGAAATTATCCTCATGGAGGAATATAATTTGGAATCGACCAAGTGGACATGGGGGCTACGGAACCATACTGGGGCACAGTATTCTGCAGTGGAATAGCATAATGCCAGAGATGATGATCGTAGTGTGGAAGCGCTCGCGCCCCATGAGGAGCTGGCCAGTCTTGCAATGATGTTATTCCTCGCGCCCACCTTTGCTGCAGATTTTATGAGATGTTTGTGAAATGACAGAGTGTGATCTCGAGAGTAATGCCAAGATAGACTGGCTGGGCTTCATGCCGGATTCTCGTATCGCCAAGCTGCACATTAAGCTCATGCGAGGCCGAGGCATGGTGTAGATGGAAAACAGATGATACCGTTTTTGCAGTGCTAGGAATTAGTCGCCATTTTTTACAGTAATCAGATATCAGAGACATGTCTTTCGTGAGTGTTTCCTCGAGGATGTTGAACTTGGATGCCTGAGTTGCACAGCAGATGTCATCGGCGTAGATGAACTTCCTTGAAGAAGTTTCTGGGAGGTCATTGATGTAAATATTAAATAGCGTAGGAGCCAGAACAGAGCCCTGGGGGAGGCCACTTGAGACAGGTCTCCATCTGCTAGACTTGTCACCCAGATGCACCCGGAATCTTCTGTTTTGGAGAAGAAACGATATAGTGTTGGCCACCCATGGAGGCAGGCATCTTGAGATCTTGACAAGGAGATCACGGTGCCAGACCGTGTCATAGGCTGCTGTGAGATCAACAAAGACAGCACCCGTCTTTAAATTCTTCTGGAATCCATTTTCAATGTAAGTTGAGAGGGCCAGGGCTTGTTCGCAGGTAGATCTTCCTGGGCGGAAACCAGCTTGGGCGGGTGATAGGAATTTCTCTGTAAGATGAGAAATACATGACAGAAGCAGCCTCTCAAGGAGTTTGTAACACACGGAGAGGAGAGAAATTGGTCTATAGCTGGCGGCCAGTGTTGGGTCTTTCTTTGGTTTCAAAACCGCTATAATCTTCGCACGACGCCAAACTTTGGGCATAGACTCAGATTCCAAGATGTGGGACAGGAATGAAGCGAGCCACTTCTTTGCTGTGGGGCCCAGGTTAAGAATGAGTTCTGGGGTGATGTTATCATAGCCAGCAGCTCTTATGTGATGATGTGGCTCAAATCCAAGGCCTCATACATAGTAAGGCCTATGTTTCCATGCTGATTCACCTACCAGCCCCTACACTCTATTTAAAATCAAACTTAAATCATACTTAAGAAACAGTTGTTTCCTTTTTCTTCACCCACTCCATACTTTCCCTATCAGAAATTAACTGAACCTCTATTGAATTCCTATAACTCATACCTAAGCACTCTTACTTTTCATTCTTACGTTTTCTTTCAGTTCAAGCTTGTCTCTTGATTCATTTCTATTAGTCCTATACAATGTAACCTATGCTTTGCACATGACAGGTTCTTAAGAACATGCATTCAATTATAATGAATAGCAGAATTAAAAGGGATAATGTAGGTTGTGTGAGGACATCCAGCATAAAAGTGAAATAGCTTAGGGCAACCAAAAAATAATCCAGTTCTTTTTTTTATTTATATTTAAGATTTTATTGACTTAATTTACCTAGAACAGTATATTCATTTGATTTCTAGTTATATAAAAGTAAACCCAAAGATGAGAGGCCAGATTCCTGAGAAGAGTAGTGTCTGATCTCCGTCAGTGACCCTGGCGTTGGAGGAAGCTGAAGCCCTCTTTACACACTGGTGTTTTTGTTACAGGAGAAATTTATTTTCAATATCTTTTTTCTGTTCTACAAAAGCTCCTCACTTTGAAAAGAAGTGACTTTAAGAGAAGTTACTTCTACCTAGCAACACTTGTCCCCAATAAGTGCTGTGATTGAGTCCAAAAAGGACCCAGAGCACTGTGCCCTTCACTGCCCCCATACCTCCCTTATGGCAGAGGGGCTCAAACCCAGTGGTTCTCCTTACACGCCCAACAGGTGAACTATCTCTCCAGCTGCTTTTCTTTTAAAATAAAGGTCTATGGTGTGTTTTGGTGACCTAGAAAGCATTGTTTGGCTCTGACCATTGGTGGTGCTAAAAGTTATGGGGAAGAAGGAGGGTGGGAGGGATGGGGTGGGTGGTGACAGATAGTGGGTGGGAGAGAATAGGTTGGAGGGGGGAGGGAAGACAGGTGGGGGGAGGTGGGAGGGGCGGGAGGGGATAGGTATTGGGTGGGAGACCATAGGTAGGGTTGGAAAGAGATAGGTAGGGGGTGGGTGGGAGTAGGGGTGAGAGGGGATAAGTAGAGGGTGGGTGGGGTTAGGTAGAGGGTGGGAGGTGAAGGTAGGTGGGAGGTGAGAGGTAGGGGGTGGGAGGCATTAGGTAGGGGGTGGGCAGGGATAGCTAGGGTGCAGAAGGGGATAGGCATGTGGGGATAGGGGTAGGAGGGAATAGGTATTGGGTGGGATGCCATAGTTAGAGTTGGGAAGTGATAGGTAGGGGGTGGGACAAGATAGGTATGGGGTGGGAGAGGATGGTAGGGATTGGGTGGGGATAGGGGTGAGAGGGGATAGGTAGGGGTTGAGGGTAGAGGGAGGTTGTGAGGATATAGGCAGTGGGTGTGTGGAGATACAGGATGGGAGGCAATAGGTAGGGAGTAGGAGTTGATAAGAGGGGATGGGAGAGGATAGGTACAGGTGGGAGGGAAAGGTAGAAGCTGGGAGGAGGTACACAGGGTGGCTTTAGGGAGTGGGAAAGAATAATCCAGTTCTTTATGCTCTGACCACTGTTAAATTTTTCCCCTTCTTAATAGGACAATCATACTCATTAATTTTGTTTTCATAGTTTCATTCTTATACACATATTGGACCTTTGAAATAAAATTTCTCCTAGCTCCACTGAGAGTTTTCTGTTTGGAGGGATATTCACTAGAAAGTTATGAAGTCCCTGGTGAAGTACTGCTGGTTTGTTCTCTAGGGATTCAGATCTTTTTGACTAACCTGATGTTTCAACAGCTTGAAAAATAAAGAAAAGAACCATGTCTGTCTAGACTGACCAGAAAGTAAAAACAAGGGGAACTTTGAAATCTGTGGATCTGACCACAACTGAGAGTTGTACTGTGTCCAAGCAACTGGAAATTCACTTTCTTGGATTAAACAAATGCTTCCCTTAAGTCTCTCAAATGTAGGGGGCTGGGTGGCAGTGAAGCGGGTTAAGCGCATGTGGTACAAAGCGCTGGGACTGGCGTGAAGATCCCAGTTCAAGCCCCTGGCACTCCACCTAAAGGGGAGTCGCTTCACAGGCGGTGAAGCAGGTCTGCAGGTGTCTATCTTTCTCTCCCCATCTATGTCTCCCCTCCCCTCTCAATTTCTCTCTGTCCTATCCAACAACAATGACAACAATAATAGTAACAACACCGATAAACAACAAGGGCAACAAAAGGGGAAAAAAATGGCCTCCAGGAGCAGTGGATTCATGGTGCAGGAACTGAGCCCCAGTGATAACCCTGGAGGCAAAAATTTAAAAAAGACTTTCAAACGTCTAGCTTCTTTCATAATTAATAGAAAATTATTACATTGACAGACATGGACTCCATATTGAAGCCAATGGGAAAACTTGATATTGAAACCAGGGGAAATAATTTAGTCCCAAATAGATATATTTATGCCAGAATAAAAGCAAACAAATGCAAATTATCAAGATCTTCCTTGATAATTAGACTGATGAATTTTGATGTCTTTCCAAATGAAAAAAATATCTGTTCTCTCTGGACTGGAGATTGGACAGTTCCAGCTGAGAATTAGAAAATTCTGAAATGGAAGTCAGCAAAAGAGCATTCAGAAGGCTTAATTTCTCTCTTTTCTAGTGAATAAAAACACCAGGGAGGGGATGGGAGTCGGGTGGTAGGTAGCGGGTTAAGCGCACGCACGTGGCGCAAAGCGTAAGGACTGGCTTAAGGATCCCAGTTGGAGCTCCCCCGGCACCCCACCTGCTGGGGAGTCATTTCACAGGTGGTGAAGCAGGTCTGCAGGTGTCTATATTTCTCTCCCCTTCTCTGTCTTCTCCTCCTCTCTCCATTTCTCTCTGTCCTATCCAACATCAAGGACATCAATAATCACTACAACTATAAAACAACAAGGGTAACAAAAGGGAATAAATAAATATTAAAAAAAAAAACACCAGGGAGACAGACCATTCAGGGAACCAGATTAGTTGGACTGCAAGCATCTATGAGAAGGTATAAAGGATACAGAGAGATAGCTTACCAGGTAGGGTGTATACCATGCCATGCTGAAGAAAGCTTCAGTGAAGTGGTGTCTCTTCCTCTTTATGTGTCTGATTTCTTTTGTCTTAATGAAAAAGTAACTTGGGATCAATAAAATTGTGTATGCACAATCCCCAGATTCATACACACAAAGAAAAGAAAAAGGAGAAGATGAAATAGTAGCGGTAGTAGTAAAGGTGGAAGATGTGATGGTCACGAGAGCTTTTTTATTGGCATGATATATGCCACTATTTTTTAAATTTGTGATTAATAGTGGTTTACAAGAATTTATGGCTACAAGATATATTCCACCACCAAACTTCTGTGCTTCTACTTGAGGAGGGGGTTCATTTCCCTAACAGGGAATGCTCTCTGTTGTTTTATGGAGTTGTGTGGGTGTTAGTTTAAAGACGTGACACTGCCATGCTATTCTTCTGTGCTTAAGTCATCTTAACACCAAGTACATATACACCTACCACATACCCAGCTTTTTAAAAAAATGTTTTTATTTATTTATTATTGCATAGGGACAGAGAAAAATTGAGAGGATAGAGGGAGATAAAGAGGAAGAGAGAGAGAGAGGGAGAGAGAGAGGGAGAGAGCTGCAGCCTTGCTTCACCACTCCTGAAGCTTTTCTCCTGCAGGGGGGACCAGGAGCTTGAACCTGGGTCCTTACACATTGTAATGTGTGTGCTCAACCCGGTGTGCCATCCCCTGGCCCCCATGCCCAGCTCTTTTAATGCTACAGAGACACCGTTACTGACATTGTAGGATTCCTAAGCTAGTGGTGAGAGACAATAAGTAACTCATAAATAAATATATGAAATCAGATAGTTGCAAGTAATATCAAATTTTATTTATCTATGAGAATTCAAAGATAAATCTGGGTAGAGGGTCATGAGAAATGGGGAGAAGAGCCTAATATACATTTCACAAAAGAGGGCTTACAAATGGCAAGCAAACATATGAAAAAATACTCAAAATTGCATTTCATCAGGAAAGTGCTGATCAAGACAACACTGAGATAACACTTAGCATCTGTGAGAATGACCTATGTTAAAAAGGTCAGAAACAACAATCCTGGCAAAAAAAAAAAAATGGAGAAAAGGGGACTTTTATGTACTGTTGGTAGAGATATATACCTGTCAGCCTCTATGGAAAGCAATATAGAGAGTTCTCAAAAAAAAAAAATAGATCTGCCATTGGATCCAGCAATTTTTCTATTGGGTAGGTATCAGAAGAACACAAAAACAATATGAAAAGATATTTGCACCCCAATGTTCATTGCCATCCTCTTTGTAATAGCCAAGTTATTTTTTAGGAACAAGCTAATCACTCTATAAAAGATGAATGGAAAAGGAAGTTGTGGTATATGTCCACTAGGAAGTTGTGGTATACAGTGATTATGGATTACTACACAGCTTTAAGAAAAGATGAACTTGGGGCGGAAGTAGATAATGGTTATGCAAAGAGACTCTCATGCCTGAGGTTCCGAAGTTCCAGGTTCAATCCTCCTGTACCATCATAAGCCAGAGCTGTGCACTGTTCTGGTATTTCTCTGTGTGTCTTTCTCTTTCTGCATCTCTCTCAAAAATAAAATTTTAAAAAAAGGAGATGAACTTGACTTTTGCTATCACATAGATATGACAGGAGGGAATCTAGCTAAGTGAAACAAGTCAGAGTAGGGGAGATAGCATAATGATTATACAAAGAGGCTCTTATGCCTGAGGCTCCTAAATCCCAGGTTCAATCCCCAGAACACCATAACCAGAGCTGATCAGTGCTCTGGTAAAGAAAATTTTTTTTTAAATGTGAAACTAGTCAAATGAAGGACAGATACTGAGCTATCTCACATATATTCGGGGATATAAAAGACAGAGGTGAATAGACAAGGTGAAGATGTAAACCCTTGAATTATATCTGCGGATCTGGGGTCACTAAGAAGAGAAGAGGGAGGGGTAAATAAGGAAAAAGAAGATGGCACTTTGGTGGCAGGTGAAATATGATACTATGCATTTTGTGCAAAAATGAGACAACAGTCTTGTAAAATAACATTTCTTTATTAAAAATATCTGAAAATTCAGGGTGAGTGGGAAGATATGTTTGGGTGAGGTTTAAAACTATTACATAGGCTAGATAGGAAAGGTCTCACTGACGATGGGCCAAGGCAGATGAAATAACAGATGCAAAAACTATGAGATGTGAAAGTTAATGTTAAGAGTAAGAAAAGGCGTTTACATAAACACCATTCCCACAGCCAAAAGACTGTGACCCATCCCTCCCATCCACTCCTACCCCCCACTGTCCCGGGAAGCTGCATGTCTACCCCTCACCACAGGGTTTTTACTTTGGTGCCCTACTTACAATTTGGTCAGGTCCTGCTTTTAGTTTCCCTTTCAGATCTTCTTACTCAACTTCTGTTGATGAGTGGGATCATCCCATACTCATCTTTATCTTTCTGACTTAGCTCACTTAACATAATTCCTTCTAGCTCTGTCCAAGATGGGTCAGAAAGGTGGGTTCATTGTTCTTGATAGCTGCATAGTATTCCATCGTGTATATATACCACAGCTTTCTCAGCCACTCATCTGTTGTTGGGCACCTGGGTTGCTTCCAGGTTTTAGCTATTATGAATTGTGCTGCTATGAACATAGGAGTACACACCTCTTTTTGGTTGGGTGTTATGGAGTCCTTGGAGTATAACCCCAGGAGAGGAATTACTGGATCATATGGAAGGGCCATGTCTAGCCTTCTGAGAGTTTTCCAGACTGCTCTCCACAGAGGCTGGACCAATTCACATTCCCACCAGCAATGTAAAAGGGTTCCTCTGTCCCCACAACCTCTCCAGCATTTGTCGCTGCTGTCCTTTTTGATGTATGCCATTCTTACAGGAGTGAGGTGGTATCTTAGTGTTGTCTTAATTTGCATTTCTCTGACAATCAGTGACCTAGAGCAGTTTTTCATATGTTTGTTAGCCTTTTGGATCTCCTCTGAGGTGAATGTTTTCTTCATATCCTCTGCCCATTTTTGGATGGGGTCATTTGCTTTTTTGGTGCTAAGTTTGCTGAGCTCTTTATATATTTTGGTGATTAGTTTCATGTCTGATGTATGGCATGTGAAGATCTTCTCCCATTCTGCGAGGGGTCTCTTTGTTTCAGTGATAGTTTCTTTGGATGTGCAGAAGCTTTTCAATTTGATGTAGTCCCATTGGTTTGTTTCTGCTTTAGACTTCCTTGCAATTCGGTTTGATTCGTCAAAGATGTCCTTCAGGTGTAGGTGGGAAACTGTTTTACCAATGTTTTCCTCTAAGTATTTGATTGTTTCTGGTCTGACATCTAGGTCTTTGATCCATTTGGAGTTGATTTTTGTTTCTGGTGAGATAAAGTGGTTCAATTTCATTCTTCTGCATGTTACAACCCAGAATTTATACCCAAATAACATTCAAGAAAATATTAAAATAAAAAAGCAGGAATTGAAAAAAAAAAAGAATATCACCAAGCCGCACCTTTCAAAAATGTTATTAACATATGATTTTTTGCTAAACAAGAATTATAGGAAATGTAACTGCACTCACAAAGAATGTATGGAGACTGCCAAGAAAGTAAATAATTTCTGGAAGTGACCCTTATTTGGCAATATTCTAGTGACAGGACCATGGTTGTTAAAACAAAGGCATTCACCATATCTCTTTTAGAAAATATGTCCTTACCAAAAAATACATGAAAAGAATTTAAAAAAAAAGAGTAAGAAAAGGCTAGAAAGTTAGATCAGAGAAGCAAGGTCAGCAATGAGGAAAATAGGAGCTATTAAGAAAAACAGAAATGAGCATGTCCTAGAGACATAATTTTGTCACAGAGAAAAGAATACTGTTCAAAAGATGTCCTGGCAGATGGGAACACATCTGAACCTATATGTGGAGTGTGGTGCAGCCCACTCACTGTACTAAAACTGGAATACAGCAGAGAAGTTGGGGTTTGTCTGATAAAGCATAAGTGGTAGCTTTGTTTTCCTTGGTGCTCCAAAGTGGTTTCTCTACTACTGTGGTCTTTCCTCTTTGCTGGTGATGTCTATTCTCTCCACCAAATTCAGTGAGACATTTCCACTCTTCACAATCAAGTTCAAGCAGCTGAGAGATAGTAGTATAGATGCAGTTAAAACAGTGAAATTTTAAGCCTCAAAAACTTGAGTTAAAAATGTGCCTTTTTTTTTTTTTAATTTTTTATTTAAGAAAGGATTAGTGAACAAAGGCATAAGGTAGGAGGGGTACAACTCCACACAATTCCCACCACCCAATCCCCATAACCCACCCTCTCCCATGATAGCCTTCCCATTCTCTAGCCCTCTGGGAGCATGGACCCAGGGTCGTTGAGGGTTGCAGAAGGTAGAGGGTCTGGCTTCTGTAATTGCTTCCCCGCTGAACATGGGCATTGACTGGTCGGTCCATACTCCCAGTCTGCCTCTCTCTTTCCCTAGTAAGGTGTGTCTCTGGGGAATCTGAGCTCCAGGACACATTGGTGGGGTCTTCAATCCAGGGAAGCCTAGTCAGCATCCTGGTGGCATCTGGAACCTGGTGATTGAAAAGAGAGTTAACATACAAAGCCAAACAATTTGTTGAGCAATCATGGATCCCAAGTTTGGAATAGTGGAGAGGAAGTGTTAGGGAGGTACTCACTGCAAACTCTAGTGTAATCCTGCTTTCAGGTATATATTTTGCAGTAGTTTATGGATACGTGTGAACATAAGCTCTCTCTCACAGAAACTGTTGTATGTCTAGGTTATGGGACTTTGTTAGAAAGTGAACTACCTGAGATGAAATTAGAGTGTACTATTAAAGGAAAGGTCTCACCCGAGTAATGAAGCTGAAGGGTTGTCATTCCACACGTGAAGTCTCTGGATACAGTCTGAGGTGAAGCATGTTGAGATGGCAATCGTTGCTTTGGTTAGGTTGTGATCGGCGGATGCAATATTATTTGGTATGGATTGGGAGACGCATACGGGAAAGTGGGCCCTATCCAAGGGTGCCAGGACTGAGGGAAGTAGGGGCTCTATAGTGAAGATGTGAGGTTCCTGCTGTCTTAGGGTTCAAAAAGACAATCAATAGTTAATATTATCATCACATTATTTGTTAATAGGGTTAACTTTGAAAAGTCCCTTTGTTATGGTTTGCTGTACAGTACCCAGTATCTTGTATATAGCTGTGCTATTGGAAGCTTCTAATCTACTTGGTCTAGGCTTTTGAGAGAGTCCGCATATCAAATATGTAGCCTATCTATTTAAAAGATTCAAGTTTGTCTTTTGAGAACCTTTGAGACATACAATTGATTTCCCCCTCTCATATTAATTAACTACTGATTTATATGTCTACATTTTGCTAGGAGTGTACATAAACACCATTCCCATCACCAAAGGACCGTGACCCATCCCTCCCGCCCACTCCCACCCCCCACTGGCCCAGGAAGCTACATGTCTACCCCTCACCACTGGGTTTTTACTTTGGTGCCCTACTTACAATTTGATCAGGTCCTGCTTTTAGTTTCCCTTTCAGATCTTCTAAGTCAGCTTCTGTTGATGAGTGGGATCATCCCATACTCATCTTTAACTTTCTGACTTAGTTCACTTAACATAATTCCTTCTAGCTCTGTCCAAGATGGGTCAGAGAAGGTGGGTTCATTGTTCTTGATAGCTGCATAGTATTCCATTGTGCCATATACAAATTTAATGCAATACCCATCAAAGTTCCACCAAGCTTCTTTAAGAGAATAGAACAAACACTACAATCATTTATCTGGAACCTGAAAACACCTAGAATTGCCAAAAACATCCTAAGGAAAAGAAACAGAAATGGAGGCATCACACTCCCAGACCTTAAACTATATTATAAAGCCATCATCATCAAAACAGCATGGTACTGGAACAAAAATAGGCACACAGACCAGTGGAACAGAATTGAAAGCCCAGAAGTAAATCCCAACACCTATGGACATCTAATCTTTGATAAGGGGGCCCAAAGGATTAAATGGAAGAAGGAGGCTCTCTTCAATAAATGGTGCTGGGAAAACTGGGTTGAAACATGCAGAAGAATGAAATTGAACCACTTTATCTCACCAGAAACAAAAATCAACTCCAAATGGATCAAAGACCTAGATGTCAGACCAGAAACAATCAAATACTTAGAGGAAAACATTGGTAAAACACTTTCCCATCTACACCTCAAGGACATCTTTGATGAATCAAACCCAATTGCAAGGAAGACTAAAGCAGAAACAAACCAATGGGACTACATCAAATTGAAAAGCTTCTGCACATCCAAAGAAACTATTAAACAAACAGAGAGACCCCTCACAGAATGGGAGAAGATCTTCACATGCCAGACATCAGACAAGAAACTAATCACCAAAATATATAAAGAGCTCAGCAAACTTAGCCGCAAAAAAGCAAATGACCCCATCCAAAAATGGGCAGAGGAAATGAACAAAACATTCACCACAGAGGAGATCCAAAAGGCTAACAAACATATGAAAAACTGCTCTAGGTCACTGATTGTCAGAGAAATGCAAATTAAGACAACACTAAGATACCACCTCACTCCTGTAAGAATGGCATACATCAAAAAGGACAGCAGCAACAAATGCTGGAGAGGATGTGGGGACAGAGGAACCCTTTTACATTGCTGGTGGGAATGTAAATTGGTCCAGCCTCTGTGGAGAGCAGTCTGGAAAACTCTCAGAAGGCTAGACATGGACCTTCCATATGACCCAATAATTCCTCTCCTGGGGTTATACCCCAAGGACTCCATAACACCCAACCAAAAAGAGGTGTGTACTCCTATGTTCATAGCAGCACAATTCATAATAGCTAAAACCTGGAAGCAACCCAGGTGCCCAACAACAGATGAAAAATGTGCCTTTTTAAGTTTGTGTATGTCTGACTTTCCATTACTAACTTAAACTCTGTATCTTAATTTCTTCATTAGTAATACAAAGTTCTTTTTTTAATGTGCTTTATTGGAGGCTAGTGGCTTCCAGTATAGTTGTTGACACATGCGTACAACTTCTCATCTATGTTTAATAGATGTCCAGGTGTCTGAAAGAACTAGAACAGTCACCCAGTGTCGTATGCTTTACATTGGCTTGTTCTAGCCCTCCCCCTCCAAGAGAATTGGATGAGTCCTGTTAATTTCGCGGGCCTGCTTGGCCCCGCCCCAAGGGACCCTGGGAGAGGGTTCCGGAGTCCGAGAGTTCCTGAGTTCCCCAGTGACTGAGTTCCTGAGTTCCGGAGTTCGAGAGTGCGAGGGTGCGAGAGTTTCTGAGTTCGAGAGTAAGGGAGAGGGTTCTGAGTTCCAGAGAAAAAGAGAGAGTGCTTGCGCCGCAGCAAAGAGACAGCAGAGTTCTGTTTGGTGATTAGTTTGTCTTAGTTTATGAATCGTTGTTCCTGAATAAAGAAATACAGCTTCCCTGCCCAGCCGTTGTCTCCGCGTCTCTGTTACCCGCCGTGAAGCTAGCTGGAGCCATCCGGAATTTTAACAACAAATGGCGCCCACGTGGACCTGACCTGCGCATCTCTCAGATAAGTAAAGACAATTTGGCTACCTATGTACTATGGCCTTCTCTTCTGCTTGTGAAGAGATCTCCAAAGGCCTCTGCTCTTTCTTCACGAGACTGTTTTGCTGTTTCTGGAACATTTATCTCTGGACCACTCTGTGGTTTCCACTCGCTCGGGCGAACTCAGAACAGCCAGCGGGAAGAGCCAGCGGGCGGGAGGCAAGGCGCGGAGCTGCTGTTTCCACCTGGTCAAACAGCCAGCCAGCCGGCTGCGCCCAGACAACCCCGCGCACCGCGCCAGCAACCCCGCAGCCCCGCAGCCCGCAGGAGGCCTACGCCACCATGCAAGAGCCCGATGCCAGCACGCTAGAGCCCGATGCCAACATGCTGGAGCCCGATGCCAACATGCTGGAGCCTGAGGCCAACATGCTGGAGCCTGATGCCAACATGCTGGAGCCTGAGGCCAGCCCACAGGAGCCGGCTCTCCACCGCGTGGTGCAGGACACTGGACGCTTGATCCCTCCACGCTGCTCGGCCACTGCGAACAGGGCAGCAGACATGGCAGGGCCATGGGGCAGGGCCGCGGCGTTCTATCATGGCCGCCACCCCTGGGCACCTAGGCTCACGCCTTCTACAAAGATGGCCTGCCTGCCCTGTTTCTATGAATTCTGGAACCATCCCGGGCCTCCCGGACCCCCGGGCTCCCTGCCGAAACTGGGCACACGAGATCTCCAGCCGCCGGTCCGGTCTGAAGACAGACAAGCTGGAGTACGCAGAGATTTGTGCAGAGATCGCAACCTGCAATTCCTAGAAGTGGAGCTGCGCGGGAAGCCACCTCCGGATGGTGAACCCCCCCCCAACAACTAAGACAATATAGATTTAAATTCGTGTTTAAAATGACATGTCTTCGTAACAAAGGTTTCTCTCCTCGTGTATTAATGACTATGTTTATGTGTATGTTTAAAGTTTGGTAAACAGTAGCTTTAAGGCTAAATTCTTACTAGTCAAAGATAAATGAAAAAGGTTTTCAACGTAATTCTCATAAAGATAAAAATTAACTTACATTTAAAGTCTGAGGTAAAAATTAGTTAACAATCAATATATTTCAACTAAGTTGGTCTAAACAAAAGGTTAAATAGACTTGTTGATATGTAAAACACTACCTTCTCTATTAGAAATGGTAGATCGCACAATGGCTATGCTAATTATTCTCATGCCTGAGGTTTCCTCTCCGGCCCACACCTAGGGTGTGTCTCCATCTTGAATGGGTGTAACAAAAGGTTAAAAGACGTTGTTGATATGTAAAAGTCTCAAATTCCTTCTCTATTAGAAATGTTAGATCGTGCAGTAGATATGCTAATAACAAGTTTTGTTTCATAGTAAGTAAGTTGCAGCCAGCTGCCTTTGGGACCCTAGGCCGTTCCCCGCCCCCATGCAAATGCCCATCGAGGCAAGTAGCCCCCCAGAGGCAAGAAATGTTTTTTTTTTTTCAGATATGGCCCCCTCAGGCCTTTCCTTGGCAACATGCTGGTTTTGGTTATATATGTTTCTGTTCACCCCACACCCTTGATACTATAGTCATTTAGTTAAAAAGAAAAGGGGGAATTGTCGTATGCTTTACATTGGCTTGTTCTAGCCCTCCCCCTCCAAGAGAATTGGATGAGTCCTGTTAATTTCGCGGGCCTGCTTGGCCCCGCCCCAAGGGACCCTGGGAGAGGGTTCCGGAGTCCGAGAGTTCCTGAGTTCCCCAGTGACAGAGTTCCTGAGTTCCGGAGTTCGAGAGTGCGAGGGTGCGAGAGTTTCTGAGTTCGAGAGTAAGGGAGAGGGTTCCTGAGTTCCAGAGAAAAAGAGAGAGTGCTTGCGCCGCAGCAAAGAGACAGCAGAGTTCTGTTTGGTGATTAGTTTGTCTTAGTTTATGAATCGTTGTTCCTGAATAAAGAAATACAGCTTCCCTGCCCAGCCGTTGTCTCCGCGTCTCTGTTACCCGCCGTGAAGCAAGCCAGCCCGACCAGAGCCTTCCGAAATTTTAACAACAACCCAGTTTAATATACAGGATTCTACTTCCCTGTTATAAAGGGATGACCACACATCTTGGATTGCCCAGAGTAGTTACACAGTCAAAATCAGGAGAAGAACCACTTTCCTGATGGTTATGGTGACCACACATCCTGGTTTGGCTACGTAGTCTTCACTGACACCTGCCAGCCCAGGTTAAATATTAATTACACCTCCATCCCCTATCAGAAGTAACCCAACTTGGGCAGTAGATTATATGGTCACTCTGGGACTTCATCTCATTGGCCACTGCCTCAGATACAAAATTTCCCCTAAATATTAATAAAGATTTACTTAGCTGAGGGTGAGAAGAGAGAGTCCACCAAAAAGGAATAAAGGATCTGTTATTCTAAGAAGTGTGGTAGTGAATTCTGGGTGGTCAAAGCCACAGCATTCATTACAGTTCTCCTTTGGTATGATTTAGCAAACGCTAGAAGAAGAAGTAGTAAACTGAGAAACTTTCAGAGTTGTAAAACTTGGGTTTGAATTTTGGCTCTATTGCTCTATCTCTGTGACCATAGACAAATCATCTTCCCTTTATAAGGATCAGGTTGTTCATATAGGAATAGTTGTGCTTACCTCTGTGATTTATTGTGAGGACTAATTAGGCTAACACACACAAAACATTTATCATAAATTCTGGTATATACAACTCTACTATTTTTCCATGATGCCTAGAATAAATCTGAGCCCACATTAGGTAATGAATAATTATCTGCTGACCAATGTGACCAAGAAGGGAAAAACTAGAGGCCCGCAATCCTCACAGAATATTTCTATGCAAGTTTAGACAAGTGTTCAGTAACGATGAGATGTAGAAACCTTAAAATTTAAAATTGTGTGAGAAAATACACCATCCAGCTAAAACACTGGGTAAATCAAGAGAAAAATATTTACTTTTTCATATTACTGGAAAAATTGGGTTTTTAATATCTAAAAAAGTAAAAAAAAATATTTAACCTCCATGGTAAGACACAATTTTTAATTTTTTAATAGAAACGTTTCACTACTTGTGAAACTTAAGCACGTGCAGGTGATGACTGGGGACTCAAACCCAGATCCTTGCTCATAGTGATGTGTGCACTCCATCAGATATGCAGAATCCAGCTCCATAGTGAGGCAAATTAATGTAAATAATTAGTGAATCATAATCCGAAGAAGTTGAGGTTTTATGGTAGAAAAGAAAACTCAAATCTACAGAGATACACTCTTCTTACAACATAGAAAATAGAGTGATACATGGATACATGCCATCATCTTAAAGACAGTCATTTGATTATACAGGGAAAAAAAATTGCTAGGAGAGACCCAATGAAGTGCTATGGAAGAAGTCCCTTAAAAGTTGTGTCCCTCTTATCCTATGGTTTTGTCAGTGTTTCCTTTATATAAATAAAAAAATAGGGAAAACTGGAGAAACTGGGGGAATTGAGGCTCCCAAACTTTAATTAAATCAGGTAATAAAGTGTTAGCTATATTTTACAGAGAGAGAAGATAAGGTATTCAGGGTTTGTGATCCTTCTCTATACAAAATCCTGCCCTTATGTTTTCTCTTCCTTTCCCAAGAACACTTTCCCAAGGTCTTCAGATGATCTCATTCCTCAGTTCCTTGAGTCTTCTTTCCAAACCACCTATCAGTAAAGAGCTTTCAAGCTATCTATGAAAATAGTGATATCTATTACTTCCTCCTCTTTTCATTGATTTCTTTTTCTAATGCTAGCAACTCTCTTTCCTACCTATAATCTACTTGCTTATCTAATTATCTATTTCACTCACTAGAAGAAAAACGCCCTAAAGATAAGAGATTCTGTCTCTTGCTCATTTCTGTGTCTCCAACACCTATAATAGTGCTGACAACATTAAGTACTCAAATTTTGGATGAAAGGGAATTTGATAGAAAGAATATGAACCAAAGGACAGATAAGATGTAGAACTTTATAAAAGCAAATGCAGTGTCACTGCTACAGACTCTGGGGGGGGGGGGGGCAGAGAAGTGAGTGTGTGTAGGAGGTGGGGGGATGGAAGGGAATTGAACATGAGAGAGGAAATTCAGGCAGGAAACACATATTGGCGCCAGACCCTAGAGGACTTGAAAATTAGGCCAAGGAATCCAGCTTTTATTCTGCATGTCAAGGGAACTGTCAGAGGACTTCACTGTGAAATTTATATAAGCAGAGTTCTGTAGTTAGAGGATTTATCTGACAGTGTTCGTAATAATGATTAACACACAGGCTGAAGATAGAAACATCAGCTAGAAGATTATAGCAGTGGAGACTTGTGGTGGTCTTATCCAAAGAGAAGGAGATGAAAAATAGAGAAGAAAAACAGGAACTGAGCAAGTGAAAGCGAAATAAAGGACATAATTATTAAGATTTCATCCTATGATGGGATGATCTCACTCTGAGGCAGAAGTTGAAAAACAAGATCGGAAGAGAAAACACAAGTAGAACCTGAACTGGAGTTTGTGTATTGCACCAAAGTAAAAGACTCTGGGGTGGATGGGGGGAGAGTACAAGTCCAAAACAGATGACAGAGGACCTAGTGGAGGTTGTATTGTTATGTGGAAAACTGAGAAATGTTATGTGTGTACAAACTATTGTATTTACTGTTGGCTATAAAACATTAATCCTCCAATAAAGAAATAGAAAAAAAAGATTTCACCTAAACTTAGAGAATAAGCTACAGTGGGATGACCTATATGTGCAGGGATTATGTGGCTACTATACTGACATAGTGAAGCTGATGATTCTCAGGGATGGAAAGTACTACTTTCTTCTCAGCAATAATTTCTTTACAGGTAATTTATGTGTTTCAAAGGATTTCTGTTCACTTTATATTTTTACTGATTAACAGTAATCATCTTTGTACCCAGAGACTTTGAAGTCTGCCTTCCCCTGGGATGTATCTACAGGTTATCTGCTCAGAGTCAGATACGACGACATCTTTGTCCTAGTTATTCCAGTTTACTCTGACAAGCAGTGCTTTACTGAAAGCAAACATATTTGAAGATAGGTAGAACAAGTAAAGATTAGGGCATGGAACTGACCCAAATCAAAAACAGGTAGCAAAATGGATTTAAGTCCCTTCACATTTCCCAAGCAGCCCAAAGTTGCATGTTAAAGTGTTTTTGAATTGTTACTGAGGATGTGTATGTGCATGCATATGCACACGCGTGCTCATGCACACACACATATAGGTATCTCTGTGCCAAAACAGACACAGAATTTGTGCCTAGTATAACTAAAGGAGGCTCTATTCACATAGAGTCCAATGGGAGTGCTGCTTTCTGGAGTTATACTATAGGTAATTCTCCTTTCACAAATGCACAGTAAAGGACTGATTTGAAAAGTGATTTTGCTGTTTCAAATTTCCTTCTCTCTCATGTCTTGCAAGAACTGCAGTTAAAATTAGAGATTAACTTATTTTGTTTACCTTTCTCTAATTTATCTATACAAATTCAGTCATTTTAATTATTGCTTCTGTGGCTAAAGGTTCTGTGATTTCTTGAAATACAGGTTCCAACCCCACCTTTCCAGATCCCTGCCCCTCTAGGGAAAGATAGAAACATGCTGGGAGTATGGATTGACCAATCAATGCCCATGTCATGTGGAGAAGCAATTACAGAAGTAAGACCTCCCACCTTCTGCACCCCATGATGATCTTGGGTCCATACTCCCAGAGGGACAAATAGAATAGCTTCCAGTGTGGAGTTGGGCAGTAGCACAGCGGGTTAAGTGCACGTGGAGCAAAGTGCAAGGACCGGTAAAAGGATCCCAGTTCAAGCCCCCGGCCTCCTCATCTGCAGGGGAGTTACTTCACAGGCGATGAAGCAGGTCTGCAGGTGTCTGTCTTTCTCTCCGCCTCTCTGTCTTCCCCTCCTCTCTCCATTTCTCTCTGTCCTATCTAACAATAACAACATCAATAACAACAACAATAATAAAATTTAAAAAAAAAGAAAGAAAGAAAAGCTTCCAATGGAGAGGATGGGGTGCGGAACTTTGGTGGTAGGAATTGTATGGAATTGTACCCTTCTTGTCAATCATTATTAAGTCAATAAAAAAAGAAAGGAAGGAAGGAAGGAAAGTAGGAAAGAAGGGAGGAAGGAAGGGAGAAAGAAAGAAAGAAAGAAAGGTTCCAACAAAATGTAAAAGGGTAAAGAGAGAAAAGGAGAAAGGAATTCAGACAACAAACTTTGCTTACTTCATACAGTCAAGTTAAGAGCTGTTCTTTTCTGAACAATGCTAGAGAATTTATATCGGGGTTAGATGGTCATGGGCCTTAAATATGAGTTGATCTAGGGAACAAAAATTCATTAAATATTTTAAGGAGGAAAACTAATAGAAATACAGTTAAATGAAGCCTTCCTATCTGCGAATACTGAATCAGTAAGTTATCCACAGATTTTTTTGTCTGGACATCTCTGAGGAGAGTTCTTCTCATCTTGATCTCTCTCCTTTCATATAAGACATATAGTCTACAGCAACTCAATTTAGCACATATTAAATATCAGCACACAAGTTTCAGAAACATCTGTTTTTAAAAGTACTATTCTCTGGCTTCCTCTTTCATTTTGAATATTTTCCTTCATTTCCTCCCATTTGCAATGTCTTGGGTGACATTCTGTCAGGAAGTAAACTTTCCAAGTACTGTCATGTTAGAGCCTTAGGAGAGAACTGATGTGGCCTAGAGTGTTAACAGGAGCGCTCTGTATGATGAGAAATGTATGTTTTCTTTACTCTGGCCAGATTTTTTTGAGACCAGAAAGTCAAGGTTTTTTAAAATATTAACATGTAGTATATTTAACAAAGTGCTTACTGAAAATCCCACAAAATATGTCTTGCCTGCATATTTTTAAAGCACAGAGGCGCTCACCTTGGTTTATATAAGCATTCAGTGGTGCACGTTATACTTTATTTTGGCTGCTGGGATACATATTGGGAGGGTGGCTGTCTTTGGAATCCTGGAAAATTTGGCAAAATGTACACAAAGTTAGTCCAAGTATAGAGTGAGTGAGTTCTGTACAAGAACCCTTACCATCTGCTGTACAAACACATGTCTAAATTCAGTCTAAATTAATCATACCCACAGGGAACTGAACCATCCTCAGTCAAGTTCTCTTTTGATGCTGGAACCATGTTCATGGTTTCTCTCTAGACCCTTATTCCAGTCTCTCTATTGCAACTATATTTTTAAACAAAATCAGAATATTTATCTCTTGTGTTTCAAAATCCTTTGATTTCTCCCAGGGATAGATGGCACCAATAATTTTCATCAAGATTTAGGCTGCACCATAGAGAGATATGTCAGAATATGCATATAGGAATGACTGAGAAGGAGGTAAAGGAGGTTTCAAAACTACATTTTGTACCAGCATTTCCATGAGTTCCTTTTGAAAATTTAATATAATAGCTCTGGACTAATTGTGATTTATTTAGACTTATTAAGAGGGATATACTGATCTACAGGAAGAAGTCCAGGTTTATCCTACCTGCTAGGTCCCACAAAGAGTGGTCCACTACTACCTTTCCAATATGTTCACCTGTCTTCATAGTGCTAGTCTCAGTATTTCACATTGATTTTTTTAACTTCTTTATTGGGAGATTAATGCTTTACAGTCAACAGTAAAATATGAATAGTTTGTACATATATAACCTTTCCATATAACAATACAACCCCCACTAGGTCCTCCTCTGCCTTCATGTTCCAGGACCTGAACCCCACCCCCTCACCCCAGAGTCTTTTACTTTGGTGCAATACACCATACATTGATTATTTTAACAAAACTAGATTTTGTGGGAGTTTCTCATCCAGTTGTAGAAATAGATGCAGAGTCAGGTGTTGGAGTACCTGGTTGAGCGCACATGTTACAATGTGCAAAGACCTGGGTTCGAGCCCCTGGCCCTCATCTGCAGGGGGAAAGCTTTGCTAGTGGTGAAGCAGGGCTGCAGGTGTCTCTCTGTCTCTTTCCCTCTCTGTCTCCCCCTTCTCAATTTCTGGCTGTTTCTATCCAATAACTAAAGATAATAAAAATTAAAATAAAATAAATAGATGCAGAGACCTAATTTTTTCTATACTTTATTGGGACATTAATGTTAAACAGTATAGTTGTTGACACATAG
Source organism: Erinaceus europaeus (assembly GCF_950295315.1). Taxonomy (NCBI): domain Eukaryota; kingdom Metazoa; phylum Chordata; class Mammalia; order Eulipotyphla; family Erinaceidae; genus Erinaceus; species Erinaceus europaeus. Next base: position 50,689,495 of record NC_080169.1, on the reverse strand, counting down.
GTACAACATTTCATCTCCCCGTGGTAAGTGTCTGCAAGGCATTCTTTCTTTTCCAGGACTCTATAACCCTTCTTGCCCATCCCTTTCCCACCTTTCCCAGAGTCCTTTGTTTTAGTACAATATACTGCATCCAGTCCAAGTTTCACCTTATGTTTTCCCTTACTGTGTCTTTTCCTTAATTTCCACCTGTGAGTGAGATCATCCGGTATTCACCCTTCTCTTTCTGGCTTACCTCACTCAACATAATACCTTCCTAGTCAGTCCAGACTTCATCATTTTAACAGCTGTGTAATATTCCATCAGGTGCCCAATTTTTTAAGTGACCTGAGATATGCTATAGAAAAGAGATATCTATAAGGAAGGCTGGCAGAACAGTGGCAGGAAATCAACAAATATGCATGAAAGGAAGTATTCAAGGTGCTGGAATAACATCCTGAAAGGCCAGTAATAATTATATGCTGGACATTAGCAGGGGAGCAAACATAGACAGGAAAAAAATAGTGTACAGTGTATTTGTGGCATGAACCTATTGCAGCATTGTCCAGAATGGAGAATGAGGTGGAAAAAACAAGAATGAGTTACTGGTCTTTGTGCTAAAATTTATAGGGAGCTATAGGAGCTTAATTTTTAGTGGAGAAACATATGTTTCGCCTGAAACATAAAATTAATAGACATGTAGAGTAACACTGGTAGGAAGACTACCTAAATTACTATAATTTATTAATAATACAAAGCTACTGTAGCGGCTGTGTGGTGGCACTCTTGATTGAGCACATATATTACCATGCACAAGGATACAGATTCAAGGTCCCAGTCTCTGCCTGCAGGAGGAAATGTCATTAGTGTTGAGTTAGTGCTACAGTTGTCTCTCTTTCTTTCTTCCTCTCTACCTATCCCCTCTTATTTTCTCTCTCTTATCAAATTAATTAACAAATTAATTAATTTTTAAAAAGCTATTGTAAAACTCCAGATATGAGGTGATGGGGTTACTAAGGCAGTGGTTGTAAAAACAAAGTTCATTTGAGACAGATTTTGGAGGAGGAAGAACAGAATGGGTATGCTTCCCCCCACATACACACACACAACACACACACACACACACATACACACCATACATCCCCCCAACACACACACACACACACACACACACACACACACACACACACACACACACACACACACAAATGATGGGCCTTGATGGAAAAGATAAACTGAATGTGATACTCTGGTGTCCAGTTGTGAACCCCTATGAATGGTGGTATTGCTAAGCAGGATGCAATCAAAGGAGCAGATGTTGCCAGAAGTTCTGCTTTGAACATCTCAAATCTGAAATGTGAAGAGAGCACTCATGTTCAGTATAGAATTTGGAGGCAGAAGAGACATACTGCATGGAGACATTGTAGAAGATGATAGCTGAAAAAGGTGAATGTTATCCAGAAAAGTAGTTGAAATGAGAAAAGATGAATTCAAAGGAAGAACTGTCAAATATATCTTCATCTAAGTGAATTGTTTTAAGCATAAAGTAAAATGTGAAAGATTAACTATTTGTTTTCCAATTGAAAATGTGTTATAAAACAACTAGCATCTGAAATATTTGTGTGTGTGTGTGTGTGTGTATGTGTGTGTGTATTTATGGCATTTGTTCTTAAGTTGAAAGCAATTCACCCAAAAATTAATAAATGAGAGTGTTTTGTATCTCTTCAAATTTGTTCACCAGCAGTAGCAAATTTGATTCAAAAATGGTTATCCTTTCCATTCCCTTCATTGTCTAACAGCTAGTTTCAATTCATCTCTAAGCTAGAGATTGTTGTATAAATTCCAATATTCATAATTTCCAAATTATGATTTTGATTATGTGTCATAATATAATTAGCAGAAAAAAAATCTGTCTTAATGGCTTACAAAGTAATAATGCATCTCACAGTCCGGTGTCTATTCTACTGTAAGTCATGGAGTAATTGATTTGTTTCTCCCACTTTTGGCAATATTAAGATGCCTTTTGGAACTGAGAAGGATAGAGTAAAATGCTTCTTTTTGCTCCCTGCTGCCCTTCTGTACTTGACCAAGCTTAGGGATTTCTCTCAACTGCCAGATGTAGGTTTTTTCTTATAAAAAGTCAAGCGCAGAGCTGCATAGGAATCAAGCCTGGTACTCAGCGCCTCTTATACTGGCATTTTGCAGGCCCTAAAAGGACTAGAAAAAGTGAGAACCTAGTGACCTCATAAAATAAAAGCCCTTCTCTTCATAGAGGTCACCCTGTGTTGCTCAGAGTTCTGGTTACAAACAACAAGCATTAACTCCAGCGGGATTTATTGAAAGGAAATCTGGTGCTGACACCACCTCTGGTGGGATTTATTGGAAGGAAATCTGGTGCGCACAGCTTCAACAGAAGGTAGAATGAGCACACTTGCAAGAAGCCAAGGACCAAGGGAAAATCAAATCCTATGTTTCTAGAACTGCCCAGGATGTTGGACAAGATTGCTACTACAGAACATTCTCCAAAATTAATCTTACATTTACTCTTGACTTTGACATACAAGCTTCAAAGACAAAACCATGGTTAGGAGTAACCAGTATGACTGCGATGATCCTGTCTATAATCTAGAGAATACAAAAATCTTTTCCCTTGAACTTCAGAAGAAAGAAAAATCTAACTGTCACCAATACAGCAGGACTATAGGAGGAACAGTCCCAGACAGAAAGGAGTTTTCTGATATTGTATTGCCTAGTAGTTATAAATAATCCATTGAACCACCTTTTTGACATCTCATACTAATGAGGTCATCAGCACAACTTAACAATCAGAGGAATCTGTAACATTCAAACTGACTATGTTGGCTTTTTTTTAAAAATTAAAGTTATTTATGTAGTGAACATTTTTTAATATTTATTTTATTTATTTTCCCTTTTGTTGCCCTTTGTTGTTTAACATTGTTGTGGTTATTGATGTCGTTGTTGTTGGATAGGACAGAGAGAATTGGAGAGAGGAAGGGAAGACAGGGGGGGAGAGAAAGACAGACATCTGCAGACCTGCTTCACGGCTTGTGAAGCGATTCCCCTGCAGGTGGTGAGCCAGGGCTCGAACTGGGATCCTTACACCAGTCCTTTGCACTTTGTGCCACATGCGCTTAACCCGCTTTGCCACCACCCAACTTCCCTATGTTGGCTTTTGAACTACAATTTACTGGAAAAAAAACATTATTCTGTAAGGACTTATCTTTAAATCCAATATGATAAAGAATAACTAGTTCTTCAGAGCACATACAAAGGGTCCACCTGGTGCTAAGTATTACGTGTGACCTCTGCCAACCTTGCAATTATTTGTCTTTACACCACCAAAAAATTTTAAGGTAGGAAGAGTATAGGTACTAAAGATTTTTCCAATTAGGGAAAAAATCGTTTTAACAACTGCACACAGCAGAATTGTGGTGCTAAATAAAATAATCTGTTTAAAAGATGCCATTGTTTGAAATTATCCCCTTGGACCAACAAGTAATTAACTTCTGCCACTGGTTTAATTTTTTTGTGTTGATCTGGTACAGGAAACCATACATGGGTGGTAATTTTTTCCCTCCAATCTCAGAGGAAATATAACCAGGTATGAACTAGTGGAACAACTCATATATCAATAGTCTGTAGCGGTTCTACATAAATCCTTTTCTTTAAAGTTATTTAACTGTTTTGAAAATGGTTTCAACAGAAGAAATTCCAGTTGCACCAGAAAGGAAACCAAAGTCTTAAAGAAAAATATACTCTCTTTTCTGAGCAAGGCAAACATATCAGTATGCAGAGAAACAAACCAGTCTCATGTTTTATTTCCTTAACAAATCCACTGAAACCCTTACTTTATGCCTTTAAAAGCCAGATAGACAAAGAATCATGTGACTGCAAAAAATTAATGCCTACACCTGGTTTATAGCTACTTTAGAAGGGCAAGTACTATCTTTTTTAATTTGTTACTTTGTTAGTCATATATCTCACACTTGATCTTAGCCAAAAGGCCGAGAAGCGATTATTAGTTATATATCTCATTATGGAACTTTGTACTTATTTTAGACTCAGTATTTCTTGGCTTTTTAAAAGTCACCCAAAAACATATTCTCTGGGGAAGGAATTTCTATTTAAAGATTTTTTTCATATCCTTATGTATAAATTTATACATTGTTACCACAAAATATATCTCTTTTCATAGACAAGTCCTTATAGAATATTTTTCCAATAAATTCTAAATGGCATTTTTCACCATGATGTTACTTTTTTACACTTTTAGGGATTACTATTTAAAATGAAAGCCTTTATATAGGCTTAGAACTACTATTAAAAGCTGACTTATTCAATGTATTTTAGTTAAACTGACTTCATTTTGATAACTGGGAGATGTGAATGCAACAAAAAAAGATAACGCTAATAAAAAGTTATTTTCCATAACCAATGAAATTGGTAATCAATTAATCTAGATACTGACCTATTTCATACTTTGGGTCCATAGAAAGCAATGGAAGAATCTGCTTAATGTTATCCTTGCTTCCCTAAGATCTTTCACAGTGTTTACTCCTTTGGTTCCATGAAGTTTTTGGTCAAATATCATTTTAGTGTGGCCTTACCCATTCTGTTAATTTGAATTCTTCTTTCTCTTGTCAGCATGTCTAGTCTCCCTCTTTAGCTTTTCTATTTCTCCACAGTCTTTATCTGATGTAGTATGTTTTGTATATTCATGTATTTGTAGCTTCTTTTAATAACTGAAATGTAGCTCTAGGAATATAGAGACTGAGTTTGTCCTCTTCTGTTTCACATTCCTAGCACATGGCATTTAGTATTCAGTGAGTGTCTTTTGTCATATGAGCTATGGCACTGATTGAAGGTCTTTGTTCATAGTTTTCCTACCTTACTTAGTGACTTAAAAGACAGTTTTATGTCAATAATTTAATTATTCTTATAACAAGATTGTGGAGTTCTATGTATGTTTGTTGTTTTGTTTGCCAGTAGGGTCATTGCTGGAGTTTGGTGCCTACACAATGATCCATTCCTACTGGTGGCCATTTTTTTTCTTTGATATAGGGTGAGGAGAGACAGAGAGACAGAGAGAGAGAGAGAGAGAGAAAGAGAGACTATTCCCAGGCCAAAAAATAAATAACCTACCAATTCATATCAAATAATATTCAAAACCAAAATAATATTTTAGCATAAAAACATTTAAAATATAATAAACAAACAGCCTATACAACATAGAAATAATGAATGTACAATGTAGTTTCATCTACCAGAATTAGGGAGATAGTGAACGCACTGGAAGGCTAAGGTTTTAAGCTGAATCATCAAAAAGTTGCATTGATGAGAGGTACAGGAAACTGGGCTGTACAAAAAAGAAGAGGGTTGCTTATCAATATTTATTGAATACTGATTCTGTCATGGCAGGGAGGGCACTAAGACCCACACCTTCTTCTTTGTCTACCTGCCTCAATGTCAATGTCAAAAGTTGAGGTTCCTCATCTGTTATGGCTGACATGCAAGACTTGAAATTTGACAGTGTGCTTGACTACATAGCCTCATGCATTTCTCAATCATACAATACTTTATAGACACTCAAAACATCCTGCAACCTGCCCTAAGCCTGCTAACCCTTTCAAAAGCACACTTTTCCACAATCGTTGCAGCAGCATCAATGGTACTGAAAATCTCATGAAAGTATTTCTTGTTCATTGCACCATGATCAAAACAACTTAATTACATCCAGTTTATGCAAAGTGTAATACCCTGAGGAGATCTTTAAGGCTTTTTTCCCCCCTGATACTTTAAGAACACATCTTGCTGACAGCTGCACAAAGTAAATGGAGATAAAGGACAGATGCTCTCAGACAGTTCAAAGTCACTGTGGCTTGATGGTGAGTATAGTTGAGGGGCGAAGGAGCTTGGTGGTGCTGCTTTCCCTGCTCAGCTTATGCACTGCCTTTCTAAAGGCTGCTATAAAATATCCGTTACTTTTGCTTTTTTGTCTTTTGTCATGAAAATGAAGTGGCAAACTAAAACTTTTTTAAAACAAGGAATACTTTGAAGTGTCGCTGCTAACCAAGTTGTGAATTCATCTTTGACCAAAAGGTTAAGTGTTCTTCATTCTGCATTGCTGGCTAGGCTGAGATAATTGGTTCCAAAATGTAACTAAAACCAGAATTTGGATATAGAATGTAAATAAAATAATCTGTAGGATTGGTGAAATAGCTGACTTGGATAGTGTGCTGCTTTGCCATGTGTGTGCCTTGGGTTTGAGTCTGGCTTCCACGGTATTGAAAGAGCTTTGGTGCCATGGTCTCTTTCTTTCTCTCCATCTACCTCTACCCAAAACAAACAAATCCATGATGTATAGGACTTAAGGATGTGAATTACAACAGTCCTCATCTGAAACTTATCAGTGATTATCTCTGGGAAGAGAAAAAGTAATCAACATTGAGTCTGTGCAATATCCACATCCAAAATCCTCTATAAAATCCCTAATCACATTGCAAACTAAATGTTTCATCTGCTTATAGTCTAGACCCTTCCCCATTTCTCGGTGATGTTTCTGTTTCATGTCCTACTATAAGTAGAGAGAAATAGTATGCATAATGGTTCAAGTTTATAGACACACCCCCAACAGGCAAAACCTGACAGAACTTGAATATCAATAAGACTGGAAGTTTCTTTGAGGGAAGCAAATTGCTCTCTGTCTCTTCATCCATGAAACTAACAAGTGGTAACTAAATTAGACATACACATTAAGCATTCATCACTGCCTTAATTATTATTATTATATATCTTTACTAGATTGTGACCATAGAAGGTAAATCACTGCTGACTTTAATAATTTGTTAGGGCTGCTTTAGTACCATAAACTGGACTGTTCGGATGACAAGAAATGAGTTCTGGAAATCAGAGTTATGAAATCAAGGTTTTGGTGAGGTTAGTCCTTTCTGAGGGCCACAAGGAAGAATCTATTCTTCTCTAACCTCTGGTGGTTTGGAGGTAATTTTTGCATTTCTTGGCTTATGGAACTATCATTCTTACTTGAATATCACTTTCACATGAGGTTCTCATTGCGTCTGCCTTCAGATATCCTCATTTTACAAGGAAGCCATTCAGACTGAATTAGGTATCCATCTTATTCATATTTGAACTTATTATTTCATTGCATCTGCAATATCCCCATTTTCAGGTGAGTTTATGTACTGAGATACCAGAGGATGGAATTTCAGAATAGGAATTTAGGGGTTCCTAAATTGGGTTGACCCGCTCAGTCCATAGCAAGGACTACATCACATTTTCTATATTATATTTTGTGTCTGGACCTGATTGTTTGATTTGATTTTTAGATTTTGATCTAAATCTTTTAAAATAATAGATTATTTGAATTTTTAGGAGATTTAGAAAATGAATTTGTTTTTTCAGTAGATCAGAAGTCTTTCTCTGAGGGGCCTGGCGATAGAATACACACATTTCAGTATACAAGTATATGGGTTCAAGCCCCCAGTCTCCACCTGCAGAAAAGAAGCTTCATGAGTGGTAAAAAAAAAAAAAATGCTACAATTATCTGTCTCTTTTCCTTTTTATTTCTCCCTTCCTTCTCAACTTCTGTTTCTATCAAAAATTATATACATATATATATATGTACATATATATATATATATATATATGCATTTGAAAAATTTCCCTCTCATCTGAAGTTTTCCAGAAGAGCAAAAGTTCTACCAGATTATGACACATTGAAAGTTTTGCTAGGTATTTGGATCAAGAAGATAAACTATGTAGAGGTGAATATTTTGTTCAAGATTTTAATGGATAGGTAGCAGTAATAGCTTTATATATGGATAAGGACTTAGATACATTATTTACTAAGGGCTTATCTAAAACTCAAAGCAATAGTGTTATTTTCAAAAATTTAAGTACAACTTTTTATCTCATATGTGCTAATAATAAATGTGTTAACTTGTTTATATGTTAATGATAAATGACAATTCTCATTAAAAGTGTTTAACTTCTTATGTATACATTGTAATTATCAGGTAATAAGGCTGGTTCCACAATCTATGTATATGTATATACAGTGCTGAATTGCAGTAAATTTACACTTGAAAATTGCAGTGTTATTTACATGCTTTATATATCTGAAGTTTAATTGATCTTCTTTCCACAAATCTTTTGCCTAATATATTCTATAATTGCTATTTAACCTACTTATATTTATTTGGGCATTTAAACAAACACTTACAATGCATTATTTTAGTAGTCAGTGCTAAAAGTTTGAGTTGATCTAAATCTCAAGATTTATTTTTATCTAAATGGGTCTATCCATAGAGACTGCAATCTTACAAGAAGTCTGTAAGTATTTGTTGTAAAGGACATAGGACTGAAATTATGGAAAAAAGCAATGTACTTTCTTTTAAATCTCATTTTAGCTAGTAAAATTAATAATCAGCAATGAATATAGTACTTAAGAACAAAGGTGGGCAGTAGCGCAACAGGTAAGCACACGTGGCCTGAAGCGCAAGGACTGGAGTAAAGATCCCGGTTCAAGCCCCCGGCTCCCCACATGCAGGGGAGTCGCTTCACAGGAGGTGAAGCAGGTCTGTAGGTGTCTTTTTCTCCCCCTCTCTGTCTTCCCCTCCTCTCTCCATTTCTCTCTGTCCTATCTAACAATGACGACATCAATAACAACAACAATAATAACTACAACAACAATAAAAAAAAAAACCAAGGGCAACAAAAGGGAAAATAAATATTTAAAAATTAAAAAAGAACAAAGGTAATACACTTATAAACTGTGAGAGCAAGATGTAATTTTTATATTTTTTTTATTTCTATAAATTTTTTTTCAGCCTGTAATTGGCTTTATGTCTTCTATATTGTGGCTGATGATTTCATGTGCTCCACAATGAAAGGGCAATGAAAAGGGTCTCTAAGAAAGGCAGATTGAAAGTAGAGACATTTACATATGGCAGGAAGGGCACCGTAACATCTGGCAGTGGTAGCTGACTGGGTCCATTTGTTCATACTCATTAAATTCACATTAATGCATAAACTTCTCACAGTGTGTAAATGCCATTTTGGGTTGGTTGTTTTCTCCCAAGCCAATAGAAATGACTTTGGAGGCCCAAATGCTCTTGTTTACTTGCCAATGGCATTTGACCCAAAGTCAGTCCTGTATTTAACCCTTCCCTGTAGGTCAAAAGCAAATTAATTTGTCAAGAATTAAATTGGAAATAAGTCTTCTGTACAGCAGGTGTCCCCTGTGGAGAATGCGCCCCAGGTGGAAACATTTTATGCTCTGTTCCTGGGCCATCTCCGAAGAAGCACCAGAGGTCAGAGAGGCAATTCCAAGGCATCCCATGTGGCAAAGATCTGGGAATGAATATAACAGGTGCTGACTTAGGGCAGTTTTCTCAGCAGCTCTTAGAGGACTTTCAAAGAGGCCCCTTTGGGAGATACATTATTCATATATTCATGAACATATATTTTGTGCATTCATTGTGGACTGATTTAGTTAGAAGCTGCCCTAAATAATTGAAACTTTACCCTTTGCCCCTACCTCCCACCATCAACCAAAAACTTTGAGGAAAGAAAATAATTCATTTTTTCTTACTTTTTTCCAGAAGATGAAGAAGATGATGAAATGGTAGAGCCTAAAGGTGGACATGATTCAGAACTGGAAAATCAAGAGAAAAGACAGGAAGTGAAAGAAGGTATGGTGTAGGAGATACCATCATCATTTTAATTTTCTTTCCTTGGTACTAATGTAAGAGATTACAGGTAGAGGTTATAATTCACTATGTACCCTTTATATGGAAAGTGTTTATGGTTACTAAATAACATTAAATTTAGCAACATGAGCTGTGATCTCTGAAGTTAGGAACCACTGATTTTTGAATGGTAGGATCAAGTAAAATATAAAGTATCCACAAGTCCAGTAACAAGTTCAATCATGAATCCAGTAAAATTACTAAGTAGTGCAAAATAAGATACTTACTTGAAGTTGTTTGTGTTATCTAGATTACTACATCATATATCCCCAGAGATAACAATAAAAGAGAAGGGACGAATACAGTGGTTTTTTCAATATAGTCTAGTTTAGTCATGTGATTTACATAGAACTATTAAGTGATTATTACTATTAACTATACCTTGAAAAGTTTTTTCCCATATGTGCCTGTATAAGGAGGCACAACCTCTTAGATGTTCTGTTGATAATAATGATTATTGTTTATTACAGCTTTACTAAGCACTTTGCAGGTGTTATATTCTCAGAATGTCCATTTGAATCAGACATTATTATTGACCTTAGTTTACAAGTAGAGAAATGGAAAGATAAAAGTTTTAAAACATATAAATACAAAATATGTAAATACAGGAAGCAGGAGTTGTAGCTGACTCCAAAACCTAAACATCTCACTCATCAGTGAGTCTGAAAAGTAAACAAGAAGAGAAATAATGCAGGTGATTCTTCAAAAAAAAAATCTAATGGTATTCACTTTCAAATGTTCAGTCCACGAGGGCAAAATATTGTCATCTATATGGACAAATGGAGTATCTGCGGAAGTGCAGGTTGACTAAAAAATGGTTTCCCATATTTCATAGTATATTCTAAATATAAATCAGCTTAAGGCTATTTAGACAACCATTTGATTTATAGATTTAAAATAAACCTGTGCCTCTGGTCCATGTGCAGAACATAGTCATCGCTGGGATCTTTTGTAGAAATGGATATATATTGGTTTGAAATTGTACTCATATGTACTCACCTAAACCTATTTAGATATTGAACAAGGTGGATTAGGGTCCAGTTTGGGTACAACTAAGAGCATGGAGGATATTCAGTATCTTTAATAGTAGCAGCCACAGAAGGCATAAGAGTTTTATTTCCTGAGAGATTCTAGGTGAATCTGATTGAAGAGATTTCACAGTTAAACTATTAAAAAAGGGAATGACCTTGGGTCCATACTCCCAGAGGGTTAAAGAATAGGAAAGTTATCTAAAGAGGGGATAGGTTATGGAGTTCTAGTGATGGGAATTGTTTGGTGTTGTACCCCTCTTATCCTATGATTTTGTCAGTGTTTCCTTTTTATAAATAAAATAAAATAAATTTTTAAAAAAACAGGAATGAAACGTAACCCATCTTTCAGAGTAAAGATTACCATGCACAAGAATCTGGCTTTGAGCCCCTGGCCACCGCATGGGAGCCCTGCCTTAGGGACCAGGAGGGTACTTCATGAGTAGTGGAGTGGCATTATTGTATCCCTTCTCTCTCTGTCTCCACCCTCTCTATATATTGATTAAAAAAAAACTGTTAAGCAACTTTTATTGAGGGGGATAGTGCTTTACAGCTCAATCATAGATATGTGCCAGGACCACCACAGGTCTCTTCTACTCCTCCTTCCCTTTCCTTCCTCCAAGTCCTTTGCTTTAATGCAGTACACCATGTCCAGTCCACGTAAAACACTTTTTTTTTATTTATTCCCTTTTTGTTGCCCTTGTTCTTCACTGCTGTTGTAGTGCTTATTGTTGATGTTGTCTCTGTTGGATAGGACAGAGAGAAATGGAGAGGGCAGGGGAAGACAGAGAGGGGGAGAGAAAGACAGCTGCAGACCTGCTTCACTGCCTGTGAAGTGTCTCCCCTGCAGGTGGGGAGCCGGGGGTTCAACCCGGATTCTATTTTTTTTTCTTTTTTCAAAATTTTATTTATTTATTTATTTTTTAATTTAAGAAAGGATTAATAAACAAAACCATAGGGTAGGAGGGGTACAACTCCACACAATTCCCACCACCCAATCGCCATAACCCACCCCCTACCCTGATAGCTTTCCCATTCTCTATCTCTCTGGGAGCATGGACCCAGGGTCATTGAGGGTTGCAGAAGGTAGAAGGTCTGGCTTCTGTAATTGCTTCCCCGCTGAACATGGCGTTGACTGGTCAGTCCATACTCCCAGTCTGCCTCTCTCTTTCCCTAGTAGGGTGTGTCTCTGGGGAAGCTGAGCTCCAGGACACATTGGTGGGGTCTTCAATCCAGGGAAGCCTGGCCAGCATCCTGGTGGCATCTGGAACCTGGTGATTGAAAAGAGAGTTAACATACGAAGCCAAACAAATTGTTGAGCAATCATGGACCCAAAGTTTGGAATAGTGGAGAGGAAGTGTTAGGGAGGTACTCACTGCAAACTCTAGTGTACTTCTGCTTTCAGGTATATATTTTGCAGTAGTTTATGGATACGTGTGAACATAAGCTCTCTCTCAAAGAAACTGGTGTATATCTAGGTTATGGGACTTTGTTAGAAAGTGAACCACCTGAGATGAAATGAGAGTGTACTATAAAAGGAAAGGTCTCACCCAAGTAATGAAGCTGAAGGGTTGTCATTCCACACATGAAGTCTCTGGACACAGTCTGAGGTGAAGCATGTTGAGGTGGCAATCGTTGCGTTGGTTAGGTTGTGATCGGGGGATGCAATATTATTTGGTATGGATTGGAAGAGGCATATGGGAAAGTGGGCCCTATCCAAGGGTTCCAGGACTGGAGGAAGTAGGGGCTCTATAGTGGAGATGTGAGGTTCCTGCTGTCTTAGGGTTCAAAAAGACAATCAATAGTTAATGTTATCATCACATTATTTGGTAATTGGATTAACTTTGAAAAGTCCTTTTGTTATGGTTTTCTGTACAGTATCCAGTATCTTGTATATAGCTGTGCTATTGGATGCTTCTAATCTACTTGGTCTAGGCTTTTGAGAGAGTCCGCATATCAAATACACAGCCTATATATTAAAAAGATTCAGTTTGTGTTTTGAAAAACTTTGAGACATCAATTGATTTTCACCCTCTCATATTAACTACTGATTTATATGTCTACATTTTGCTAGGAGTGTACATAAACACCATTCCCACCACCAAAAGACTGTGACCCATCCCTCCCACCCACTCCCACCCCCCACTGTCCCGGGAAGCTGCATGTCTACCCCTCACCACTGGGTTTTTACTTTGGTGCCCTACTTACAATTTGGTCAGGTCCTGCTTTTAGTTTCCCTTTCAGATCTTCTTACTCAACTTCTGTTGATGAGTGGGATCATCCCATACTCATCTTTATCTTTCTGACTTAGCTCACTTAACATAATTCCTTCTAGCTCTGTCCAAGATGGGTCAGAAAAGGTGGGTTCATTGTTCTTGATAGCTGCATCGTATTCCATTGTGTATATATACCACAACTTTCTCAGCCACTCATCTGTTGTTGGGCACCTGGGTTGCTTCCAGGTTTTAGCTATTATGAATTGTGCTGCTATGAACATAGGAGTACACACCTCTTTTTGGTTGGGTGTTATGGAGTCCTTGGGGTATAACCCCAGGAGAGGAATTACTGGATCATATGGAAAGGCCATGTCTAGCCTTGTGAGAGTTTTCCAGACTGCTCTCCACAGAGGCTGTACCAATTTACATTCCCACCAGCTATGTAAAAGGGTTCCTGTGTCCCCACATTCTCTCCAGCATTTGTTGCTGCTGTCCTTTTTGATGTATGCCATTCTTACAGGAGTGAGGTGGTATCTTAGTGTTGTCTTAATTTGCATTTCTCTGACAATCAGTGACCTAGAGCAGTTTTTCATATGTTTGTTAGCCTTTTGGATCTCCTCTGAGGTGAATGTTTTCTTCATATCCTCTGCCCATTTTTGGATGGGGTCATTTGCTTTTTTGGTGCTAAGTTTGCTGAGCTCTTTATATATTTTGGTGATTAGTTTCTTGTCTGATGTATGGAATGTGAAGATCTTCTCCCATTCTGTGAGGGGTCTCTCTGTTTGTGTGATAGTTTCTTTGGATGTGCAGAAGCTTTTCAATTTGATGTAGTCCCATTGGTTTGTTTCTGCTTTAGTCTTCCTTACAATTGGGTTTGATTCATCAAAGATGTCCTTGAGGTGTATGTGGGAAAGTGTTTTACCAATGTTTTCCTCTAAGTATTTGATTGTTTCTGGTCTGACATCTAGGTCTTTGATCCATTTGGAGTTGATTTTTGTTTCTGGTGAGATAAAGTGGTTCAATTTCATTCTTCTGCATGTTACAACCCAGTTTTCCCAGCACCATTTATTGAAGAGAGCCTCCTTTTTCCATTTAATCCTTTGGTCCCCCTTATCAAATATTAGATGTCCATAGGTGTGGGGATTTATTTCTGGGCTTTCAATTCTGGTCCACTGGTCTGTGTGCCTATTTTTGTTCCAGTACCATGCTGTTTTGATGATAATGGCTTTATAATATAGTTTAAGGTCTGGGAGTGTGATGCCTCCATTTCTGTTTCTTTTCCTCAAGGTGGTTTTGGCAATTCTAGGTGTTTTCAGGTTCCAGATAAATGATTGTAGTGTTTGTTCTATTCTCTTAAAGAAGCTTGGTGGAACTTTGATGGGTATTGCATTAAATTTGTATATGGCTCTGGGGAGAATATTCATTTTGATGATATTTATTCTTCCAATCCATGAGCATGGGATATCTTTCCATTTCTTGGTATCAGTTTCTATTTCCTTGAGTAGCAACTCTTAGTTTTCAGCATACAAGTCTTTCACTTCTTTGGTCAACTTTATTCCTAGGTATTTGATTGATTTTGCTGAAACAGTAAATGGGAGTGATTTCTGGATGTCTTCTTCTTCAGATTTAGTGTTTGCATAAAGAAATGCCACTGATTTTTGTACATTGATTTTGTAGCCTGATACCTTGCTATATTGCCTAATAACTTCCAGTAATTTTCTGCGGATTCTTTAGGTCTTTCTATGTATACTATCATATCATCTGCAAATAGTGAGAGCTTGACTTCCTCCCTTCCAATCTGTATTCCTTTGATTTCTTTCTCTTGCCTGATTGCTATGGCAAGAACTTCCAATACTATTCAACCCGGCTTCTTATGCAGGTCCTTGCGCTTCTCACCACTTGTCCTTAATCTGCTGCGCCACCGCCCGACTCCCGTAAAACACTTTTTAAAGTTGGTAAGTAGGATATCATTGACAAAGGTGTTATCATTGACAAAGGTTTAGCAACGAACAATATAAATCAGAATTTACTGAAATAAATGTTTTTCTTTTTTGTTATATAGGTATGTATGTGTGTATTTTTTTAAAAGCAAATTACTGCTCAACTCTTGAATGCTCAGTTTTTGGGGACGCAGGGGTTGAACCTGGGCCTTCAGAGTCTCAGGCATGAAAGTATTTTTGTATAGTCATTTATGCTATCTCCCCAACCCTAAATATTTCTTTTGAGAAAATCATTAGTATAACATTGGGCTAAAAAAAGAGCCTCTTCCACCCCGATCATCAGATCATGTTTTCTGTCTTGGGCATTGTAGCACTATTCTAAGAAAAACACCCTCCAGTTGTTATTATTACTCAGGCTTCATGGGCTTGATTTAAGTCCCCTTAAAAGTCTAAAAGGAATTTGAAAGTACATTTCTAGATACTGCCATGCTGTGAGCCTTATTCTCTATTAATGAGTCTTCTGGAAATTGGTAGTACATAATGGGTTAAAGCATGTTTATGTTGGCAACAAAGTCTCTCTTTTTTTTTAAAGCAGGACAGTATTTTGCAAACTTTTAAAAGAATCTCTCACAGATATAATTGTGGCGCCATTCGCACGACTGCATAGTAGTTAGGGCTGTGTCAGCACTTCCATTATGAACCGTGAGTTACAGGGATTTATTACTTAGCCATAAAAATTTGCTCTGGGCTGAAACTTGACATACACAGTTTCAAATCAGAGAACATAGTTTTTGAGAAATCTGTTTTTTTTTTTTTTTTTTAGTTAAAAAAACGATGTGGAGATGGGAAAAAATCAGTACTCGGTAAAATTTGACATTTTTGTCCATGTGACATCAAAATACATTAAATAATGAAGAAATGTGGACTTAATTTATTACTACTTTCACTCTTCTTCCCACAACAAAATAGAGAAAATAGCAGGCTTCTTTTGACTTTAAAATATAGGAAATTTATATGTGTGTTTATTTTAACATCTTTAAGTTTAGAGATTTAATATGACCGAATTAGAAATCTAATTCTTGTATATGCATACTAACTCATAAAATTCACATTAATTTCAGGGAAAAATACTCTTCTTTACTAGTTTGGTTCATTTTATCTTACTCTTATTTATGAGCTGCTTTCAATGTAAAATTTCCACTAAGAACTAACACCCTTATTTGATCTGGTTTGATAGTTCTGTGGGATTACTTATTTTTGAACAATTAAAAAGAAATTGAAAAGGAATCCTCTAAGTTTAATAAGAAAACACTACACATAGGAGTCGGGTTGTAGCGCAGCGGGTTAAGCGCAGGTGGCGCAAAGCACAAGGACCGACATAAGGATCCCGGTTCGAGCCCCGGCTCCCCACCTGCAGGGGAGTCGCTTCACAGGCGGTGAAGCAGGTCTGCCACGTGTCTATCTTTCTCTCCTCCTCTCTGTCTTCCCCTCCTCTCTCCATTTCTCTCTGTCCTATCTAACAACGACAACAACAATACTAACTACAACAATAAAACAACAAGGGCAACAAAAGGGAATAAATAAATAAAATAAATATTTAAAAAAATGAATAAAATTAAAAAAAAGAAAACACTACACATATAATAGAGTGATCATGAAAGACTCATAAAAGGCATTTTACATGTAACCGCAAGAGAAATTAACATTTATTTTTTTTAATTTTTATTGGTGAAATTAATGATTTACAGTCAACATTAAGTAATGTTGATACATGTGTAAAATTTCTCAGTTTTCTGCATAACACTCTAACCCACCCTCACCCCCACCTCCCACCTTTTGGTGAAGTACAACAAACCCAGTATAAGTTCTGCTTTGTGTTTTCTCCTTCTGTTCTTATTTCTCAACTCTGTCTGTGAGTGAGATCATCCCACATTCATCCTTCTCTCTCTGGATTATTTATTTATTTTTATTTTGTCACCAGGGTGATCTCTGGGCTCAGTGCCTGCACTATGAGTTCATTAATCCAGGTGACCATTTTTCTTTTCTTTTTTTTTCTTTCTATTTTATTTGATAGGACAAAAAGAAATTGAGAAGGTGAGTGGGAGGTAGAGAAGGTGGGAGAAAAAGACATCTGTAGTACACCTATAGTACCTGCTTCACTTACGAGTTGTTTTTTTTTTAAGCGATATGATTATTAGTATAACCAGGTTAATTAGGAGCTTATTTTTCTTTAAAAGGTCCCCCTGGTTAGGGTTTAGCATATTATATTTCTCCTCATCATGCTTTATGTCATTTAATGATGTCATTAATCACAATATCTTAGATATTGACAGGAGCAAATGATTCTGGCCTATTGGTCTAAGACTATAGGTAATTTAGTACTTAAAAATAGTTATCCTTTAGAAAGGCTTTAACAATTTAAACTCTGTGTCAATTCAATCAGTTTAAAATTTTGAAATATTAAATGCTTAGACTAAAAGAATATATATTCAGAACTAAAATCTAGGTGTTTTCTGGTTTTGGATAAAGGCTTATAACTTTTGTTCTATTTTCCTAAAAACGAAACAAACAAAAAATGGTGAGATCTGGATAGGGATTGCATTAAATTTATATATGGCTCTAAGTGGAATATTTATTTTTATGATGTTAATTCTTCCAATCCAATAGCAAGAACTTTCAGCACTATGTTGAATAGTAATGGTGATAGTGGGCAGCCTGGTCTAGTACCTGATCTAAGGGGGAATGCTTCCAGTTTCTCATGTTTGAGTATGATGTTGGCTGTGAGTCTGTTGTATATGGACTCCACTATCTTAAGGGATTTTCCATCTATTCTCATTTTTTGTAATGTTTTGATAATGAAGAGATGTTAGATTTTGTCAAGGGCTTTCTCTGCATCTCTTGAAATAAAAATGTAGTTTTTGGGTTTTCTTTTTTTTAAATTAATTTATTTATTTATAAAATGGAAACACTGACAAGACCATAGGATAAAAGTGGTACATTCTCAACACCAGAGTTCCGTATCCCATCCCCTACCCTGATAGCTTTCCTATTCTTTATCCCTCTGGGAGTATGGACCCAGGGTCATAAAGGGTTGCAGAAGGTGGAAAGTCTGGCTTCTGTAATTGCTTCCCCCGCTGAATATGGGCGTTGACAGGTCAATCCATACTCACAGCCTGTCTCTCTCTTTCCCTAGTGGGGTAGGGCTCTGAGGAAGTGGGGCTCCAAGACACATTGGTGGGGTCGTCTACCCAGGGAAGTCCGGTTGGCATCATGGTGGCATCTTGGTTTTTCTTTTATTGATGTAGTGAATTACATTTATTGATTTATGTATCTTCAACCAGCTTTGTATCCCTGGGATAAATCCCACTTGGTTGTGATACACAATCCTTTTAATATACTGCTGTGTCCAGTTGGCTAGGGTTTTGTTCATTATTTTAGTATCCATGTTCATCAGAGATATTGGTCTGTAGTTTTCTTTTTGTTGTTGTTGTTGCCCTGTCTGCTTTTGGTATCAGGGTAATGCTGGTTTCATAGAAGCGGTATCCCTGTGTCTTCAATATTTTGGAAGAAGTTATAAAATTATAGGTAGTAACTCTTCCTTGAAGGTTTTTATAGAATTCATTTGTAAAATCATCTGGCCCTGAACTTTTATTAATAGAAAAAAAGGTTCTTGATGACTGTTTCAATTTCTTTGGCTGTTCATGTTTTCTAGTTCCTCTTAGTTTAATTTTGAAAGGTTGTATGTTTCTAGGAACTTTCCCATTTCTTCCAGGTTCTCTAGCTTGGTGGCATATAGTTGTCCATGGAAGCCTTGCATTATACTTTGGATTTCTGTGGTCTCTGTTGTGATGTCTCCTCTTTCATTTACAATCCAATTTGTTTGAATCTTCTCCATTTTATTTTAGTAAGTCTAGACAATGGTTTGTCAATATTATTTACCCAACATTTAGCTTCATTGATCTTTTGTATGCTTCATTTATTTTTGAGGTTATATATTTCTGCCTTAATTTTTGTTATTTCAATCCTTCTGATTGCTTTAGTGCTCCTTTGTTCTTTTTCTTCTAATTCCTTAAGATGTATAGTCAGGCTATTTATTTGAGGTTTTTCTTGTTTTCTAATGTGTGCATGTATTGTTATGAATTTCCTTCTTAGTACTGCCTTAGCTATGTCACAAATATTTTGATAGCTTATGCCTTAGTTTTCATTTGATTCTAGGAAAATTTAAATTTCCTCCTTGATTTCCTCTTAGATCCAGTACTTGTTAAGTAGTATAGTGTTGAGTTTCCACATTTTGGAATTACTAATTTTTTGTTAGTTTTTAAGTGTTTATTTAATTCCACTGTAGTCTGAGAAGGTGCTTGGGATGGTTTCAATGCTCTTGAATTTGTTGACAATGTTTTTGTGGCCTAACATATGGTTTATCCTTGAGAATTTCCATGTGGACTCAAATAAGATGTGTAATCCTGTTTTCTGGGATGAAGTATTCTGAAAATGTCCAATAGTTCTAGTCTATTTAGTTTATTTATCTCTTCATTTAATTCTCATTTCTTTATTAATTCTTTATCTAGAAGACCTGTCAACTTGAAAGAGTGAGGTGTTGAAGTCTCCTCCTATCACTGTGTTGTGGTTAATATATTGCTATAGCTCTTTCAGTAGATGTTTGATGTACTTAGATGGCCCCTCATTGGGTGAACAGATATCAGTAATTGTTAAGTCCTCTTGGTTGGTTAATCCTCTAAGCATAATGTAATATTTATGCCTATCTTTCAATACTATTTATTTTAAAGTCTGTTTTGTCAGAGGTAAGAATAGTTGTTTCTGCTTTATTTTGTGGTTCATTAGCATGTATGATTTTTTTTTTTACTTTGAGTCTGTGTTTATCTGTTGAGACATGTGGGGTCCCTGAAGACAACATATGTTTGGGTTGTGTTTTCTTATCCATCTTCCTACTCTGTGTCTTTTAATGGGTGAGTTCAGACCATTGAAATTTATTAATATTGATATGCAATATTTAGGTATCATTACTCTAAACTTTTCTGAGTATTCTGATATATGTCATGTTTCTCTGCGATGTTATTGTTTATAGGAGACCTTTTAGAATTTCTTGGAGAGCAGGTTTGGTGGTAGTTGTTTCTTTCAACTGTTGCTGTCTCAAAAAGTTTTTATCCCTCCCTCTAGTCTGAATGATTATATAGAAGGATAAAAAGATTCTTGGCTTAAAGCCTTTCTCATTGAGTACTCAATATATATCTTGCCTTTTTCTTCTTACTTTTAGAGTTTGTGTGGAGAAATATGCAGATAATCTATGGGTTTTCCTCTGTATGTGAACCTTTGCTTTTCTTTTGCAGGCTTCAGAATCCTTTCTTTATCCTTGTATCTTTTCATTCTAAATATGATATATCTTGGTGTTTTTAGGTCTGGTTCAATTCTGGGACTCTTTGGGATTCTTGAATCTTTATGTCCTTTCTGTTGTTTAGAAGGAGGAAGTTTTCTGCTATTATCTCCTCTAGTATGCTTTATTCCTCTTCTCTTTCTTCCTCTGGCAAACCAATAATATATGTATTACTTCTTTTGTCTCTATTGTTTTCAGTGTCTCTTAATCTTGTGAATTTTGTTTTCTGCTTCATTTATTTTGCTCCCAGTTCTCTCAGTTGTTTTCTTTAGTTCATCTATGGCTTTACACTGTTCAGTTACTGTGTTAGCTTGTTCAGCTAGTTGTGTTAACTCAGCTATTTCAGCTTTTAGCTAATTACCTCGAGATAGTTTGTGTTTTCTTTTTTTATATCCCTTTGTTGTTTCCTCATTTCGATAATATTTCCCTCAAAAGCATTCCTTATTCCTGTGATTATTGCATCAATTAGAGTTTGGATGTTTTCCTTATTATTATTTGCTTCTGGCTTGTTGAAATTTTTTCTGGACATCTCTTCTTGTTCTTATCTGTATTTTTGTTGTTGTTGTTGTTTAACCATTATATTTGTTGAAATCTGTGTCCTGGGTGTTGCTGTTTAGGTATGGTGTGAGGTGGCATCTAGCCTTTTGGTGCCTCCATTTCTGAAACCAGTCATATTTGGTGAATCTAGGAGTGAGTGGACCTATTAATCTAATGGTGACTTCATTGCCTTTGGAAGATGAGAGATAGGGTCTCTTGTGTTCAAACTGAAGAGAGAAATTGATGACTGGAACAGCAAGATGACACCTGCTTACAGTGGGCACCAATTCTTATGTCTTGGAGGGTCCCTCTCTCACACCTTTTCAATCCCCTGATCACACTTCCCAAGATTCACTTGACTACGTGAGCTACTTAAGAAGTCACAGTTGGGGAGTTGGGCTGTAGCGCAGTGGGTTAAGTGCAGGTGGCGCAAAGCACAAGGACCGGTATAAGGATCCTGGTTCAAACCCCGGCTCCCCACCTGCAGGAGAGTCGCTTCACAGGCAGTGAAGCAGGTCTGCAGGTGTCTATCTTTCTTTTTTTTTTTTTAGGTGTCTATCTTTCTCTCCTCCTCTGTCTTCCCCTCCTCTCTCTATTTCTCTCTATCCTATCCAACAACAACAATAATAACTACAACAATAAAACAACAAGGGCAACAAAAGGGAATAAATAAAATAAATATTTTTAAAAATTTAAAAAAAAAAAAAGAAGTCACAGTTGTAAAATTTAACAATTATTTTGCTTTAACCCAGTCCTGATGTGAAGCAAAGTAGTGTGAAGTTCCTATTGACTGAGAGATATTTATCTAACTTGCTCTGGGGTCTTCAATAATATTTAATTCTTCACTTAATCATTTATGTGATTGAGAGAGAAAAGAATTAGAGATAAGAGTGGTAAGAGTGCATAAACAATAGTTATTATTTTGACTTAATCACTCATTAATGATTAAGAAAGAAAACAGAGATAACAGATATAAGAGAAGAGGAAAAACAGATTTTTTTTTTTTTGGTCACACAACAGGCATGTGACTGATTGGAGCTGGATCCTAAATTCTCTCTTCCATTGTCCAATAGCTACATCTAGATTCTGCCTAACATTGGATTAGCAGCCAATGGTCTCAAAAAAATGGGGTTTGATAAGGAACCAGAATGCTATCCTTGGTCTTCTCCTGCCACTGGTGATGCTCTCAGCTGTTCCACTTCTAGTTCAGAGCCAGCCATCACAAAGCATAGTTTGTGTTTTTTTTTTTTTTTTGCCTCCAGGGTTATAGCTGGGGCTCAGTGCCTGCACTATAAATCCACTGTTCCTGGAGGCTTTTTCTCTTTTGTTTCCCTTGTTTTTTATCATTGTTGTTGTTATTGCTGTTGTTGTTGTTGGATAGGACAGAGAGAAATTGAGAGAGATGGGGAGACAGAGAGGGGGAGAGAAAGACACCTGCCGACCTGCTTCATCACCTTTGAAGCGACCCCCTGTAGGTGGGGAGCTGGGGGCTCAAACCTGGATCCTTAAGCCAGTCTGTGCATTTCACACCATGTGCATTTAACCCATTGTGCTACTGCCCAGTCCCCCCCAAGCATAGCTTCTAAGGATCTCTTCCTCACCCCTATTCCACCCACTGACCACACGTTTGAACTCATCTGTGGCTTAGTGAGTTTCTAAAGAAATCCTGTTGTATTTTGCTGAGTTTTCAAGTTATTTTTTACTGTTTTTGCTAGTTTCACTAGAGAGCTGTTTGAAATGGTTCTTCTCCATTGCCATACTCCTATAAGTCCTCCTTCTTCCTATTCATAATATCCACATACATATGCATATATACATATATATATTTTTTTTTTACAAAAGATCACTCAAGTAGGTAAAGTGCTGTGCTTTCTTTCTGATCTTCCCTTTGTCACTTATCACCATAAAAAACCAAAGACAATATTAAATTATCTGGGGAGGCTACAAGACAGTATTGAGCATGTGTGAGTTCTTAGATTCACTGGTGCAGCATAAGAAAACATACTTAATATAATCTTCTACTAAATTTATATAAGTCAAGTATTATTAATGCCCATGTTTTGTTTTTGTATACCTTTTGCAGTTAAATTAATTCCTACCTTTTAGTGTACTGACAACATTAAAAATAATTTTCTGTACCCCTGGAATTTAAAAAAAAAGCTGCAGAAACATAACTGAGAAAATTTTGGATGTAGCCCACTATAATATGATTCTAATTTAAATTGCTTATGTTTGTATTCTTAATTTTGTGGGTTCCAATAATAAACCAATTTTTTTTCATGAAATGTGTCTACAGAGGTCTACCTCTCACAACTTTTGGTTGTAATATAATTCCATTACTTTTTACCACATTGTGACAGTACTTAACAATTTAAAAATACTAACATATGAGATGCTTTTTTTTTTATCAAATATAACTATGATCCTATTCAACTCCTAAGTTGAATAATGTTTATGACTTTTAAGGTACTTATTTGTATATGCATCTTATTACTCTCTGTGTACAAATCATGTCATTTGATCCCTGTTAGACTTCAAAGTCTAATATAAAATATTTCCTTGTTATGCTTCAATAGCAATTTGATTTCAAGCCAAACATCGTATTGTCAAATATAATATCTGGAGAAGCTACTGCTTCACTTATCTGAACTTGGACTCTTCAAATACACTTTGATCAGCCATTTATGTTTCTCTTAGAGAAGAAGTTGTATGTCTTGAAAGCTGAGATCAAAGTGACAATGAGCTACAGGCAAGAAAAAATTGGAGAAAATTACACAGATACTAGTTTTTATTTAAGGTAATAGAGCTCTAAAGAAAGGTATAGGGGAAATAGAAGTAGTTCAGAAAATACAGAATAGAAATATTTTAAAGTAATGAAAGGAAAAAATTATATTTCTTTGCTTAATTTCAAATGTGTCCCAAGTCATGCATCAAAAGTAAACAAGGCTGAGCAGGGCCCTTAAAATATGACATTTTCCTTAACCTTATAGCATCCTTGTTCATGAAGTTTATTTATTTATTTAATAGTACTAACTAAAATTAAATGAGCCTAACATTTTGAAGGAATTTTTTTTTATTCCTGTTAGCTAGTTACATTTAGTAGTTCTACTATTTTCCTGAACTTACACAAGGGTGAAAAAATAAATGCCTAATCTATGAGATTTTTAGAAAGTAAACTAATAAATTAATCCTAAATACTAATTATTGAATGTTTAGGTATTTGCCTGGTATATTTACCTTTAACCATAAAATGAGACTTAAAGTAGAGGTATCACTGCCACATATTAAAGATAAAGCTGCTAGTCAAAGGACATCAGTTGATTTAAGAATCAAAACATGTGGCAAAGCACATGTTTGACTCCAGGTATATTTTCATAGAGTTCTTTTTTATATTTATAGTCTACATATTGCCAGCCTCACTGCTTCTCAGACTAGTGGTTGAGCAACATTGTTGAGCAGAAGTTGAAGGGGATACTTGGAAAGTTTCAATACACAATGGCACCTCTAGGACTCTGAATACATGACCAGAAGACATGTTTCTAGTTATATTGAGGGCTTCTAAGAACTCTGGGATAGACTGTTTTGAAGATCTTCTGCTGTAGTGGATCAGTCAGTTTTATTACCTAGGAAGATTTATTCAAGGTAAGAATCAACTACATCAGAATTATTTTAGTTTCTCCTACAAATACTGACTTTAGGCCTCTTGTAGCATGGTCTAGGGAAGGAAGCAGAGATCAGTAGGGAAGAGATGTTATAAACATTAAAGACTAGAGAGACTGAATAATTGTTATGCAAAATATTTTAACATCTGAGGCTCTGGGGTCCCAGGTTCAATACCCAGTACCACTATAAGCCACAGTTGAGTAATGCTCTGGTTAAAAAATACATATATGAGATGGAGAACTCTGATGGTGGGAATTGTGTTGAATTGTACTCCTCTTATCTGTTGACTTCTCAGTCATAATTAAATAAAAACAAATCAAAAAAATTAAAGTTTGAGTAGCACTGCCATGACTCTGCAGAAGAGCTTCTTGATTAGGGTTCTCAGGATAATGCCTTTAAGATATTTTAAATAAAATCAAATGCTTAATCCCATAAATAAGGCATTTAAATTTTTGCAGTTATTTATGTCCAAGAAGACAGTACAACTTCTAGAGGCAATATTATGCTACTGGCAACTATACCTAAATGATTCCTACCACATAGTCATGTATAAATCAGTCCTGGCTATATGGGTGATTATAGAGATGTGTTTGGGGAAACCTATGGCTGCATAATTTCAGCAGGGCATCCATATACCTTCCTTTCATGTCTTGAACTTCATAATCTTCTGGTCCAGTTGAAAGAATAATCAATTGAATATTAGGTTAAAGTTCTTTGCAAGAGAACTGAACTGGGGTTCCTGAAGAACCATTAGGTTTCAACTGACAGTTTCAGGTCCTGAAGGCTTCTCAGTCTGAAGGATTTCTTAATCCTGCCTTTAGTTTCATTTATTGTCTGCTACTGAATAAACAGCTTGTGTAACCTAACCATGAATCTAAAGTGAGCTTTCTGTCACTATGACATACTGCTAGTAATTTTATCTCTCTTTACCTTATTTTGTTCAAATTTAGTTTGATGAAAGTAGTCGTAACAGAAAAGTAAGATTTAATATGTATTGTGGTAGTTTATAGAGATATTTATATTTGGGGTTGGGTGGTAGTTTATAGAGATATTTATATTTGGAGTTGGGTGGTGTGTCACCCAGTAAAGCACACACTATACCATGCATAAGGACCTGTGTTTGAGACCCTGCTCCCCACCTGTAGGGGAATAAAATCATGAGTGGTGAGGCAGCTCTGCAGATGTCTTTTTCTCTGACTTTCTCCCCTCTTCTCTCAATTTTTCTTCTAGGTCTTTTTTTTTTTTTTTTTTGTCTCCAGGGTTATTGCTGGGACTTAGTACCTACACCACGAATCCACTGCTCCTGAGGGCTACTTTATTCCCTTTTGTTGCCCTTGTTTTATCGTTGTCGTGGTTGTTATTATTATTGTTGTTATTACTATGTCATTGTTGTTGGATAGGACAGAGAGAAATCAAGAGAGGAGGGAAAGACAGAGAGGGGGAGAGAAAGATAGACACCTGCAGACCTGCTTCACCGCTTGTGAAGCGAGCCTTGGGCCGGAACCGGATCCTTACTTCCGGTCTCTGCCTTTGAACCATGTGCGCTTAATGCTTAATCCGCTGCACTATGGCCTGACCTCCTCCTTTCTCAATTTTTTTTTATTATTGTTGTGGTTATTATTGTTGTTGTTGTTGGATAGGGCAGAGAGAAATGGAGAGAGGAGGGGAAGACAGAGGAGAGAAAGATAGACACCTGCAGACCTGCTTCACTGCTCGTGACACCTGCAGGTGGGGAGCCCAGTCCTCTCTCAGTTTTTATCTGTCCAATCAAATAAAATAAAAAATCCATCCAGAGCAGAGGATTTATCATGCAGGCACCGTGCCTCAGTGATATCCCTGGTAGCAATAAGGAAATAAAGTTAAAAAGAAAAAGAAAGAAAATTTTATATGTTCTGTGTTCATTAAAGGTTCAAGATATTTTTGGGGAAATTGAGTTTTCTAAGGTATATTTCTATTTTCAAGAGAGATGTATATGACATTCTGTCAGCTCTGTCAACTAACCATTTAAAATATAATGAATTTGCTAATAGAATAAGAAAAGTTCCTATCTGGATAATTTTAGGGATGATTTATCTTAATTACCTAATATTTTCATGTTGTGGTATGTAACATTCATAGTTCTATAGAATATCTTATGACATGTTCCTTGAACTGTTTTAAATTTCAGTTTTAAAGAAAATAACATCCCCAAACTGATTTCAAATATATATATATATGTACATAGATATGTTGTCAGCTCTTCAAAACAGGCATTAAGTCAGAGAAAACAATTGTCTTGTCATTCCTTTAAAAAGTAATCTTCATCAGAACTCTAGAAATGAATCAGCAATCCTTTTCCTAGGGATTTACCTAGGGAAAACAAAAACACCTCTCTGAAAAAAACCTGTGCACAGTAATGTTGATAGCAGTACAGTTTGTAATAGCCCAAACTTGGAAGCAACCCAGATGCCCAACAACAAATGAATAGCTAAGAAAGTTCTGGTATATATACATACATATGTTAAATGAGATAAGCCGATCAACTCCAAATTATTTCACTAATACGTGGAATTGAAGAATAAAGGATAGTAACAGAGAGCACAAAGTGAAAATTAGACTGGATGTGGCATATTGCACCAAAGCAAGGGACTCTTTGAAGGGAAAGAAGGAAAGAAAGGGTCAAGATGAAGGGATACTGAGACCCTGATGTGTCTCCTAAACACCAATCAAGGGGAGATAAGAGGCTGTGTCTAAGTGTTAAAGACTATATATTGTAAACTATTACCCCCAGTAATATTTAAAATAACAATAAAAAACAATCTTTTTCAAGGATGAGTTCTTCTTAAAAATGTTTTAATCATATTTTTTTTTCTTTCCAAACTATCTCTTTTATATAAAAAGCCCCTCCACGGGAACTGACAGAGGAAGAAAAACAGCAGATCCTTCATTCAGAAGAATTTCTCATCTTTTTTGATCGGACAGTAAGGGTCATTGAAAGAGCGCTGGCAGAAGACTCAGACATCTTCTTTGACTATAGTGGTCGAGAATTAGAGGAAAAAGATGGGTTAGTTTCTTGTGTGCATTAAAAAAAAATACTATGATAATTTATTTGCTGATTCTGAATTAATTTATGTATTGAATAGGCAAATCCTAACCACAGCATATCAGAAGAGGCTGAAATTGCAGGACTGATCTCACTGGATAGCTTTGACTAAGAGCTTTAGTTATAACTTCTGGCTTAGAGTATCCTGTAATTATCATATGCTTCCATGAAATGCTTTTGAACTTGGTACTTGAAGTTAACAGTCCAGGTGATAAGAGACTGTAAGAGCCATGAATATTATTCTCTGAGAAAAAAAACAAAACTCTTATAGAATAGTAGAATATTTGTGTTATATCCGGTAGATCTACTTTGAGACAATGAAAAATGCTAACTGATGTAGAACAGAAACAGGAAATTTTCCCACTTTTTTGATGCCTTGATATTGTGTGTGTATATATATATATATATACACACACAATATCAAGATAAAGATATTTTCTAAAAGATATATATATATCTTTTAGAAAAAATGTGCAAGGATACAGCCATAGTTAAAAACAAAAAAGCTAATTGAAAAGAAACTGATGCCCACCCAAATGACTTTCACTGTGACTGCAACACATATATTGTAAACCAAAGTGGCTATCACCATCATCAAGAGAATAATAAGAGGTACAAGTTTTTTTTTCTAAATGAAATCATGTAATACTTTTATTAGATTTTTTAAATATTTATTTATTTATTCCCTTTTGTTGTCCTTGTTATTTTATTGTTGTAGTTATTGTTGTTGTTATTGATGTCATTGTTGTTGGATAAGACAGAGAGAAATGGAGAGAGGAGGGGAAGACAGAGAGGGGGAGAGAAAGATAGACACCTGCAGACCTGCTTCACCGCTTGTGAAGTGACTCCCTTGCAGGTGGGGAGCCGGGGGCTCGAACCGGGATCTGTATGTCATGTGTGCTTAACCCAATGTGCTACCTACCGCCTGACTCCCACTTTACAAGTTTTGAAAATATTTATATTTATTTTGGTCAAGAACAGTTTATAAAGGTGACATAACCTTTTTTCATCAGCCCTCACTTTGTACAATTTGTAAAATTCATACACATTCTCATAGAACAATAATATCATTATTGAATACCCGCCAAAATATGAAAATTATTCTAGGTTCCTGGCAGTTACTCAGATTCCTGAACCTCTTTCTGAGTTTTCAGTGTTGTCACTGAGGCTGTGTTAACAAAAAAAAAAAAAGTATTAAATTAGCTGCAGACAGTCCTAATAATTAGTCTGAAGCTACGTCACCCAGTCTAAATGAGAGCTAATAGAGAATGATGCAGGATGTGAAGTAATAGAATAAATCAAAGAATGGGGAAAAGGTGAAGTAGAAGGACTTCATGAACCCAAACTCAAGTAACTTAGGGAGTTGGGGTTTTTTTTTTGTTTATTTGTTTTGTTTTGTTTTGTTTTTTATTGTAGATCTAATAAATGCTGGCATAGAACAGACATTATTTAATTTAAACACTCATTCTGACATCAGATAAATGGTAAATGCAGGATTCTTCGAGGTTTTGTGATCAGTTGAATACCAGCCAAATAAACAGTGAAAATGAATTTTTCCTAGACTCAGATTTTGTTTCAGTCTTTGTTGAGTATCAAATATATTTGATGAATCTTGTGTTTTCCACCATGCCTGTATCATGGCCAAACTTACACTAGATATTGTTATTGTGCAGGGAACTATCCACTATAGACAATCTGAGCTCACAAGTACATAGAAACATGGATATCATCTCTGGTCTATGACTAGATAGGATGCCATTGATGTCAAAGAATTTCCAAGTGTTCTGTGCTCCATTGATAGCTGGGACAACTCTATAAATTCTGCTTTGAGATCAAACTTACTGGGAGTATGAGTATGATTTAGGAACCTGAAATGTATTTAATACAATTTATGGAAGACCTTTCTAGGACAGGTCACAGAGATCTTTGCATTAAGGAGACCATCTTTGGTTTATTTGCTTATTTACTTATGATCAAATTACTGCTTTGGCTTCAGAGAATATAATGTACTATATTATTGCAATCACATTCTTTCTGTATGAGCAACATAGAAATAAAGTCCCACTTTCAAGTAACATCTGTATTTGATTTTTAAACTTTTCTAGGGATGTCCAGGCTGGAGCCAACCTTTCTTTCAACCGTCAATTCTATGATGAACATTGGTCTAAGCATCGGGTAGTCACTTGTATGGACTGGTCTCTCCAGGTAAGAATTATTGTTGGGATGGAACAGATTAGTCATGTGATTTCATGATATTTGTATGAAAAAGTGGAATTATTCCAATACTATATATATATATGCTCTAACCTACAATTTGCTTCTAAGTCTGTTGCTTTTTGTGAAGCAATCCCCCTGCAGGTGGGGAGCCTTGGGCTTGAACTGGGACGCTTACTCTGGTCCTTGCACTTTGCACCATGTGTGTTTAACCCGCTGGGCTACCCCCTGCCTCCCCCCCCCCCATTTTTTTCTGTTTCTCTTTTCCTTCCTGTCTCTAGCACCCACACTCACTGGACAAAAGTGTTTCTGAGAGTGGTGGAATTGGGAGTGGGCACTGGTGTACCCAGTTGATTGCACACATTACCATGTGCAAGTACCTGGATTGGAGCCCCCACACCCTATCTGCAGGGGGACACTTCATAAGTGCTGAAGCAGGTCTGCAGGTGTCTTTCTCCCTTTCTAATTCTCCCTCCCCTCTCAATCTCTCTCTGTCCAAACAAATAATAAAAAATAGAAAGAGGGGGAAATGGCCATCAAGAGCAGTAGATTTATAGCGCTGGTACCAAGCCCTAGTGATAACCCTGGTGGCAAGAAAAGAAAAGAAAAAATAACAGAAAGAGTAATAGAATGGCACAGATGTTTGGCCCCAGCAAAGCCCTGATATAAAACAAAAAATTAAGGGGCCAGGCAGTGACACCTCATAGAGCACACACATTACCAAGGACCCAGCGTTAAGCCCCTGTCCACACCTGCAAGGAGGAAAGCCTCTCCAGTGGTGAGGTAGTGCTACTTCTTGGTCTCTCTCCCTCTTTACAACCCCTTTCTCTCTCAGTTTCTGACTCTTATCAAAAATAAAAAAGTAAGAGAAAAAAGAAAATAAGTGGCTGCTGGGAGCAATAGATATTTTGTGCAGGCACCAAGCTCCAGTGATAATCATGGTAGCTTAACTGATTAAAATTTTTAAAATTTTAAAGTCTCTATCATCTTTAATAAGGAGAAAAATCATAAATTTTACCAAAAGTCAATTTTTTTTTTTGCATCACTAGCTCAACTAGTTGACAATTTGGCTGTTAGTCAGTAGTCAGATGGTGTGCACAAGGGCACACAGCTATGAAGTTTAGTTTTTGCAAGAACAGGATTTGAACCCAGGTAGTTCCTGATCACCATGTTATGTTCCTTCCTTAATGGCAATCATATTAAATAATAATTAGGGAGATAAAAATTTTCAGTCCTGGTATTTATGCACAGCATAACTTGTGCTTTCTTTTAGTCTAAGCTTTTATTGAGAATAGTGCCCAGGGCTAGCTTTTGTTTCTTAGGTGCGAAGCATTGTGCCAACTGCTCTAAAGGCATTATTTCATTTCATCCTCACATCAGTGATATCAGGCAGTCATTTTTACTGTTTCCATTTTAAATAAAGAAATTGAGGTTCATAGAAACTAAGTAATATGCTGAAATTTCCTCAGTTTAGATGTGGCAGGACATTTGAACCCAAGTCCGTTAGCAATTAAAGTCATATGCCCTTCAACATTCTTCTACAAAGGCTTTATGAATCCTGAACTAAGAGCAGTTGTAAACACCAAGTGACATGGGTCAAATAGCAAGTCCTTTCAGAGTTCAGTGAGGCTGGAATCTAGTTCTGTTCAAACAGGGCTTCTTGGAAGTCTGAGATTTAGACAAAAGGATGGAAGGAGAATAATTCCTAGGCAGAGCATTAAGAGACCATGTGAAGAGCCCCATTTAATCCTACTAGAGAACAGGAGCACTGAAGAGGAGTGTAATCCCCCATAGCCAAATTGTCATCAAACACCAAGTGGGTGAGTGTTCACTCCTCTTGAATCTCCTTTCACATCCAAACAACAGAGCATGCAGTGCATGATCGTGCAAAGACTAACACAAACAGGGTTTGCCCTGCCACTTCCCACCAGTGTGTGGGTGGTCTGTGAGCATGCTTGGGTATATGCAGAAATCAGATCCAAACCGGAGGAAACACTTAGCTCTGCTTGTTCACTTGTTCGGAGTCTAGAAATTACACAGGAACCTTATCTGACAAATTCCTCAAAGGCAACTTTTACTGTGCTCCCGGGTCAACTGATAATGTTCCCCAAGGAAGTGGCAAGGCTGGCAGGAGTGTGGTTGGTTCCTGCCTGGCCTCAACATGTGGTGGGCAATATGTTGCCCATAGACAGAGTGATTCCACAAAGCATCCCTGTGATGCTTTCATTGCAGGAAGTGAAACTGTAAAGGTAGAAACTCTACCACAGATAGACCACAACTTCCCACCCACTCTGCACATTTTCCATAATCCATGGGGAGAAGATTTCCAGTTCTGAAAAACATATTTTTATGGAGCATGAGGAAACATATGTGGAATCTTTCACCCTTGCATCATAACTCTGTGGGGTTCAAAGTACCAGGTTTACATACTTGTAAAATGAGGATATTTTCTGAATGTATCTAAATCCAATCCGAAGCTATTACTAATAGAAGAGTAGGGTCACTAGTTTAGAATCTAGTAGAGGCATGTATGCTTAGGATGATTACCTGAGTGGGACAGAATGGAACAGAGAAAAGAAAAGGAAACTAGGAGGTTGCTGCATAGTTTTGCTTTGATCTCCTGGGCATCTTGAATAAGAGCACTTTAGCTTTGAAATATTTACAAAATATTTACCTGTCATTTTCCCCTGAAAGAAATATGAACATATGAACAATTATGTCCATTCTGACATTCATTGGACAATCATACTATGTACCACATTACAGATTTTCCAGACTCATGATCCAAACTCCCACTATATATACTCCTGTCATATGTAAATTACACTCTCCAATTTTACAGTCTTCTAAGATATAAACCCTAATAATGTTTGACAGTTTGTTTGGTCTTCATCCAAGTCAATCAAATTTATAGTAACAAAAAGATTCCAATTAACACCAGTTTGAAGTCACTTGCATGTAGATTTGATACCTACAGTATGTCATGCCCCCAAACTTACTTATATTATACTTACCATAATCTGCCTAATAACCTATACTGTTGAATCATTATAGATATGCTCCAATATTACCTTGGGTACCAACTTCTTATTCACAAAATGATGGTATCAGTAGTTGGCTCACGTATGTATTGAGTTATTAAACAAATTGATGCATTTAAAGAGATTCAAATGTTTGAAAGTGTCTGTAACTGTTTAATACTCAATAAATGCAGTGAGAGTAGTAGCAGTTGTACAATATGACTCCTGATGCCCACAGTTAAGTTTGCAATTATTGGCCTGTATTCAGTACTTTCTGAAGATGCCCTAGGACATTTCTGGCCCTCATGTCCTGCCACCCAGACAAATGCTACAACCTGACAACCTCAGTGATGTGTTTGTTTTTCTTTTTCCACTGCTCTAGTTACGATTTGCCTGTGAATGGTTTAGGCAAAGGGGGATTTAATGTTAGAGTATCACTAGGCTATATTGTTGAGGGTGAACAAGTGAAAACTTAGGAAGAATAGAAATCTAGGCAGCTTGAGGGAACTTGTCTGTAGAATATGACCATAACCTGGCTTTGCCAGCTCACAGGTTGTGTATTAGTTCAAATATCAATATATTCCAGTCAAGAGTATTGAGTATGATTGTCCCAGCTGGGTTCAGTACCACTTCTGCAACGAGTCACTTTTCCTTGGGAAGTTAGCCATGTTAGTATTAGTAAAATCATGTTAGTATTGAGATCATTTCCACAGTTGGGGAAAATACTGTGAACTATGAAGATATCCTACCTCCTGTACTCTTACTCTTATTTGTACCCACGTTCATATATCTCATCTGGTAAGATCCAACTCAAGAATTTTTTTCCGGGCGGGGTAGATAGCATAATGGTTCTTCTTCTAGCATTTGCCCTTCTTCCGTAGCCAGTCAACAGCATCAGGTTGAGCCTGATGTAAAGTTTCGAGACCTCCTTTGAATCTGGAGAGGTGGCAGTCGTTGACTATGTGGGTCATAGTCTGTCTGGAGCCGCAGGGGCAGTTCGGGTCGTCTCTGGCTCCCCAGCGATGGAACATAGCGGCGCACTGGCCATGGCCTGTTCGATAGCGATTAAGGAGGGCCCAATCATAACGTGCTAGGTCAAAGCCGGGTTGACGCTTGCAGGGGTCTGTGATGAGGTGTTTGTTCTTTACCTCAGCTGACTGCCAACTCTGTTTCCAAGAGACTGAAACAGAGAAGTTCAGTGTAGGCGTAGGGGACCAGATTGGGTGACGAAACGTCAAGCGTTGAACAGGGTGGGCGAAGATATCCGCATATATTGGCAGGTCCAGTCGAGCGTAGACGTGGGAAATGAACTTAGATGATGCCGCATCCCGATGAATATCTGGCGGGGCGATGTTGCTAAGAACTGGCAGCCATGGAACCGGGGTGGAACGGATTATCCTCATGGAGGAATATAATTTGGAATCGACCAAGTGGACATGGGGGCTACGGAACCATACTGGGGCACAGTATTCTGCAGTGGAATAGCATAATGCCAGAGATGATGATCGTAGTGTGGAAGCGCTCGCGCCCCATGAGGAGCTGGCCGGTCTTGCAATGATGTTATTCCTCGCGCATAACGGTTATGCAAACAGACTCTCATGCCTGAGGCTCCAAAGTCCCAGGTTCAATCCCCCGCACCACCATAAGCCAGAGCTGAGCAGTGCTCTGGTGTTTCTGTCTCTCTCTCCCTCTGCATATCTCTCAAAAATAAAATAAGTAAAATATTTTAAAAAAAAAGATTTTTGGGGGGAGTCGTATGGTAGTGCAGCAGGTTAAGCACACATGGTGCAAAGCACAAGGACCATTGTAAGAATCCTGGTTCAAGCCCCAGGCTCCCCGCCTGCAGGGGAGTTGCTTCTTTCTCTCTCCCTCTCTGTCTTCCCCTCCTCTTTCCATTTCTCTCTGTTCTATCTAACAATGACGACATCAATAACAACAATAGTAACTACTACAACAACAACAAAAGACAAGGGCAAAAAAAGAGAAAATAAATATGAAAAAAAAATTTTAAGAATTTTTTTCCCAAGAATTTTTTTTTCTTCAGAAGTCCTTTCCAATTTCTGTTCCTCCCATACCTGCCTTTGACTAAAATGGTTATTTCTTCTCTGTCCTTCCTTAGAGACTTAAATCTTCATCTTAGTACACTTCACATTCTGTTGTTTTATTTATGCTGTAGTTATTTGTAGATGTGTTTTATTCCTCCTGCATAACTGTAAGTTCTTGTAGAGAAAAACATGCTGCTGACATTTCTGTTCCACATTCCACCTGGCATGGTGCCTAGGGGCATTTGACACATGCCACAGTGCACTGAAAGGAATGCAGCTTTTGAAGTCAAAGCAATTTCAAGTAGAGTTCTCACTTCATCACTTATTAGCAACATAACTTGAAATAAGTCCCTTACTGCGAGATCCTTGTTAGGTTTTTTTCTTTTTTGTTTCTTTATTTTTGGGTAGAAAGAAGAAAATGGTTGTTTACTTTTAAAGATTAGAAAGGTGAGATGAGTTGACCTGACACAGTGTTTGGCACATAATGGAAACTAAAATCATGTTAACTTCTTCCTCTCTGATAAACGCCAAATTTTATTGTTTTATTTCTCTGTGAGATTTGTTGAGAACCAGAAAGATAGCTAGCTCACTGTATAGGTGGCCTGCATTGTCATGTCCAGGACCCAGATTTGAGTCCTGGAAGCATATAGAAGCTTCTCTAGCAATATCATAAGCTTTCGTGCTGTAGTGTCCCCCCACACACACACACTCTTTGTTTCTCTGTCTCCGTCTCTGTCTTTCTAGCTAATGAAAATAATGTCCATCCATAAACACTCAAGTCAAATATCTGCAGATCCTCACCACCAAATATATATATGTAGAAAGAGAGAGAGAACCAATCTTGAGTAATTGGGTAGCTTAGTCTAGGAGCAGTGATAGACTTTATAATTGTTCATACTTTCTTTAAAATAATAATTTTAACATTTCAGGGTTAAATAACTATCTGGGTATTTACTTTTCATTGGAGAAGAAAATATGACTATTCATGTTCAAAATGCAATAGAAAAAAAGAGGAGACCTTGAAATCATAAAAAACTTGCAAAAGATAAAAGTTAAATCAGTATCTTTAAGACTTCTGATCCTTGCCATGCAAATTACACTAAAGGCATTTCACTGGTGTTTTAAAGTTAAGCCATTTAAAAATATTTTAATGGAAAAAAGAAAAACTGCAAGTTGGAGCCAAAGATGAGACCCAGATGTGAAGCTGTGGGGTATTATCCCAGACACATCTGGCTGCTCATTGGCCACTATGTTGTGATATAGTGATGTTGATGTTTATAAAGTGTCGTTTTCACATGTGACATAGTTAAACTTCAGATGGACTGTCTGGAGACTTCTGTGTTTATCTGGATGTTAATTTTTGAACAGGCTTTGAATCAAAGGCCTTTCTTAATAAGCCTTTGATTCTTCCGCTGAGGAGTGTTTTCTAATAAAGAATGATTACTTCCCCTGGTGGCCACATACATGTGTTATCACTGTAAGCTCATTCATATGCCCTCTGTAGCAATCAGCAAGTTGTTACTCTGCAGCTTTTTATGCTGAAGGAACTGAAACAATGAATAATACTACGTAGAAGAATTAAGTTTAATTTTTTAATTTTTTATTTGTAAAAAGGAAACATCAACTAAATCATAGGATAAGAGAGGTACAACTTCACACAATTCCCACCACCAGAACTCTGTATCCCATCCCCTCCCCTGATAGCTTTCCTATTCTTTATCCCTCAGGGAGTATGGACACAAGGTCATTGTGGGATACAGAGGGTGGAAGGTCTGGCTTCTGTAATTGCTTCCTCGCTGAACATGGGCGTTGACAGGTCGATCCATACTCCCAGCCTGTCTCTCTCCTTCCCTAGTGGGGTGGGGCTCTGGGGAATCAGAGCTCCAGGACACATTGGTGGGGTTGGCTGTCCAGGGAGGTCTGGTCGGCATCATGCTAGCATCTGGAACCTGGTAGTTGAAAATAGAGTTAACGTACAAAGCCAAACAATTTGTTGACCAGTCATGGACCTAAAGGCTGGAATAGTGCAGATGAAGAGTTGGGGATTCCTCCATTTTGTAGATAGCTAGTAGGCATATTTTAGTTATATTCCAAAGAGACTGTGCCTATACTAGTTTTGTTGTTGTTGTTGTTGTTTTTCCCCTGAGCCTGAAATCTGATTACCGGTCATTTCTATCAGGAACAACAAAATAGACCCTGTTTGTGGGCCCCCATAGGACCTTGCCCTTAACTTGGATTAACAAAGGTAGAGAATGTTCCATCCTCCCTTCCGAGGATGGACAACATACTCTGTGCTACACCTGAGGAAGATGGGTTGATATTGGGGCAGCTTGGAATGTTCCTACTCATGACCACAAAATGTGAGCTCAGATCTACAGGGATGCAGAGGTCACATAGGCCCCTAAGCTGAATATGGGCCCCAGATCACATCAAGTTTAATAATTTTATAGGTAAAGAGTGATATTTAAATTTATAAAGTCAGTAACAGTTACATAGTGAAAATGAAGGGAAAAATAAAATTATCTTAGAAAAGGAGCAATATAATGCCAGATATATTTTGAATGGGCTACCTTATGGGAATCCCGAGCAGGGATGGCAGTTTCATGAAATGAATTCTAGCTCATAAATACATCCCATGCGATTCAACTTCAATTCATCTAATAACACTCAGCATAGCGCTCATTTAAGGTGACTTAAGTATTTCAGATTTCTTGTTATTTTACAAGTTGTGTTTCCTGCGATTATTTTTAATGATTATAATTATTATTTTGTAAATATTCTTCATTTTTTATTGGAAGGATTAATGGTTTGCAGTAAATACAGTTTTTGACAAATGTGTAAAATTTCTCAATTTTCTGCAAAACACTTAACTATCAGATATTTAGAGGGAAATACTGGCAGAACTCTTTTACATCTAAGTTTTATAGGCATCCTCAATAACTCAAATCCAGCTGAAAGGAAGAAGACAAAAATAAACCAAAGGTTGGTAGTACACCAAATTAAAAAGCTTTTGTACAAAAAAGGAGACTACAATACAAAGAGGCTCCTTAAGGAATGAATTGACATTATTTGACAATTAAGGATCAAATATTAGGTCTTTCCTTTGTGCATAATCTAACAAATTTTTATACAAATTTATCATGTACTAAAAGTTAGTAGCCTTACATTCAGAGTCAGTAAAAGCAAATCCCCACAGTTGAAGAGCTTAATCTAGTGAGACACACCAGTGGAAAAAATCATAATGAAATTTTACTAGACACTTCAATGGGGGCACATATGACAATAAGAGAGTCAAGAAGCAGAGATGGTTTAAAAGCATTAATTTGAAAGGTGTTGAAGAAGTAATGAAGCTGTTGTATGCTTTACATTGGGTAGTTCTTCCCCGCTGAGAGAATTGCATCAGTCCTGTTAATTTCGCGGGCCTGCTTGGCCCTGCCCCAAGAGTCCGAGAGTTCCTGAGTTCGAGAGTTTGAGAGTTACAGAGTAAGGGAGAGTTCCACAGTGGAAGAGTTTCAGAGGGTTCCCCAGTACGAGAGTTCCAGAGTCCCAGAGTTGGAGAGTTCCCGAGTTACAGAGTAAGAGGGAGTGCTTGTGCCGCTGCAAAGAGACAGCAGAGTTCTGTTTGGTGATTAGTTTGTCTTAGTTTGTGAATCATTGTTCCTGAATAAAGAAATACAGCTGCCCTGCCCAGCCGTTGTCTCCGCGTCTCTGTTACCCGCCCGTGAAGCCAGCCAACCCGCACAGCAAGAGCTTACGAATTTTAACAACATGAAGCATAGTATATTAAGATTTGAATGAAATTCTAATAACGAATGTGAAGTGTGTGACCTGCAGAGATTGGTAAATTAGTGCAAGGCCATTACAAGAGCAATAGAATTTGTACAGGAGTCAATGGGTTCATTTTGCTATGCATTGCATCTTTTGTATCCACAGACAGCACCGAGAAACCCCCAGTAGGCAGCCAAAGATAATAATCTACAGAAAGATAGCAAGTCTAAAGATATAAGTACAAACACTGTCAACATATTAGTGCTTACTAAATCCAATGATGTAAATGAGATCTTCCAGGGAGAATGTGCAAATAGACAAAATAAAAAGGAGGGAAGAAACAGTTCCATTTGACATATAGATCATAGTAGAAGAACCTGTATCGAATGAAAAGAGTGGTCAGGAAGAAAATCAGGAGAGAAAGATGTAATGTAAGCCATATAGGAGGAAAGAAAAAAATAAATAAATACCAGACAATGCAGAAGTGGAGTCTGTTGTTTACTGGTGATTATAGTAAACACACAGAATGATGAAGGTAGAAGCCAGATTGTAATAGGTCAAGGCAGTAAATTAGTACTAAGTGTACCCCAACTTAAAAATAAAGTATTAAGACAAGGTGTTAGTGCAGCAGGTTAAATGCAAATGGCGTGAAGTGCAAGACAGGTTAAAGATCCTGGTTCCAGCCCCCAACTCCCCACCTACAGGGGGTTTCGCTTCACAAGTGGTAAAGCAGGTCTGCAAGTGTCTATCTTTTTCTCCCCCTCTCTGTCTTTCCTTCCTCTCTCAATTTCTCTCTGTCCTATCCAGCAACAACAACAGCAGCAGCCACACCAATAACAACAATAATAACAAGGGCAACAAATTGGGGGGGAGGGGAATGGCCTCTAGGAGCAGTGGATTCATAGTGCAGGCATCAAGCCCCAGTGATAACCCTGGAGGCAAAAATAAATAAATAAATAAATAAATAAATAAATAAATAAAGTATTATTTAACATATGTAATCATGAGACTGTAGGGGGGGAAAAGTTTTCTTTGTGTTGATATCTTGGCTTAACCCATCTATGTCACTTCTCTGTTCAGTACCCTGAACTGATGGTTGCTTCTTACAACAACAATGAAGATGCTCCCCATGAACCAGATGGAGTGGCCCTGGTTTGGAACATGAAGTTTAAGAAAACCACACCAGAATATGTCTTCCACTGTCAGGTAGGAATCAGCAAAATAAAAATAACTTGCATCTCCTAATAGACCGGCTACAGCTCATGCTGCCTTATATCTGTCATTTATGGAAAGGAAGAACCAACTTTAAGAATGAAATTGTTGGCAATTTTAGAAAATTCCCCTACAGTAACTTAATGCTTCAAGAAAGTGGAAACCCTCTTCAAACTGTGAGGAAGCCTGGTTGGGGACTGTATGTCATTTTCTTTCTATTTAAAACAGTCCCCAAGAGGATGAGTTTATAGAGACCTCACACTTATGAAGAAATCCTGGTGTACCACTTCCTTTTCTTTGTGGCACCATATGTTTGCCCACCCATGTGGACATCCTCAAAGAATTACCATTTCATGTTCCCTCCTCACTCTGAAATATAGTTCAATGGGATTTCACCAATTTTAAGATTATGGATGCCATCTTGCTCTGCAAATAATTCTTCTGTAGCCAATATAAAGGAAGACTCACCACCAAGACTGAATTATTGATAAATGTAGATGTTGATTCTAATTCCCTAATGTAGAGATAATTTCCACTAGTTTAGGATGTTCAACTTCTTGTGCCTGGCTGCTGGAACATTTGTCTTCTCTT
Organism: Erinaceus europaeus; assembly: GCF_950295315.1. Lineage (NCBI taxonomy): Eukaryota > Metazoa > Chordata > Mammalia > Eulipotyphla > Erinaceidae > Erinaceus > Erinaceus europaeus. The sequence continues at coordinate 50,649,020 of NC_080169.1, read as the reverse complement.
TCATTCAACACAATGCAGACTGAAACTCTCTTATACTTGCACACACCCTGCTTTGCTCTGTTGCCATGACTCTGACTAAATAACAGGCCTCTGTAGTGGCCAACATGCCAACCCTTTTATTAATGCTCTTAACCTGTGATTATGAACAGGAAAATACAAAACAAACATTCCAGCTCAGTTCTTCAAATATTACCATCCAGTAGTACTGAGTGGCAGATTACTCTAAACAAATACATCATTTGGAGAGTATAGTAAACCTGTTGCTATTTGGAAGCATAATGACCTGTTATATCTATTGAGTTGTGTATCTTTTGTACTAAAATATGTTTAGCTTTTAGAACATTATCAGATCTAATATGAGGAATAAAAGCTGCTGCAGGAATAGTCCCAGCTTCAACTTAATCGAGTGACCTCTAACTCTTCCCATGTTTTTCTAATTTACTATCTTAAAAACAACTAGAAATCTAGGTCCACATAGAAATTACTTTTATTTATTGTTCCTTTGAAATAAGAACGTTTTTCTAAGATTATCAAATTTGTCTGTCTGATATGCACTTTTTATAAACACAGAAAGACAAAATCCTAATTTCATTCAGTTTTAAAAGATTTGCTGAGTTATCAGACAAATACGAACAAGAATGTGAAATAGCAGAAGCACACTTTTAAAAGTACAATTTAAACTAGTTTAATATAACAAAAAGAAAATCTGAAATTTTGAAAAAAAAAAACCTACAGGGGTGAAAAATCTTTTTTTAGCCAAAGGTCATTTAGATATTTATAACATTATTTGTGGGCCATACAAAATTATAAATTTAAAAAATAGCACTTAATATTGCTATAAAATATTTGCAGTTCCTTTGGAAGAGCCAGGTGAAATTGCTTCACAGGCTATATATGACCCACAGGCCAGATGTTCCCCATAGTGGATCTAAGAAGCAATAAAGGGCCAGTTAAACAGCTCATTTGGATAGTCATTCTTTACCAGATGCATGACTCAGGTTCAAGCTTGGCCTCTACCACATAGAAGGAAGCTTTGGTTCTGTGGTCTCTTTCACTTTTTCTCTATCTCTGCCTTTCTGTCTCAATCTAAAAGAGAAAGGAAAAAAGAAAAAAGCAAGGGAGGGAAGCATTGTATTTTTTAGTTAATTGATAAAATATTACTACAATTTAAATTTTTGTTATATTACCTAGCCTTTTACAATAATAATTGTACATTTTTAAAGAGTTTTAAATTATTTACTTATTTATTGGATAGAGACAGAGAGGAATAGAAAAAGGAAGGAGGAGCTAAAAGAGAGAGAGAGAGATACCTGTAGCATTGCTTCACAGCTCATGTGAACCCTGAAGGTGGGGACTGGAAGATGAGTCCCGGTCTTTGTGCATGTTAACAAGTGTACTCAACTAGGTGCGCCACTGCTCAGCCTCCGCAATAACAATCTGATAAGGGGCAAGATGGTGATAGACCCAGTGGAGCACACCCATTACTACGGTCAAGGACCAAGCTCAGGCTGCTGGTCCCCACCTGCAGCATGTTAGCTTCATGAGCAATGAAGCAGTGCAGCAGGTATCTCTTCTTCTCTCTCTCTGTCTCTTCTTTTCCTTCAGGATTATCTCTGTGGCTTGGTGCCATCACTATGAATCCATTGCGCCTAGCAACTTTTTATTATTATTATTATTGGATAAGACAGAGAGAAGTTGAAAGAGAAGGGGAGATAGACAGTGAGAGAGAAAGAGAGACAACTGCAGACCTGTTTTGCCACTTGTGAAGTGTTCCCCCATGCAAGTGGAGAGCCAGGGGAGAGGGGCGGGGGCTAGAATCTGGATACTTGATCAGGTCCTTGTGCTTCAAATTATGTGCTCTTACCTGGTGTGTCACTGCCTAGCTCCCTGTTCTGTCTCTTACAACAAAATAAAGGAAGGAAGAAAGGGGAAAATTTGCCCAGAGGAACAGTGGATTCATTATGTAGGCACTGAGCCCCAGAAATAACCCTAATGGCAAAAAAAAAAAAGTTAAAAAAAAGAAAAGAAAGGAAAGGAGGGAAAAAATGACAGGTTGTAGATGTGCTTGCTCTGTAGTCACAATACTGAATAGTAAACAGTTCCAGATCAATAGGAACATAGTAGTGCTGAGTGAAGAAGCAATGTTCCAAAGTCTAAGAAAATAACTGAAATTTTAAAAACCACTTGTTTTACTCTTCAGTAGTTAACACCAATATTGACTGAGGCAAGCATCCTTTCTTTCACTTCCTAGTATCCTTTAAAAAAAAAAATTTTAAATTATCTTTACTTATTTCTTAGATAGAAACAGTGAGAAATTGAGAGTGAAGGGGGGTGATAGAGAGAGAAACACCTGCAACACTGCTTCACCACTCATGAAGCATTCTTCCTATAGGTGGGTACTGGGGCCTCGAACCTGGGTCCCTGAGCATTGTAACTTGTGTGCTCAACCAAGTGCAACACCACCCAGACCCTTTCTGGTATCTTTTACCAGGATAATTTACTAAATATTCCATTGACATTTAATTTCAGTAAATATCCTGCCATAAGACACTGACTAAAGTATCTCTTTATCTTACAAATTCCTATCTGCACTTCATCTAGTGAAGGTAGGTAAGGCTCTAAATTCCACCTAAAATTTTCACAATTAAAATAAGAAGTCTGATTCTTTTAGACACTGGGATTGTAGATGATACGTCCATAAGAAATCATGAATTCTCTTGAGTTTGAGTATAAAAGCTACTCATTTTAAGCACATATATTTTTAAAGATATTAAAATTATGATTGTGCTACTGAGATGTAAATGATAAGTACTTAACATAAATTACCCTGATATTCATGGAAGACACACTTAGAAAATTTGCCGAACACCACTATAGTACTTAGCTTCAGTTTTTAAATTAATTCTCTTGAATTTATCCAACTGTAGAATATATGACTATCTTTCAGAAGATCACCTTTTTTCAGAGAGAAAAGGGAAGAAGTGGGCAAGGCAAAAATAATTACGAAGCCGTAATGACCTTCAATGATTTAGCCAGGGTACTTCAAAGATATAGAAGACATGTTATGTATACATATATAAAATATTACATATATAATGTGCATGTACATGTGATTACATATTATAATATATTACACCTGCACACATATATAGTATAATATGCAAATATATATGGTTATAGGTAATTACATGTATGTATTACAGGTTCCATTTCTGGAATTTATGTACAAATACCTAGAAAATTAAAGTTTAATTTAGAATTGGTAAGATATTAATATGTATTTAAAGAGAGATTTAGAATCGCTACTTCAGGAAAATTACAGACTTTGCTCTTAAGCCATTCAACTGATCAAAGGAAGCCCAACCACATTATGAAAAATCTAAATGTTAATCATATTCAAAAAGTACCTTTACACTCACATTTTTTTTTACTTTATTTTTATTTTTATTATTTATTTATAAAAAGGAAACTGACAAAACCATAGGATAAGAGGGGTACAACTCCACACAATTCCCATCACCACAACTCAGTTTCACATTCCCTCCCTTGATAGTTTTCCTATTCTTTATCCCTCTGGGAGTATGGACCCAAGGTCATTGTGGGATGCAGAAGGTGGAAGGTCCAGCTAATATAATTGCTTCCCCGCTGAACATGGGCATTGATGGGTTGATCCATACTCCCAGCCTGCCTCTCTTTCCCTAGTGGGCCAGGGTTCTGGGGAATTGGAGCTTCAGGACACATTGGTGGGGTCATCTGTCCAGGAAGCCTGGTTGCCATCATGCTAGCATCTGGAACCTGGTGGCTGAAAGAAGAGTTAACATATAAAGCCAAACAAGTTGTTGACTAATTATGAACCTAAAGGCTGAAGTAGTGCAGATGAAGAGTTCAGGGTTCCTCCATTTTGTAGATAGCTAGTAGGCATATTTTAGGTAAATTCAAAAAGGGCCTGTGGCTATACTAGTTTTTTTTTTCCCCTGAGCCTGAAGTCTGATATGCAGGTGGATCCTAGTTATTGTTGGGGGAGATGATGCTATGACTGGAAAAAGGACTAGAAAGCTGGATCTGGGGAGAAAGTAGCTCCCAAATATGGGAAAGGGGTATAAATATTGTTGAAATCGTGTCTACTTAGACTTAGATATCCTCCTCACCTATTTCTTTTTTTTTTTTAATTTATTTATTTATTCCCTTTTGTTGCCCTTGTTGTTTTATTGTAGTTATTATTGTTGTCATTGTTGTTGGATAGGACAGAGAGAAATGGAGAGGGGAGGGGAAGACAGAGAGGGAGAGAGAAAGATAGACACCTGCAGACCTACTTCACCATCTGTGAAGCGACTTCCCTGCAGGTGGGGAGTCAGGGGCTTGAACTGGGATCCTTATACCAGTCCTTGCACTTTTTTTCACATGTGCTTAACCCACTGGGCTACTGCCTGACTCCCCCTCACCTATTTCTATTATACTTCCCTCACTCACTCCCAAGCTATTCTGCAAAAGCTGAATAAGGGCAGAGACTGGCATATATTAATAATGACTCTTTAGTCACTATCCAACCACCCCATCAGCTGGGACCCTAGCGGGGGTAGGGGGTGAGTCCTGAGATAACCAAACAGACATGATGGGCCTAGACCTCGCATAAATCCCTCTCTCCATTGTTACTGGTCATCTATATCAGGAACAACAAAACAGAACCCTTTGTGGTCCCCCATAGGACCTCAACTTGGATCAACAACAGTAGAGAATATTCCATCTGCTCTGAAGGGAGGTTGGACAACATAGTCGATGCTACACCTGAGGAAGATGGGTGCTGATATTGGGGCAGCCTGGAACGTTCCTACTCATGATCACAGAATATGAGCTCAGATCTACAGAGAAGCAGACGTCACATAGGCTCCTAAGCTGAATATGGGCCCCAGATCAGATCAAATTGATGGGGGTTTATAGTCAACAATATTATACACTAACATCTTAACTTATATTGGGGGTAAAAGAAAAAGGAAAACAAACAAGGTGTCATAACCTAGTCAAGTTGACATGGATTAATCATCCCACCACAGAACAATTGATAAAAACAATATCTTTCACAACTCTTAATGTCTTACTAATTCCAGATCATTTGGGGACTAATAAGCAAGTATATCTGGAGCAGTGAGCTTTGAAATTATCAGATATCAAATGAGTAAGAGCTGTCCTAAAAGGTGCTGAAAAAGAAGTTATATGAGGACATGGGAATGTATCTGTATCATTCAATCTATTTTTTTTAATTTTAGATTTCTCATGTTTGTCTTCCCCCCCACCCATTGTTCTTCTTTTATTAGTGATTAAATAATGATCAACAAAATTGTGAGATTAGAAGTGTACAGTTCCAACTACCAGAGTTCTGTATCCCATCCCCTCCATTGGAAGATTCTCTATTCTTTATCTCTCTGGGAGTATACACCAAAGATCTCTATGGGATGCAGAAGATCTCTATGAAGCTTCTGTAATTCCTTCTCTGCTGGACATGGGCCTTGTCAGGTATATCCATACCCCCAGCCTGTTTCTATCTTTCCCTAGTGAGTTAGGGATCTGGGGAGATAGAGATCCAGGACACATTGGTGAGGTTGTCTGCCCAGGGAAGTCAGGTTGGCATCATGGTAGCATCTGCAACTTGGTGGCTGAAAAGCATTAAGATATAAAGCAGAACAAACTGTTTAATGATCAGTAAGAATATAGCAGATGAGATTTGGGGTCTTCATATTGGAAGAAGTTAGGAAGTCTATTCTAGGTATACTCCAAGAGACCTATGACTTTACTCATTTTGGCCTGAGCCTGACAGCTAACATTCAGGTGGGCTAGGAGTATTGTCTGGGAAGATGGTGTCAGAGTTGAAAGTAGGACTAGAAAGCTGGATCAGGGAATAGAGTAGCTCCCAAATATGAGAAAAGTATATTAATACTTGTTAACTATAATCCCCATAAATCTGACTTAGGGCCCATGTCTATTCATATTTAGCACAGAAGCCTGTGTAACCTTTGCATCCTTGTTGGTCTGAGTTCACATTCCATGGTCATAGCTAGTGCAGCAAGTAGTAGAAAGACCAAAAAAAGGCAGCTTAAACTACTTAACCAAATATTTTCTACTTAGACTTAGATACCCTCCTCACCTACTTCCTATTTCACTTCCCTCAACCACTTTAACCTTATCAGATAAAGTAAGGAATACAAAATCTGGATAAGGGCAAGGGACTGGCATACTTTAATGATGGCCCTTCATGTCACTACCAAGACACCCTATCATTCAGGGCACTAGTCAAGGAATACTGGATTCCCACATAGATATTATGGGCTTAGACCTCTAACAGATCCTTCTTTCCACCATCAGGAACAACATAGTAAACCCTCTTGTGGGTCTCTACAGGATGTTGCCCTCAATGTAAATCAACAATAGTAGAAACTACCCCACTCTCTGAAGGGAGGCTGAGTCAACATACTCTGCTACTCAAGGAAGACTGGTCCTGAAATGAATGCAATCTAAAATGTTCATAGCTATGAATCTGTTTTTAAATTTATACTGACAAGTACTGAGAATCCACTCTTTACATTTATTATCATAAATTCCTGTTACTTGGACTGTTCCCCCTCCCAGAGAAGTCATGAAGTAGGGTAGGTACTCTGGCAAAGCCTGGATTGAAAGTCAGCTCATTTTCACTCTAAAGTCCTGACATGACTCACGTGACAATAGTAGGGGATTCATCTTGTTGCCTGCATACAGTTGTGTGGCCTGGAGTGCAGAGTAACTAGAGAAGACATGGAACAGAGCAGTCCATTGCAGCTTATTTAATTATTATAATTACCTGGTAAATGTTGAAGACTACTGATTCCTCTGTCCACCCACAGAGATTCTGAAGTAAACTGAGGTGCCCTTTGAAAGCTCTCAGGTGATTAGAACTTATGGTATTTTTTAACTTTGTATGTATAAAGGTGGTATCTTAATAGTACACATGAATGTATAGACAGTTCCTAACTTCACAATGTTCTGTTTGTTATTTCTAATTTTACTTTATGATAATGTACAAGCAGTAGCATTCAATATAAACCATATTTCAAATTTATGGATTTTTTTTTCTTTTTCCTGGGATAGCAATTTGCAGTGTGGTAACTCTCGAGTGATGTAGAGCAGCACAGTGAGTCATTGCCTGTTGTTTACAGTGTCATAAGGGTAAATGACCAATATCATTGAAGGCTGAAGGCTAGTCAGTTTCAGATATTGTGTTTCCACATTTCATCATACTTGTTTTTCACTTTCAGTAGAGTATAGAATAGATTACATATGGTATTAAAAGACAATTCGTGCTTTTGCATAGTATTTTAATGCAGTGTACAAAGACTTTGATTCATAATGATGCACAGCAGAAACATAGTATACTGTAATATTATCTCAATTAAAATATTTCAAATAAGTTACATAAAATAGTCACTATGCTAGGTTAATAACTGCTTTTAATAAGTTTAAGGTAGAAAATGTTAAGCTATTCCATGGGTTACAAATACTAAACATATTTTTAATTATGATGAGCTTATTGAGAGATAGCACCATCACAGAGGAAAAAGTGTACTCTGTTCACTTATAAAACAGTGAATCAACATATTGAATAATTGCATGGTTATGAGCTTTACTAAACTGGCCATGCATTCATAAACCTAAAAATATTAAGCTGTTCATTGTAAAAGCCAGTGTGAAAAGATAACTCACATGGTTAACAAAAAATGATAAATGTTCTGACTTTATTAACAATGAATTGTTAACAATGTCATTCAAAAATGCCTTTAACTTTCTGTAAAACCCACTGCAGGAGGAGGGATGTTTATAAATAGTAAAGCAGGTCTGCAGTTGTTGATCTTTTTCTTTCCCTCTCATTGCATCCATGTACCTGGGTATACATTTTGTTTCCTGCATGGATTTGTTCATAACTGTCCAAGTGAGGGAAATTCTCAGGTATAATTTCCTTGAATATGGTCTCAGCTTCCTTCACCCTGTCCTCTTCCTCAGGAATTCCTATCACTCTTACATTCAACCTTTTGATGGAGTCTACAATTTTACAAAGAATTATTTCATTCCTTCCAAATCTTTCTCTCCATCATCTTTAAATTGAGAGTGGGCTGTCTTCTAGCTTAGATATTCTTTCTTCTGCTACAGTGAGTCTATTTCCTAAGCCTTCTACCTGAGTTTATACTGCACTTAAAGTGTCTTTCAAATCCTATAATTCTGTTTGAAGTTTTTTTTGTTGTTGTAGTTTTGTTTTTTTCATGGTTCTGACTGCTTAGTAAACTCTAATTAAAGTTCTTCTTTCAGGTTTTCTAATTTCTTAGAGAACTCTCTTCAGGGCTCTTTTATGTTTTCTAACTCCTTAGTGAAATATTCTTGAATATTCTTCTCCATACTATGCTTATATTCTTGGAGAGACCTCATACTGAGCTTTCTGCAGTCTTTCTCTGATAGTCCCACTATGTCTATAATTCTTGGAGCCTTCTGTTTCATTCATATCTATATGCTTAATCATATTTTGAAGTTTGCTTTTATAGTGTTTCAGTTTACACATTTATTGTGCTGGTTATTGCTGGCCATCAGATGGCTCTATTGTTGTGTTCATTGGGCTTTTCTTTGTTTATATGTTGGGTCGTGGGAGTTGGGGGGTTGTGTTTCTTATTATTTCCTTGAATTGTTCTGTACTTTGTGTAGTGTGTATATATGGATTTTCTGCAGGATTTCAGTGTGAATCAAAGCCTCAGGGGTTTGTTGCTGGGAGACAGCTGTGTTCTGAGAAGTAGGGGTTAATATGTTCTGGGGCCAGAAGCCACTGCAAATTATCTGTACATATGTCTGTTTTAGTTTGGTGACAGATCAGACTGCTTTTGGTCAGAAATGTTCCCTGCTGTTGTGGTGTGTCCTTGCCAGTAGTTCAGTAGGGTAATACCCTGGAGGACATGGATTAAAAGCTCAAAGGTCACCTTCTCTCACTTTCATCACTGAGTTTCTTTGACTGCTGCTGCTACTGCTTAGAGAGAAAGTGGCATCATCCCCCTGCCAGAGCTCCTAACTCTTCTGTGTTTGCTTTCAATCCTTTACCCTTCTCTCCCCCAACCAAACATGTGAGCACCCACCTGAGACTGCAGTGCTTCTGAAGGTGTGTCAGCTGTAGTTTGTTGAGGCTTTTTAAGTTTGATAGTTATCAGTATTTGTTGTTTTGGGGGAAGAGTCTGTTCTGTTTGCTGTTACTCCATTCCCAGAAGTCCTTTTTCTCTCCCTCTCTACCTCTCTCTCTTTCTCCATTCAACTTCTCTCTGACCTATCAAATAAAATATAAATAAAAAGTAAAAGAAAAAAATGACCACAGAAAGTGGTGGACTCATAGTGCCAGCAGTGATATGCCCTAGAGATAACCTCAGTGGCAATAAAATAACAACTAATAACAATAATAACAGTAATAAATAAGAACACACTGGTGGCATTAATAACCATGTAAAATAAATAAATACATAAATGGCAACTGAATAACCCTGATAGCAAAAAAAAAAAAAAAAAAAAAAAAGAATGAGAAGGTTAATTCTCTAAGGACAAATAGCTTCTTACTTCCATGGACAGTTTCATGTATTGACTACAATTTTTAGTGTAGGCTCTGGCCTTGTACTTCCTATTTGCATTTCAATAACATCTGTCCATACTTGGAAAATATTGGTGGACTCTATTATAGAAATCAGCCACTTGGTCCCACCACACCATCTGACAAGGCTCCAGAAGTCTTCTGTCGTGGCTTTCACACACTGTCATTAGATTATACATCTGACCACCCTGTCTTGCTTACCCTGGTGTGGTCTTTCTCTTTTAAGCAGAATGAAATGAATCAGAAATACATATCTTAGAATTATTTGCATTGAGGTAAGTGGAAAAGCTATATTTAGAGGCTTGTCTTGGTGAAGTTTTTATTTTTACTTTTATTTTTCCTGATTGATTTCTTTGTTTTTGACATACTGTTTTTTAAGGATTATCTGGCAATAGTCTGAAACTGACAATGACCTGAAACCTTCTTGTTTCACAGGGGGCACTAACTTTATTTGTACCAGTGCTTAAGATTCTCAGTTGACTTTCTTCCCTACTGTGGTTTTGCTTCTTACTGAGATTCTATAAAAGTTACAAAGCAGATTGCAAGTCAAGACTTGAGCCCTCCAGTTTCTGATTCTGCATGAGGTTCTTGCTGACCTCAAAGAGATTCTAGCATGAGAAGTGATGGACACATAGGAATGTGGATTGTTGGCTAGGAGGGGCACAGAAGATATTACTTGTCACTCTGCTCCTAGCTAACCATCATGCTAAGTGACCCTGGGCAACTGTCAAGACTTGGTTGTCAGTCTTGGAAGGACTTCTAATCTCTGGTGTAACTATGATTGTTGCAATGAACTTGATTTTTGCCCCTATCTCTGCTTGTGTCCCCTACCTCCCTCAGTTCAAGTGTGATCCAAAGTCCAAATAAACAACAACTAGGAACTATTAAAACTAATAATTTAATTTTTCAAGGCATGTAATGACCAGGAAAGTGTTATAATTTGATATTTAAACATTTTTAAATTAAAACAAGGGTAGCCTTTTTTTTTAACCTGGTTGATCACAAAAAAAAAGAAAGAAAGAAAAGGAAAATAAAAGGAAGAAAAAAGAAAGGAAGGAAGGAAGAAAGAAAGAAAAGAAAACATGTTAAAACCCAGCCTCCCACGGAAGCTTTTGTGTTATGGTTTCTTTCACTCTATCATATTCTGCCTCTCTGTCTCTACCTAAAAGAAAGAGAGAAAGAAAGCACATTATCTAAGCTATTCTTACTAGTGTAACAGAATGGTTGCTCAATGAAGGTTCAACAAGGAGGAGGAGAAAATAGATAGAGATGAGGTGAAGAAGGTGGCTTTATCATTTTTAATAATTCCATTGTGTATATATGCCATACATTCTTAGTCACTCATCTGTTGGTGGAAACCTAGATTGCTTCAAGTTTGGTATATTACAAATTGATCTGGTATGAACATAGTTATATGCAGATCTCTCTGGATGGGTGTGTTTTTTACCTTAGGGTATATACCCAGGAGAAGAATTGCCAGGTCATAGGGTCAGTCCATTTCTAGTCTTCTAAGAGTTCTCCAGACTGCTTTCCACAGTGAGATAAGCCAGAAAGAAAAGAATGAATATGGAATGATCTCACTCATGGGCAGAAGTTGAGAAACAAGAACAGAAAGGGAAAGCATAAAGTAAAGCTTGGACTAGTTTGGTGTATTACACCAAAGCAAAGAACTCAGGGGAAGGAAGACAAGGAGAGGGGTGGAGAGAGAAGGGACTTTCAGGTCCTGATACATGATGATGGAAAAGGACCTATGATGGAGGTAAGCATGTTTTGCAGACCCTGTCATGATGAGATGTGAAATTGTATCCATGCCAAGAACTACTGTAAACCATTACTCTCCCAATTAAAAATAAATAAAAAGGGAATGGGAGTGAATGAACAGCAAGTTCTTTGATAACTCTCATACACATTGTGAGTTCCTAGAAAAATGAAATGATTGCATATGATAGCTGCTAAGTAATAGAAGAGCGAACATTGGGGTCCAGGTGGTGGCGCACCTGGTTGAGCCACATGTATTACAATGTGCAAGGACACGGGTTTGAACCCCCGGTCCCCACATTCAGGGGGAAAGCTTTGCAAGTGGTGAAGCAATGCTGCAGGTGTCTCTCTGTCTCTCTCCCTCTCTATCACCCTCTTCCCTCTTGATTTCTGTCTGTCCTTATCCAATAAATAAAGATTTTTTTTAATATTTTTTTTAAAAAAAGAAGAGCAAACTTCACAAACCTGGCTATGCTGACATAAGACAATGTGATGCTGAATAAACTTCAAGATGGAGAAATTCAGCAGAGGACACTTTAACCATTGTTATGTAGATTGTGATAAATATTTCAAATTATGGGGAATTTAAAATGTATATGGAATGGGAGTCAGGCGGTAGTGCAGCAGATTAAGCACACATAGCGCGAAGTGCAAAGATTGGCGTAAGGATCCCAATTCAAGCCCCGGGCTCCCCACCTGCAGGGGGTTCACTTCACAAGCAGTGAAGCAGGTCTGCAGGTGTCTATCTTTCTCTCCCCCTCTCTTTCTTCCCCTCCTCTCTCCATTTCTCTCTGTCCTATCCAACAACAACAACAGCAATAACAACAACAATAACAACAACGATGATAAACAAGGGCAACAAAGGGGAAAAATAAATAAATCAAAATGTATATGGAATAAAGGGAAAATTAACTCATATAAAATATGCAAATTATATGGATGAGACAGAAGCAACAGCAGCACAACAAGTGCTACATTGTACCTGTAAGGGAGTTTTGTACATTGTAAGGGAGTTTAAAATATGCATAGTGGCATGAAATACAGAATTCAGAAATAGTTTCTTCATGCTGGTTGAGTCTGACTGGACTAACAATAGATTCTTGAGCTAGACCCTGATTCTTATTAAATTAAGCACCAGGAACTTCTTCTATTTTGAGCAAGGTACCTGTAAGCAGAGAAAGAGTCTTGCCAGCGTTCAGTCTTTCTCTGCCCTCTTACTAGAATTTTCAAAATAATAATAATAATAGCAAAAGAAGAGCAGAATTGGAATTCACCTAGGGAAATAAGAATTAGCAGGATCATAGTAAGAAGTTCATTACCATAGATGATTCCATATCTGGAAATAGTAATTTAAGCTGTCCAGCTTAAAAGTAACCAAATGAACTGTATGATATGAAAGATAACCAAACACTTCTGAATGAATTGTTTTTAAGTATCTTAGTCTTGCTGCCTTATATTGTAAGAGAGGAAAGTGAAGTCAAGTATCATTACAAAAATTGAAGAACCAAGAATGTGACTTAGTGGTAAACTACTTGCTACATACATATAATACCCTGAGTTTGATCCCTGGAATCACAAGCAAATAAAAATAAAAAAAACTAAGGGGGCCAGGCAGTGGTGCAATGGGTTAAGCACACATGATGTGAAGCGAAAAGACCAGCACAAGGATCCCGGTTCGAGCCCCCAGCTCCCCACCTGTAGGGAGGCCACTTCACAAGCAGTGAAGCAGGTCTTCAGGTGTCTGTCTTTCTCTCCCCCTCTCTGTCTTCCCCTCCTCTCTCAGTTTCTCTCTGTCCTATCCAACAACACCATCAATAACAACAAGGGCAACAAAAATAGAAAAATGGCCTATAGAAGCAGTGGGTTCATAGTGCAGGTACCAAGCCCCAGCGATAACCCTGGAGGCAAAAAAATTTAAAAAACTATGCCTAATATTTATTAGCATTTGACCCAATAATGTACACATATATTGAATTTACGGAACTCAGCAGTTCCCTAAAAACACTTCTCTCCTCTTTCCCTGTCCTTTGCTAAAACTGCCTGAATAGAGCTACCTCTAGTTGTCATTCATCAAAGAATTGCCCTCAAAATCATTGATACAAAGCAGAGAGTGAGGGCTGAGGGTAGATAGCATAATGGTTATGCAAACAGACTCTCATGCCTGAGGCTCTAAAGTCCCAGGTTCAATCCCCTGTACCACCATGAGCCAGAGCTGAACAGTGTTGTGGTAAAAAATAAATTAAAAAAATTAAAAAGCAGAGAGTGTCAGAAAGCAGTAAGAGCATATTTTCTGAGTTGCTACTTCCCTTGTCCTCACTACACACATACACATATTCGCTGAGGTTCCAGGAATCTTTGTCATTTTGCTACTATTACATAATGGTCAAATGAGAGGAAGATTAAACCTTGACATTCTTGTTTTTCCTGTTTGAATGTATCCCTGAATAAATATTGCTTAACTTAGATCCATTCATTCATTTATTGATTGATTTACCATGGCCAAGTCCTCTCAGCAACAACTGACTGATAATAAGGAGAACCTGTTTAGGTTGTCCCAGTCCCCACTACATCTAATTTACTATTATCTGACTAGCTCCTTTTATATTGCCCACATCCCTATGTGTAATATATGTGATAAGTGAAATGGGAGGCAAACGCTAGAAGAAGAAGTGAAATGGGAACCTGAGAAAATTTCTAGGTTTTCTCATCCAGATCATTTAAAAATTAGTTTCATAACTAAGTAATCATATTTATTGAGTGCTGTGAGGCAGTTAAGTACATAGTGGTTAAGAATGGATTCTAGGTCATAAAGCTTAGGGATATAATTCAGGCTTTACCAGTCAGAAATTCTGTGACATTGGGCAAGTGAGCCATGGGAGTAAGTAAATTAATACATATAATAAATTTTATATACTTATTGTCAGGTTCAAAGGAACTGCCTAGTGTTAAATAATAACTACAGTTATTATTTAACTACAGTTATTATTAACTAATAACTACAGTTATTATTTAACACTCAGAAATGAGATCCAAAATATGCAACACTGTCTAAGCAACACAGATGAGAGCTAACTTATGTCATACATTCTCCTTAATTGTTGCATGAGGAAGCTCATAATTGAGGGTATGAGAAGGCAGTGCTATGCCCAGATATCGGGGGAGCACTGAATAATTATGGGGGGGACAATATCTAATCAACAAATACAAAAGAATCTCAATATTTTAATAACTGGTAATATTGAGGGCCAGTTGGTGGTTCAACAAGTAAAACACACATGCTACTATGTGTGAGGACCTGAGTTGGAACCTCCATTGGCCACCTGCAGTGGAACAAGTTACAATTGTCTCCCTTTCTTTTTCTTTCTTTCTTTCTTTCTTTCTTTCTTTCTTTCTTTCTTTCTTTCTTTCTTTCTTCCTTCCTTCCTTCCTTCCTTCCTTCCTTTCTTTCTTCCTTTTCTTTCTTTTCTTCCTTTTCTTTCTTTCTCTCTTTCTTCCTTCCCCATCTCGTCCTATTTCTCTGTCTCTATTATAATAAAAAAAGACAAAAAAAAAAAAAAAGGAAGAAGTGACCACTGTGAGTGGTGGATTCATCATTTCACCATTCATCATGCAGGCATCATGTCCTAGTGATGGGGGGAGAGGAAAAAAGAAAGGGAGAATCAAGAGGAAGGGAGGGAAAAGGAAGAATCAAGAGGGGAGGGGAGGGGAGGAAATGAAAGGAAATGAAAATTGACAGCAGTTTTATACTGCAGTACACACCACTTGAATATCATCTCTGCTACTCTAAGTCAGTTCTGTGCTTGGTACAGATGCATTTGCTTTCCTGGCCGAGTTATTCATACTAACGGATTTAGGAATGTGTTTTACAATGGTGCCCTCTAGTCTCTGCACAGTTCATATGGTCACACTAAAGTCTGTACAGACCAGCAGGCCCTTTTCCATAATGAACCCACCCTGCAGACTCTGATGTAAGAGACAAGGAGATGGGGCTGTCAGGCGTTCTTTCATTTAGAGCTGGTTAACAGTTTTGTTAATAGAACCGCTCCTAAGGACATGAAAAAAATTTTAATCAGATTTTTAAAAAATACCAGAGGGCTAGTGAGATAGCATAATGGCTATGCAAAAGATTTTCATACTTGAGGCTGTAGGTCCTAGGCTACCATAAGAAGGAGGTGAGCAGTTCTGGCTCTCTCTCCCTCTCTCTCTTATCTATCATTTATCTTTCCCCATGTCTCTCTCTTGCACTACAATTTTTAAGAAAACACCAGAAATAGAAATTAAAGGAAGGTAATGCTCTCTCTTAAGACTATGAGGATGGTGGTCCTCCTTAAGGAAAGTTGAGTAGCCAAGAGGTAGGCTGTGGTGTTGTCCCAGGCAGCTACCAAAAATGTTTAATGCTTCCAGTTATCCTGATGCTGCTTCTTTGCTTTGATTTCTTTATTTTCCAGTCAGAACTACTTCTAGACTTCAGACCATTTATTTCTAAAATAATAATAATAAATAAATATTTTTTCTTTTTCATTAGATATTTAATATTGATTTACAAGATTATAAGATAACAGGTGTATAATTCCACACGTTTCCCATTGCTAGAGTTCTGTGTCTTCATTTCCTCCATAACAGATATGGATTGACTATTATTTCTGTATATATATGTGTGTATACACACAGAAATATACATATTGCCATTTTGTCTGTGTTCCTGCCTTTTCTTCCTAAGTCATACCTACTACTTCTGAATGCCCCCCTCTTATTTTTTCTTCTTCTCTCTTCGTGTCCTAATGGAATTGGAGTTCAGAGCCCTCTGGTCATCTTCCCCTAGCATTTACCCCATAACATCTGGGAATATGCACCAGTATTCATTATGGGGTTCAGAAGATGGAAGGTCTGGCTTCTGTAATTGCTTCTCAACTGGACATGAGCATTGACAGGTCAATCTATACCACCAGCTTGTTTCTTTCTCTAGTGGGTAGGGCTCTGGAGAGTTGAGGTTCCAGGACACACTGGTGAGGCCATCTGCCCAGGGAGTTCAATATGAAATTATAGTAGCATCTGCAAGTTGGTGGCTATGGCTTAGTGAGTTTATGGAGAATTCCTGTTTGTATTTTGTTGAGTTTTCAGGTGATTTATTATTATTTTTTTCTATTTAATCAGAAGCTCATTCTGAAATGGCTCCTACCCTACAAACAAGCCTCCGGAAGTTCTTAGTTTTTTCTTTTCTTTTTCTTTTTTTTACCAGTGTACTGCTCAGCTCTGGCATATGGGGGTGCAGGGCATTGAACCTGGGAGCCTCAGGTTTAAGAATCTGTTTGCACAACCATTATTCTATCCTCCCCTCCAAAATGTAAAATTTTTATTTACCCTCTGCAAACTGGACCAAAGTCCTAATGACTTTGTGTGTGCACCATTATTTAAGTTGCCTAGTATAGCTGGATTAAAGGGGACAGTTTGAACATATCATAGTATTAATAACACCTTTGTGTTTACCAGCTGGCACATGATTATTTTAATTCATGTCAGTAAGTTACTATCAGCTAGAGGCTGTTCTTTCTACTTTTCGTGTGTGATTGACCTTTTTTAACCATTTGAAAGTATTATTATGAAAAGAATTTGTGGAAGAAGAGTCATCTTTATTCTGAGGAAAGATTTTTTCACCTTGTAACAAGTAGTCTACACTTTGCTTTTAACATGCTTATATTTTATTTGCAACTTTTAAATGATACAGGCATACCAAAGAACTAAATATATGTTGCTTTTATATCTTACACACTATAAATCATTATTACTATAATTATTTTGTATCTATACTTTTATTGTTTTTTTAAGTCATGTTGTTGCAACTGTTTAATATCTATACTTTTTTCTTGTTGTTCTTTAAAACTGATAGGTCTTTTTTATTTCCTTTACTTGTGCAAAAATATTTCCAGCACCTGTACTCAATAGGCATGCTATTTAATAGTGCTTCTTTGCTTCTCTGATAACTTGGTTTGACATTATGTTCAGTAGCTGAAAGTAACTCTATTCATTATATATAACAAAACCTTTTGTTTCTTTAAAAATAAGTTTGCTGTAAGTAGTCTTCTGAAAAGAGAACCAGAATCAAGAACTGTACAAAAGTGCCCACACTCATATAAATGCACACACACACAAGACTCTAAAATCCTAGTCAAAAGCTATATTTCGTACAAGAGAATTATAGTAATGTTGATGGTTTGCCAAAACCTCAAGCAGTGACAAAATCCACAGAGTGTCCTGAAAGGGATGCCTTTGCAAAACCATGCCTCTCCAGATGGTTTAGATTAGACATGTTTAAAAACATATGGCAGCATTAGCTTGGTTTAGAATCCATACTTAATTCAGTAGATAAAATAATGCAAATTTGAAACTCTAGCCTGTATATCAGAAAAATCATCAAATCTTATGATTGCTCTTAGGGGAGACTGGTATGTGATGTGTTGATTTTTAAATGATCTAATTGAAATAATAAAATTAAGCAAGTAGGAGTAAAAGGGGATTGAAAATACACAAGTATAAGGAAAAACTTTTTCTGCAGAATATTTATTCCTTTAAGCTGTCATATCCAATCAATTTGTATGGGATTCGACAGCCAATTGTCATTTCCTGAGATAAACTATGTAAAGAGATTGTGTTACAGAGACAGCATGAAAAAATGGAAAAAACATTTCCAGAAAGAAGCCAAAATGTCTTTTAAAGACCCACTCACCTTGATAATATCAGATAAGCAGCTTAGGCACAAGTTTTCTCTTTGACTCAATCCCCCACGCGTACTACTTCCAAAAGAAAGTACTCTTGGTCTGAGTTTTAGTAAACTGTTTTGCCTTACATGTGGTTGTGAATTTTGGTGAGGACTCTGCGAGCAGTGATGTCGTACACTGTGTTCTCTGGCACAAGATGTACAACAGCTACATCAGGGCTCTTAAAAGCCCCATCACTAAAAGTCTGGTTCCCACTGTCCCCTTCCTTGTGTCTAAAATCAGAAGTATCCCACCCTCTGATCCCACAGCTGGGCAACCAGGCAACCAATTCCTGGAAAATAAGTTCTATATGGGGACAGTATTATTTTAATGATGCATATTATTGTGTTCACTATTTGCAGCATAACCTGAAGTATTGAGCTATCTTAAAATTGCCACTAGAGGGGAGTCGGGCAGTAGTGTAGTGGTTTAAGCACACATGGTGTCAAGTGCAAGGACCCACCTAAGGATCCCAGTTCGAGCCCCAGCTCCCCACCTGCAGGGGGGTTGCTTCATGGGCAGTAAAACAGGTCTGCAGGTGTCTGTCTTTCTCTCCCCCTCTCTCCTCCTCTCTTCATTTCTCTCTGTCCTATCCAACAATGACGACATCAATAACAACAACACTAAAACTACAAGGGCAATAAAGGGGGGGGAGCAAATAAAAAAAATGCCACTAGAAGAATTTCCATACCAGGACTCAAAGACTTTCAGAAAATACAGGACAATGAGTGTGGAAATGGAATCAGAAGGTTTCAAACATGAGTTGATGGGCTTTGAAGGTCCTACCTCTCAAAAGTGAGACAGTATTTAGTTTCTCCCAGAAAGATATTTTGATAATTTTTTAAGTATAAAACTAGAACTGTAGCTTTTAATGGTTGAAAGGATCCCTGCAATCAAAGCAAATATTCTATTAGCAGTAATCACACAACTACATACACATAAAGAAAAATGTGGAGATTCAGAACTCTGGTGGTGGGAATGGTGTGGATTCAAACCTCTATCAACATGTAATTCTGTAATATAAAAATATAAAAATTAAAAAATTAAAAGAAAAATGTGGAGAAGAGAGGCAGATTCTGTGCACAAAATTCATGTAAACTTATGAAAATTTTCATTGTAAGTTTAATTTAATACTGTTTTTAGCAAAAAGTATATTAATCAATCTTAACTACTAGTCTATAGTTAGGCATCTATGTATACTTACTTTCTATAACAAAAAACTGTACTTTTGTTTTATTGATGATCATTTTTAAATAAATGGAAATATAAACTCCTGGCTGGGTAAGTGAAGTAACGCACTTGGATAGTATGCTGCTGTGCTTGACGCAAATTCAAGGCCAGCTTCCACTACATTGAAGTGCCGTGGTCTCTTTTACATTCTTTCTCTCTGCCTTTCTTTGTCTTCATCTTTTAAAAAAAAAATTTTGATTTTTAAAAAAGTCAAACCACATATCATTTTTAAGATAGTTTAATCATGTCATACCATCTTATTTGTTTTAAAGGCTATGTGTTTTGTGTTTATTTTGCTCATGTTTATGACCTTTACATGTTAGTTAATACTTTTTCCATGAGATTTATTAAAATTAAACTTGTTGAGTCTCAGAGTTTAAAGAATCTTTCATAGTTCTCTGGACCAACATCTGTTCATTATCTGAAGTCGCTTATATGATTCCATCTTTCTTTGCTGGACTATCGTTTTACCTGATGAGAAAGTCACGAGGACTCAGGGCAAACTATCCAATCTCCAAATAGTTATAGAGATTCTCCCATTGTGCTTGCCAACAGAATGGAATCTCATCCTAAATTATTACTCTCTGGATAAAGGCGTGGTCACTCTGGAATGTCAAGGGTAGCAAATGCAACCTCAGGCAATGAGCTTTGGATTACTGCCAGAGTGGAAATGAGTACATAAATACAATATTGCCTTGCCCGTCTCTGCCACGTTCCTTTTGTATCTCACTGTCCTTGTCCACACTTGGCTTTCTATAACATCATTTCACCAAAGACAAAATATGATGCCAATCTTATTGCAATTCAAATTATTGAAAAGTGAGATTACTTGATGGCATACACAGTAGAGCAGTCATGTTACTGTTTGTGAAGAGCTAGGTTCAATCTTCCAGTCCCCATCTAGTGCAACAATGCCACAAGTATCTTCTCTTCTCTTCTCTTCTCTTCTCTTCTCTTCTCTTCTCTTCTCTTCTCTTCTCTTCTCTTCTCTACTCCCCTCCCCTCTCTCCTCTCCTCTCTCCTTTGCTCTCCTCCCTCCTCCTCTTCCTCCTCCCCTCCCCTTCCCTTATCTTCTTTTTCCTCTCTCCTCCCTTCCCTTTCCCTCCCCTCTCCTCCCCTCTACTCCCTTTTCCCCTCCCCTCCTCTCTACTCTTATCTCTGAGTCAGAAATAAAAAATATATGACTGTCATGAGATGCAAAGTTACCATGCACAAACCTAGCCCCAGAAATAACTCTGGTGGGAAAATAACTGTTGAAAATAATTTATTATGGAGTGAAGGCCTCAGGGACAAGTAAATCCTACCTGTGCTTTACCTTTTCCTTTTGCCCACCTTCCAGATCACACTTATGAAACATATTCTCTCTGTGATTCATGGTAATTTATTCTTTTTTAAGATTTATGTATTTACATGAGAGAGAGCAAGAACTAGCATATTGCTCTGGTATTTGTGATTTGGGAACCTCTTGTATGAATTTGGAACCTCTTGTATGCATGTTTTGTACTGTACTTGCTGCACACATGGTGGTGAATAGCAATTTCTTTAATACTTTGGTCATATAATTAGACTTGCTAAATTTCTAAACTAGATTTTGCTGGATTTTCCCCCTTTTCATGTTTAAAATTGCTGATAGAGGTTTAATACGCACCTCTAGCACTTTGTACATTATGATATGTTCCCATATATTTGAGCCAAGCTCTAGAAAATATCACGAAGATTTGGGCAAAATGGAAAATGCAGTCCAGTTCTTAAATCAAATAAAGACCAATAAAAGAAACCTTAAACGCTTAAAAAAAAAGAAGAAAGAAAGAAAGAAAGAAAGAAAGAAAGAAAGAAAGAAAGAAAGAAAGAGGGAAAAGAGAAGAAAAGAAACAAAACTTCTGCACCCCATAAATATCTTTGGTCCATACTCCCAGAGGGAGAAAGAATAGGAAAACTTCCATTGAACAGGAGGGGATATGGAACTCTGGTGGTTGGAATTGTATGGAATTGTACCCTTCTTATCCCACATTCTTGTCAATTATTATTAAATAAATAAATAAGTGCAGAAAAGCTAAAAAATAATTAAATAGTCACACACTTAGAAAATTTATATGTTCATATATTGGGCCCTCTGATATGATAGCTACTGATTTGGGACATTGTTACCACATAAAATATATATTAGCACTGAGTATGTGATAATCTGAACTCATAGTCAAACATCAGGGGCCTGATTGTTTTAATGTAGAATTATGAACATTTTGTTGTTTGTATATTATAATTCATAAATGGTGGGGATAGGACATAGAACTTGGATGGGGAAGTTAGGTGACTTACACTGTTCCAGTATGGTTGTGATTATACCCTTGATAAGATTATCATTTTGTAAAGCTCTTAAATCACTAACAAAAAGAAAAAACCTAATTCATAATTAGACATTTTCCCCCGCCCCTTTTTTCCCGCCCCAACTAGACTTTTTTTAAAATGCTTCAAGGATTTATGCTATTCCCTAGTGTTATATATTTAGTTAGAAAATACGATTTTCAATAAATAGTAAAAAATTAAACTGGTTACCATTTATTATTCTGTAATAATTTCAAAGCTAGCTAGGTAATTCTTTTCTTCTAGGAAGACTATCCACAAAAATGGGAAAGGAACCCTCTGAGTTTATCAGGCTTTTGCTTAAAAGTCACATTTACTTTTTTAATATTTTATTTATTTACTTATTTATTAATGAGAAAGATAGAAGAGGAAGAAAGAACAAGATACCACTCTAGTACATGTGCTGCTGGGAATTGAACTCAGGACCTCATGCTTAAGAGTTCAATGCCTTATCCACAGCGCCATCTTCTGGACCACTCAAATGTATGTATGTATGTATGTATGTATGTAAGTATGTATTTGTTTGTTTAAGTTTATTTTAAAAATTCATTTATGGGCAAGGCCATGACATACCAGGTTGAGTGCACACACTACCATGCACACACTACTGGGTGCCAATCCCCACCTACAGGAGGAAATTTCACAAGCAGTGAAGCAAATTTGCAGGAGTTTCTCTTTGTCTCTAGCTTTCTCTATCTCCCCTTTTAGTTTCTCTCTTCCTTATTAATAAAAATAATTTAAACATTTTCAAAATAGTTATTTATTAGAGAGTGAGAAACATAACAGAGCACTGCTCAACTCTGCTTTGTGGTGGTGCCAGGGATTAAACCTGCAATTCTTGCAGTTCCAGACATAAAAGTCTGATATACTACCACTGAATTCTCTTCTCACCCCTCCATGTTATCTTTATTTTGAGGAAGCAGAGTCTTGATTTTAGCCTATTAGTAGAACAAATTCAAACCATAATATATTACATTACTACTCTAAACTTCAAAACTCATCTCAAGTGAGAAGAGATAAAAAGATAATAAACAAATAAATATTGCTATACTTTTAAAATTATTATTTATTTATCTATTTTGGATAGAGACAGAGAAAAAATGAGACGGGAGGGAAAGATAGTGAGGGAGGGGGAGACGCATGCAACATTGTTTCACTTCTTATGAAGCTTCTTCCTGCTGGTGGGGAATACTGCTGTTTTATTTCATTCTTATTGGAAACCTTTAATGATAATCATATTGTTTGGTGCCAGCGGCAATCTTAAAAATTAGTACATTGGGAAAAATGAAAAGAAAAAAAAGGCAAGACTTTCCTTTTTTTTTTTATTTTTTATTTAAGAAAGGGTTAATGAACAAAAACATAAGGTAGGAGGAGTACAACTCCACACAATTCCCACCACCCAATCTCAAAACTTTCCATTTTTACCTCTAGAAGATTGGTAATAGGTTGAATGAAGGAAAAACACTATAAGCTTCAATATACAATATAGCTTTAAAAGACAAGTGTATATTTTTATTGCCTAGTTCAGTAGCATCAAGGTTAGAAAGACAATACTTTGTAAAACAGGCAGTATCAATTAAAACAAGGCATGATTTATCAGCTGAGGACTATATTAGAACTTTAATATAACCAAAGCCTATTTGCCTAGAGCTTGAATTCTATTCTTTCTGGCTCTGTGTCAGAGGGACCATGATCCATTTCACTGGTTCAGCTAGTTCAGTTACCACCAGTGTTCCAATAGTAAAGTCAGACCAAGAAGAAAGGAAGCTCTTGGGACTGCTCAAATCCGTATCCACTCAAGCCACTCTATTTATTATTCCACTAGGGAATGGTCTGCCCATGAATGCTGATCCGATGAGGGTGGGATCACAGGCAGCAGGTATGCCATGAACAACAAACCCATATTCTTAACATATGTTTAATTTGAGCAACTCTCCTCCTCTAAAATATCTCTTGATTTTAAATCCACATCCTGATTTGCCCACTCTTGTTACCGTTTTCTGCTGCCTGTTCTGAATTAATCCTTTGAGGTGGTCATTCCCCGGAAAGAAAAAAGGAAAATGAGAAGAGAGATGCAAAATTGGGAATGTGAATGAAAGAGAATGGAAGAGAGCAGAGGAAAGGGGATCATTATGTAGAGACTGTTTTCATGAACTAGGCTTTCTTTGAGCTATGTAATTCAGGAGAGGTTGAGGAAGAAAAGTATAAAGAAAATGTGCTCAAAAAGTTATCTGGTAATATCCTTGCTGTAGAATGGAAAGCATTTTTTGCAGTAGAGCTTAATTTATGAAGATTATTTTGATTATCTATTGTACTTAATCTCAAAGAATTGATATAATTTTAAAAGTGGTTTACATTATTAAAATAGTTTCCATCATAGAAAATTAAATGATTATACTGCCAAACTCAGTGTTTAAACTCGGCTAATTTGAATTATATTTTATATAGTGATCATGCCACTAAAGTGTCTAAACATTCTTTGTAAAAGTAATAACTCCTGATTCTAATATTTTTCATCAACAGAAAACTGACTAAAGATTATAAATATCAGCCACCAATACTGTTATTTGTAGAATCTACAGAGATGACTGATTTTTTTTTTGAGGAATTCTAAACAAATATATTTTCTATCTTGAACTATTAACCCTTTAGGAGACTTCTGCATTTTCATAGGTATATGAATCATGGACTGCTTCAAATACTTAGGACTATATTTTAAAGTGAAACAGCAATCTCTTATTACTATTAAATATTAACCAGCAAAATATTATGTTACTAGAAGTCATTAAACCCATTTCCGTATATGTATATATGTATGTTTCATTACATCCAGGTTTCCTTTCCCTAACATACTGACTTTTTTTTAACGATGTCATATTTACAGTACAAACCACAGTTCCTTAGTTCTCACCCTACCTACAAATAGGTTTTCTAGGCTATTCAGATTAACCCACCGTACCCACCTCCCCAGGAATTCTAGAAAAGATTGCAAACACGTTCACAAATAAGACTTCAGGAACTTGGTTAAAAACAGTTTACTGGGGGGTCTGGGGGGGGGGTGTCGGACGGTAGCACAGTGGGTTAAGCACACGTGGTACAAAGTGCAAGGACCAGTGTAAGGATCCACCTGCAGGGGGGTTGCTTCTCAAGTGGTGAAGCAGGTCTGCAGGTGTCTATCTTTCTTTCTCTCCCCCTTTCTGTCTCCCCTCCTCTCTCAATCCTATCCAACAACAGCAACATCAATGGCAAAAATAACAATAAGGACAACAAAATGGGGGGGAAATTGCCTCCAGGAGCAGTGGATTCATAGTGCAGGCGCCAAGCCCCAGCAATAACCCTGGAGGCAAAAATGAAAAAAAAAAAAAAAAAACCAGTTTACTGGAATTCCAAAATCTAGTCTCCACTGCCTTACCTTATTACCAGACCCGTCATGCACCAAGGACTGATCCTTGGTCATCTCCTCAACTAACTTCATAACCACAAGTTGATTTCCATTACTGCTACACTATTGCTGCTGATCTTGCCCCCAGAACCTTGTGCAGATCAATGAGCAATCTCTAGAACTGAAGCCCCTCTTAGAAAGGGATAATCCATGAAGATGGAGATAAATTATTCTCATCCTCAAATGTCTACTCTTTGTCTCCAAGAAACCTAAATAATGTAAACTGGTACTCTGCTGTCTCACAAAGGTCATCCATCATTCACATAGTTTTTGTATTGATACTTATGGTAACATCCTAATGCAAATAATGTTCTGGCAGATCTGTCACACTAGTCTGTTGTCCATGACTATGCAAATAGTGAACACAGCTTAGATTCAAACCTCACTCACTCTTTGTTTAATATTGTTTCAAGTTTCAGATGTGGTGATCTTTACTTCACCACATTGCAGAATTCATTTTATCAGGAATAATTCAACATACACTCATTGTACATAGAGCACAATGATAAATAGAAGCTCTGCCCTGGTTATCAGGGAGTTACCCCTATCCCCCTAGGTCAAAAGCAAGGATGAACCAAACTAGATTGCAAACAACAAAACTGAAGCGGTTAGTGCACATTTTATCAGGAAATCCCCTTCCCACTGTGGTGTCAACTTCACTTAAAATTTAGTATGAATGTAGAATGGAGATAGGGATAGTTGGGTTAATTTGTGGAAAAGGTCTTTGGAAGTCTGAGTGAGCTTTCATTGGGAGGGAGGCGACCTCACAGGGAGAATACCTACCTCGTACCTCAAAATCCTGCAAATGGTTTGGGAATGGTTGGTGAACCACAGGTATTCCTAAGGCTGGTTCCTATTAGGCAGGAAAAACTAGAAGCTTCGCCTTTCCTCTTCCTTGCTATGGAATGAAACCAATAAAGTCAGTTGCTATTTAGACAAGTAAGTGAATTCTATTCATTTGGGAGAGAACGTTCCTGGGGTGAGACTGACCAATACTGGCCATTGCAGTGCTTTTAGGGAGAAAACTCAGCCAGAGGGTCATTCAAGTAATGCAAGAATCAATAGCAACTCTGTTAATGTCACTAACTTAGGTGTACCTAAATCATAAGGAAAACCTAATGTTTGCATATTTATCCACAAATAAAAGCTGTAGTTCAAATATTTGCATAACGATTGTCTGCATAAGACTGAATTCTAGAGGAAAAAAATATCTAAAAGAAGTTTATATTACCAGATGCTTGGCATCATGTAGCCAGAACATTTTGAATGAGTTTTAATATAGCGTTTCAGGTGTGTGACAACTTGTAATTGTAGGTAGTTCTTGACTTTATCTACATTTTGAGAGGAGGGTGGAAACTGAGGTGCAAATTATATAAAGAAATGAACCTGTTATTACCTTCCTTATCAGAATGTCTTGGAAATAAAGTCATTTGTTTATTTATTTATATATGTATGTATGTATTTTGCCTTTGGACCATTTTCTTCAGTTCTGCCCAGAACTTTCCTTAGTACCTTACATATGCCATAATAAGAAGTAATTATTTAAAAATCCAATTTTACCTTGTGATTATTTGCCTGGTTTCTTGATACTAAAAATATTAATTCCATAGGCATAAAGATGCTAAAGTTCATTTTATAGTTCACATTCAAGAATATGGACTTAAATAAGAACAAGAAAGAAAATATAATAACCATTTGTTTACATTTAAACTAGATTTTCCCTTAGAAGTTCACATTACTAAGTGAGTATTATGTGCTAGGTTAAAAGCACCTAGAGAGTCTTAAATATGTAAATATTTGGTACTAAATATCTAATGACCTACTAGAACTGCAGGGAAAATTGCTCAGAAAATTTGAACCTCATGGGTCTAGAAAAATTATTTCCTTTAGACCACAGAAAAGTATTCTGATTGTACTTAAAATAATCAGTAAGTAAATCTTTGATTTTATAAGGTATCATTACAAATTTTAAAAGAGAATGTCTGGGGTGTCAAGTGTTGCTGAGTGTCAATCTGGTTCTTAATACCTCTCCCCTGTCAAGATACTTTAGTGTTCAATTGATTTCCAATTGTTCTCATTTTTTTACATCAGTTATATATTGATAGAAATGATAGAAATGGCACTGGAAAAAGATTATAAGTTATCCTCACTTTCAGGGTATTACAATTAAAGATAAGACAGGGTTCCTGCCATTTGTTTTGACCAAGAATGGAACAACTTTGCCCAAGTAATAGAGACTAATAGGTGTGATGTGTTAAGTTGCTTCAAAACAGTCAGATAGCTTCAAGATAAAAATACATAATTTCACATCACTAAAGCTCCTGTAAATTGCCATCCAAAACCACCCTGTATCTTCATCTGTATTGTTGGGAGGAAAGATGGGGGACAGGCCATTGGAAGGGTTTTTTTGCCATATATTTTTAATGCTATGAAGACAAATTTCAAAAAGTTTTGACAAGGTGTATAGGTTTTTATTGTCATGATGCTTGGTAGCACATGATTTAGTGATTCTGATTTTGATTTGAAAGATTTATTTTGGAGAAAGTATGTCCTTGGATCTTGATAATAATGGCAAACCTTGAGTTTTCACTGGTAGGATTCCAGTATAATCTACACCATTACTCTTGCCTGAAGATTAGCACCCCTTCATTTTTCTTGGTCTCTTTGAAGTGGCAATTGGAGGAAAGAATTTAAGATAAGTGGACAGCAGTTTTGCATCTCTCTTCTAATTAAATTTTTGTCTCTATGTGACAGTGAGCAAATTTACTTAATCAGGTTAGGAAAATTAGTCAGAACAGATTATGCTCTCATTACCTGGCAAATGAGAGTAAAAGAGGAAAATCATTCTTAAGTCACAACAAATACAAGCTTGAATGAGTACAAAGTTTGTTTGCGAGGGCTAGGAAGGTACACTATACAGAGATTCAGTCATGGGAACTAGCTGGATTTCAGAAATGATTCAGTATTTAGTTTATCAGTTTCTCAAAATATTTACATGTTGTGCAACTATATAGTATGAAAACTAATGGTCACTCAAAAATGTTCACCTCCTGATATATGAATATGTTGTCTGATATGACAAAAAGAATTTTACAGGTACGATTAGGCTAAGGATCTTGAGAAAGGGAGATTATCTTGAGTTATCTGGATGGGTCCAATGTAATTACCAGGGTGCTTATATATGTGAAAGAGAGGGAGGAGATTCAAACTCAAAAAGAAATATGAGGATGAAAGCAGAATTAGAGTGATATGGCATGAGCAAGATTCAACAAGCAATTGCTGCTCTGAAAAGGAAAAGCAATATGAACGAAGGAGTGAATTGGTCTCTAAAAACTGGGGAAAAGACATGGAAATTTATTGTCCCTAGAACCTACATAAAGGGAGGCAATCATACCTGTCCCTTTATTAAACCTTCTAGCCTCCAGAAGTATGTGATAATACATTTGTATTGCTTTAAACTAATGGTTTTGTTGTAATTTGTTACAGCAGCAATAGAGAACTAATACAATTTTTCTACTGGATCTCAAGAACTATCTTTAGGTGTGAATTCAACAATAATAACAACAAAAAGCAGTATAATTCTTTCACCCTTGTGATGTTTTCAAGTTCAACAATCCCATTTTAATTTTTTGCCCATGGGGAGATCAAACCTGTAGAATTAACACATGATTTCACACAGAAAACCATTCTTATGAGTTTTTTTATTTTTATTATTTATTTAATACTGATTTACAAAATTGTAAGATAATAGGGATATAATTCCACACTGTTTCCACCACCAGAGTTCTGTGTCCCCATCCCCTCTGTTGGAAACTGCAGTAGTTCTCCCAAGGTCACTGATATGGACTGATTCTCTCTATCATCTCTATCTCTATCTCTATCTCTATCTCTATCTCTATCTACCTATGTATATATCCCTGACCTTTTTTTAATATTTATATATTTTCCCGTTTGTTGCCCTTTTTTATTGTTGTAGTTATTATTGTTGTTATTGATGTCATCATTGTTAGATAGGACAGAGAGAAATGGAGAGAGGAGGGGAAGACAGAGATGAGGAGAGAAAGATAGACACCTGCGGACCTGCTTCACCACCTGTGACTCCCCTGCAGGTGGGAAGCGGAGGCTGGAACTGGGATCCTTGTGCTTTGCACCATGTGTGCTTAACCCATTGTGCCCAATCCTTCCTCACCTTTTTTTTTTTAACAGTTCTGTTTTCACTTCCTTTGTAAGTCACCCCTACACCTATTACTACTTCCAAGTGTCTTTCCTTTCAGAAAATTAGTCTTTATTACTAGCCTGTGGTTCTTTACCAGCAACATCTGTGCCTTATGAATAGAAGGGGAAAATTCCCCTGCCCTTCCCAGGCAAATGTTGTGTTACCCTAAATGCAGCTATCCTCTGACAAGAGCAGGAGACAGCTTAACACTAATTCAGCTACTCTTATTTATGAAGAAATTTTTAGAATAACAGAAGAATTGAAATTTCATGAAGACTTTAAATGAAAAGAAGTGGCTTTTTCTTTAGGACAGTAGTCTTCACTCTACATGAAGAAACTATGTCCTATGGAGGAAGATCACATGAACAAAGTAACACAGCTGAGGCTAAGAAACAGTTCACCTGATGGAGGGGAGAGCACACAGTTTACCATGGCAGGGATCCAGATTCAATGCCTTGGCCACCAAATAGGAGCACTGTGGGAAGAAGGAAGCTTTAGAAGGAGTAGAGTTATGCTGTAGTCTCTCCTTTCTCTACCTCTCTCTACCTCTCTGTCAGTCACTGTTTATTTAGGAAAAATAAAAAAGAAAGTTCGTAGGGGAACAGTGGAATGTGCAGGCAACCCACAATGACCCTGGGTCCATGCTCCCAGAGGGATAGAGAATGGGAAAGCTATCAGGGGAGGGGGTGGGATACGGAGATTGGGTGGTGGGAATTGTGTGGAGTTGTACCCCTCCTACCCTATGGTTTTGTTAATTTATCCTTTCTTAAATAAAAAAAATTTAAAAAAAGCCCCAGGGGAACTCAGAAGGTAATAATAATAATAATAATAATAATAATCAAACAAAAATCGTAAATTAGTTATGTCTTTTGTAGCTTAATTGAGAATGAGAGCGGGGAGAAGAAGCACTGAGGGAAGGTTGGGGACCTAAATCCCTATGGTGGAACAAAATGTTGGTTTGGTTAAGGGTGAAAAGTACTAATGCCTGTTTTGGGGAAATATATCCTTGTGACAACAATCTATAAATCTGCATTTCTTCAATAAAGTAATGTTGGAGTTGGAAGTAACCAAGAAAACAAACAAAAACAAATGTCACATACCTGTAATAGTAGAGCACAGGTAAAACCTGAGTTCCGAACTTCCTTTTAAGTCTATAACCATTTTCCTTACAGACATCAGCTGATCCAGCTCCTTTTTCAGAATCTGACACTGGAGTCAAGTCCATTTTACTACTCCTCAACATACCACGTAGATTACAAAAGAAAATTAACATATAAAAATTCCCTTTGGTAACTAAAGAAGCCATGTTTGTTTGCTTGCTAAATGATTGGGTTGCTCTCACTGATGTTCTCATAATCATCTATGGGGCTGGATTAGGTGAAGACAGTCAACTGTGGATCTAATTAAGTGGGTTTGAAGCCCATAAATTTCAGTAGATGAGAGATACATTTTCAATTTTTGGAGTGATCTGACAGAAGTAAGACAAAAAGTATTCAGAGGGGATGGAAAATCAAGCTTCAAAGTCTTTTTTTTTTTCAGGTCTGTTATAGTCACCTGGTGAAGTTTAGCAGATAATTCATTGTAATTTATCAGACTAATATTTTTAGATTGGATGAATCTCAAACACAATTGAGTTAGATGCATATTAAATTACTTCTTACTTAAGAGAAGGGTGGTCTCACAAGGATAGGATGAAGTTCATTAACAGGATTAACAAGTTTTCCTTAATTCTTCACTGTCTGGTTTCATATTGTTCCTAGTTCCTGAAAAATATTGGGTCTTTTTTTCTTCCCACTCTTGGAGAAGGACATCAGGCACTTCATGAATCTTAGTATTCACCAATTCAAAAGGTAAAATATTAATCATTACAAGACTAAAAACAGTAAAAACTGCTTTTTCTCTACATAAAATCTTTTTTTTAGAGACAAGGAAAAAATTATCCTTGTGTATTTCTACATATGTATACATATTTTACTTCAATAAACATATTCTGCTCAACTATGATAGTTGAGTAACATACATATTGTGTATTACTAATGCTGTGAGTTTAGAAATTCACAACTACATGTTTTCTAATTAGCTAATGCTATCACACATATCATTCCACAGAGGACATGATTTCAGACTCAAGTTGATTGATAGGTGACCTTTGATGTGTCTCCAGAATTTTTTCCTGGAACTGTGTATTTCAAACTCTATGTAAATTTCTCTAAGTATCATGTCTTCTGAGTAGGAGTTTTCTCTGGAAGAGGACAAAAAAAAGTCTCAAATGTAATAAGTCTAATAATTTGATCCCAAAAGAATTTTTATTCATGCATTTTTGTTATGTCTGAATTTGTTTATTATTTTTGTCCTCTTAAAAATTAGCTCAGATTGACAACTGGGGAATTTGATACTCATTTATCGGTTGGCCTTCCAAGTAGCACAAATGTTATGTTAAGAGGGGATTTCTCTCAGCTTAGAAATGAACCACCAGAACAGATTTCTATTCTTTTCCTCACTCTGGTTACTCTCTGTCTTTGGATCTCTTGTTAAACATCAAAGACCTCCCATAGAAAAGGCATCAGTGTAGAAATTGGGGGTTGGGTGAAACTTGGGATTGGATGACAATCACAAAAATCACTTTACCCTTGTCTTTTACATCAGTCTCATAGCAAGCACTTAAACCCCATTTTTTCTAGTCCTTCTCAGTACTTCAAAGTAACAGTTTATCAATAGAACCACCAAGCTAGACACAGCCCTAAGAGGTTATCTAGTTCATCTCAGTGCCCTAGACATAAGCATATCTAAGTAATTCTAAGCAGATAAAAGAGACAAACTGCTTCTGCCTCTGCACTATATTGCTTCCTTAGCTGCAGAATTGTACTTCCCACTTGCTTCCTGAGATCTATATTTACTACATAGTTTTAATGTGAGGAAGGACCTATTATTGCCATATTTCTTGCTTTCTTGCTAAATTTAAAATAGTAATGATTCTATTCATGTCACATCTGGCAAAACCAGCATTATTAAATAAATGAGTAGAACACTTAAGGTTTCTTTTAATGGTTCTCCTATAATTTCTGACCTAAGTGGCTTGTAATGATCTAATGTGGGACAGATATTCCATGACTCTTTAGGTGGATCCTACAATTGTAGTTTTATTTTATCGGAGCGGTGGGGGGGTTGCTCTGAGTGACTTCTGGAAACTGCATTTTCTTCTTCTGTTTTAGACTACCTCAAACAAAAAACCTGAATCCTACAAATTCAGACACTGCCCACAAAGTAAGACACTGACTGTAATACAGTTATCTCTGACATACTTGCCAATGAAACAGTGTGAATTTGGTTTTAGGTTTTTTTGTTTGTTTGCTTGTTTGTTGTTGTTGTTGTTGCCTCCAGGGTTATCACTGGGACTCCATGCCTGCACTACCATCTTTTCAATTTTTTGGATAGGACAGAGAGAAATTGAGAGGGGGTGGAAGATAAGGAGAAAGATAGACACCTGCAGACCTGCTTCATGGCTTGTGAAGTGACCCTCCTGCAGGTGGGGCTCAAACTGGGATACTTGTGTGGGTCCTTCCACTTCGTACTATGTGTACTTAACCCAATGCACCACTGCCTGGTCCCCATTAACCTTCTTATTATTGTGTTTGTTTTTGTTTGCTTGTTTGTTTGTTTTTAAAGGCTATCTGATGACTAAATTATCTTATTGTGTTCTGTAGACCAAAGTCATTATCCACTTTTTCTCGTAGTGAAGAAGAGGACTCATAGATTAAGAGGCTCTTTCCTAAATTGATTACTCCATATATGTGGGAGGTGGGCTGGGTGGAAAAGGGGATACATATTTCTGAATGCTGTTTGCCTCTTTACTAGAACTTAGTAGTTTTCCAATAAAAATAAATTTAATTTGTGGTTATACTTCAAGTAGGATGATTTGATGATAAAAGTGGAGCAGTCTCAATCTTGGATTTAGACAAGTCATGTGGCTGAATCCCTTAATGTCACTTTCATGTGGTTGAATGAGCCATTCTCAGAAACCCCAAGAATTTTTGAAGATACTAAACTGGAGACATGCACAATTCTTCCCTCCTTTTTAAATTTTTTTAAAATTAATCTTTCATGTTTTAACAAGCACTGGAGTTAATGCTGCTGCCTGCACTCTTTCCTGTCAAAGTGGAACTTTTTCCCTCTCTCCTGAATAAAGTAATCTGTTCTCTCCAGTTAATACTCAACATAAATCAAAGAAGTAGATGTCAACACATTCTGTATCCAAATATTAGCTTCCTTTTTTTTTAATTTAGCAGGATTTAGACATTTTATTTGAAGAAAGTTGGTGCTTTTAAATACATATAACAATTCATTTATTCATCTCTTCATGTTGAATTTTGTCCTCTGTATAAAGCAAAAGCTTGTTTTCAGTTTAGGTCACATTCCTTTTCCAGCCAAAGAATAATAACCTATTTTTCATTTTTCAGAGAAAAGCACATTAAATAATTGATAAATTATTGAAATATCAATGTGTTAATGTCTCTGCTGTATTATACAATAATTCATTTTACTAGCTCACCTCAAATTCTTGGATTTTTGTTTTTTGCTCCAAAGGTTTGGTCAAACCTTAAAATTCTTTGTCTAGACCCATCATAAAGGAAAATAAAATCATACCCAAGTTGAGAGAATGAAATATATATATGAAATACATGAAATATCTGTATATGAAATATCTGACTAGCACACCTTAGGACAGTTAAGATTGAGTGAGAGCGCATTGATTATCCAGTACACCATGATGAAGAGAGACTTGGGGCTAGAGGTGGCAGTGGTATGCAAATATCTTTCATGGAAAAGGAAAAGATTCTACCCATGTGTCAACAACTGGCCTATAAACCATTCTTTCCCACAATAAAATGAAAAAATATATATTTAAGGTCATTAAAAACAAAAAAAATCTGAGAAACAATCACAGTCTATGGAAGCCTGAGAAAACATGATTATTTAATAATATGCAGCATTTTGGATGGGATCATGGAACTGGAAAAGGACATTGGATTAAAGTTAAGGACAAGTAAATAAGGTGCAAGCTTCAGTAGTGTTGTGTCAATATTATTCACCAGCTGTAACAAATATACTATACTAAATTACCCATAAGAAAGCTACTAACAATGGGAAAAACAAGAATCTGGAAAGTGTACAGTCTACCCAAATTGTCTCCAAATCTAGAACTATTATTAAAGTTTTATTAAAAGGTTATCAAAATTTTTTCTACTTTATAGAAAACTTAGTAGGTGCTACGCAGTAATGCACCTTGCAGAGTGCATGTTTGTTGTTGTTTGAGGGGATTAATGTTATACAGTGCAGTCACTGATATATAAGTTAAACTTCATTATACACCAGGATTCCACAATTCTCTTCCACCCCACCCTCTCCCTTCTTCTCCAGGGTCTCTTGCTTTGATGCCAATACACCAGGTCCAGTCCACATTGCACTTTGTGTTCTCCCCCTGTCCTTATTTATTATATCCTGCTTATAAATGAGATCATTTGATATTTGTTCTTCTGTTTTTTACTTATTTCACGTAACATGGTGTCTTCTAGTTCTATCCAAGATGATACAAAGGAGATATCATTTTTAACAACTAAGTAACATTCATATATATGTATCACATTTTTTTAGCCATAGGGTGAACACCTTACCATATGCAAGGACCCAACTTCAAGCTCCTAGTACCCATTGGGGAAAGCCTTAGGAGTGGTGGTGGATTTGTTGTATAAGCACCCAGCCCCAGTGATAACCCTGGTGACAATAACAAAAAAAAAAAAAAATCTTAGTAGATACCAATCTTTGAAAACAGGAAAACCACCATTCTTTTTACAGATTCGAATTTTTTTGTTGTTGTTGTTGTTGGATAGGACAGAGGGAAAAATGGAGAGAGGAAGGGAAGACAGAGAGGGGGAGAGAAAGATAGACACCTGCTGACCTGCTTCACTGCTTGTGAAGCGACTCCCCTGCAGGTGGGCAGACTAGAATTTATAAGGCCAGTTACCTTTCCTTTTACTGACAAGAAAGTATGTTCTACCTGCTCTACAATATAGCACATGATGGGTCATCTCTGACACCTGGTACAAAGGTTTCCAGTTAGTATGTGGCTGATGATCCAAGTAGTCACTTTCCAAGAATGACTTTGCATTTGGGTGTGTTATCATGCATGATTCTCCACCTTTCCAGTGGATAGTGTTCAGCTTGCTCATGTGTGTGTGTGTGTGTGTGTGTGTGTGTGTGTGTGTGTGTCTGTGTGTGTGTGTCTGTGTGTAAAGATCTTTGTCATCTTGATCTGTTGGTCTGTGCACTCCATTTTAAAGTTCCATGAAGACTTTCATTCACAGAAGAGAATGAATTGCACCTTGAATTTTTCACTGATGGGTCCTAAATACAAGTTAAAATTACCATCAGTGTTATCATCATGGCTCAGTGCATTCAGAATGGATCCAACATTGATGGTGACTATTCTTTCCTTCCTTCCATCCATCCTTCCTCTCTCCCTCCCTTCCTTCCTTCTTTCCTTTCTTCCTTTTTTTTTAGCAGAAACAGATAAATTGAGAAGGAAGGGTAGATGGAGAGTGAAAAAGAGAGGTACTTGCAGCACTACTTCACCACTTAGGAAGCTTCTCCCACCCCATCTGACCAGATCCTTGAACTCAGATACTTGCACATGGTAACATCTACTTTCTACCTAGTTTGTCACCATCCAGACCTGGCCACTCTTTAATTTCCAAAATGGACCATACATACCAAGTTGAATATCTGCTGATGAGCATTTTTTAAGTTATAATATTTTCTATTTCTTGAGCTCAGAAGATTTTTACCTGTGTCCTCTGTCTCTCTTGTGTAAGAAGTCTCTTTTGTTTATTAATATAGAGTGATGCTCTTCCCTTTTCACAAATATGAATAGCAATTCACATAATTATTTGGAGGATAAACATTCATTTGAAAAGAACCTGAATGAAAATGGCTTTGTTGGTTTGTTTGACTGCATAGTGACAAGATGAAAATAAATATCATTCTTCAAAACAGATTAATAAATGCAGAGTTTTTCAGTAGTGACCCAATTGGTCTCCAGCTGCTAACAATTCTTAGACTCCCAAGACATAACTAATTGGTCTCAATCATTTCTCAGCGGGAAATACCACCTCAAGGTAAACATCTTTACAATTGGTGTTAATTAGCTCTCTTGTCACCTGTCACAACTGGTAGGCTAGGAACTGTGTCAGATGAATGACCTCAACACTAGCAACAGAAGCTCAACTATCGGGACTGGGAAATAATGGGTAGAGTGCATACGTTACTGTTTGAGAGGTCCTGAACTTGATCTTCTGCACCATATGGGAGCACCCATGAAGGAAACATCGTAGACATAGCCTACATGAAGCAAAAGGAGGCAGCCCACAGTGACTTTGAATCATCCCCTTTAAACTCATTGTTTTATAGGTGACTTTCCACATTTCTCAATGATAGGGTGAACATTAAATAAAATGACCACCATCCTTCTTCAAATTCTTATCCAGTGGATCTAAGCTAGGGTCCAGGAACCTATTTTAAATAAACTCTGCGAGTGCTGCTTCTATCAGTATTTGGATAAGTCTGAGAATGACTGATTTAAAACAGCACTACTCATTTAACTGCACAGGGGAATTTTCTTTGAAACTTTATTTTTTTAATTTTTTACTTATAAAAAGGAAACATTGACTAAACCATAGGATAAGAGGGGTACATCTTCACACAATTGCCACCACTAGATCACTGTATCTCACCCACTACCCTGATAGAGTTCCTATTCTTTAACCCTCTGGGAGTAATATCTCACCCACTACCCTGATAGAGTTCCTATTCTTTAACCCTCTGGGAGTATGGACACAAGGTCATTGTGGGATGCAGAAGGTTGAAGGTCTGGCTTCTGTAATTGCTTCCCTGCTGAACATGGGCTTTGGTAGGTCAATCCATACTCCCAGCCTATCTTTCTCTTTCCCTAGTGAGGAAGGGCTCTGGGGAAGCGGAGCTCCAGGACACATTGGTGGGGTTGTCTGTCCAGAGAAGTCTGGTCAGCATCATGCTGGCATCTGGAACCTGGTTAAACAAAGTTAACATACAAAGCCAAACAAATTGTTGACCAATCCTGGACCTAAAGACTGGAATGGTGCAGATGAAAAGTTGGAGGGTGTCTGTTTTGTAGATAGCTAGTAGACATATTTTAATTATATTCCAAAGGGCCTGTGGCAATACAAGTGTTTTTGTTTGTTTGTTTGGTTGGTTGGTTTTTGCCTGAGCTTGAAGTCTGATATGGAAGTGGATCCTAATTATTGTCTGGGAAGGTGATGTCATGGCTGGCAAAAGGATCAGAAAACTGGGTTAGGGAAGAGAATAGCTCCCCAATATGGGAAAAGTGAATAAATATTGTTGACTGTAAACCCCATCGATTTGATGTGATCTGGGGCCCATATTCAGCTTGGGAGCCTCTGTGACCTCTGCATTCCTGTAGGTCCAACCTCACATTCTGTGGTCATAAGTAGGAACATTCCAAGCTGCCCCAATAACAGGACCCATCTTCCTCAGGTGTAGCATAGAGTATGTTGTACAGCCTCCCTTTGGAGGATGGAATATTCTCTACCACTGTTAATCAAAGTTGAGGGCAAGGTCCTATGGGGCCCCACAAAGGGGTCTATTGTGTTGTTCCTGATAGGACTGACTGGTAACAATGGAGAGAGGGATTTATTTGAGGTCTAGGCCCATCGTGTCTGTCTCAGGGCTCCCCGAATAGGGCCCAGCTGATGGGGTGGCCTGATAGTGACTAAAGAGCAAACATTAAAGTATGCCAGTCTCTTGCCCTTAATAAGCTTTTGCAGTCCTTGCTTTGATGAGGTTAGCTTTGGAGTGAGTGAGAGAACTGTAATGGGAAGTAGGTGAGGAAGGTGTCTAAGTCTAAGTAGACATTTTCATTATGAACTTGATACTGATTCACTACAGACTATTGTGTATTTTTGCATTCAGGTATATATTTTGCCCTAATTTATGGATACATGTAAACATATTCTCTATCTCATGGGACCTGGTCTATATCTAGGTTTGGGGACTTTGTTAGGAAGTGAGCCACCTGGAATGGAATTAGAGAATATTATGAAAGGAAAGGTCTCACCCGAGTAATGAAGCTGAAGGGTTGACATTCCATGCCTGATGTGTCTGGACAGTCTGAAGTGAAGCATGCTGAGGTGGTACTCGTTGCACTGATTAGGTTGGGATCAGCAGATGCAATATCATTTGGTATAAATTCAGAGAAGCATGCAGGAAAGTGAGCCCCACCCTAGAGGTTCCAGGAATGGGGGAAATAGGCTCTATAGACGAAGTGGAAGGTTCCTGCTGTCTTAGAGTTTAAGAAGACAACAGATAGTTATTGATATAATCACATTATTTGGCAATTGGGTTAACTTTGAAAAATCCCTTTCTTAGGATTTGCTGTATCATACACACCATCACCATATTTTATGTCCTTTGACATTATTTGTATATAGCTATACCACCAGTTGCTTCTGTTCTCCCTGGTCTGATCTTTTAAGAGAGTCAAAATATCAAAGACTCAGCCTGTGTATTAAAAACACTCAGTCTGTGATATAAAAGGTTTGAGATATTCAATCAATTTTTCCCATCTCATATTAATTAAATAGTGGTTTATATAACTACAAATTGATAGGAGTGTACATAAACACCATTCCCACCACCAAAAGACTGTGTCCTATCTCGCCCCCCTTCAATCACTCCCTCCCACCCTCCCACCCCGTGAAGTTGAACATCCACCCTCACCCTCAAGCCATGGTTTTTACTTTGTTGCCCTACTCCAAATTCAGTCAAATCCTGCTTTGAAAACTTCCCTGTTATTCTTTCTCAACTTCTATTTATGAGCAGGTTCATGCCATACTTTTATTTATCTTTCTGACTTAGCTCTCTTAACATAATTCCTTCTAGCTCAATCCAAGATAGGTCAGAGAAGGTGGGTTCATTGTTCTTAATAGCTGCGTAGTATTCCATTGTGTATATATACCACATCTTTCTCAGCCACTCATCTGTTGTTGGGCACCTGGATTGCTTTCAGGATTTAGCTATTACGAATTGTGCTGCTATGAACATAGGTGTACACATTTCTTTTTTGGTTGGGTGTTATGGAGTCCTTGGGGTATAACCCTAGGAGAGATATTACTGGATTATGGAAGGTCCATGTCTAGCCTTGTGAGAGTTCACAGAGGCTGGACTAGTTTACATTCCCACCAGCAGTGCAGAAGGGCTCCTCTGTCCCCACAGCCTCTCCAACACTTGTTTCTACTGTCCTTTTTTGATGTATGCCATTCTCATAGAGGTGAGATGGGATCTCAATGTTGTCTTTTTGTTCAGATTTGGAAGGACATATGTTTCTAGGAATTCTTCTGTTTCTTCCAGATTCTCTAGCTTGGTGGCATATAGTTCTTCATAGACGTTTCACATTATTTTCTGGATTTCTGTGGTGTCAGTTGTGATCTCTCCTCTATCATTTTCAATTCTATTTATTAGAGTCTTCTCCCATTTTTTTAAGTGAGTCTGGCTATGGGATTGTCAATCTTGTTTAATTTTTCAAAGAACCAACATTTGGCTTCATTGATCTTTTGTATAGTTCTCTTATTTTCGATGTTGTTTACTTCTGCTCTAATTTTAGTGATTTTCATCCTCCTGGTTGCTTTAGGGTTCCTTTATCCTCTTCCTTTAAGTCCTTAAGGTCATTTATTTGAGCTTTTTCTTGTGCTTTAATATGTGATTGTATGGCTATAAGTTTCCCTCTCAGTACTGCTTTAGCTGTGTCCCAAATATTTTGATAGCTTGTGTCTTCATTTTCATTTGTTCCCAGGAGCATTTGAATTTCTTGCTTGAGTGTTTCTCTGACCCAGTGGCTCTTAAGCAGTATGTTGTTTCCAAATTCTGTGTCTTTTAGTAATTTTCTGTTTGTTGTTAAATGTTAGCTTTACTCCACTGTGGTCTGAGAAGGTACATGGGATGATTTCAATGCTCTTGAATTTGTTGATGCTGTATTTGTGGCCTACCATGTGGTCTATCCTTGAGGATGTGCTGTGTGGATTTCAGCCCAGTTCCTGGGCTGAACAACTCTGAAAATGTCCAGGAGTCTAGTCTGTCCATCTCTTCATTTAATTCTCTTGTTTCTTTGTTTATTCTCTGCTTTGTTGACCTAAGTGTGAGAGTGGGGTGTTAAAATATCCCACTATTATTATTGTATTACTATTGATGTATTTTTGTAGTTCTTTCAGTAGACGTTTGATGTATTTAGATGGTCCCCAATTGGGTGCATAGATGTTAAGAATTGTTAAAACTTCTTGATTGATTGATCCTCTAATCATCATGTAATGGCCTTGTCTTTCTTTTATTACTTTGTTTAATTTAAAATCTATTGTGTCAGAGGTGAGAATGGCTATTCCTGCCCTTTTTTGTGGTCCATTAACCTGTAGGATAGTTTTCCATCCTTTCACTTTAAGCCTGTGTTTGCCTTGTTGGGTCAGATGAGATTCTTTCAAGCAGCATATGGTTGGGTTGTGTTTTCTGATCCATCCTCCCACTCTGTGCCTTTTGATGGGTGAATTTAACCCATTGACATTTATTGATATTATGGATTTAATGTATTGCAGTGCCATTATTCTACAGTTTTTTATTTGCTCTGATATATGGCAAGTATTATGGTGATGTTCTTGTTTATAAGAGATCTTTTAGAACCTCTTTCAGGACAGTCTTGGTGATGGTTTCCTCCTTTAACTGTTGTCTGTCTGAGAAAGTTTTGATCCCTCCATCTAGTCTGAATGAAAGTCTAGCAGGATATATTATCCTTTGTTTAAACCCATTTTCATTCAGGGTTCGATAGATATCTTGCCATTCTCTTCTGGTTTTTAGAGTTTGAGTGGAGAAGTCTGCTGATAATCTTATGAGTTTTCCCCTGTATGTGACTTTTTGTTTTTCTCTTGCAGCCTTTAGGATCCTTTCTTTATCCTTACATCTTTTCATTGTAACTATGATGTGTCTTGGTGTTTTCAGGTCTGGGTTGATTCTGTTTGGGAATCTCTGAGCCTCTTGACTCTTAATGTCCTTTCTGTTGTTTAGGTCTAAGAAGTTTTCTTCTATAATTTCCTCTTGTATGTTTACTTCCCCTTCCTCTCTTCCTCTGGCAAGCCAATTATGCAAATGTTACTTCTTTTGAGATCATCCCATATGTCACTGTGGTTGTTTTCAGTGTCTCTCAATCTCTTTTTGAGCTCTTTTACCTCTTTGTTTTCTCTAGCTTATCCTCTCTGTCTGGTTAATTCTGTTTTCTGTTTCTGTTAGTCTGCTTTCCCATCCCTCACCTTCTTTCTTCAGTTCAGTTATAGTATTAGCTTGTTCTGCTAATTGACCTTTTAGTTCAGCTATTTCAGTTTTCAGTTCTCTAATTATCTCAAGGTAGCTTGTGTTTTTCTTGAGGGTCTCATCTGTTGTTTCCCTAATTCTGATATCCCTTTCCTCCATAGTTGTCTTCATTTCTGTGATTATTAGGTTTAATATTGCTTGCATACTTTTCTTATCTATGGTTACTTCTTACTGATTTGGAGTTTCTTCTGGGCTCCTGTATTGATTCATTGTGGTAGAATTTTTATTTGCTCTTGATTAAACCATTTTCTTTATATTGACATGGTTTTTATTTTTCTGCTCTGTCATTCTTCAATTGTTGTGTTTTGAGTACAAGCCATGCTATATTAAATACCTTTATGACAAATGTAGTCACCCAACCTCAGAAATTACAACAGTAGTAATTTAAGCTAGGATTGATGCAGTTCAACCAATACCAGTTAGCCAAATAATTCCTCCAGTCCTAGAAAAAATAGCAACCAAATCCAAAGGAAAAAGAATGAGAAAGGAAAAAAGGGAAAGCAAGAATGTACAATTATGCAAATCTACTGTCCACTGTAAATTCTAGGGATAGCAAGAGGAGAAAAGGTACTACAGAAGACACACACACAGAGAGAGAGAGAGAGAGAGAGAGAGAGAGAGTCTACTCTGAGTCAGATTTCTTCCCCAGAATAATTCACAAATGAGTATCAGTGAATTCAGAAATCAAAAGAAGGAGGAAAGAAGAAAAGAAGATACAAACAAGAAAAAAGAAAAAGAAAAAAAAAGAGCAGTGAAAAGAAAGAGGGTTTTTTTCTTTGTTTATTTGTTTTTTGTTTTTAATTAGCTAGGAAGAGGGAGGGAAGTGGTAGAGAGAAATAAGTTTCTGTCACACTGGATAGGACACCCAGTCACCTAGCAATGGAGAAAACAACAACAGTTAATTTTGGTCAACCTAAAGAAGGAGGGGGCAAAAAGGACACACTATATAATAATAGTAATAATAAAATAGAATAGAGTGAAAAAAATCCTGTCAGTCTGCAGCTTGGACTGCTTTGGATCAGGAAGCCTGAGCAAAGACAGCCAACTGTAAGAAGTATCCAAGAAAAAAAAAAAAAAAAAACCTGCAGGTAGTCTTTCCCAGGCAGGGCTGAGGCTCTGATTGGTCAGGTATTTTGCCACTCAAATAGAGCTCCAGCCACATAAAAAAAAGAGAAGGAAAACAAAAAGGGAAAAGGTGTGGAATGACACCCCTGTTGAGCCCGGAATCTTGGTAAAGAAAATAGCTCAGCGGGGGAGCCTGCTAGGAGCAGCTTTACAGCTCCTGGGGGCTGGGGTTGGGGTGGGGGAGAGGGGTTAGCTTCAGAAATAATCAAAAGATTTATTTTCTTTTACCCCCTGGCCTCCATTTTCTAACCCAAGAGTGGTCTCACCCTTAGGACCCTTTATTCACCCCCCTGCTAACAGCCCAGTATCCTACCCTATCCAGAGAATCCCCGGTCACAAGCTTCTGCTTGTTGGAGCTCACACCAGCCCCTGCTTGCAAGTTACCATCTTGGCTCTGCTTCCCTCTTTGAAACTTTTTATCCACTATGCCAAATCCCAGGTGGTAAAGATTATTTATTTATTTTAAAAAGTGATAGAGAAGACCAAAGCATCACCGTAGTACATGCAAAGCTGAAGATTGAACTGGGAATCTCATGTTTGGGCAACCAAGGATTTATCCATCCTGTAGAATTTATTTTTTTCCTTTTTTTTTTTTTTTTTTTAG
The DNA here is from genome assembly GCF_950295315.1 of Erinaceus europaeus. Lineage (NCBI taxonomy): Eukaryota > Metazoa > Chordata > Mammalia > Eulipotyphla > Erinaceidae > Erinaceus > Erinaceus europaeus. The sequence goes on along the minus strand of NC_080169.1, from coordinate 50,605,430 downwards.
AAAAATAGGCACCTGCTTACAGACCTGCTTCACTACCTGTGAAGCAACTCCCCTGCATGTCTGAATTTAGTTTTTTTAAACATTGATTTTTGGGTCCTAGCCCTAGAATTTCTGGTTAAATTGCTATGAAATTTAGTTTGAGCTTTGAAAAAAAAAGTGCTTAACTTCTCAGAGAATACTGAAGTACAGGAGGAATGCTTACTTTTAAAGTAGCAGGAGATAAGTAACCAGCAAATGATAATACTGAGATCCAATGTAACATTATAGGTAAAAGGTATAGCTCTGATTCAAGGTATTTTTAAAAAATTAAGTAACTATAAAAGGAAAAGTACCAATTTTAGAAAACTTCCTGCAAGTAGTGAATTGATTAGTCAGTTGCCCTAGAATTTTGCTATATTCAAAAATACTTGGACTAAAATAATGGCATCCAAACTCTCTTCAGCTTTATGAGAGTTGTATAGGCTGGGGGGAGGGTGGAGAACAAAACTTTGGTGGAAAGTATGGTGACTTACACACACCACATATGCATATGAAATTATAACCCTGAAATCTTATACTTTCATAAAATACTGTTAAATTACTAATAAAAAATATATGTATTTGCACTCACATCTGGGGGAAATAGCACAACAGTTTATGCAACAGACTAGCATGCTCAGTGCAAAAACAAACAGAAAACCAAATTGTACCCAAAGGACTACCATTTGTAATTTAGTCTGAATTTGCTTAAACTGGCAGTGCTTACAGTATAAATATCCATTTGAATAATTGTGTGGTATGGATTTATTCGTGACTTTCACTGGTACTAGCTAATGTGATGCTATTTCAAACTATCCCTCCTCTTCCTCATTAACCAAGTCAATAAATGTCTGGGCTTAGAATTGCTGTCAACAAGTAGAGCTGTAGGCATGAAGATCTCTGAAATCAGAGGAAGAATCAGTATTCCGAATGGAGGATGTGGAGGATATAAATATACATATAAACATTACTCGAAAGAGTTAAACCACATAGCAAAAGGCACATTAACTAAGAGATAATTTCTTAACCTAGATCATCAAGACAGGAAAAGCATTACTACTAAAGCTATTTTTTATTAGTAATTTAACATTGTTTTACAGAATTTTCAAACTTCAGGAGTATTTTCATAACCGCACTTGGTATGCAAGTCACCATACCCGCTTCCAAAGTTCTGCTCCCCACCCCATAATCATCTTAGTTCTTACATTTTACAAGAAATAATCTGGTTGTCATTTTTTTTCTTTTTTTGCAAATTCCTTTACTTTATTCATCTATACTGTGCATATGAATGAAGCCATCTAGCAGTTGTCTTTTACTTCTTGTTTTACTTGGCATAAGCACCTCCAGTGCTATCCATTCTGTTCCAAAGAATACAATCTCAACCTTTCTGAGTGCAGAGTAGAATTCCATTGTATATATATTTTACAACTTCTCTTTTTCATATATTTATTTGTTTCTATTTTATTGGGTGCAGACAGAGAGAAATTAAAAGGAGACAGGGAGAGAGAAAATGAGATAAAAATAGAACTACCTGCAACACTGCTTTGAACATCTTATAAAGTCTTTATCCAGTCATCTGTCATTGGGTATTTACATTGTTTCCAATGTTTGGCTATTGTAAACAATGTAACTATAAGCATAGGGGTGCATACCTCTCTTTGAATTTGTGCTTCCATGTCCTTTGAGTATATTGTGAAGAATGGTGTTCTGGGGTCATAGGGTATGTCTATGATTATTTGCTTAAGTGGTTTAACTCTTTTAACATTTTCCCACTTCCTCTTGGATCAGTTCAGGAAATTGGCATGACTCTAGAAATATGCCCATTTCATCTGCATTGTCAAATTTATTTACATATAGGCTTTTCATATTTTTTTTTATTCTTTGGGGAATAATGGTTTACAGTAAATACAGTTGCTGATGTATGTGTAAAATTTCTCAGTTTTCTGCAAAACACTCCCACCTCCAGCCTAAGTTCTTCTACACCATCAATAATCACTTTTTCTTTGTATTTCTGACTCAACAGATATAATTTCACCTTTCTCATTTCTGATTATTTTTGTCATAGCCTTTTCTCTTTTTTCTTGGTAAGCCTGGTTTATCTATTTTATTTATCTTCTCACACTGATTTCAAAACAAATGGAGAAAAAAAAAATTTAGAAAAAAATTCTACTTGAAATAGAGGAGTCCATTAGAACAGCAGTTAGAATCCACTGCCTGGGTCCCAAAATACTTTATTTATTTAATGAAGGATATAGAGATAGAGAAAGGACAGAGCAGTGTTCAACCTTGTCTTATGGTGGTGCTAGGAATGGAACCTGGGAACTCAGAGCCTCAGACATGAAAGTCCTTTTTGCATAACCATTATGCTATCTCATATGGGGTGACTCAAAGCCTCTGACTCAAGAATAATAAATAATTACTGATCCTAAGAGACTTGGGGTGACTTGCACCAACATACTCTAAGGATGGATAGTAAGTAGTAGAGCCCCATCTATTGAATCTCTTGCCTATAATTAGTTCATTTCAAGATAAATCAAAGGAACTTTAAGACAGCTTATATCTGCCTGAAGCAGAACAGTTTGATAAGGAGTACAGTAGCAGAAGGGAAGTTTGCATAGGGCAGCACCACTGATCATGGGAAATAAAATCTGAAGTTTCCTCTAACTATCATTAAAGGTCTCTACTAAGTAGCAATTTTGAATGGATATAAGAAGATTTATGGCTGTAATGGTAAGCAAATTATGTACTTCACATTCAGATCAGATAACAAGTTGATTGTGGTCAGATATTTGGCATATGAAGGCTACATTGACACCTATTAGTGTTTGAAGAGTTACAGATCTTTGCTGGCCATGCAAAGGAGTTAGGGCATGGGTTGTACAAGTCAGTGGCTGTTGAAACTTGGCATGCTGAGATATCATTCTTAGATATCCCCTCACAATCTTCCTTGTCCTACAAAACAAATTCTTTTTTTTATATTTCTTTTTTTCTTTATTGGGGGATTGTTTACAGTTGATGGTAAATACAATAATTTGTACATGTATGACATTTCTCAGTTTTCCACATAACAATTTAACCCCCTCTAGGTCCTCCTCTACCATCATGTTCCAGGACTTGAGCCCCCCACCCCCACCCCAGAATCTTTTACTTTGATGCAATACACCAAACAAAACAAATTCTTAATGACCTCAAGGGACATATTGGCAGCAACACAATAATAGTAGGGTATCTAAGTACACTGCTTTGAGTAAGAGACAGACCTTTGGGACAACAACAAAAAAAGAATCAACAAGGTAACAGAAGGAATGGAATTAATTGATCTATACAGAATTTTTCATCCCAAAATAAAGAAATCTACATTATTCTCAAGTACACATGGAGATGGCCAAAAAAAAAAAAAAAAAGGAAAGAAATGAGGAAGGAAGCAAGGAGGGAAGGGAGGGAGTGAAGGGGAAAGGGAAGAAGCAAAGAAGGTGAACTATTCCTTTATATTGTTGAATTTCACAGTGAGCAACCCGGTAGAGTGCACATATTGCAGTGCAGAAGAACTTGGGTTCAAGCTCCTGACCCTCACTTGCAGGGGTGAAGCATCACAAGTGCTGCAGGTGTCTCTCTCATTCTCTCCCTCTCTATCTCCCTCTTCCTTCTCTGTCTCTATAAAAACTAAATTAAATTTTTAAAATATAATGTTCAATTTCATGGCTTTAGTATATTCACAAAGTTGTACAATTACCATCATCATCATCACACTAATTCCAGAACATTTTTATTATCGCTCAGAATAAACCCCATGTTTGTTAGTAGTTATTCATAATTTGCTGAACCCCAGCCTTAGGCACCCCCTAGTCTATTTTCTGCCTCTGTGGACTTAGCTATTCTTAACAGTTCATGTTTATTTTATATAGAAGTATATAATATGTGATCTTTTGTTATTTGTTTCACTAAGTATACTGTTTTCAAGATTCACCCAGATTATATCATGTTTCAGTGCTTTATTTCTTTTTATTGATTTATTGGTTTTGTTATATTTTGTCCATTCTTCAGTTGATCAGCCTTTGGGTTGTTTCACTGTGAGCTATTATGAATAATGCCGTTATGAACATTTGAAAACATGCATTTGAGTAGACATGTGTTTCCATTTATCCTAGTTATATACCTTGGAATATAATTGCTGAGTTATATGTCTAACTTTCTGAGGAACTGCAGTGCATTTTCTAAAATAGTAGACCTGTACTTTATATTCTTTTTTAAATTTTTTATTTTTTAATAATTTCTCTTTTAAAATATTTTTAAATATTTATTTGTTTTCCCTTTTGTTGCCTTTGTTATTTTTTATTGTTGTAGTTATTGTTGTAGTTATTATTGATGTCATCATTGTTGGATAGGGCAGGGAGAAATGGAGAGAGGAGGGGAAGACAGAGAGGGGGAGACAAAGAGAGGCACCTGCAGACCTGCTTTACCACCTGTGTAGTGACTCCCCTGCAGGTGGGGAGCTAGGGCCTCAAACCAGGATCCTTATGCCGGTCCTTGGGCTTTGTGCCACCTGCGCTTAACCTGCTGCACTACTCCCTGTATTTTACATTCTGGTGAGTGTTGTGTGGGCATTTGACTTAACCATATCCTCACCAACTATTGTTGTTTTCCCTTTTTATTGGTGACTTTTCCTACTTTATTGAGATATAATTATAGCCATGCTAAGGTGCATGAAGTTGTATCTCTTTGTGGTTTGCACAGAAACTTTGCATTGTTTACAGACAGTTCAAGATAAAGTACAGGATTTCACTGAAAGAAATGAAAATTCCAAGAGACTCTAAAAGTGGGTCATCAGAATAAGTGGTTGCCACTATTTGAGAAATCACATTTTAGAACTAGCAGCTTTTAAAAAAAAATTATTTAGTACAAGTTGAGTTAAGGGGGTTGCAGCCAAATGCATGCAGATTTTGCTCCTGGACAGTACATGGCCAATCTTAGACTCTGGGAAAATGGTATGTACACTCTGAGACAGAAATTTCCTCCTAAGAAAAGTCAACCCTGTAGGGAGATAAAGATCTTTCCCCTCATCTCAGTTAAAGTTAAGTGCCTGACTTGTGACTCATGTCTTGGCTCTGCCACCTTCACACCTTCCACATTGTCAGATGCCTGGTGCTACATGATTGCCTGTAAGAGGATTTTTTGACAGCAGTGCTCTCCAATTACAGTTGTTTTCATTAACAAAAGAAATATCTGTGGGTTTTTTAGGTATTGCAGAAATATATATATATATATACTAGCTCACTAGTAGCCAGAAGCATCTGATCTTCCTGTCTTACAAACCTCTGACAGTTAAGCATTTGCTTTTAGGCAAATAAAACGTCAGCCACTGTTAAACAGCATATGGCAACAATATGATCATTCCCTCTCTAGGGACCAACCTCTGCCCAGAAGAGATGGTACTTGAAATAGGAGATGCTTTTGAGTGAAGGATCTCTTTCCCTCCCACCCAGGCATGATGTCTGAAGTGTGGGCAGAGTGTCACACACAGAAGGATATGGACAATCAGATCAAATGTGAATATGGGGGGTGGGGTAGGGGATGAGTGGCCCAGTGACTGAAGGCTGTTTGTCCTAGGCATCTGGGTCTGTGGTTGAGGGGAAGTACCATCTTTAAGCTGGTCTAGATTAACTCTGTAAAATAGAAAACAGCCCTACAGTCCCTTAAGGAGAGACTGGGGGTTGCCTTGAATTGAATGTAGTGGTACACAGTGGGCCAGAGAAGACATTGAAGTCTCTACCCCTTTCATCTCTGTGGAATTCCTTCAGTAAGTTGGGACAAAGTAAACCTCCTTGGTTTTTTCTAGCAGGGTTATCACTGGGACTTGGTTCCAACATGTAGAATCTACCATTTGTGGAGGACATCTTTTTCATCCTTTTTTATTTGATAGAGCAGAAAGACATTGAGATGGATGGTGGAGATAGTTACAGAGAAAGAGACACCACTTGTGAAGTTTCCCTCTTGTAGGTGGGGGGCTGGGGGCCCATGCACACAGCAACATGTGTGCTCAACTGTGTGCACCACAACCTGTACCCCAGTAAACCTCCATGTTTCTTAGAACATTCTTAAAGGATGTGAAATCCTGTGCAGTAGGTTAACTTGTACACAAGTAGGTGTGTGGCAGCATAGATAAGGAGAAGCACTGCCTTCTCAAAGATGGGCTATAGCAAGACAATATGCTCAAAAGTGAAAAACTAAATCATGTTTTTCAGGAGCCTCTGGAATTCTTTGCAGAAGACACTAAAAACTGTCAATAAAGATAACTGGATTCTCAAAATATATATGTAAAACCTCACTTGTTATGGTTTGGTTGAGACAGAGTATGCAAAGAAATTAAATGTTTTGCTTATGTTGGAAATAGCGGTTCCTTATGTAATACTGTCTCTGTATTATTTGTATTGGAATGTAGTCAGTTAAGCTCACCAGTTGTTTATAAAACTTTTAGCACATAAGTTTATAGTATTTATAGGTCTCTAATTTTAGTGGCCACATGGTTACATATATGAAATCACTGTCCTATTAAAAGAAAGCTGAATCTAGTATCAGGAAACCTTATTTTGATATAACAGCTAAATTGTCTAAAAATTCTCATCAGGGACATAAAGATAGCTTATTCACAGAGCAAATACTTTGCCATGTGTGAAGCTCGGGTTTAATTCCTGGCACCACACAGGACATGCCATAGTACCAGAGGAAGCTCAGTGTTGATCTATCCCTCCCACTTTATCTTGCAATCTGAATGAAAAAATGGTCTGCAGAAGTAAAGTTAAGCATGTTGGAGGTAACAGCTCAAAAAAAAAAAAAAACATTCTCATAAATGTTATCATTATTTTTCCACTTGTGTGAATTGTTTTATCTGAGTGCTAAAAGACCATACATTGTTTCTGAAAGTCATTGTAAGTTCTCATGATTTAACAAATAAAATAAGATAGAGAAAAGCACTTATATAGCTAAGAATACTTACAGTGCTAAGAGTAACAAGGTTATGAAACTTAAAAAATTAATTTTACCTGTCTAAATTTTATTAATAATATAATTTAATAATGCTCTACTGTGACACTGCATACAACATTTTCAAGGACTAGAAAAGTAATGAGAGTTTTTAAAGTAATATTAATATTATTAAAAATGTGGTTCATATAATTTGTCTTCAAAAATTGCTAAAAATGAGCACAGTACAAACCACATGTTTTAGCTGTGTCAATCTTTTTTTTTTTCTGGAATGCTTTCCTACTCCTTACCAAATAGGTGTAACTGACAAAATGATATAATCCTTTGTTCTTGTTTCTGACAGTCAGTAAATTCTACAACAATCAGTAGCAGTGCCTAGATTAGTAGCTATATGAAGGGAACGAGGTTGCATAGTTTTTCCAAGATGGTTTGCCTGAGGGACTGATGTGGCCTTTCCACATCAAAAGAAGAGCTTTCTTTTCAGAATCTCACTGAAGGAAGATTATCCTCCTGGGTCTAAAGGAGCATAGACATTAGAATGAAAATTTTGAAGCTCAGCCAGTCATCCAGTTGTTTGCCACCACTACATCAAACATCAGAGTACTTTTAAAAAATATCTCAAGAAATAACTAAATTCTAAACTTTACATCTAGATAATTGAGATCATACCACCTTGATGTTTTCATACAAATGATAGTATGTCAGTGTGGCACACCTTGGAGATCTGTTTTGAAACTTGATGGGTATTCTATAATACATAACTTTGTATAACTTCAAAAAATAAGCAAAGTTGATGAATCTTCTAAGTCTCCCCATTTATAGTCTTCTAACTAGAAAGTGAAAATAAGTGTGTTCATTTTTTTCCTCTTACAGACATTGTAAGATTTATTTGTAGGAAAACAAAATGTGCTGTTAACAGAATCCCAGTGCCTAAGTGGTGATTTTTTAGTATTAATTTGACTTTTATCAAATACTATCAGAGTTCTGAATTTTAAAATGAGGAACATTTGCAATACTTAATATTTTAATTGATTTAGTTAGTACTTATTGGACACTGTGTGTTTGATGATGAATGAAAAGTGAACAACTAAATGAATGAAAACTAAGAATTAGAGTACTCATCCTGTGGGCTTGGGCTCACGTTGACTGCCAACTATGTGCTTCAATTTCATAGAAAAAAAAAACTTCACTGCTTATTTTTCTCCAGTTTTGTTCCTCAGCAAACTGTGCAAGGCTTAGAGTGGCATTTACTATAATTTAACTGAAATCTAGAAGTAATCAAGGAACTGATATCTGGATTTTTTTCAAAATCAATGGCATTCTTCTACCCATATTTATTGGAGTTTTAGCAATTCAACTGTCAATGCCACCTGTATAATTTTAGTCTTTCTGAAGATTTAGAAGCTGTTTCCAACAGAGCTCAAGCAACATAAGAACTTCATCAATTGAAAACTAAGAAAGATTCTGTGGGATGTGTAAAACAAGAAGCTGACCAGCATTATTTTCTTTTTCTTTAATTCCATATTATTGAGAGTTATTCTTGAAGTTTATGAAATCCAGATTTGGACATAAGCATGTTCATCATCGAATCATATTCAAGGAATTGAAACTGAAAATCATTCAATTTAGTAAAACATGACATAGAAAAAATAGTCCACATTCTTTATTCTACTTTAGATAGACTATCAGATACTCTGTGACTAGAAACCTTTAGGGTGATGGTAGATCTGATTTGTTTTAGAAATTAAAGCTTAACTTACTAGTTAGAAAAATGCCATATCTATTTGTTGTTGCTGTTGTTGTTCAATCACATTTCACTGACTTATTGGTTACATTTGATCTAGTTTATTTATTTTATTTTTACTTATAAAACTATGACTCCTCACTAGTACCAATACAACAACAAAATCCAGACAAAGACTACTTCTCAGAGCCAGGGCCATTTCTTATCTAGCCCAGAATAACTTTTCAATCACATCTCCTACTACCTGCCTCTTCCTCATAAGCTCTTCCACAGCCTAACCAAATGCCAGCTGTTCAACATCTATTTGCAATTCCTAATCTTTTTCTTCCCAGTATCCCCAATTTAAAGGATACCAAGTCCTTTTCTTCTCCACTTGCTGAATGTTCCAAATACACTTCAAGTGTTATACATTCCCTTTTGTAAGATCTTCCTATCCATCTCATATTTTACTTTTCTTTTATACCTTCAAGAAAAATCTTTTTAGCAACCTATTACACAGTTACATCTCTCTCTCTCTTCCTCTTTCCCTCTCTCTCTCTCTCTCCCACGCGCGCGCGCACACACACACACACACACACACACACACACCTTCATATGCCTGGGATTTAGTCATCCTTGGGTCATAGTCAAGGTTGCTACATGAGTGTGTAAATTGTGTCCTGATGTCAATCCCAAGGGAGACTAAAGACCAAAATCTATCCCACTCTCCACCTGCCACAGCATGAAAATGTCTACAAAGAGGTTCCCATGCAAAAGCACTGTATAGATAGCAGCAGCTCCATTCACATGCTTGTATACACCCTAGTTTCCTTTATCAGAGTACAAATTTGTTTAAGGAATTGACTGCCTTTGTATTTTCATTACAAATAATACAATACTTCCTATACACCTAAAAGTACTTATAAATTTTAATAAAGGAGTAAAATACAATTGTTAAAAACAACTACCTTTATATATGGATTCAATCGCCAACAGCACTACTAAAATCAAAAGGACTTTTCAGCAGATGTGGGACAGCTGACTCATCTGATTTCAGCTACATCATGACTCTGTCTCAACTAAGTCACTTCCTATAAAATATAGTATCCAGTAGTCTGTTGTATAATTTCAAAAACCACATTTGTGATGTTATGACAGGCCATGGCAGAGTTGAACTAAAATCCATTTCTGACTGCTAAAATAGGCAAAGAATAACATTAGGATCTGTCTGAAGTGGGAAGATTCAAGGTTAGGAGAATACCCATGGGAATAGAGGGAATTTCGGGAGGTAACCAGTTGGATCAGCCCAAGGTCAGTGCACTTCCTAGAAATCTACATTAAACCCAAAAGAAAGAAAGGAAGGATGGAAGAAAGAAAGAAAGAAAGAAAGAAAGAAAGAAAGAAAGAAAGAAAGAAAGAAAGAGAGGAAGAAAGAGAAAGAAAGAAAAAAACCAAGAAAAGCACCCCATTTGAAAGTCCTCAAAGCCGTGTCAGTACTGTGCATTATACAACTTGATATGACAATACTCTCAAAGTAAAGAATTGCACTTAAATAATTTTTGGTAGTTTAATATAAGTTCTGAACTCTGTTACACAGCTGATGGGAATGCAAACTGGTGGAGTCATTGTGGAGAACAGTATCAAGAATTTTTAAACAAAAATGGAAATACATGGGGTCCGGATGGTAGCGCAGCAGTTTAAGCACAGGTGGGGCAAAGTGCAAAGGACCTGCGTAAGGATCCTGGTTCAAGACCCCGGCTCCCCATCTGTGGGGGGTGGGGAGGGTTTGCTTCATGATCAGTGAAGCAGGTCTGCAGGTATCTTATCTTTCTCTCCACCTCTCTGTCACCCCCATCTCTCTCGATTTCTCTCTGTCCTATCCAACAGCAACAGCAGCAATAGTAGTAACAATAACAATGATAAACAACAAAGGCAACAAAAGGGAAAAAATGGCCTCCAGGAGCAGTGGATTTTTAGTGCAGGCACCGAGCCCCAGTGATAACCCTGGAGGCAAAAAAAAAAAAAGAAAAGAAACTTTATGATCCAGCAATATCAATCTTAAGCAAAAAGACATGAAAAAAAAAGACATGAAAACACTAATTTGAAGGGATATATACACCCCCATGTTCATAGCTACATTATTCACAATACCCAAAATATGGAATCAGCCTAATTGCCCATCAACAATTGGCTAGATAAAGAAGTTGTGGGACTTATACTCAATGGAGTTACTAGTTGGTAATTAAAAAAGACAAGATTGGAAGTGAATATGTTTAATGACACAAGGAAGGATTTGAAATACAAATACCAGATGGTCTCACTCATATGAAGAATACAGAGAATTGAAACCAATGAACTTGAAAAAAATAACCAACCCATCTCTAAGATTTTGAGAACTATGATGGTTATCCTTGGGGTGGGGGGGAGTATGATAAAACTTTACTGGTGGGAGTGGTGAGACATTATAACCTGGATATCTTTATATACATATATATTTATTCATTCCCTTTTTGTTGCCCTTGTTGTTTTTCATTGTTGTTGTAGTTATTATTGTTGTTGTTATTGATGTCGTTGTTGCTGGATAAGACAGAGAGAAATGGAGAGAGGAGGGGAAGACAGAGAGGGGAAGAGAAAGACAGACACCTGCAGACCTGCTTCACCGCCTATGAAGCAACTCCACTGCAGGTGGGGAGCTGGGGGCTTGAACCGGGATCCTTGTGCAGTTCTTATGCAATTTTTATTGATAAATGGAAATTTTTTTACAAAGTTAACTTTACAGACCACAAAACAATGATGTTCATAAGATGGGAATTATGCCTACTTCATAACGTAACTAAGACTTCAAAATTCAAGTTTCAATTCAATATTGACAAATAAGGAAAAAAAAAAAACTTTCCCTACACAGAATATTCTTCTAAGTATATGCTTAAAAGTCTCAACTTGGTGTTTTTCAGGTGTTATAGGATGATTTTTTTTTTTTTAAGGAAGATACAAGCCTTGTCCAGCAAGTTCATAGTACATTTCTCTTTCTTTTCTTCTCACAGTCCTCTGTGATGTCTGTCTGCTTTGCTCGTTTCCATCCCAACTTAGTGGTTGGTGGAACCTACTCAGGTCAGATAGTCCTGTGGGACAATCGCAGTCATCGAAGGACTCCAGTGCAGAGGACACCGTTGTCAGCTGCTGCACACACAGTGAGTAAAATTTTGCCATATTTCTGTAGTCTCTTGAACCCTAAAAGAAAGAGTCGCTTCACTGAAAAACAGTACAAATGCTGTCAGTTGTTAGAAGTAAGAAAAGAATCATCTTAAGGAAATAAACTAGAAGGAGGAGAAGAAGTGGAAGCTCTTACTCACAGGTGGGACTTAAATCAGGTGAAATTTTAATTACCCGTGGTCTGTTGCAGCAGACCCAGGGACTGTGAAGGTGGGAGGAAGAGGGAGGTGGCTGTAAGGGGTCCTTGAGAAAGAAGACAAATTGGTATGATAGGCTACTATCTTTTATGGGGGCTTATGAGACTATACACATGTAACAATAGTCTTGGAAATAATCATTTCTTCAAGTAAAATTGAATTTTAATTTCTTTACTGGGGAATTAATGTTTTACATTCAACAGTAAATACAATAGTTTGTACATGCATAACATTTCTCAGTATTCCACATAACAATACAACCCCACTAGGTCCTCTGTCATCCTTTTTGGACCTGTACTCTCTCCACCACCTATCCCAGAGTCTTACTTTGGTGCAATACAACAACTTCAGTTCAGGTTCTACTTGTGTTTTCTCTTCTGATCTTGTTTTTCAACTTCTGCCTGAGAGTGAGATCATCCCATATTCATCCTTCTATTTCTGACTTATTTCACTTAACATGTTTTTTTCAAGTTCCATCCAAGATGGGCTGAAAACGGTGAAGTCACTGTTTTTAATCTGAGTAGTATTCCATTTTGTATATATACTACAACTTGCTCAGCCACTCATCTATTGTTAGACACCTGGGTTGCTTCCAGGTTTTGGCTATTGTGCTGTTATGAACATATGTGTACACAAATTGTGCTGTTATGAACAAATTGTGCTATTATGAACATATGTGTACACAAATCTTTTTGGAGGGGTGTGTTGGGTTCCTTAGTATATACCCAGGAGAGGGATTGCTGGATCATAGAGTAGGTCTATTACTAGTCTTCTGACAGTTCTCCAGACTGCTCTCCAAAGGGGTTGGGCCAATTTACATTCCCACCAGCAGTGCAGGAGGCTTCCTTTGACCCCACAACCTCTCCAGCATTTGTTGCTGCTACATTTTTTTTTAATTTTTTATTTAAGAAAGGATTAGTGAACAAAAACATAAGGTAGGAGGGGTACAACTCCACACAATTCCCACCACCCAATCCCCATAACCCACCCCCTCCCATGGTAGCTTTCCCATTCTCTAGCCCTCTGGCAGCATGGACCCAGGGTCGTTGAGGGTTGCAGAAGGTAGAAGGTCTGGCTTCTGTAATTGCTTCCCCGCTGAACATGGGCGTTGACTGGTCGGTCCATACTCCCAGTCTGCCTCTCTCTTTCCCTAGTAAGGTGTGTCTCTGGGGAAGCTGAGCTCCAGGACACATTGGTGGGGTCTTCAATCCAGGGAAGCCTGGCCAGCATCCTGGTGGCATCTGGAACCTGGTGATTGAAAAGAGAGTTAACATATGAAGCCAAACAATTTGTTGAGCAATCATGGATCCCAAGCTTGGAATAGTGGAGAGGAAGTGTTAGGGAGGTACTCACTGCAAACTCTAGTGTATTTCTGCTTTCAGGTATATATTTTGCAGTAGTTTATGGATACGTGTGAACATAAGCTCTCTCTCACAGAAACTGGTGTATATCTAGATTATGGGACTTTGTTAGAAAGTGAACTACCTGAGATGAAATTAGAGTGTACTATAAAAGGAAAGGTCTCATCTGAGTAATGAAGTTGAAGGGTTGTCATTCCACACGTGAAGTCTCTGGATACAGTCTGAGGTGAAGCATGTTGAGGTGGCAATCGTTGCTTTGGTTAGGTTGTGATCGGCGGATGCAATATTATTTGATTTGGATTGGGAGATGCATACGGGAAAGTGGGCCCTATCCAAGGGTTCCAGGACTGGGGGAAGTAGGGGCTCTATAGTGAAGATGTGAGGTTCCTGCTGTCTTAGGGTTCAAAAAGACAATCGATAGTTAATGTTATCATCACATTATTTGTTAATTGGGTTAACTTTGAAAAGTCCCTTTGTTATGGTTTGCTGTACAGTACCCAGTATCTTGTATATAGCTGTGCTATTGGATGCTTCTAATCTACTTGGTCTAGGCTTTTGAGAGAGTCCGCATATCAAATACATAGCCTATATATTAAAAAGATTCAGTTTGTCTTTTGAGAAACTTTGAGACATACAATTGATTTTCCCCTCTCATATTAATTAACTACTGATTTATATGTCTACATTTTGCTAGGAGTGTACATAAACACCATTCCCACCACCAAAGGACTGTGACCCATCCCTCCCGCCCACTCCCACCCCCCACTGGCCCAGGAAGCTACATGTCTACCCCTCACCACTGGGTTTTTACTTTGGTGCCCTACTTACAATTTGATCAGGTCCTGCTTTTAGTTTCCCTTTCAGATCTTCTTAGTCAGCTTCTGTCGATGAGTGGGATCATCCCATACTCATCTTTATCTTTCTGACTTAGTTCACTTAACATAATTCCTTCTAGCTCTGTCCAAGATGGGTCAGAGAAGGTGGGTTCATTGTTCTTGATTGCTGCTACCTTTTTTATTTTTACCATTTCTTAGTACAGCTTTATCTGTGTTTCTTTTTCTATTATTATTATCTATAAAAAGGAAACATTGACAAAACCATAGGGTAGGAGGGGTTCAACTCCACACAGTTCCCACCACCAGAACTCTGTATCCCATACCCTCCTCTGATAGCTTTCCTATTCTTTAACCCTCTGGGAGTATGGACCCAAGGTCATTGTGGGATGCAGAAGGTGGAAGATCTAGCTTCTGTAATTGCTTCCCCGATAAACATGGGCATTGACAGTTCTATCTATACTCCCAGCCTGCCTCTCTCTTTCCCTTCTTTGTTGATCCAAGTTGAGGGCAAGGTCCAATGGGGGGCCCACAAAGGGATCCATTTTGTTGTTCCTGATAGAGATGACGCAACAATGGAGAGAGGGATTTATTCGAGGTCTAGGCCCATCATGTCTGTTTGGGAATCTCAGGACTCCCCGAATAGGGCCCCAGCTGATGGGGTGGCCTGATAGTGACTAAAGAGTATGCCAGTCTGTTGCCCTTATTCATCTTTTGCTGCTACCTTTTCTGATGTATGACATTCTCATAGGAGTGAAGTGATATCTCATTGTTGTCTTTATTTGCATTTATCTGACAATCAAAAACTTGGAGCATTTTTTAATGTGTTTTTCAGCCTTTTGGATCTCTATTGTAGTGACTCTTCTGTCCATGTCCTCTCCCCATTTTTGGATGGGGTTATTTGTTTTATTGTTGTTGAGTTTGGCAAGCTCTTTATATATTTTGGTTATTAAACTCTTGTCTGATGTATGGCATGTAAATATCTTCTCCCATTCTGTGAGGGGTCTCTTGCTTTGGGTAGTGGTTTCTTTTGCTGTGCAGAAGCTTTTTAATTTGATGTAGTCTCATAGGTTTGTACTTGCCTTAGTCTTCTTTGTAATTGGATTCATTTCATTGAAGATATCTTTAAAATTTATGTAGAAAAGAGTTCTGCCAATATTTTCCTTTAAATATCTGATAGTTTTAGGTCTAACATCCAAGTCCTTGATCCAATTGGAATTTTCAAGTAAAATTTTTAATTAAAAAATAAAACATTGGGCTTGGGAGACAGCATATGATTATGCAAAAGATTATCATGCCTAAGGCCCAGAGGTCCTAGGTTTAACCTCCTGCATCACCATAAGCCAGTACTGAGCAGTGTTCTGGTCTCTCTCTCTCTCTTTCTCTCTCTCTCTCTCTCCCCCTCTCTGTATCTCTCTCATTAAAATAAAATAAATTATTTTTTAAAATTAAAATATGAATAAGTGGTGGGAATGTGGCAAGCTATTAAAGCACAAAATTGACATGCCTAAGGCCCCCAGTAGCTGCAAGTTCTACTACTATTTTTGTTTCCTTAATATGGTTGCATCACTTGTTTCATCTGCTGACCTCAGAACCATTCTGGATTTTTTTTTTAAACCAGAACACTGTTCAGTTCTGGCTTATGGTGTGGGAGATTGAACCTGGGACATTGGAGTCTCGGGCAAGAGAGTCTATTTTGCATAATCATTATTCTATCTACCCTCCGCCCCATTCTAGATATTTTTTTAAAAAAAGGTTCAGTCCCCCACACCAACATATGTCACAGAGCTGAGAAGTGCCCCAATCTGTCCCTCATCTCTCATTCTTTTTCCACCATAATATGTAAATGTTTTAAAAAATGAAATAAAGGGGGCTAGGCGGTAGCGCAGCAGGTTAAGCACACATGGTGTGAAGCACAAGGACCATACTAGGGATCCTGGTTGGAGCCCCCGGCTCCCCACCTGCAAGGGGGGGGTCACTTGACAAGTGGTAAAGCAGGTCTATGACTGTATCTTTCTCTCCCCCTCTCTGTCTTCTCCTCCTCTCTTGATTTCTCTCAATCCTGTCCAACAACAAGGAACAAAAATGGGAAAGATGGCCTCCAGGAGCAGTGGATTCATAATTCAGGAGCCAAGCCCCAGTGATAACCCTGGAGGCAAAAAATAATTAATTAATTAATTAATTTAATTTAAAAATAAAAAGGAAGTATTTAATTTATAGTGACTGTATGCTGATTGATTTATATAAAGTGGAGTAAAAAAGTAGGTGAAGGAAGTTGGATTTAAGGAAATCTCTGAATCTACAAGTCTTTTGAAGTTCTAAGTTTTAGCACATAGAAACAATCTTTTTTTGCATATCCCAGGGGTTACCTTTGAGGACAGATTAAAATGAAAGAAAAGAAGAAGTGAAGAAAGGAAGAAAAAGAAATGGAAGGGAGAAAAAACTTTAGAAAAGGCATCTGTGAAGTTGTTTTCCTATAATAACCTTTTGTATTTGCATTATAAGGTAGAAACCAGTGCTTTCAATTTGACCAGAAAGAGTGTGCATTTCACATCTAGGCATGGAATATGGGACTTTTGCCAACAGGCCTTTTTGATTTGTGATTGAAGGGGTTTTATGACTTTAAATTCTAGAATCTGTGGTATAAGTCTCAATGGCAAAGTCTACAGTGACAACATAATCCCTAGGGTTAAAAGTCAACATCTCAAAACCATTACCCATAATTTAGCAGGAGAGGTTCAGTATAGTGTTTGTAAGACAACTACTCTGTCAGTTCCTTTAAGAAAATGACAGGTGTGTTTAGCAATTGTTATGAGGAATGAGAAGACTGGCGTGTCTCCATCAATCCTTGCTACCTTAACATTTAAGGTAACTGATGTTCTGCCTATGAAATGCCCAAATTGTGCCCAAGGATTCAGTTATACTATTGTTTAAATTCCCTTAATGTGGTTGTCTCATTTGTTTCATCTTATGGCCTCAAAACCATTCTTGTCTTCTGAAAAGGGGCCTGCTTGGTACTTTAGTTAATATCATGAAGAGGAAAATGCTTTCTCTCTCCTAAGATTGACAATGGGAAATTACAAATATCAAGTTAGCTTTAATTCTAACTGACTTGGACCTGCACCATATACAGGTGAAACTAGTTCTTGGAATCTTGGAAAATTACTCTTGTCTACCTCATTTCTCCAAACTAATAACAGAAAATTGTGACCCAGGAAAAGATGAGCTTGATGCAGGTGTTTGTTCAAGTGGCATGAGACCAATTCTTGTTGGATGTGGATGTCTGGTATGTTTGTAAGCATATCTTCAGATATTACAAAGAATCATAAAAATAAATGTTCTAACATTTAGCAATGATATTTGAGCAAGAATTCAAATCTAGGAGTTCTTCCACGGAGCTGTTTTGTTGTTGTTGTTGTTGTTGTTTTTGCAAGTAACGTAGAATGAAATCATCACAACTAAAATACTAGTATGATCAGAGAGTCATTTCTGTTAGAAAACAAAACCATACCAAGTTTTTCTCTTTTGCTGTGTTTTGTTGAATTGAAGCTAAAAGTGCATAATTTTGCAACTGCCTTTCAACTTCCACTAATGCCTGACTGATTGCTGCCAGGATCTAAAAGGAAAAAGAGGTCCACCACAGATTACTAACTAATTTCCTTTCACACCCACTACACATATGCATTTGGAACAACAGGAAATCCTAATTAAAACAAAACCCTTTTGCCACACAGTAAGTTTATTCCTAAAATAAATAAAAACAGTCTGGCATCTATACTGGAAAAATGAGCTCTACCATTGCTTTTTTCTTTACATTAAGTAGAATCATTGGTGTTTGTGTGTATGAGAGAGTAGACAAGCCCACGTGGCTGCTTCTGTTCTGGTTTCTTTACATCTCTCTCTTTTCTTTTTATTGCTCATGAAAGCACAGGCCAGTAGTACTGATTAAAGCCAGGGAGAACTGCCACACACAGTCTGCTAGGCTTTTGGCTTTATACATTCTTCCACACGCCTTTTCTTCCTTCTTTCCCCTAACGAGTCCAGATCCATTAAGGTCTGGGTGATTTGTGTTGATGCTGGGTGGGTAACAAAGACGCCACATTGGATTCTTGCTGAAAAACACTATGTGGCCTTCAGGTTTATAACAATGCCCAGACTTTGTATTTTCATTCTCCATTTTCTAGTAAATCTATTATTTTTAGGTAAGAAACCATTTCACCTAGACTCCCACTTAGGTTTCCTGCTGATTTTTCTGTTCTCTGTGGCTCTGGATTTAAATTTGAGTACATGATGCTATGTTTGATACATGTACAAGAGACTAGGAATAAGATAAGAGCACTGTCCGCAGACCTAGTTAGTCCTGGTATTTAAAACATGATCAGGTCTTTTTGTGCTTTGACCTGTTTGATTGTTTGATTTCAGATGTCTGCTATACTTGCCATTGTATGAATATGTTAATATTGATTCATTTGAAAGTCTCTGGGGAGTCAGGCGGTAGTGCAGCTGGTTAAGCGCACATGGCACAAAGCGCAAGGACCAGCATAAGGATCCCGGTTCGAGCCCCGGCTCCCCACCTGCAGTGGAGTCGCTTCACAGGCAGTGAAGCAGGTCTGCAGGTGCCTCTCTTTCTCTCCTCCTCTCTGTCTTCCCCTCCTCTCTCCATTTCTCTCTGTCCTGTCCAACAGCAACAACATCAATAACAACAACAATAATAACTACAACAATAAAACAAAGTCAACTAAAGAGAATAAATAAATTAAAAAAAAAAAAAAAGAAATTTTGTGGTCCAGGAGGTGGCGCAGTAGCTAAGGCACTAGACTCTGAAGTATGAGGTCCTGTGTTCAATCCCTGGCAGCACATGTACCAGAGTGATGTCTGGTTCTTTCTCTCTCTCCTATCTTTCTCATTAATAAATAAATAAAATCTTTAAAAAAAAATTCTCTAAAATCTCTGTAAAAGGATTGTGTGAGCAAAACACAGGGATTTAGTTGACTGTCATTCACACAAACAAGGGATGACACCTGCCCCCTCATACAAAGTAATTTAGGATACATTGGTACAGACATATTTTTATCACATGAGAAGTGACAATTCAGTCTTCCTAGAGTTCTGTATTCAACAGGTCAGTATAAAGATACGCAGTGTGCTTCATCTTCAGAACTTTGCTGTAAGAGGAACTCAGAAAAAAGTTCAACATATTCAAAAGAGAGTCACCAGGATTGAAAACAAGATCCTTAAGAAATAATTTATGACAATAATCTAAGAAAAATAGTACTTAATAGTATGGTAATATTTCAACAATCTTTAAATACTCAAAAAGCTGAGCTGTTTTCATATGACCTGTATCATCCCAAAGGGGACTATATTAACAGTATTCCCTTGAACCTTTTTAACCCTCCTAATAAAAGAAATAACTCCTCAGAAATTAATGCTAAAACTTGATACCCTTTAAGAAAAGTGTCTAAGAAGGCTGTAGGTATGGACTGAACTGCTGGTGTCCATGTCCAGCAGAGAAGCAATTGCAGAAGCCGGAACTCTCACCTTCCGCACCTCAAAAAGAAATTTGGTCCATACTCCCAGAGGGTTAAATTAATGGGTAAATAAACCAGAGGGTTTTGTATCCTTGTTCCACCAGGACCTGAACTGTCTGCCACCAGTCATTTTGTTTGTATACTAGCAAACTATAACCCTATTATCTTACAATTTTGAAAATCAAGATTAAAATACTAATTAAAAAAAAGAAAGAAAGGTGTTTAAGCAGAGCTTGGACCATCTCTTTGTAGAGGCAGTTTAATAGTCACACTAGATGATTATTATAGCGTCTTCTGACCAGGAGTTTATATGATAATAATAGTTTGGAAACCATTCTCTATATAATATCAGCTTTCCAATATTAAAGATTGTTTCATTGTAGTTGTGGCTAGGTATTATGGACAGTAACTCATCAAGAGTAAGACTTAGACCGTCAGCTATTTGCACAGAGAAGCATCAAGTAAGCTGTGGTTTGGCCACTAGTGGCTAAGCTGCCTAAAATCTAACCCAAATTGCTGCGAGGTTCTGCTTATGCTAACCTTCCATTTAGTATTTAATGTGCAGCTGCAAATGATTTTAGCCTACCCTTTAGGCATCTACAGAATTATAGTATACCTTGCTAGAGTTATGACAGAGAGTTGCAGTAGCTTGCTTACAATTCCTGGGATATGTAAATACCTTTCCAAAGACCCCAACCAAAATCAAAGCCTCTGTACTAACTCAAATGATATTTTGAAAAATGAATTTATCATTATTCTCAATGTTTACAGTAGCATAGAAGAGACTAAACTTATCTTGCTAGATGCATTGTGCTAGTAATCTCTATCGTCAATCTCTTCCTCCAAATCAAAGAAGTTAATGAATACTAACCATAGCTTTGAAAAATATTAGCAAATGTGTGGCATTATGGCCATAATGCATTAAACTTCAGGTTTAGTAATACTTATTGCCAAAAGTCAATAGTTTTACCCTTGTGAATATCTTTCCTTATCACTCATGAGCTTAGAAGGCAAACTATGTGGTGGAGATTTAAGCAATCCATATTCACCTCCCTGTGCTGCTTCAGCCCTGCCGATCCTCATTTGCTCTCACTTCCTTCAGCTTTGTTGCACTACGTCTCACTGAACAAGCTGGAGCTTTGTAATTATTTCCACTATTATGTGTTCCTGCCAGAACTTTTAGAAAGGCTCAAATCAAAAATAGCAAGTGACCCAAGGCTTGCATTATTATAGAATTGTGTAGCTTTTGAATCCTGGTTTTAAAGCAATATGTTTAACACTCAGATGCAAACATTTCCTGTTAGATCAGAGTGTGATTCTCTATGTTTATGCTTTCACAGCATCCCGTGTACTGTGTAAATGTCGTTGGGACCCAGAATGCTCATAACCTCATCACTGTCTCTACTGATGGTAAAATGTGTTCCTGGAGCTTGGATATGCTCTCAACTCCACAGGTGGGTTTGTTTTCACTTATACATAAGAGCACCCTGGTTAAAAGTAATTCTTGTTTATTAAAATGTAGTTCCTAAAAGCCAAACCCTCACATCCTATAGGAACTAAAACCAATGGATGCACTTAAAAGAGGGGGGCCTGCTATCAGCAGCCTTCCCTTGAAGCCAAACCCATTTCCTTTACCACAAATCATATAATTATTTTAATACCATTAATCCTTAGGTCAGTTTCAAGAGAAAATTAAATAAGCCATTTTAAAGCATGGTTATTATGGAAGCTACTTATGATACATGTTATATTTACCCTACAGCATTGTTAAACAAATAAAAATGAGCTTGGAGCTCAATTTAACAACCCCTGGTAGGTACTTGCCTTAGAGAAAAGGTTTCCCAACAAGACAGATTCCTTTGATAAATCTGTAGTCCAGACAGCCATCTGTGTATATGAAGAACTTGTCAAGCCATCTTCTTTCCTCTCTAGAATGTTTGTTAGTATGGTTCATACCAGTCCTTGTTCGATAAATGAAAAGTTGAAAATGGAAAAAGCTCCAAGGTTTCTAAACCACTCTGATTACAGTAATGAGAACCAAACAAGGAGCAGAAGAGGAAGAGATAGTTGAGGGGAAGGCAATGTAAGTGGGACTTTCAGAATATACATAATACCCATAAGCATATGCACACACTTCACATTTTTATTGGGATTGGAGAGAGGACTTCACTCTCCTCCAAACAAAAATGTAAGAAAGAGAAAAAGGTTCATTATTTGTTTGTTGTTTCTGTTGCTGTGCAACAGTGGGGAATGAATGCCAAACCATGAGCATGCACTGTAGCACTGAACAGCCTCCCAGGTTCAAGTTCTACTGTTTAGAAGGAGAGATCAAAAGGAGAGAAGAGGGAGAGGAGAGGAGAGGAGAGGAGAGGAGAGGAGAGGAGAGGAGAGGAGAGGAGAGGAGAGGAGAGGAGAGGAGAGGAGAGAAAAGGGGAAAGATGGGGAGAGTAGACACCCAGAGAGAGCACAGATACTTTAGCACCATTCACCACCCATGAAAGTCCTACAAGGTGCTGGGGTTTGAATCCAGGTTCTTGAGCACAGTTAGATGCATGCTTAATTAGGTGAGCTATCTTCTGGCTACAAGAGGAGTATATCGTTTGTTAGAAGAAAAAAATATAATTTTAGCATTCCTATTTCCTTTACTAGAATAATGATCCCAGAATATTTCACACAATTTTAGAAAGCAGTGACATTTCAAGATACATAAGTAAATGTGGAAATCATAAATAATTTCTCAGTAGTCTCTACCAGTATGGATGTAGAGAATAGTAAAATTAAATGCATTTTGGGCTTTATTTTATTTTTGCAATGGAAAGGGGATGTGTGGAAAGAAAGAACTCATAATGAACTCCTTACAGTTTAACTTCCATTACTTTTGCTGATCTTTATCATTATACAAGTCAAGAATGTGGCTGTTTCATGGTTTTTTCTTAAAATTTCTCAATAATGAGTTGTTTTCTTTTTAAGAACATGGAGATTATTACTATATAGAAGGGCTGGGCAGTGGCACACCCAGTTAAGCACACATGGTATGAAGCACAAAGGCCCACACAAGGATCCGGCTTCAAGCCTCCATTCCCTACCTGCACGTTTACAGGCATATCTCCCTCTCTCTCTCTCTCTCTCTCTCTCTCTCTCTCTTTCCACCTTCCATCTCAATTTCTCTCAGTCATGTCAAATAAAATGGAAAAATTAGCTGCAAGAGCCGTGGATTTGTAGTGCAGACACCAAACACCAGCAGTAACTCTGGAGGTAAAAAAAAAAAAAAAAAAAGAAAAGAAAAACTACATAGAAAAGCAAACTCTCTGGTGAGCAATACTGAAATGTGAGTTTTGCTGATTAAACATGTGCTTATTTAGGTTAAAAACTAGGCATTTACAGACTACAAAATCATTTTTATTAGTTTCAGCATGTTCAGTCTCCTCTCCCTTCACAGGGATGCATTGTTTTCTGGTGGATTCCCTGGGTGAGGAATGTTTCCGACATGGGAGCATCCATCAGTTGCATTGGTGACTCAAAGATGTGCCATCAACACTACTTGTTTATTTGTTTGTTTGTTTTGCCACTCATTGCTTGTACAACTTCACCTCTCTCAACTACCACTATTTTAATTTGGTAGAGGGTAAGAGACAGGGAGAGATAGAGAGGGAGAGAGACAGTAGGAGAAACACCACTGCTTGTTGGAGTTTAACCTCTAGGGAGCTTCTATATGGTTGCTTGTGCTTGAACTTGGTCTCCCTGCACTATAATGTGTACATTCTACTGGGTAAGCCATGTGTGAGACCCCATGCTAATTTTAGCAATGGAGCAGACCATTAGTTTATTCCATTTTCTGTATTACATCATCATACTACCCCTCACTAACACATTCACTATATATGGATCTCAGGGACTGTGAGCACATCACATAAGCAGTTGCTCTGCACTACCCAGCCTGTTATCCTGCATTGCAGATTTATGAACTCTTTGGCTGGAATGACCTGGTTTACTTGTCTGCACATAAAAACTGAACCAGCAAGCAACTCTGACATGACCTCCTGGAGTGATTTTTTTTTTTAATATATCAGGTACTTAAAAGTAGACTGTGTGATATAAATATCCAGAAATACTGGGGGACACTAGTAACACTTCATTACTTCTCACTGCCACTAAACTTAATTCAGCCAAATAGCTTTTAAAGTATACCTGAATTTCCTATTTTGAAAATCATATTATATAAAATAAAGACTTTGTTTTACTATGTAAAAACCTATTCAAACACTGTTCTTTACAGGCTGGTCATCTATATACTCCATGGCTGCCCTTCTTCAAACCTAGTCCCAGTTGTAATCTGTTTTTTATGACCCAGGTGACAACTTTCTGGTTTCAGTCCATGGAGGACACTCATTCCTATTTTGACAAATATGCTTAGTACATCTGAGATTAATACATGTGTATTCTCAAGAACAACTGATTTTAAAAATGTTTGTAAATACAAGGGTATTGTGTGTTTTATTAAAGCTTGGGGCTGACAAGTGTAACCATTACAGTATTATCTTTAGTTTCTGCACCATTAGTTTCAAAATTCTCACCTGTCATCTCTGTCTGACTTAAGAAGCAGCAGCACATGCTGATGAAATCCAGCCGGCCTGAAACCAGAGATACACAGAAGCATGAATGTCAGGGGCAGTAAAGCGTGGTTTCTGGCACAGCCGGGGTCTTTTGTAACGCTGTGTGAAAAGCAAACAGATGATTTAGCCAAATGATTTTTCCGTGCTATCTTTGGCATGGCAAGGAGTTGACAGAGGGAATGTAACCACTTTGTATTTTGGTAGGAGAGCATGGAGCTGATGTACAATAAGTCCAAGTCTGTGGCTGTTACCGGAATGGCTTTCCCGACGGGAGATGTCAATAACTTTGTGGTTGGCAGTGAGGAGGGTACTGTCTACACAGCCTGTCGTCATGGAAGGTGATTTTTCTCTTTTCTTACCCATGATGTGTTACTCATTTCTGAAAGTCCGTTATCCCATTCTGGATGATTGCCACTTTGCATTATGACAAAGGTATTTCTGAAGAAACACAAAGCATAGCCTCAAGTCTTCATTATCTTTGTAGCATTTATTTGCTGTGGTTGTCAGCCATGTGTAAGTCTTTAGTAATCCACGCTGCCTTCAGGGAGAGGTCATCCCAAGCTTCTTAAAAGATCCTTGACTAAAAATATCTCAGCTTCTTATCCTATTATATGAGACTCTTGACTCTCTGCCCCTCCCAGCCATAGTCTTTAGGCTGTAGTCTCACACTCATGAGGATAATTATATCTAAATATTACTTATCCTATAACATCTCCAGACATTTATGCTTTTCATTTATTTTGCTGGGTCTGCCATTTCTCTTCTTAGCCTTGGTATGTCTTCATCTTTCAAGTACCAGCACAGAGGAGATGCTACAGTTAAAACTTCTGACTCTCTTTTTTTATTGTTATTTTAAATTTCATGCATTTTATTACACACAATTTTTTAAATTTTTTATTATCTTTATTTATTGGATAGAGACAGTGAGAGATCAAGAGGGTAGGGGGAAATAGAGAGGGAGAGACACCTGCAGCACTGCTTTACCACTTGCAAAGCTTTCCCTCTGCAGGTGAGAACAGGAGACTCGAACTTGAGTCCTTGTGCATTATAATGCATGAGCTCAACAAAGTGCTCCATCCCCCATCTCAACTCTCTTTAGCAAAAGAAGTCACCCCTCCTTTATGTTTCCATAAAATTTTTGTTTCCCAAAAAAAAAAAAAAGAAAGAAAGAAAAAAGAAAGGAAGGAAGAAAGAAGGAAAAAAGAAAGAAAGAAAGAAAGAAAGAAAGAAAAAGAAATTTTGTTTCCCTTACTGATTCAGTTCTTCAGAGGAATACTGACTAAGAAGCTATCATGTACTAAGCATCATCCCATCATAAGGACACAGTAAGGGACAAAGCTCATATGCTGGCTGAGGCTAGAAAACAATGAGATAATAAGCAAGTAAATGTATGATTTAATGAGATAAATCCATGAGAGTCAGGCGGTAGCACAGTGGGTTAAGCGCACATGGCATGAAGTGCAAGGACTGTAAGGATCCCGGTTCGAGCCCCCGGCTCCCCACCTGCAGGGGAGTCGCTTCACAAGCTGTGAAGCAGGTCTGCAGATGTCTGTCTTTCTTTCCCCCTTCTGCCTTCCCCTCCTCTCTCCATTTCTCTCTGTCCTATCTAACAATGACAACAACAATAATAACTACAACAACAAGGGCAACAAAAAGGAAAATAAATTTAAAAAAAAGATAAATCCTATGAAGACAAATAAAGTAGAATAAATGGACTAGGACTACAGGACTGTGAGGTTTGCTATTCTGTGTTTTTTCATGTGTTTTATGTAAAATTCTGCAATAGCATCACTCACATTTATTTTCATTACTTAATTATTATTCATTAGCTTGTTATTGAATTAACTTCTGTTACTAAGCTATTTCTATTTCCTCGCTCATTCCCTTTCTGGTGTCTGGCACATAATAGAGAGTGAAAATCTGACTGGGAAATAAGTACATGACGGTGTCTAAATAATTTTGAGAAGCCCTTTAAGACACACTCTCCCAGTCAAGAGGCTGGAGCAGTATAACATACACAAGCCACTATGCAGTTGATAAGAACTCTGCCTAATTGAGAAATCACCAAATGCTTATGAGAAACAGATCCATCATGATGAAATGGGTTCTGTTCATTTGGAGCAGATTTTAATATTTAACCCAAAGCTGAAAAGCTTTTTGAAAGATTTACTGTGTGCACCTTGGTGCTTAATTTCGCTTCCACTTTAGTAATTCTAATTCAATTGATTTTTCTCTTGTGTTTTCATCCCAGACTATTTGAATTTAATGAGGAACCATAACTTATTCAAAGTTCATAAAAATTTGTGTTTGCAATTTGAAAGAGAAATATGCATCCTTAGTCCAACTGTGTAATTTTTATTCCTCAAGTACGAGCTGTGATGTTTCAACTGTTACACATATAGAAACAAGTATTTGCCCTAATCACGTGATTTAATGATGGCTAGAAAGAGATGTGATTTATAGTTCCATAACCAGTGCCCCTGTTTCATCAAAGCACAAAAAGATCTGATAAAAGTTGTTCATTCATGCAGACATTTCCTGCAAACCTCCTCTGAGCAAAGTGCATTGTTGCATGCTGCCAGGTAAACAGACTGCATTTCAACTTGGTTCCTATCTTCAAGAAACTGATGAGGGTAGAAAAGTAAGCATACAATTATCTGCAATACCGCCTGAATTTCCCAAGTGGCATGAGAGAGACAGAGAGTATACCAGGCTAAACATGAAGTTAAACAGCTACATACTTACAAGAATCAATTGACTTACTCTGGAACTAAACCACTTGTGAAGACTAAGAACAAGCTCATTCATTGATAACTTTCAGCATTTCTTTGTGTTTATTTAATCTGAATAGCCTTTTAAATTGTGGATTTTTTTTTTCTTGACGCTACTGTCCTTTTCAAGCACAATCAGAAAGTGCACTGTAGTTCAAATGAAGAGTATTGAATCACAAAGGCAGAAAAGTGGATATGCAAAAGGATTTCATGCCCAAAACTGCAAGGTCCCCAGTTCAATCCCTGGTATGAACATAACTGAGCTGATCAAAGCTCTGGTAAGAAATTTTTTTTTAAAAGAATACCTATGGCATTAAACCACAAATCTTTTTCAATGAGCTTTATTTGACTTTTTTGTCAATCCATCCAGATAAAATATAAAATGGAGATCTTAGACCAGCAAGATAGTTAACTTGGAAGAAGGCCTGCTTTGTCATGTCTGGCCCCATTGCACTAAGGGAAGCTTCAATGCAGTGAGGTGTTTCTCTCTGTCTCTGTCTCTGTCTCTCTCTCTCTCTCTCTCTCTCTCTCTCTCATCTCCAGGGTTATAGCTGGGGCTCAGTGCCTGCACTACAAATCCACTGATCCTGGTGGCCATTTTTTTTCCATTTTGTTGCTGTTGCTATTGTACTGTTGTTGTTGGATAGGATAGGAGAAATCGAGAGAGAAGGGGAAGACAAAAGACAGAGAGAGGGAGAGAGATATACACCTGCAGACCTGCTTCACTGCTTGTGAAGCTAGCCCCCTGCAGGTGGGGAGCCAGTGGCTTGAACTGGGATCTTTACACTGGTCCCCATGCTACATGTCGTGTGCTTAATCCACTGTGCTACTGCCTAGCTCTGTCTCTCTCTCTCTCTCTCTTTAAATTAATTAATTAATTAACTTATTATTGGGTAGAGACAGAGAGAAATTGAATGGGAATGTATAAGGGAAAGAGACGGAGAGATACCTGCAGCCCTGTTTCACCACTCTTGAAGCTTTCTCCCTGAAGGTGGGGACCAGGGGCTTGAACCCAGTTCCTTGCATACTATAATGTGTGTACCTATCCAGGTGTGCCACCACCTGGATCATTTTTCTGTCTCTCTATGTCTCTTTCTCTCTATCTGAAAAAAAAATGAACTGGAAAAGTGAAACCCTGGTGACAGCAAAAACAAAACACAATACAGAGCTCAGCAAAATGTGTAAAGTAGCAGGCATTGTACTTCATAATAATTTTTA
The DNA here is from genome assembly GCF_950295315.1 of Erinaceus europaeus. Classification (NCBI taxonomy): domain Eukaryota; kingdom Metazoa; phylum Chordata; class Mammalia; order Eulipotyphla; family Erinaceidae; genus Erinaceus; species Erinaceus europaeus. The sequence goes on along the minus strand of NC_080169.1, from coordinate 50,576,971 downwards.
GTAAGTTTATGTAGGGCTACAGAAAGAAGTTGGTGATTTCTGCTTTTCACCTACCATAAAGAAGGTGCAAATCTACTTCCATAAATTAAACAAAGTCTTCATTTTCCACCCTATAAACCCCTTCAGGATGCTATTAAGAACAAGTAGAATTTTACCAGGGGCCACTACAAAGATCAGTTCCTTGTGTGCAATAGAACAAATGTAACTGATAATGTATGGAACTGCTGTTAGAAGTTTTACTGGCATAATTTTTGAGTGCTGCTGTAGGAAACACACTACAGTGCTTTGTTCATGGGTTCAGATATGGTTTAGCACACTAATATTTGTAGGTACTCGAGAAACCCAACTCAATAATTTGATTCATTTTTACTTTTTTGTGTTTGTGTTTGTCATGTGCATAACCTCATACACTTCAGTTTTTATAATGCATAGTATTTTTGGTGTCTTTCTTTAATTGGGTATGACTGCACTCAGACAGTTATGGCCTAGAAAATAGCATAGTAGTTTACACAAGAGACTCTCATTCCTGTGGTACTAGAAGAACCTGAGGTCCCAGGTTCAACCCCTGGGATCACTATAAGCCAGAACTGAGCAGTGCTCTAGGAAAGAAAGGGGGTGGGGAGAAGGAAAGGCTATTATGTGGAAATGAAGGGCTGGAAATAATCCCAGTTTAAATAAGCAAAATATGTCTGTGATTAACTCTCAAAATAAGTCACTGTTTCTCAAATGTGTCTTCTTTCGGAAAAAAAAAGTATTCTCTTATTTCTTTTCCCTTGTTATTTATTTTTGCAGATATTTACTGAGCATTTACAAGTTCTAAATATTTGACAACAAGAAAGAAAACATCAACCATTATGATATTTACACTTAGTGGAGTACTAAAGCTTTCTTTCACTCTGAAGAAGAAAACACTATTATCTTCATACTCTGTTTAAATTATGTGTATATTACTTTGTAATGACAAAGATCTTGACAAATGTTACATTTTCAGGAGTAAGTTATATGCCTGAAATTAATGAATTAATTTTCTTATTTAATAAGACTTCTTTATTAATAAATTCCCTCAAAAAGGTAAGTGTGTTTTTGCAGGATATATAGAACTCTGTGGCCAATAGGCATCCCAAAAATTACTAAAATTGAACATGAGCCATAGTCTTTACAATAATAGATTTTAAAATTAAAAATTTTAAGAACTAAGCACATATGCTTTCCACCAAAGTTTAATTGATAATGGCAGGATTGAAGGAACTGCTGGAAAAAAAGGTACAATGATATAGTTTAATATTAAATTTTGAAAGTTGGGAGTCTGGCTGTAGTGCAGCGGGTTAAGCGCAGGTGGTGCAAAGCACAAGGACCAGTGTAAGGATCCTGGTTCGAGGCCTGGCTCCCCACCTGCAGGGGAGTCGCTTCACAAGCAGTGAAGCAGATCTGCAGGTGTCTCTCTGTCTTCCCCCATCTCTCTCCATTTCTCTCTGTCCTATCCAACAATGATGACAACAATAATAATTACTACAACAATAAAACAACAAGGGCAACAAAAGGGAATAAATAAATAAATGAAATGAGGTAAATTTTGAAAGTTAACAGTTCAATTATATTTCATTGTTTTCTATCACAAAAATATGCAGCATGTTTGAGAATTATTTATTTCAAGATAACTGTTCAAAATGGTATAACTTTTTGCAGTATATAGATGTCCTAAATTATAGAGTCATAATCATGCAGAGCCAAGCATTGTCCTGTTTTTAAGAATCACTACTTTGTAGAGGTCACTGAAATTCTGTTCATGTGTGGTATTCAAACAGCAAAGCGGGTATCGGTGAAGTCTTTGAAGGTCACCAAGGGCCAGTGACAGGAATTAACTGCCATATGGCAGTGGGTCCAATCGACTTTTCACACCTGTTTGTCACATCATCATTTGACTGGACTGTGAAACTGTGGACCACAAAGGTAAGAATATCTTGACTGAAATTCTTACCTAGTATGTAAGCAAAGAGGACAATTTTTGTTGGGTGTGAGGGGGCAGGGAGTGTGGTTGTTTGGAATCTGAAATTTCTTTCATCTGGCTTAGCATCAGGAATTTATAGAGTCTGGTGGTAAGATTAATCTGCTTCAGAACTAAAATAGTTAAAAGTTTACTTTCTGGATGCATTTTCTTTATTTTTAAATAGTTAAGTAATATTAGAAATGTTTCATTATAAAACATTCAGAAATTTTAAGTTATGATAAAAACTGATTTCTGTCTTCACTATCCCCACCCTGAACATCTATTCACTGTCTGCCATCCTCTACAATCCCAGAAGACAACCTCTGTTTTCTGTTTGGTGCTGACCCAAAGCCTAGTCACACTCTCTAGCAGATGTACCTGTGGATATGTATCACTTGAGATTTAGGTTTGGGGGGGATTGTTGTTTTGTTTTTAACCTTTAGGAGCTTTCTAGTTCATAGATGGCACTGTTTTACTTACAGTTGAAAGCTAAATATGACCATGTTTGTGAAAAAGAATAGGAAAGATTACTGAGAAGGAGGATGCAGTCGACCAGAGAAGAAGTGATTGTGCTTTAGAGTAGTAGTCTAAGGTGGATAGTACCAGGTAATTTTAAGAAATATTGCAGAGGCTGAAAGAAAGAAATTAGTCATTGATTTGATATAAGGAGGGTGAGAGAGGGAGTCATCAGATTAAAAAAAAAAAAACTTCAGGTATTTGGGAGGGAAAACTGGTCATTTATGGTAGTATTCACTATGCTGGAGAATACCAGGGCATGTCAGGGGAAGAACTTTACACAAGTTGAGTTTTGGGTGCCTGGGAGGAACAATTCATAGCTTCATCAGGCAAGTTATTATGTAGGGCAAAACATAGGGAAAGCTTTTGGCCAGGGAATGGATTTCAAAATATTGTGTGAAAGCACAATACAGAGAAAGAAGAATATTAGGGAATAAGCAGGAGAAAAGAAACTGGGGAAGAATATTACAAAGTAGTAGCACTAGGGGTCAGGAGATGTCTGACCCAGTAGAATACAGACTTTATCAAGTGCAAAGACTCAATATGAGTTCCTGCACCATCGGTAGCTTTGTGAACAATACTGTGGTGTCACTCTGTCTGTCTGTGAGTCAGTCTCTCTAGCTTGTCTGTCTGTCTAGCTAGCTAGCTAGCTGAAATTAAAGGAAACAAGAAGCTTGTCTGTTTGGAAGTAGTGGAATTTGACAGAAGAAAAAAAGCATGATTGGGCAAAATGTAACAACCTAAGCAATAGGAAAAAATTACTATTTCTTGTGTGTGTTGCTTCATACTTATTAATGAAGAGGAACTGTATAAACAGGGCAGATTTGGCTCTTAATCATATGAAGAACATCCTCATTTGTAAGATATATTCAAACTAAAGCCAAGTTGAGTAACTTATTTCAACTATCAGATTAGCAAATATCCGAATATATTAGCAACATACTCTATGATAAGACAGAGAGAAAGCAATCATTATCATACATTGCCATTGAATAAGCAAAAAATGTATAACATTATGAAAGGGAATTTGACAAACTTTAAAAATACTGTAAGTATAATTGGTCATTGGTGGAACAATTCCCACTTCAAGGAATGTGTGCCATAGATTTATCATCAAAAATAAGAAAAGGGAGCATGTATATGATACTCATCAAAAAAAAATACTTAAATAGAAAAAGAATGGAAACAACCTCAAGTCTATCACAAGTCCATAATTAATAAACTAAATAAATAAGACATAAGAAAACAGTACTACTAAGGTGTAGGGGGAAAATGAAGGTTTTTGTATCCTACTAGGGAGTTAAACTTAAGGTCTACTTTTAAATGAAGAAAGCAAAGTAGAAAAAAATTCAACCCCAACAACAATGACAAATGAAAAAAAATTAAGTGTTTGTATTAAGCAATAAATTAATGTGTCTGTGGAATTGGAAATTGATATCAGTTGGATTGAAAGCAGATACAATATAGAAAATATTTTATTAGTGACTAACAAGATTGTAAGATAACACCACCAGAGTTCCATGCCCCACCCCATCCACTGGAAACTTCCCCATTCTTTACCCATCTGGGAGTATGGGACCAAAATTCCCCAAGGGATACAGAAAGTGGAAATTCTGGTTTCTGTAACTACTTCTCTTTTGGACATGGACGATGGCAAGTCTTTCCATACCCCCAGCCTGTTTCTATCTTTCCCTAGGGGTTTTTGGGTGGGAACAAGCTAGGAGTCTCTTTTAAGTGTATTCCAAGGAGCCCAGGCCTTTAGTAATTTTTACTGGGGCCTTATAGCTAACATGTAGGTGGACTAAAAATATTGCTGGAAAAAATTGAGAATAGGTCTAGAAAGCTGGTTGAGGGCAGAGAGTAGCCCCCAACATGAGGAAAGAATATAAATACCATTAACCATTACACCAACAATCCGATCTAGGGCCCATATATATTCAGATTTAGCACAGGAGCCTGTGTAACCTCAGCATCCCTGTCATTCTGAGCTCACACTGCATGATCACAGCTAGGAGCATTCTAGTCTGAACTCATTTCAGAACCAGTCTTCCATAAATGGCAGAGTAGGCTGACCCAACCTTCAGAGAATGGGGCAGTCCCTACCATTGCTGCTCTACAGTGAGGGCAAGGTTCTAGAAAGACCCACAAGAGGGCTTATAATGACATTCCTGATGGAAGTGAACAGTAATAGTGGAGAGAAGGATCTATTTTATTACAGGTCTAGGCCCATTATATCTATGTGGGAATCTAAGGATTCCCTGACCAAAGCTCCAGATGATGGAGTGAGCTGGTATTGACCAAAAAGGCCATCATTAAAATGAGGCAGTCTCTTACTTTTATCCAGCCTTTGCAGTCTGTTCTTTATCTGACGAAGTTAGTCTTTTTCCTAGTTGTGAGATCAATCAATCATTGAGTATCATTTGTTGTATCTAAACCAGTTTATGGGATCTGGCCTCAAGTTAGGGAGGATATAGACCTTGAGTTTAAGTGGGTTCTAAATTAATCTTAAGCATTACTGCATTTTACTTGTTTTGACAATTATAATAGAGGTTGTCATGAGGATGGTAACTGTCCTTTAGTTGATATATATACTTTTGCCAGTATATATTATTTCTATATTATATATACAATATAATATAATAATTGTATTATATATATATAGTATATCTCTTGGCCATTTGTATACAGTATTTCTTCTAATGATTATCAAGGGGGTGACAGTAATGTTGTTGCTGTCAGAAGTGATTAGGGGATATCTTTTACTTTCTTTTGTGTATTTAATTGAGTAGATAAAGTGATTGAGGGAAGTGAAGTAGGGAGTAGGAGAGGAAGGTGTCCAGGCCTAAGTCATAAATATTTTGTTAAACACTTTATGGTCTCCTCTTTAGGTCTTTCTGCTTGCTTGCTCAGCTTATAAACTCTAAGTCTAATCGCAGAAGACTATTAAGCAATTTGCTTTGAGGTATATAGTTTCCCCTAACTTATGGATACATGTGTACATGTACCTGGTCCTCTAGACCCTGGTCTATATCTAAGGACTATAACTTTGTTAGGGAATGTGCAATTTTAAATGGAACTAGGTAGTCTCATGTGTTAGGAAAGGTCTCACCAGATTGTTGGAGTTGGAGGGTTAATATCTCAGGGTTGGTGTCTCTGGATACAGTCCAAAATGAAATGTGGTTTGATGGCACTGGTTGAATTGATTTAGTTGAGGTCAGCAGAGGCAGTATCACTGGATAGGGGATCAAGAGGAGAAATATCAAAAAATGTAAGCAAAATCCCTGATGCAGGAAATTTTAGTGGAGAACCGAAATACTGGGAAACTGCCCTATTGAGCAAATAGGTAGTTGGACTCTTCAGTATTCTGAAATAGAAAAGTGATGGTGAATAGCTTCCACTCATAGAGATAACAGGAGGGAACATGGTTGTTCACCAGTAAGAGAAGTTTTCCATGGAAATTGTCATGGAATGAAAGACACAATGGGTACAGTAGGGGGAGTCGGGCGGTAGCATAGCATGTTAAGTACAGGTGGTGTGAAGCACAAGGGCTGGCATAAGGGTTTCGGTTCCAGCCCCTGGCTCCCCACCTGCGGACAGTTGCTTCACAGACGATGGAGCAGGTCTGCAGGTGTCTATCTTTCACTCCCCTTCTCTGTCTTCCCCTCCTCTCTCCATTTCTCTCTGTCCTGTTCAACAGCGACAACATCAATAACAGCAATAATAACTACAACAGTAAAACAACAAGGGCAACAAAAAGGAATACATAAATAAATTTTAAAGGGTACAGTAGGAACATCTGAAAAAGTGGAGGCCTTGTGAAATAAGTATTAACAGAATTTTCTAAAAAATACTATGGGACCACAAAGAATGACAAGGGAAGATGAGGAAAAGGAGGTCAGAATTCCAAACAAGATACTAATTTTTGCAAATTCTAGTGAAGACAGCATGAAGGAAGACAGGATTAAAACGTATTACATTGCCCTCTCTCCACCCCTTTCCACTGCCACCACATCGACTTTCATCATTAAACCACAGTCAGGGAAAGCTTCACACTAAAGCAGAAACTTTGCCAGAATTCTTTACCTGGCAAAAAAGAAGAGCAGACTACTTTCCAGGCAGCTGAATCAACAAATGTGTGAGCAGCTATTTAAACCTAAATCCAGTTAAGGAATGTCATGTGATGAGGCTAGAAAAATAGGTCTAGACTTAATTGTGAAGATTATTCTTATTTTATAAATGATGACAAGTCATTTTAAGAGTGAATCAAAATTTAATGTTTGGGAGTTTTCTATGTAAGGTGAATTTGCAAAAATAAAAAGGAAGGAAACAGGGCCAGCATCTCTCATCCTTATACTATGTTCCACATACTGTGTTGAATGCTTAAAAGATGATCTTACTAAATCCTTATAGTAAACTTCTATTATTTTTGTTGTTGTTGTCATTGAAACCCAGTTATCTCTAGAGCTCAGTGCCTACTTTATGAAGCCACCACTCCTGGTAGCTACTTTGCCTTTCTCTCTCCCTCCCTTTCTCTAGTTCTTTTTTTTTTAATTTTTTACTAATAATTTAATGAATATTTACAAAATTGTAAGAAAATAGGGGTATCATTCCATACCATTCCCACCACCTGAGTTCTATGTCTCCATCTTCAACCAGAAGAAACTGCATGTCTTCTCCCAAGGTCACAGATAGGGGTTGACTATATAGCTCTATCTCTATCTATTTATCTATCTATCTGTCTATCTATCTAGCATATATCTATCTATATCCATATATATTTTTTGCCCATTTTTCTCTATGGTCCTGCTTTCACTTCTTTTCTAAATTTGTACCTATACCTACCACTAGTTCCAAATGTCCTTCCTCTTTCTTTTTCTCTCTCAGATATGTGAAACAGTACCTCTGTTCTTCTGATGTTTTCCAGTTTGGGTTTCATTTCAGTGATAGTATAAAAACAAAGATTCCTGATGGAAAACATTTCTGATGGAGTTGGGATCCAGTGCCCTCTGGTCATCTGCCATTAACATTCCCCCCTTTCTGAGAGTATGGACCAAAATTCTCTTTGGGGTACAGAAGGAAGAAGTTCTAGCTTTGTAGCTGCTTCTCTGCTGAACATGAACATTGGAAAGTCTATCCATATGCCCAGCCTGTTTCTGTCTTACCCTAGTGGGATAGGGCTCTGGAGATGTGAGGTTCAAGGATACATTGGCAAAGTTATCTGCCCAGAAAGATCAGGATGGAATTGTAATAGCATCTGCAACTTGATGTCTGAAAGGCAGTAAGATATTAATCAGGATCACAAAGTTATCTCCAGATGGACAAGGACTTGAACATTAGACTGAAAACTATCAAATACTTAGAGGACAATATTGGCAGCACTCTTATCCATCTAAATTTTATAGGCATCTTCAATAATACAAATCCAGTTACAATGAAAACTAAAACAAAAATAAACCAATGGGACTATAGCAAATAAACTACCAACCAAAGAGACTCCTTACAGAATAGTAGATGATCATCACATGCCATATACCAGGCAAGAGGCTAATAACCAAAGTATATAAAGAGCTCACCAAACTCAGTAACAAAAAAAACAAATGATCCCATCAAAAAATGGGGAGAGGATATGAACAGAATATTCACCAAAGAGATCTAAGCTCCAAGGCACTGATTGTCAGAGATATGTAAATAAAAACAATGAGATACCATTTCACTCCTATGAGAATATCACACATCAGAAATGGTAACAGCAGCCAAATGCTGGAGAGGTTGTGGCGACAAAGGAACTCTCTTACACTGCTGATAGGAATGTAAATTGATCCAATCCCTGTGGAGAGCAGTCTGGAGAACTCTCAGAAGGCTAAAAATGGATCTGCCTTATGACCCTGCAACTCATGTCTTCTGCCCACTTTTTTATTAGGTTTTTCTTTTTGTTGAGCCGTATGAGTTTCTTTTTCTTTTAATCAGCAACTAATAATATTCCAAATTATCTCCAAAAGATTTCTGAATTTCCTCACTGTGGGAATTTATAGCATCAAATTATTTTCTATGCATGTCTAAACATAGTTTCAAAACAAGGAGCATAGTTGGTAGTTGGAAAATTACACTATATGCTAAATGATTTGTTTTTAATTATATGACCAGAGAGGATGCTACTTTATTCTCTGTTCATTTTTCTTTTGAATACTTTCTCTCCCTTTCTACACAAAAACTAAGGAATTACAGCTGAGAACCACTGAGATGGCATAAATGCAGAGCTTCTGGGAGAATCCTTCCCCCACCATGTAAAAAGAATGTTTCAGAGAAGTCATCCAATAGAAAAAGTGAGGTCCCAAGAATGAAGAGATCAGAGTTTCAGTTTCTGGTCATTCTTGGCACAGATTTGGGGTCTTTATTTTAAGACTAAGAGGGCAGATGACACCCTGAGATGATCAATCATGAGACAAGCATGCTTACATACTAAATAACTGAGATTCCTCTGACTAGAGTATGGGGCATGGTTTGGAGGTGAAAGAGTGAGCATGTTTAGTTAGGCCTGTTCTGAGGTTATTGTTGACATTCAGGCAAGAAATCAAGGCATCAGTCTGTTCTTTAACCAACAGCTCAACAAACAAAGGTTTCATCTCCTTCTACTTTGTTCTCTAAAGATACTGTGCAATATCCCTTCACTATACTGGCCACCCCTGTAGATGTATAAAGTTACCGTTGCCCAGTCTTCTGATTTTTCAGAAACTACCCAGATCTAATATTCAGAGCTGAGCACAATCTGTCCCCAACTTAACAAACAGGTCTACAAATTCAAGAGTGAGAGATAAACCCTTGTCAGCTATTCTAAACCAGAGTCTCTCATATCATCAAGCAGGAGCATTTGAAATGCAAATTCTCCAAACCCCAGTCCAGATCATCTGCATTAATAATTCTGACTGTGGGTTTCCAGTGATCTATATTTACGAAACTTTTCAAGTGAACATAATACAGGTAAAATTTAAAGAAAAATGTCCTGAACCATCTTAAATAGCTGATAGGGCAGTTCATTTATTTGTTAGGCTTGTGTTAGAGAATGAGAAGCTAGTTCAGGCTTCAGGTAGAAGAATAAAATCAGTTGCCCCCCACTGCACCCCAAAAGATTTCCTGATAGAATGAATATCTTACTTGTTTTAGCCAGAATTTGTTACTATGAAAATATTTTAAGCCACAAATTAATTATAATATTTGTGGTGATGTATTGAGAATTATGGTATGCTTGAATTTTTTGACAATATTTGCTTAGGTCTTTCTCCTAATTCCTAACATGAATATACATAAATTTTAATGGAAACAGCAACATCTCTTAAAAGTGCTAATCAGTTTTATAAGACGGAATGAAAATAGTCTTCCTATTAAACGAACAAAGTGAAAATATAAGAAGAAATTTGAAAATGTTATAAATCAAGGCTTTGTTTTACTGTTATTGTTGTTGTTACTGTTTTTAGTTTTTATTACAATAAGAATTTCCATAGAGGTATGTGATAGAGGACAAAAAAATTAGATAGGTAAATGTTTTGTGTTCTTGCTATTTTATTTTTTTATTGTTGTAGTTATTATTGTTGTTGTTATTGGTGGTATTGCTGGATAGGACAGAGAGAAATGGAGAGAGGAGGGGAAGATAGGGAGGGGGAGAGAAAGATAGACACCTTCTTCTTCTTCTTCTTCTTCTAGCATTTGCCCTTCTTCCGTAGCCAGTCAACAGCGTCAGGTTGAGCCTGATGTAAAGTTTCAAGACCTCCTTTGAATCTGGAGAGGTGGCAGTCATTGACTATATGGGTCATAGTCTGTCTGTAGCCACAGGGGCAATTCGGGTCATCTCTGGCTCCCCAGCGATGGAACATAGCGGCGCACCGGCCATGGCCTGTTCGATAGCGATTGAGGAGGGCCCAATCATAACGTGCTAGGTCAAAGCCGGGTTGACGCTTGCAGGGGTCTGTGATGAGGTGTTTGTTCTTTACCTCAGCTGTCTGCCAACTCTGTTTCCAAGAGACTGGAACAGAGAAGTTCAGTGTAGGCATAGGGGACCAGATTGGGTGACGAGACATCAAGCGTTGAACAGGGTGGGCGAAGATATCCGCGTATATTGGCAGGTCCGGTCGAGCGTAGACGTGGGAAATATCTGGCGGGGCGATGTTGCTAAGAACTGGCAGCCATGGAACCGGGGTAGAACGGATGGTTCCAGAAATTATACTCATGGAGGAATATAATTTGGAATCGACCAAGTGGACATGGGGGTTACGGAACCATACTGGGGCACAGTATTCTGCAGTGGAATAGCATAATGCCAGAGATGATGATCGTAGTGTGGAAGCGCTCGCGCCCCATGAGGAGCTGGCCAGTCTTGCAATGATGTTATTCCTCGCGCCCACCTTTGCTGCAGATTTTATGAGATGTTTGTGAAATGACAGAGTGTGATCGAGAGTAATGCCAAGATAGACTGGCTGGGCTTCATGCCGGATTCTCGTATCGCCAAGCTGCACATTAAGCTCACACGAGGCCGAGGCATGGTGTAGATGGAAAACAGATGATACCGTTTTTGCAGTGCTAGGAATTAGTCGCCATTTTTTACAGTAATCAGATATCAGAGACTTGTCTTTCGTGAGTGTTTCCTCGAGGATGTCGAACTTGGATGCCTGAGTTGCACAGCAGATGTCATCGGCGTAGATGAACTTCCTTGAAGAAGTTTCTGGGAGGTCATTGATGTAAATATTAAATAGCGTAGGAGCCAGAACAGAGCCCTGGGGGAGGCCACTTGAGACAGGTCTCCATCTGCTAGACTTGTCACCCAGATGCACCCGGAATCTTCTGTTTTGGAGAAGAAACGATATAGTGTTGGCTACCCATGGAGGCAGGCATCTTGAGATCTTGACTAGGAGACCACGGTGCCAGACCGTGTCATAGGCTGCTGTGAGATCAACAAAGACAGCACCCGTCTTTAAATTCTTCTGGAATCCATTTTCAATGTAAGTTGAGAGGGCCAGGGCTGCAGACCTGCTTCACCGCCTGTGAAGCAACTCCCCTGCAGGTGGGGAGTGGGGGGCTCGAACGGGGATCCTTATGCCCATCTTTGCACTTTGTGTCACGTATGCTTAACTGGCTGCGCTACCACCCAACTCCTGTGTTCTTGCTATTTTCATCAATTTTTCATTTATCTGAGGTGACTCCCCCCCCCATAGAGAGGTAAAAACACCACAGCTTCCCTAGGTGTGGGTGGGGCTAGGTTTGAACCTGGGTCACACATACAATGAAGCAAGTGCTTTCCTAAATGAGTTCTCTTGTCTCTCTGAGCTGAGAAGGGTAAATGAGTCCCTTTTGGCAATAATGGTTACCAAAATCATATTTATTATTTATCTGTTTATTTATTTTGCCATTGCAGTTATTGGTGGGGGCTTAGTCCTACACAGTTCACCACCATTCCTAGCAACCATTTTCCTCCTTCCTTGCTTGCTTCCTTCCTTCCTTCTTTCCTTCTTTCTTCTCTGTATAGAAGGTAAGAGGCAGAAAGCTAGAGAGGGGAAGAGAGACAGAAAGGAGAAAAACCCTCAACACTGTTCTACTACTCATGAAGCTTCACTTCTGCAGGGGGGCACAGGGAGCTTGAACCCAGATCCTCACACAGTAACATGTTCACTCTACTAGGAGTACTATTGCCTGGTCCCAGTTATATTTATTTCACAGCATTGCATAACTTGAAATTGATCATTTAAGCATATGTTGAGTAAGGTTAAGGAAGTCTTACTACATAACCAAGTTAGTGATCCCATCATACTTAAACTGTGTCTTAGTCTGTTTGGGCTGATATACTAAAATACCACAGATTTCCTGACTTACAAATAACATAAACCTTTTTCTCACATTCTAAAGGATGTGACATTCATGATGAGGGTTTTAGCATGTCACATTCTGGTGTGGCTCCTTTTCTGGGCACATAATCAGATTTTTCTGCTACATAGTGGAAGGGTCTAAGGGTCTAAGGGTCTCTGCTGAATGTCATTTATAAAAATATTAATTCCATTTTTTGAGGATTCCACCCTTAACATAAATATTATCCAAGGTCCAAACTCCTAGTACTATCATCTTTGGGGATTTAGGGTTTTGAGGCATGATTTTGGGAAAGATGCAAATTGTTGGGCCATAGCAAATTGCAAATTAAACACCAGGAACATTTGTTAGCAGATGTGCATTTTGTACATTCATACTAATAATGCAAGGGTAAAGTATTAATAAAATCTGCATTCCAGGGGAGAATATTATGCTGAAATTATCACACTGAGTGAAATGAAACTAATTTTGAAGTCTGTAGCAAAGACCAGATTCATTCACTTTGTGTAAGTTATGTGATTGCCAGAGAGACAATAGCACATTATACACTTTTAGAAATAAACTACAGTTTCGTTTTTTATATTTTTATTTCCTTATTTGTTGGATAGTGACAGAGAGAAACTGAGGTGGAAGGGGAAGATAGAGAGGGAGAAAGAGACATCTGCAGGACTATTTCATCACTCGTGAAATTTTCCCCTACAGGTAAGGACCAGGATCTTGAACCTGGGTCCTTGCACATTATAACAGGTGCACCATCACCTGGTTCCCTAAACTACATTTTTTAAGATCAAGACAAAAATTATATTTCCCTATGCAGGATTTTAGAGATATTGCAGATAATGAAAAATTATATTTGGAGAAAATGAAGTCATTGTGAACTATGTTAAAAGAAAACTGAATGTTCCCATTAACATATATATAAATATGCACATGGGAGCCAGGCAGTGAAGCACCTGGCTAAGCACATATATCACCATGCACAAGGACCAGGGTTCAAGCCCTGGCTCTTCACCTGCAGGAAGGAAACTCTTCACAAGTAGTGAAGCAGGTGTGCAAGTGTCTGTTTTCTCCCTCTCTATCTCCCCATCCCTCTCATTTTCTCTCAGTCCTATCAATTAAAATAAGAACACACACACACAATGGAAAATGGCCCCCAGCAGTGGTAGGTTTGTAATGCTGGCACTTCTTCTTCTTCTAGCGTTTGCCCTTCTTCCGTAGCCAGTCAACAGCGTCAGGTTGAGCCTGATGTAAAGTTTCGAGACCTCCTTTGAATCTGGAGAGGTGGCAGTCGTTGACTATGTGAGTCATAGTCTGTCTGTAGCCGCAGGGGCAGTTCGGGTCGTCTCTGGCTCCCCAGCAATGGATGCTGGCACTGAGCCCTAGCGATAACCCTGATGGCAATAAAAATAAATAAATAAGCTCACATACATAGGTGGTTTTATTTGTTTGCTATAAACAATGAGAAGGTTGAATTTTTTTTACTGGAAAAAGATGAATATGAAAGTAAAACTATGTATCTTTGCAAGTTTGGAGCTCTGAATCATGCCCAGAAAAGTGGCTTAGTTCATGAACACCAAAAATGTACATTGAATACAGGTAGAAAATTTGAAGACCTGATATTATGATAAAATCTTGAAATTTTTTAAGGATTCTGGCTTCAATAGCTTACTTGATTTAGCAAGAGAAAAATAGGTGCATATTAGTGAAAGAGACAAATTCTTTTCTTTTTGTCAGAAAGTGAAGGTAATTTAATTAAAGACCATTTTTTTTTCTCATTGCTAGAGAGTCACTGCTCCAAGCTATCTTTTTTCAGATGGAAAGAGACAGAGAGAGGGAGATACTCAACAACACCAAAATTTCCCCAGTGTGATTGGGGGTCAGTCTCAAACCTGGCAAAGCAGGTTTCCTTCCAGGTGAGCTATCTTGCTGGTCCAAGGACATTCTTCAATCATAGAATGCAAACATTTTTTATAGTAAAAAGAGTTTTTCTGGGAGTCGGGTGGTAGCGCAGCTGGTTAAGCCCACGTGGCATGAAGCCCAAGGACCAGCGGAAGGATCACGGTTTGAGCCCCCAGCTCCCCACCTACAGGGGAATGGCTTCACAGGTGAAGCAGGTCTCAGGTATCTATCTTTCTCTCCCCCTCTCTGTCTTTGCCTCCTCTTTCCATTCCTCTCTGTCCTATCCAACAACAACGACATCAGTAACAACAACAATAATAACTACAACAACAATAAAAAGGGACAAGGAAAAATAAATGAATATTTTTTAAAAAAGAGTTTTTCTCACCGCCTTAATTATCAACAGAAGGGAAGTAAAGGAAATAAACATTATGGTCTTATCCTCAGCTGGATAAAGAATAACAATATAATCTTGTGTAGAAAACAGTACTGTTATAGTTAATTTACACAGAGGCAATATACAGGAGAATTCAAAAGAACATTAGAACAAATAGTTAAATGTGTTCTAATTAATGAGACAGGGCAAAGTGGGGTTAGGTGAGGCACATAAGTTATAGAGTGTGGGCTATCTATGGCTATGGAGCCTTCTGGAATATGTTTCTATGTAGAGTATATTTATTTAATTAACCACCATCTATCTCTTTCTCTATGTTACCATTTTCCAGATATCCTTGCCTGATCCTCATTCTGTCATTTTCATTTTCTTTCATTGCTTCATTGTTTTAGTAATGTTGATGAAACACTGGAACTTTGTTCTCCATATACATTCATGAAACTGTTTTAAAGATACCAGTACAAAAGCCCTGGTCTCCACCATAGGGGGAAACTTCACAGAGGGTGAAGCAGTGCTACAGGCATCTTTCTTTCTCACTCCCTATTTCCTCTGTTCCTCTCAATTCCTGTCTCTAGCTAATAAAATAAAAATAAAAACTAATTTTTTAAAATGTTTCAAGAATAAGAAAAATAAAGAGTGGTGCAGATAGCATAATGCTTATGCCAAAAGACTCTGTCTGAGGCTCCAAAGTCACAGTTTCAATCCCTTGCACCGCCATAAACCAGAGCTGAGCAGTACTGTGATAAAAAAAAATAAATAAGTAGAGAGAGACAGGCTGGGAGTATGGATCAACCTGTCAATGCCCATGTTCAGTGGGGAAGCAATTACAGAAGCCAGACCTGCCACCTTCTACAACCCACAATGACCTTGGGTCCATACTCCCAGAGGGTTAAAGAATAAGAAAGCTATCAGGGGAGGGGATGGGATACAGATTTCTGGTGGTGGGAATTATGGAGAATTGTACCCCTCTTATCTTATGGTTTAGTCAATGTTTTCTTTTAATAAATAAAATTGTTTTTAAAAAATTAAAAATAAACAATATACCTAAAATAGACTTCTAGTTTCTTCCAACATAAAGACCCCAAGTCTCATCTGCTATATTTTTACCTTTAGGTTCCTGATTTGTACTGCTTTATATTTTAATGCTTTTCAGTCACCAAGTTGCAGATGATGCCAAACCTGACCTCCATGGGCAGATGCCCTCACCAATGTGTCCTGGAACTCTGCCTCACCAGAGCCCTACCCAAGGTGGAAAAGATAGAATCAGGCTGGGGATATGGATTGACCTGTCAATGCCCATGTCCAGCAGAGAAGCAGTTACAGAAGCCAGACCTCCCACCTTCTGCACCCAAAGAGGGATAAAGAATAAGGACCCATACTGCCCAAGAGGGATAAAGAATAGGGACCCTTCCAATGGAGGAGAGGGTAAATGGAACTCTGGTGGTAGGAATTGCATGGAATTTACCCCTCTTATCTCACAGTCTTGTTAATTATTATTAAATCACCAATTAAAAAATCTGAGGTTTAAAAAGTAAATAAATAAGTATACTAGTAAAAAGCTGCATACTAAAAGGAGTACATTTGATAAACTTTTTTATTTTTTATTTATAAAAAAGAAACACTGACAAAACTATAGGAAAATGCACTGCCTGAGCAAATTCTATGAGTACCAACTCCTACCTTTTACTGTATCTTAGCATATTAAATATCCCATCCATCAGGAAATGCTGGAGCTAATACATAAAGTATGAACTCTTGGCTAGATTAAAATATTCACTGTTTCACTAAGCTTTTCTGTTTGCTGAGGTTTTGGATAATTTTTTTTCCTGTACTGTCATTTAACTTAGTGGCTAGGCAAGTTATGAGTCTTTGGATTTTTTATTATTGCATCCAGTTTGGAAAAGTTTTGGTAGATTCCAATTAAACATCGGGTTCATATTTATTTTGGTCTTGGTACAGTTTCACAAGCAAAGATCTTGATATTGTTTCTGTATTTGCCAGTTTAGTGCCTTCCTTTACTTCAAAAGACCAGTGCTTCTGCTTGTATAGATAACATCCTGTGAACTATTTATTATCATTCTTTTATGTAAACTTGTTAAGTATATGGCCTTACTTAACCCATGTTAATCCAGAATCTTGGGGTGCTATCATCCAAAGATATTTTCTGGACATACATTTGTTTGATGGAGGTCATCATCTTCCTCAAATATACTTTAATATTATGTAATCTACCCTTGCAGTTAACATACAACTCAGCCCACTGATCTTTTAATAAAATAGGAAATCTAATAACAAAGTTATCTAAGTGACTGCAAAATAAGAAATATCAACTTCAATTTTCAGGTAGCTGCTGTCAAATCAATAAATATTATCTACTTCAGTTTTATATCCATGGTCAATGTTAAAATATGACTGTCTTAACTGATTCTTCTTTACTTCTAGAAGAGAATGATGATTTGAAATTTTATGAAGAAATTAGAAAGATTTTGTTTCCAAGGAAAACATTCCTTATTAACTTTTTAAATTAAAATTATTATTTGTTGTAGTATATCTTAAGTCTGACTGTATTATAGATAATGCAATAATAATATTACCTTTGCTTTGTTCACATTTAACATGCATAGAATTCCCACCCATGTTCAATATGTATAAAATTTCTTCCCTTTCTGTGTAAGTTTATGAATTCCTTGAGAGCAGACCAATATTACTTTATTTGTTTCCTCAGTACCTGGCAGCATTCAAACGCTTTAGTGCTATGTTATCTCTCTCTTCCCCACCTCCCTCCTTCTCTTTGCTTGCTGCCTCACTATCCACCTGAAAAGATAAGTCTGGATCAGTGAAGCTCTGGAGGTGACCAAAACATATAAGCAACCAAATAATATGGGCAAGCTATGTGACTTTAGAAAGTTATGGGGCTGGGTAGTGGTGCACCTGATTGAGCATACATGTTACAATGAGTAAGGACCTGGGTTCAAGCCTTGGACTTTACTTGCAGTGGGAAAGCTTCACAAGTGATGAAGCAGGGCTGCAGGTGTCTCTCTGTCTCTCTCCGTCTGTATCTTCCTCTTCTTCTCAATTTCTGGCTGTCTCTATCCAATAAATGAAAATAATAAAAACTTTAATTAAATAAAGTTTCTTTTTAAAAAAAGAAGGTTATTTAAGTAACCTCTATGAGTGAAGTAGTACTATCACTATTACTAACTACTCGTAATGTTGCTTTTGTACTTTGAATATTAAAGTGGTTTAGCTGGATCCTTGGTAAAAGTAGGTAGAAGGCAATAATAAAAGGAAAACTCTGGGGAAAAGAACCAGATTAAGAAATAGAATGTGGAACTGGGCAGTGGTGTACCTGGTTGAGTGCACATTACAATGTGCAAGGAACCAGGTCCGAGCCCCTGGGACCCACCTGCAGGGGGAAAGTTTTGCGAGTGGTGAAGCAGTGCTATAGGTGTCTCTCTTTCTCTCTCCCTTTCTGTCTCCCTGCCCCCTCTTGATTTCTAGCTGTCTCTATCCAATAAATAAAGATAATTTTAAAAAAAAATTTAAAGAACTGGAATGTAACACAGCAGGTAGAACACATGACTTCCATGAGTGAGACTCTAAGTTAAATCTCTGGCATCATAAAAAAAAAAAAAAAAAAAGCCTCCAAAGACTAGCATGTGGAATGCCAAAAAAGATGGAGCAGAGGGAGTCGGGCTGTAGCGCAGCAGGTTAAGCACAGGTGCGCAAAGTGCAAGGACCGGCATAAGGATTCCGGTTCGAACCCCGGCTCCCCACCTGCAGGGGAGTCGCTTCACAGGCGGTGAAGCAGGTCTGCAGGTGTCTATCTTTCTCTCCTCCTCTCTGTCTTCCCCTCCTCTCTTCATTTCTCTCTGTCCTATCCAACAACGACAACAACAATAATAACTACAACAATAAAACAACAAGGGCAACAAAAGGGAATAAATAAATAAAATAAATATTAAAAAAAAAAAAAAAGATGGAGCAGGGAGTTAGCCCCCCACCCTCTGAAATCTGGGCCAGGGCAGCAGCTTAGTAGTATTACATACACAAGGTCCTGGATTCAATTCCTGGAAGTACTTTCAAAGAGGAGAGGCCAGACTGTAGGAAGGGCAGACAGTAAAAGGCACACTGGTTTGTGATGTAGTTTAGACTCTTTTCTCAGTATGATAGAGGGAATGACGTGACAATGCTTGGTATCAAGCAAAGTAAAACTGGGCACAAAGACATCTCACCTTTCCTTCA
The DNA here is from genome assembly GCF_950295315.1 of Erinaceus europaeus. Lineage (NCBI taxonomy): Eukaryota > Metazoa > Chordata > Mammalia > Eulipotyphla > Erinaceidae > Erinaceus > Erinaceus europaeus. Next base: position 50,558,081 of record NC_080169.1, on the reverse strand, counting down.
GAATTTTGAATCCCAACATTAGCATAATGTTCTACATCAGGTGCCTGCTTCAGCACATCACCAGCAAGATTTGTGTTCCCTATTAACGCTTCAGTGCTGCCCCTCAATCCTTTTTATCTCAATATAAATAATAATACTGTCACAATAATCATAGAAGCTGCATTGAGTTGAATACTTGCATGTGATTTATAATACCAATAATATAACATAATTCTATCTTTTCATAATCACATGGACACATGACCTCATCTTGTGTAGATTGGTGCAGAATCAAGTGTACTTTCTGTTAGTTTTGTGCTTACTTGTTCCTCCTTTCTATCTTCAATTAGATTTTCCATCAGATTAAAATTATTTTTGAATTTTTGAGCCAAATATTATGCTTGTTTCCCTTTTTCTTTTTAATCTGTGATTAATAGTGGATTACAAGGTTCTAATATTACAGTGTATAGTAACCACACCAACCACTAGCATTCTGTGTTCCCACCCTCCCACCTCCTAAAGATAACCAAAAGATAACCAGCATAGTTGTCACAAGTCATAGAAACAGCTTGCTTCTGTTTTTTTCAAGTTCATATGTATCAGTTATCTAGATTCTACATATGACTGAAACCATCCAGTGGTTGTCTTTCTTCTATTTATTTTACTAGCCCTGTCCTTTTTAGTTTGATCTTTTATCACTAGTTCTCCTCCTTCTTCTCCTTCTCCTTTTCCCTCTTCTCCTTCTCCTCCTTCTCCTTCTCTTTCTTCTTCTATTAGATAAATACATAGGCGAGAGAGAGAGAACCACAGCACTAAAGCTTTCCTTCAATTGGATGGAGGCTGGGCTCAAACCTGGGTCACACCTATGTTATGGCAAAACAACACACTATCCAAGTAAGCTGTTTTAATGGCCCTCAATAGAACTTCTAACCCTCATTCAAAATCCTACTAGTCTTTATACATAACCCCCTCACACCAAGTTCTGACTGCTCAAACGGGCTAAATTTTGCAAGTTCAAAAGAAAAATATATATAATCTTATTCATCTTCAATCTAAAAAAGCACATATAGGATTTTTTTTACAGTATGGGTTTCACAGTTTCTACATATTTATCTAAATTTTGCTGTCACAGTTTCCACATATTTATCTAAATTGTTCCACTGTTTAATATTGACTTACATTTTTATTTCAGAATACAATTACTTTGCTCATCTTTATCCTGTGTCTACTACATATTAATTTTACTAGTGTTACCATATAGAATGAGTAGAATTTGATCATTAGGACAACTTACTGTGTTATCAACTTGGGACAATAAAAATTGGGACATGTTCTCATTTTTTGAGTACTTTAGAAAGAATAAATGAAAGTTTTATAGAGGAAAAATAAATATAATTAATCTTGGAAAACTCTCATTTTTCCTTTCAAAGTAGAGTTACAGGCCTTCCCATAAATTTTGGGGAAATAGACCTCAGTATTTACTACTGGAAACTCACCAGCTCTCTGGAAGTTTCTGGGGAGGAATGCTGTCAAATTGGCGGTAGAGTAAAATAGTTTTTGTTCTCCTGTCCACTGGTTCATTGACTTGAACTAAGCCCAAGTCAAAAGAAGTTTCTTATAAGCTGTCAGTTTCTTTCTCACTTAATGATTAAAACTTAACTTGTATACCAGATTTCCCTTGTACCATCTTTCAAGGCCCAGCTACATTGAAAGGTGCAAGGGATCACCAATGCATGAGGTTCCTAGTTTCTACTTATCCCAGGAAAGTAATTTATGCTTGACATATTTAATTATTCTATTCACCAATTTGTCCTACAACAAAGTCCAGTAAATGAGCTGAGGACAGGGGGTGAGGGGGAGAGAAAAGGGAAGGGAAGGGAAGGGAAAGGGAAAGGGAAAGGGAAAGGGAAAGGGAAAGGGAAAGGGAAAGGGAAAGGGAAAGGGAAAGGGAAAGGGAAAGGGAAAGGGAAAGGGAAAGGGAAAGGGAAAGGGAAAGGAAAGGAAAGGAAAGGAAAGGAAAGGAAAGGAAAGGAAAGGAAAGGAAAGGAAAAAAGTGGGTGGGGCAGTGGCACAACCAATAAAGCATGCAAATTACCACATGGAAGAACCCCAGTTTGAGCCCCTGGTCCCCACCTGCAGGAGGAAACTTGACCAGTTGTGGAGCAAGTTTAAGGAGTCTCTCTTCTCTCTTTCTCTCTCCCCACCTTCATCCTATTTCTCTGTCTCTCCCATAATTAAAACAGCTAATTAGGGTCCAAGAGGTGGTGGACCTAGTTAAGCACTTATATTACAGTGTGCAAGGACATGGGTTCAAGCCCATGACCCCCACCAGGAAGAAAACTTCAGGAGTGGTGAAGCAGGGTTGCAGGTGTCTCTATATGTCTCTCCCACTTTATCTCCTCTTCTGTCTTCTCATCTCCTCTCAATTTCTGTCTGACTCTATCCAATAATAAATGAATACGATATTATTTTAAATAATTGACATATTTTTTAAAGTCTTTAAGAGCAGAGAAAATCATGTATTCTTCATAAAGTTTGTGGCAAAATTATCACCAATGTCTATAAGGCTGGTCTCTCCTCATGCCCATTCCTTCTGAATAATTCTCTCTCATAGTCTTTCTAAACTACAGTTTTCATGATGCTAATCTCCTCATATTACAATGTTTAACATTGTTTATATTCTCTGACCTACTGAAAGAAAAATTTTAAAGATAAGAATCTTCCCAATCCAAAATCATTACCAAAAGAGCTAAACAAAGAAAGCATCTTTACCAGGAAGATTTTATTTGTTTGCTTGCTTATTCTTTAGGAATGAACTGAGTATATTTCTCGCAGAGATCCTCAAACTTACCTATATACAGGGATTGACTTCTACTTCTACTCAAGTCTATTGATAAAATAGTATAACCTGGAACATACCTATTAAAACTCTGACTGACGCTACTTGCTTCCTAATCACTTTAGACACCTCAATCTACATTTCATGGCTTCCCACTCTTGGACAAGCATCTATTAGTCCCACAAATTCTAAACACAATCTTTGATAACTTATGTTTTTAGTAGTAATCGTCAGACAAGTGAACATAAGAGAACCACTAAGGACAGAAATGAGTAGTGAACTTGAATTTGTCTAGCAGAAAAGAGGGCACAATGGGTAATCGACACACATTGCCATGCACAAGACCCTTGTTCCCACCTACAAGGGAAAATCTCATAAGTAGTAGAGCAGTACTGCAGCTGTCATTCCTTCTATCTGCTTCTTTATCCTCTCTCCCTTTCTCTCTCTCTCTCTCTCTCTCTCTCTCTCTCTCTCTCTCCCTTTTCCCCCCTCTCTTCTCTCTCTCAAAGAAAAATTAAAAATAAAAATGGCCGCCATTTTAATTTTAAGAGTAGAGAATACAGTTCCCCATAAACAAAGACTATATAGAAGCACTTTCACAGGAGAAGCTTCAAGAGTGGTGGAGCAGTGCTACACTGACATTTCGCTCTATGTCTTTTGCTCATTTTTTGACTCTCACTCCCTCTCTGTCTCTCACAAACTATCTTAAAGAGAGAGAGAGAGACTGATAGAAGCAGAGGACTCCTTCAGGTCCAGATCTCCAGTGATAAACCTGGTAAAATAAAATAAAATAAATAAAATAAAAGTTATAGGGAGATATAGGTATGCAGCAGAGCAGAGGACTTGAAAGCCTGAACTCCTTGACTCCCTCTCCCAAACTATGTGTGTAGAGTGATGTTCTGCTATCTGATATCGCTATCTCTTTCATAAAATAATTAAACCTTTTAAATTATTACTGAAAAGCTATTGCATTATGTAAGTTTCAGATGTGCATCATTACAATCAGCATGTATATACCGAAATAAGTTTACCACATGATGTCTATCCTTTATCTTGCAATTGTTCTTTTTGTTGCAATTTACCCAACACTCTTCCCCTTTCCTTCTGGTAACCACTGGTAAAATTTACTTTTGTTATATCTGGTTTCTCTGTTTCTACATATTAGTGGAATGATATGGTTTTTGCCTTTGTTTTATTTATTTCACAAAGCATACTACATTCTATGTTATTCACATTGTCGTAAATGACAAATTTTCATCATTTATATATGATTCCCATTCTTCATCTATTCACAGGGCACTTGGGTTGTTTTCAGGTTTTAGCTATTGTAAATTATGCTGCAGTAAATATAGAAATGTGTGTATCTAGGGGCTGGGTGGTGGCACACCTGGTTGAGTGCACATGTTACAGTGCACAAGGACCTGGTTTCGAGCCCCCGGCCCCCACCTGCAGGGGGAAAGCTTTGTGAGTGGTGAAGCAGGGCTGCAGGTGTCTCACTTCTGCAAAGAAGAAATTTAGAGGGTCAATACACATATGAAAAGATGTCATCATCATCATCTGCTATTATTAGAGAAATTAAAATAAAAACACTACCACCTTACATCTGTAAGATTGCCTGTGAACCAAAAGACAAGAAACCACAAATGTTGGAGACTATTTGGGGACAAGGGAGCCCATGTACATTGCTGGTGGAAATGCAGTCAGTGCAGTTATTATGGAAAGCAGTACAGAGATTCTTTAAAAAAATTAATCATAGAACTGTAATTGCTAAGTATTTGCCAAAAAGGACAAAAACACAAATTCAAAAAGATACATACATTTCTTTTCCTTTTTTTAAATTATCTTTATTTATTTATTGGATAGAGACAGCCAGAAATCAAGAAGGAAGGGGAAGATAGAGAAGGAGAGACACATGCAGCCCTGCTTCACCACTTGCAAAGCTTTCCCCCTGCAGGTGAGGGCTGGGGGTTTTAACTCAGGTCTTTGCACATTGTATCATGTACACTCAACCAGGTGCACTACCACCAAGCCCCTGAATACTCCCTCTCATTCAGTAAGGTGTCTTTTTTTGTTTTAATGTAGTACTTTTCCACCATGCATAATTTGTTGAAAATCCATTTGTTTATTTTGCCTTTGTTTGCCTTGCCTTTGAAATCAAATCCCCAAATATATTTCTAAACCTGATGTCAAGGTATGTATGATACTTCTATTTTCATTCTTTTTTGTTTGTTTCTTTTTTTCTTTTCATTTTCTTTGAAGTTCCAAATAAGTTTTAATTTCAGACCAAAAAATAGCTCACTTAGATAGTGTGATGCTTTCCCATGTACATGATCCAGATTTGAGCTTGGCCCCAACTGCGTTGAAGGAATATGCAATGCTGTGGTCCCTTTCTCTCTCTCTCTCTCTCTCTCTCTCTCATTTTGTCTCTGCCTCTCTGCTTCTCTATTTTTAAAATCCTAGTTTTTGTTCTATTTATGTGAAGAATGCTCTTTGAATTTTTTTAGCTCAGAGGTTTTATAAGTATTGCATATCTATTTCAGTACCCATTTGGACACCCCAATGATTAAAACACAATTTCACCCAAACACCTGCAATGACATCTCTGTCCATTCTTTATTGATATTTTTGACAATTCCATTCTATGTCTCCTTTTTTCTAGCTCATAATTCTTTTCACTCTTAACCAATTATACACACGTGAACATATACATTTTTACTTATTAACCTATTTCTTATCATTGGAAAACATACAAAAATACTATAACAGTACACACTTTTTTAAAAAATAGAGATAGAGATGGTCAGGGGAGACAGAATAATGGTTTCACAAAAAGAATTTTATACCTGACTCCAAAATTCCAGGTTCAATTGCTTGCACCATAAGCCAAAGCTGAGTAATGCTTGGTGGCGGGGGGGGGGGGGGGGGGGGAAGCAGAAGAAATGTCTATATTTATAATTTACCAAGAAGAAAGAGGGAGAGGAGGAAGGGGAGAAAAAGGAGGAGGAAGAGGAGGGGGAGAAGAAGAAAAAGAAAGGGAGAACAGTCTTATAAAAATAGAGATAGAGTGGCAAAGAAAGGGAGGCAAGGAAACCACAACAACAAAGCTTTAGTGCAGTAAAAATCCAGGTTTAAACCTGGGTTACATGAATGACAAGGAGTCCACTATCCAAGTGAGCTACTTTGGAAACATTATAATCAACTCAAGCCCATAGTTTAAGTTTCACTCATGGTGGAGTGTAATCACTATAATATTATACAGAGTATTTTCACTGCCATTTAAATCATGTGCTTTACTGATTCATCCCTTTTCTGTTCAACCGTTGACAGTCATGGATCTTTTTTTTTTTTTACTATCTCCATAGTTTTGCCTTTTCCAGAATGTTACATAGTTGGAGTCATATGTGGAATCATTTCAGATTCGATTCTTAATAATATACAGTTTACATTCAGCCATGTCTTTTTTTATATTTATTTATTTATTCCCTTTTGTTGCCCTTGTTTTGTTGTTGTAGTTATTATTGTTGTTACTGATGTCGTCATTGTTGGATAGGACAGAGAGAAATGGAGGGAGGAGGGGAAGACAGAGAGGGGGAGAGAAAGATAGACACCTGCAGACCTACTTCACCACTTGTGAAGCAACTCCACTGCAGGTGGGGAGCTGGGGCTCGAAGCCGGATCCTTACACCGGTCCTTGCTCTTTGCACCACGTGCACTTAACCTGCTGCACTACCGCTCGACTCCATCCATCCTTAATAGCTCATTTTCTTAATAGCTTATTTTCTTTTTGTTCTGTTTTGTTTTGTTTTTAAGTATTTTATTTATTTTATTTTTGAGAGAGATGTAGAGAGAGAAAGATACAGAGAGAAGCACCAGAGCACTGCACAGCTCTGGCTTATTTTGGTGCAAGGGATTGAACCTGGGACTTCAGAGCCCCAGACATGAGAGTCTCTTTGCATCACCATTATGCTATGTACCCCCACCCAGCTCATTTTCTCTTAACACTGAATAATATTGCATTGTCTGGATGTACTACAGCTTATTTATCTGTTGAAACAGCTGAAAACATCTTGGCTGCTTCAAAGTTTTGATAATTATGAATAAAGCTCTATAAGCATTTGTATTTTTGTGGGGACATAAGCTTTCAACTCCTCAGAGTAAATGCAAATGAGTATAACTGGTGAGAATATACTATTATTTGTGTATATTGTAAATTGTCCTCTAAAATGGTTGTACCATTTTGTGTTCCCACCAGCAATGAATGAAGGTTCCTAGAAAGCCCATCCACCCAAAAATTAAACAACTGCTCTCCAAAACTGTCTGAAAACCTTTGCTCTAACAAAGCAGTGAAGCACTCTGCATGTCAATAAAATGGTGCTTATGTCTCACACATTTATCAGAACCCATAGAAATATGCAGTACTCAAAGTGAACCCTAATGCAAACTATGGATTCTGAGTGGTAGTGTTGATGTATTAGTGGCAGTTCACTAGTTGTAACAAATGCTTCACTCTGTGGAGGAATTGGGGAAGGACATGGATGTGGGGGTACAGAAGTATATGGAAACACTCTATACCTTACATTCAACTTTTCAGTGACCCTAAAATTGCTTTTAAAAAAACTGAGCACAGTGGGTTAAGCGCACTTGGCGCAAAGCACAAGGACCAGCAGAAGGATCCCGGTTCGAGCCCCCAGCTCCCCACAGGGAGTCGCTTCACAAGCAGTAAAGCAGGTCTGCAGGTGTCTTTCTTTCCCCCTCTCTGTCTTCCCCTCCTCTCTCCATTTTTCTGTGTCCTATCCAACAACAATGACATCAAGAACAACAGCAATAAAACAACAAGGACAACAAAAGGGAATAAATAAATCTAAAATAATAATAATAAGTAAATAAACACTTTTTTAAAAAAGTCTGGAAATAATAACTAAGGCCTGGGGTGATGAGACATCCCTGTTTAGGTAGGTGTTTGAAAACAATTGTTGATTTAGACAGGACTTGATCAGGATTATAGTACTGGCCATTTCCTAGGAGAGTAATACCTTCTCCAAGAGTAGAAAACACTGTGAACAAAGGCTCAGAGACTAAAAGGGACTGAGTGTGTGAAGGAGATTGTGAATGCAGCTGACTCGCAAGAGCAGAGGGTTTTGATTAAGAGGCTGAGAGGAAAACATATTTAGAACACCTGGCCCTGCTATTTCAGTACTGATCTGTCCCAGTGTGATCAGATGGTAGTATTCCTAGCCCTGGACTGTCTAACATAGAGTGCTAGCTGTGAAATCTGGGGCATAAATGTACTTTCTCAATATAGTTATTTGTACTGAGCCTGTCACTAGCCCAGCAGGAGGGTAAAAAAAATCACCTGACAGACTCTCCTGGCTCTCACCTATCCAAAGAGAGAGAGAATGGATGTCAGAGCGTGTGGGCACTGGAAGAAGTGAGTCCATAAGAACTTGGGCCCTAGGTGAAGGTAAATGAAGGGCACGGAAGGCTTGCTGAAATCTAGAGGCACTGGTGCCAGGCAATTAGACCCTGCAGTGAAGTCCCTTTGTACTCCCATTCTCCAGAGAGTTAGTCTTTCATTCATTCTCTAAGTTCAATATAGAAATCTCTTTCCTCTTTCACATTCTTCCGTGTACATACACACACACACCCCAAGTTATTATTTTTTAAAAATCATTTGAAAGTTAAATTCTCAGCTAAGGATACTTTTCTGAAACAAAAATATCTTCCAGTACCAATCTATTAACTTCCAATTTCATCACAAATATGAACAGCTCACTATAGGCTGCAGTGCAATCATTTAAACCCATTTGACTTCTTAAAGGGAGAGTGATAACATTTTGAATTTCATTTTTTTGTTTGTCCTCTAAGAGTCTTGAGTTTAAGCCAGCAACCCAAGCCCTGGATGAATGTGCATTAGACCTCACTTTTTGTCACAGGGCCAAGTGGACTTTGGGAGAAAGGGTGGAGCTGTCTGTTCAGACATGATTTTTAGTTTTGCCCTTTGCCTCTGGAGCCAGGACCCTGGACCACATCCAGCCACACGAAGAGAAGATTATGGTATTTTCTAGGTAATTTTAAGGAGCACAAACTCAAAGTAAAGTCAGGTGGTTTCAAGTCTGCACTGAATTTTTCATGTTAAGGATCTGTCATGATTTGAGTTTTCAGCAAAGCTGCATTTTAAATGATGAAGGGAGTTGTATTCTTCTGAAGACAGGCATGTTTTGGTTGTTTGCTAATGACCTCTGGTTTTGCTTATGGGAAGTTTTGTTAACAAATGGAAATGTGGCAAAATAAAAATGCTTTATTTCATACTTTCTCTCCCCCACACACTTTCTTTCTTCTTCTTCTTCTTTTTTTTTAACAATGGGAGCCCTTACGATGAAGTGTCAAAACCAAGCTATAGATATTGGGTATTGTAGTATCATTAATATTGTGTAAAAATAAATTAGTCACTTTGGCAACCAAACACATTCTTCTGATCTCCTGTCAGTGCTTCTAAGCAGAGCCTTTCCCTTGCTGTTTGATAGATCCCATTGTTAAGTGAAAAGAGCTGTAAAGATATATTCAAAAACTCTTTGAAATTGTTTCCAACCTTGGGAATCAAAGCATTCAGCTGTAATTAGTCACTAACTCAGCTGATGAGGGGGGACTCAGAAGAGGTCTTCCTGCTCTTGACTTAAAATGTAAGCCCCCCAGTCTCTGGATGAAAGGTTTCCTTGTAGGGCCCATGGCCTTCCCTGTCTACCTGCCTTGCCTGTCCTCTTCCTCCCTCCCTCCCTCATCTCACCCTCTCACTACCTTTTCTTCAGTTGGGAAGCAATTACAGAAGCCAGACCTTCCACCTTCTGCACCCCACTATGTCCCTTGGTTCATGCTCCCAGAGGGATAAAGAATAGGAAATCTATCAGGGGAGGGATGGGATAGGTCGTTCTGATGGTGGGAATTGTGTGGAGTTGTACCCCTCCTATGGTTTTTGTCAGTGTCTCCTTTTTATAAATAAAAATTATATATATATAATTTGAACTTATATATTATTATATTATTTGAACTTATATTATTATAATATATAATTTGAACTTCCATATATATATATGGAAGTTCAAGACTGAGCTTGTAGAGGAGGACAAATTTAAACCAAAATAAATGTCAATCTCTGGGGGTCGGGCGGTGGCGCAGTGGATTAAGCGCATGTGGCGCAAAGCGTAGGGACCGGCGTAAGGATCCCGGTTTGAGCCCTTGGCTCCCCACCTGCAGGGGAGTCGCTTCACAGGCGGTGAAGCAGGTCTGCAGGTGTCTATCTTTCTCTCCCCTTCTCTGTCTTCCCCTCCTCTCTCCATTTCTCTCTGTCCTATCCAACAAAGAATTGCGTCAACAAGGGCAATAATAATAACCACAACGAAGCTACAACAAGGGCAACAAAAGGGGGAAAAAATGGCCTCCAGGAGCGGTGGATTCATGGTGCAGGCACCAAGCCCAGCAATAACCCTGGAGGAGGAAGAAAAAAAAAAATGTCAATCTCAGGAGCAGAAAACCTCTGTTTCTGGGGGGAAATAATTCTGTCTTTAGGCAAAAGTGATTGATTGAATAGAACAGAATTATTTGGGGGTTCACATCCAGCTGAGTCCCGAGAATAGTTTAATCCTAAAATCGAATTGAATTCCACATAATATTCCACTCTCCACCCTCACTTGTCCTGTTTCAACAAGACTGCAGAACTATGGGTATGAGTTAAAACTAAATTGAAAATTAAAATGAGACCCTGATGCCCCCAGAAAGGGGCTTTTAAAACTTGTTTACTGTAAGTACCTCTCAATAGTAGAGCATAGGGTTTAACCACCATCGCTGATTTCATAGGGGTGTGTTCCTGGAGAGAAGTAGTTACTCAGAAATGACTTTTTATTTTGCACACTTGAAGGTGATTCCATAAATATGGACTCAATAAGGTAGCTGTGCCCATATATGTGTGCATATATCTCTTTCTCTATGATATTGGTTTGCTATCATTGCCATGATAAAGCACTTAAATGTTGGGTGGCTTAAAACATCAAAAATGTATCTCTTCACAGTCTAGAATTGAGGAGGCCAATGCCAAAGTATTGACTGGGCTGACTTTTTTTGGCAGCAGATGTCTGCCTTTTCTCTATGTCTTCATGTGGCCCTCCCTCTGTGTGTGCTTGTATTTTATTACCTCTTCCTCTATAGACACTGGTCATATTGGTCAAGACACCCTCAGAAGATTTTCATTTCACCTTAATTGACACTTTAAAGATCTGGTCTCCACAAGGACCGGCATAAGAATCCCGGTTCAAACCCCGGCTCCCCACCTGCAGGGGAGTCGCTTCACAGGCAGTGAAGCAGGTCTGCAGGTGTCTATCTTTCTCTCCTCCTCTCTGTCTTCCCCTCCTTTCTCCATTTCTCTCTGTCCTATCCAACAACGACAACAACAATAATAACTACAACAATAAAACAACAAGGACAACAAAAATAAATAAATAAATAAAATATTTAAAAAATAAAAAACAAAAAACAAACAAACAAACAAAAAGATCTGGTCTCCAAATACAGTCACATTCTGAAGTGATGGGAGTAGAACTTATTAATTCAGTTCAACATGATTCATTCCATAGCAAAAAAGTAAGGATATTTTACGACACATGTGCTTAACCCACTGTGCTACTGCCCAACTCCCAAGTAAGGATATTTTATTATCACAATTAATGCATGGATACAGCAGTCCCCTCAACACACACACACACACACACACACACACACACACACCTTAAATAATAATGAAATTTCCATGAGGTTTTTTTCATACACAACTCTGTTCCATTTCCAGTGCCTGAAGGGCTCCAAAATTCCAAAACTGATTCCCAAGAGCAACAGAAGCCCGAAAATCCCCCTAGATGCTGAAGTAACAGAAACCAATGGTAGAATATCATTAAGTGAAAAGCAACTTTGTTGATACTGAATCCAAATACGTATTTCTTCATTATCATGAATACGGTAATCAACCGGGACAAGATGCCTAATCAAGGCACAGTTTCCTTATTCCTAGGAACCACTGTTTTCTTTTCCCCCAGATAAATAAACCAATACAAATATTTCCACACAGACCAGGCAGTGGTTCATCTGGTTGAGCACACATGTTGCCATGTCCAAGGACCTGAGTTGAAGCCCCCTGTCCCTACCTTCATAAGCTGTGAAGCTTCAGAAGCCATGAAGTAGTACTTCAGGTGTCTTTTAGTCTCTCTGTCTTCCCTTCCTTCTCAATTTGTCTCTGTCCTACCAATTAAAAATAATAAATAAATAATTATTTAAAAAGAAATCTTATGAAATATTTTATTAAAAAAATCTTTCTTCTATAAGCTGGGGAAATAGCACCAAACTTGTATGTCTGATGCTTCTGGTGCAATCACCTGTGCTGTGTACTGGAGCATTCTCTGGTCTTTCTGTCTCTCTGTCTCTCTCTCCATCTTGTAAAAATTATTTCTATCTCACATGAAACAAATAAAAATGAGTCTTTTTTTAAAAAAGAGTATTTTCATTACTATAACTTGAGTGAACTTGCCAAACTCCCTGAAGAACCAACATCCAGCCATACCAGTGACTATAACACATCTCAACCAACTCGGTCTTCAATCACCTATCTCTCCAAGACCATCAGTGAATCCCTAATTACTAGAGGTAGTATTATCCTATGCACCACTCATTCATTATCTCTTCCAAGCCTAGGTGATGTTCTCTTGTTTTGTCTTGTAGTTCATCAGTAGTTCTCCTTCACGCCACTGGCCCAGTTTTTCAGTAGCTGTTATCTGTGTTCTTTTTTACCTTCCTATTCACTCTGTGCTCTCCCTTAAGATATTTTGGAAATGATTTATTAGCATGCATTTCAAGTTTACACTTACTTTCCATTCTAGACATTAATTTCCACTACCTAGTGTGAATGTCATCTCCACAAGCTCAAATGCACCATTGTCTCAATGTTAAACCAGGTGTTACCCCCCCCTATTCTGCCTCTTTTTTTCTACTCAGTTAATGGTATGCGCTCAGTCATTGACACTAGAAAAGCTGGGGAAAAAAACTTGCATAAATGTGAGACATCTCTGAAACTAATATTTAATAATGCCCAGCACATTTATCAATATCTGTTTAACGAATTAGTAGTTTTTAGCATGAAACAGTCTTACTCAAGACCATTTATAATATGTCCCTCCTCTATCCTTCCCAAGCCAAAATTTTCTTTTTCTGCATTCCCTAGGACAAATCCTTAGAGTCAACCCTGTGGTCATTAGACTCATATTTATTTAAATGTCCAACTGGAAATTCCTTACTGATTTGCACATCCAGGTCTTCATGTTTGCTTTCCATTTTTGATTGGCTTTCTTGACATCCATTAAGGTCTATGCATCTTTCTTTTCTTTTTTCTTTCTTCATTCATTTGTTTATTTATAGATTTACTTGATAGGACAGAGAAATTGAGAGGGATGAGGGAGATAGGAAGAGAGAAAGAGAGACACATACCACCACTGAAGTTCACACACACACACACACACACACACACACACACACACACACACAGTTGGGGACCTGGAGCTTGAACCGAAATCCTTACACATGGCAGTGTATGCATGCAACCAGGTGCATCCCCACCTGGCAGCCTTGGTCTAAGCATCTTTCAAAGAAAGTTCCAACACCTGTCCTAGATAATACCTTCCTTGACCACATCAGACCAAGATAACCACCAACATACCATCTCCTCCCCCTATTTCATATCTCCAAATTCCTCTGGCACTGAAATTTCTTTCTTTGCTATAAACATGCAGTTTCTTTTCCAGGAAACCACAGATATCATATACTGCTCTTTGAGTTTTTCCCAGGAATGTGTCTTTGAGAAGGAATTAATATCCTTTCTTCAGATGATAAAATCTGTATACCTCTTTATAATCTGTTGTGTTTTCACTTTAGTCTAAATGATGAGGAAATTTAAAAGTATTTCACTATCGGATTGTAATAATCAGCTTATCTCACAATCCTAGTAGCTATCTATTCTTCCTGCCTTTTTTTGTCTTTTGTGTATTCTTAGTTTTGCAATAAACTCAATTTGTCAGATACTGTAAATCCTTCTGAAACAAAGTTAGAAAATTGATTGCTGGGGTCCAGGCAATAGCATATCTGGTAGAGCGCACCTGTTACAATGCACAGGGACCCAGGTTCAAGGCCCTGGTCTCCACCTGCAGGGGGGAAAGCTTTGTGAGCAGTGGAGCAGGGCTGCAGGTGTCTTTCTTTCTCTCTCCTTCTCTATCTTCCCCTTCCCCCTCAATTTTTTTCTGTCTCTATCCAAATGAATAAATAAATATGATTCTCAAATAAAAAACATAGTATTTCATAATTTTCATTTCCTGTGTGGATTGTGAAGCCTTCAGAAGAGTTAGATTTTGTAACTCTTTTGATTGTCCAAAGTAGAAAACATATGAAAAGTCTTTAATAAAATGTTGTTGGTAGATTAATACTCTTGGATATTCTTTTTTTTTCATTAGTTTTTACTCTTGGATATTCTAAGTAAAATTAGTGTGCTATGCTAAAGTCTTTTAGAATATTTTTAAATTTGTTTTAATTCAATCAGTTTTTCCCCTCTAATATTAATTAAATGGTGATTTATGAAACTACAGATTAATAGGAGTATACATCAACACAATTCCCAACACCAAAGGACTGTGTCGGGGATCTCCCCTCCAGCCCCCCAGTGAAGCTGAACATCTATTCTCACCTTCTACCCAGAGATTTTCACTTTGGTGCCCCACTCCAAACTCAGTCAGATCTTGCTTGTAGAATATTTTTAACTGGGGCCAGGTGGTGGCACACCTGGCACACATTACTGTGCTCAAGAACCCAGGTTCAAGGCCTGGCCCTCACCTGCAGGGGGAAAGCTTCACAAGTGGTAAAGGAGGGCTTCAGGTGTCTCTGTCTCTCTCTCTCTCTATCTCCCCCACTCCTCTTAATTTCTCTGTCTCTCTGCAATAATAAATAAATAAAAATATTTTTTAAAAGAATATTTTTTAACTGAGAAGGGAACATCCACTTACTATGTACTTTAAACAAAGGGCCCTGAGCCTATTTCTATTAATATTTAGTTAAATGTTTAAAATATCGGAGAAATCATTAGATTTTAAAAGTTAAAGTTTTTAGTTTAACAAAAATCCATAGTTTACTGCCAGTAACACTTACTGGATGAGAGAGTACTTTTTTTTCCCACAACCCAAAGCCCTGCTTGATCCCTTTCTGATAAACATAACATTCAGATGGTGTCTGATTTTTTTTTTCTCCATCTTCATTTTGACTCCTCTATCCTGCCCTTCCTAATATAAGGTAGCGAGCATTAATACTGGCTTTCAGTAAAGTACTTGTGCCAGTCATGGGATACTATATTCTTTCTTCCCCCTTTTGTGAGGACCGCAGGGTGGAGAGGGGTTCCTTTTTAAGCTCACCCAGGGAGAATACTTTAACTTTGAAAGAAACCACAAGAATGTAATCATTAAGTCACATCCAGACTGCACTCGTACTTTCTGTCCTATTACCCCCACCCTACACTACTCCTCCCAACATTCATCCACCAGTGCAAACCTATAGCTGTCAAATATTTACACAGACCTGTGTGAATAATCCATATAAATACAAAGACTTTGAGACTTAAAATTCAACCCGCTGAGTAGGCTTTGCTCTTATGCAAGAAGTAATGGCTTGGTGAATACATTCTTTTGCTCTTTTAGCCACAGCAAAAATATTGCCTTTCTATTTCAGTGACAGGCTACATGGTTATCTTCCACAATTCTAATCAATAATGGATGAAGAGGGAGGGTGAATTATAATAGTTAACAGGTACCACTATTTACATAATTCTGAGATTCAAAGATAACTCCTGATCTAACCTATATTTTGTCTGATGTTAAAAGATAAGTTAAAACTTATTACGCCACCCTCCTCCCCAAAGATCTGTTCTGAATTTAAATCAATATAGGTATATCTTGACCAGCTTTATGTGACCTCCTAACCTTGAAAATTGTCCAGGATTCATGTCCACGGTCATTTTCAATGTACTGGACTTTGAATAGAAATTAATTTTAATTTAACTTAAAGAAAACAGAATAAGATATTGAAATGTTTTGTAAAATAAAACATTTTCATATATAATTTACAGTTGAAAAGAATATTTTGGGGCCAGTTGGTGTTTCCTTAGTAGTGTGCATGACTTGCATGTCTAAGGTCTGGGTGTGATCCCTGACACTACATGTAAAATGTAAAGACAAGAATGAAAAAATGCATTTTAAATGGCAGGGTAGTATTCTGGTCTTCTCTCTCATTCTTAATATATGAAAGGAAGAAAAGAAGGAAGGAGCAGGTAAGTTGAGTTAGCTCTGAACATCTGCTATGTGAAATAATCAGAGATAGTTCGCTCCACCATTAAAATAAATACAAGTATTATTAGATACAGTATAAAAGATACAAATCTGGTTGATTGAATACATGATTTCTTTAAAGGAAAATATATTTTTATTTTTTTAATAATTAGTGATTTAATGATGATTGACAAGATTGTGGGGTAACAGAGGTACAATTCATACAATCTAATTCCCACCACCAGAGTTCCATATCCCCTTCATCCCCTTAGAAGTTTCCCTTTTCTTTATCCCTCTGGGAGTATAGACCAAGAATCTATATGGGGAGCAGAAGGTGGGAGGTCTGGCTTCTGTAATTGCTTCTCTGCTGAACATAGGCATTGACAGGTTGATCTATACTCCCAGCCTGTTTCTGTCTTTCCCTGGTGGGGCAGGGCTCTGGAGAGGTGGAGTTCCAGGACACAATGGTGAAGTAATCTGCCCAGGGAAGTCAGGAAGGCATCCTAGTAGCATCTGCAATTTGTTGGTTGAAAAAGCATTGAGATATAAAACAGAGTAAGTTGGTTAATAATCAGGAACTTAAAGGTAAGAGTGAAAGTGGTGAAATTTGGGGTCTTGATTAGGGAAGAAGCTAGGAAGTCTATTTTAGGTACATTCCAATGGACCCATGACTTTTATAATTGTTGCCTGATCCTGACAGCTAACATGAAGGTGGGCTAAGAGTATCGTCTGGGAAGATGGTGTCAGGGTTAGGAGTAGAACTAGAAAGCTCAACCATGGCAGAGAGAAACTTCCAAATATGGGGAAGTATACAAATACCACCAACTGTAAGCCCCATCGATCTGACCTAGGGCCCATGTCTATTCGTATTTAGCACAGGAACCTATACAACCTCTGCATCCCAGTCAGTCTGACCTTGAATTCCATGGTCACATGAAACATTCTAGGCTGCACTTATTTCAGGATCAGTCTTCCTCAAATGGCAGAGTGTGTTGACCCAGCCTCCCTTTAGAGAGTGAGGCAATTTTTATCACTGTTGTTCTACACTGAGGGCAAGGTGCTGTAGAGGCCCACAAAAAGGCTTATAATGTTGTTCCTGATGGAGATGACCAGCAGTGGTGGAGAGAGGGATCTGTTAGACATCTAGGCCCATCATATCTATGTGGGAATCCCAGGATTCCTTGACTAAAACCCTGGATGATGGGGTGTCCTAGTGGTGACCAAAAGGGCCATCATTAAAGTGTGCCAGTCTCTTGCCCATATCCAGCTTTTGTAGTCCTCACTTTATCTGTCAAGGTTAGCCTTAGAGTGATTGAGGGAGGTGAAGCAGGGAGTAGGTGAGAAGGTCTAAGTAGAGAATAGTTGGTTGAGTCACTGTAGACTACTGCACACTTTTATTTTAAGGTATATGTTTTTCCCCAGCTCGTGGTTATGTGTGCATAATGTGCTCTATCTCATGAGCCCTGGTATATATATATATCTAGGTTCTATAACTTTGTTAGGAAGTGCACCACCTAAAATGGGACTAAAGAGTCCTATCAGCTAGGAAAGGTCTCAACAGAGTAATGGAGCTGGAGGGTTGACATCGCAGGTCTGGCAATCTCTGGACACAGCCCCAAGTGAAACATGTTGAGGTGGGACTGGTTGCACTTATTTGGTTAAGATGAGTAGATGCAGTATCAAATGGTATGGATTGAGAGAAGAATGAAGGAAAATGAGCAAAGCCCCAGAGGTTCCAGGACTGGGAGAAATATATTTTTCTAAGTGTTTACTTACTCAATGGTAAGAACACTAGTGTCAAATTATCTCTGGGAGCTATCAAATGCCCACATGGGAAATTTAAAATCAAACCTAATTATAAAAGTGTGTGTCATATACCCAGGATAATAATGTGATCTTATTCAATATTTCTTTGAAGAAGATATATTATATAGTGGCCCAAATATGGTACAGTGAGTAGAGTGTGGGACAAGTAAAAAGTCCAAAATTCTATCCCCAGCATCACCTATGTCAGAGTGATGCCCTGCTTCTCTCTCTCTCTGTCTGTCTCTCTCTCTCTCTCATAAGTAAAATAAATCTTTAAAATACAGGATATATATCACACAATACATATACAATGTATTATATATAATGTGTATTTAATATATAGTATTGTATACAAATGATAATTTGTGGACCAGGTGCTAGAGTGAAGGTTGACAATTTAAGATCTAGGGGAAATGTTCGATCATTTAACCAATGTACTTAGAAATTGAAATTTTACAGTTTAATGTTAAATAGGTAATAAGTAAACCAGTAAAACTAGCCAAACTTGCAGTTCACTTTCTCATCCTTCTAACTTTCAAGTCTTCAAGGTACAGACACAGCCACACTCCTAGCCACTTCAAGATCTAGCCCATGACCTCTTCATGCTGAATTCCTTTTACCAATATTCACCCTTTTCTTTTCTATTATGTAGTAGTCTTTTTTAATTTTTTGTATATGTAATTATATTTATTTGATAAAGACATTTAGCTGTCGAGAGGGAAAAGGGAAATAGAGAAGAGAGACAGACAGACACCTACAGACCTGCTTCACCATTTGTGAAACTTTCCCCCTGCAGGTGGGGATCAGGGGCTTGAACCTCCAAGTCCTTGTACATTGTAACATGCATTCAACCAGGTGTGCCACCACCTGGCCCCTTTCATTTGTTATTTTTTGTTGTTGTTATCTTTAATTTGACAGGGACAGAGAGAAATTCAGACAGGAGGGGAGATAGAGAGAGAGAAAGAGGCAGATAGACACTTGCAGCCGTGCTTCACCACTTGCAAAGCTTTCCCCTGTAGGTGGAGACCAGGGGCTCAAACCTATGTCCTTGTGCATTGTAGCATGTGCGTCCAACCAGGTGTCTCATCACCTGACCCCTTTAACAAAGTCTCTATTAAACCTTAGCAGCATCTATTTATTGTATGCTTCTTACTCATACTGGCATCATGCTATGAAAGTATTCAACCATTGATTTGGGCACAGGTGGTGGCACACCTGGTTGAGCACAATCATAATTGCAAGGGCCCAGTTCAAGACTCTGGTCCCTACCTGCAGTGGGGAACCTTCACAAGCCATGAAGAAATGCTGCAGCTCTCTCTCCCTTCCCCCCCCTTCTCCTCTGTCCCCCCTTCTCAACTTCTCTGTCTCTATCAAAAATGAATAAAGTGTTTTAAATATATATATATATACAACCATAGATTTTAAATATATATATAATTAGAACAGGAGCAAGTAAAGAGTGTCCCTTTTGAACTTGCTTGCCTTCTTTTATAGCCACATGGTCTTTCAGAGAGAAAATATAGGCCCAGAAAGCAGCTACCTCAGTTGTATTTAGTCTGTTCATCTGGCAATGATTTTGGTGACATAGTGATCTGCCCTTTCAGCCTGGCCTCAACTCAAATGAGCAAGGAGACCGAATACTCAGAAAGAGATTGAGCAGTTTATATGACTGCAAATGACAGTCAAAAAAGCATCCCAGCCAAAATGTTTCTGTAAAGACTTATGCTGCAAAAATTGCCTTTATTATTTTTTTTGGAAGAAAAAAAAACATGCTGGTGTGGTGATGTTCCTTTTATGAATTAGGCAAAGCTTGTAGTTTTTTCCATACCTTTAAACACTCCAACACTAGTCAAAACCTGTGAATATGTATACATTCTTTTATATGGATAATTATCCTCTTTATTGGTGGCGCCTCCTGGATTAGGAGGATTCTTCCATGCAAATAAGCATAAGAGGAAGGTGGTACAACAAAGAATACCTTTTATGTGGCTTCAGCATTTATTTAGCTAAACTTCTGCATTTATAGAGAAGCAAATGCTAAATTCATGGATTTCTGTAGTATTCTTTTCACATTGTTTTAAAATCAACAAATCCAAATTAAAGTCCTTAGCCTTTATAATTAAATACACAAGCAGACCCACTATACATATTATTAAGAATAGCTCACCCAGTATCTAATTTTGAAGTTCTGACCATAATAGAAATGAGTAAAATTAACATTTTAGATATCATGGATTGTTTTTAGTAACATTAGTTAATAAAATTAAGAAACATATAGGATATCTCATGCTTTACAAGAACTTCAAATCGAGTTATAAATAAAGTTTTCCAGGCATAGTACGAAATTCACAGTGCCCCTTTTTTTGTGAAAAAAAAAAAAAAAAGACTTGCTTTCCTCATTTGGTTTGACTTGGTTTGGTTCATGAGTGCTGGTTTGTTTTTGTGTTGAAACATTTTGCTTTTATGGTAGAAGCTTCCATTTTTATGTGAGCCTGAAGTTTTGGGGTCCTTTGGTGGTTTTTTTTAAAGTGATATTATGGTCTCACTTTTTAACATTTCCTGGAAGAACTGGCTAGCTATTTATTTTAATTACTTCACAGGAACCCACATAACAATTTTTGAAGAACATTTTATTATGCATTGTTTAGTATTTTGGTCATTATTTTCCCTCCACAGAATATAGTTGTCAAGGTAAGAGTTTATTTCATTACTATTTATTTCAGAATAAAGGTACAGAAACTCCATTATCTTTTTCTGCCCTCTTCACACTACACCTTACCTATTCCAACCCCTTTATTCCAACAAAAATCTTCATGGCTTGAGTAAACATCCTTCACAAGTCTCCTTTGACAGCTCATTATTCAGAAAAAAAGCAACCGCAAGAACCACAGTACTTGGTAATGCTAGGAAGCATTTTAACACAAATAGTCATATTCACCAGTTTTTTTTAAATACTAATAACTATTTATTGGAATACCTAGAGGTGCCTGATAAGAAAGTAAATGATGGGAAAAAATACAGGAATTATATTCTCTAGATATGACTTTTGTACATTTCTGAAATGAGAAACAGAAACTCCTCACATACAAAATCATTTTATAGTTAACCATTCAGGGGAAAAAAAACTATCATTATTCATTGTCAGAAGTGTACTTATAAAATCAAAGCCCCAAATCTAGAGATCAAGCCTATATTGTAAAATAATAATGGATGTTGTAATGTTTCATTTTTGAACTCTGTACCTGCCTCTCTTAACTATGTTTAAATGTTTTATTCCTCTTCCAACAGATCAAATAGGAGGTCTATCTTTACATTTATAATTTCCATTTTTCACTTCAAACCGCCTTGGTATAGCTTTTATATGTATATCTTGATAAAATACAAAGTAAAAAATAAACAAATAAATAAAATAAAGAAATCATTATAAATGAATTCCTCAGAGCATCAGGAAAATGGTTTTAATTATCTTTTATAGAGACAGAGAGAAATTGATAGGGAATAGGAAGGCTGAGGGAAACAGAAAGAGAAACACCTATAGCACTGCTTGGTTTATAAAGGTACCCCACCAACCCCCTGAAAGTAAGGACCAGGGACTTGAACCAAGGTCCTTGGTATAATGGCTTTAATTGTAATAACTCTTAATAAAAAAGAAAAACTTTCATCTATCTCATTCCATTCGGTCATTTTTGCAGAAACTGATGCAACCACAAAATCAATATGTGCCCTTGAGGGAAGCTGTTCTTATTAATAAAGTCTTCCTTATTAATGAAAAGAAACATACAAGATGGGGTGCTGGGCAGTGGTGCAGCGGGTTAAGCGAACATGGCGCTAAGCGCAAGGACTGGAATAAGGATCCTGGTTTGAGCCCCCAGTTCCCTACCTGCAGGGGGGGGGGTTGCTTCACAGGTGGTGAAGCAGGTCTGCAGGTGTCTTTCTCTCCCCCTCTCTGTCTTCCCTTCCTTTCTCAATTTCTCTCTGCCCTATCCAACAACAATAATAATAACAACAGCAATGATAAACAAGGGCAACAAGAGGGGAAAAAAATAGCCTCTAGGAGCAGTGAATTTGTAATGCAGGTGCAGAGCCCCAGCAAAAACTCTGGAGGCAAAAAAAAAAAAAAAGAAAAAAAGAAAAAAACAAAGAAAGAAAGAAACAAAGAAAAGAAAGAAAGAAAGAAAGAAAGAAAGAAAGAAAGAAAGAAAGAAAGGAAGATCCAAGATTGTTAACTTTAATTCCCCAAGACTCCCATTTTCTCCTATTGTGTTTTCTGCTTCACTCTCCTTGAGAAATTCCCATCTTTCAGATAATATAAATGTTGTCATTCACCCAAATTTGTGTGGATATTCAATGAACTAGTACCCAGATCTATGCATCATTTTATTCTACTTTAATATATGGCCTACTTTTAGCCTCTACTAGCTAAATAGGAATTTCCACCTGTTAAAATACTAAAAAGTTTTCAGAAGAAAAATACTTTTGTTTTTATCAGTCAGTGCAAAGATGCCTAGAGTTACATGCAACTGCCAGAATTATTATACATCCACTGTATGAAACTTCTTTGGGATTACTGATAACAGATTCAGGAAATGAAATAAATATTCAGACTTGGATATTTTTTTAACATTCTAAATGTTAAATCATGTGTATTTAGTAAATATTATTGGTCAAATAAAACAGCAGAGAATAGAGGCATTAGGGGGGGTAGCTACTGGCTTTTCCTACAGAGACTAAAGAAGACTTGCTGTGTTTTCTAGAAGACAGCATGACCCAGCAAATAGAGGATCTTCTTTACAGCTAGAAAAACCAAAGAGTCAAATCTAACTCCACCACTTACAACTTTTGTGGCCTTGGGAAAGTTACTAACTTTCCTGAACTATAATTTTCTTTTCTGTAAATACCATCTACCTTACAGAGATTTTATGCGGATTAGATTAGACAATGTGTACAAAGTCAGGCATACAGCGAACACCCAACAATTTACCTTGCCCTGTCCTGCATGTCTGTCTGGGAGGTGACTGGTAGCTTTCTTCTCTCCTCTGTTTGGGAGTCAGAGTATTAAAATCAAGCTGATCTGTGTCTGGATACTTTAGCATTTTTGGCACAGCCTTGGAAACCAATCTAAAATATAGGGTGCTGTGACTTTTTTTCATTGGCATGTGTCACACATGAAATGTGTTGTGTAACAGTGAAGTTTTCCTTTTCTCTTTAACAGTTTACTGATGCTAAACAAGACATTAGAAAAGGAAACATAGGTGAAAGAGCTTTTGTTGAGAGAAATTTGATTGCACTGGAATACAGTTTCTATAGTAACATGCTGTGAAGGAATATTCAGTTTACTTGAGTAACTTTGGATCTTGAGTGCCTTGAGGATTCCACAGTGTAGATATTTAAAATTATCATGTTTCTGTAGCTTCATGCTCCCCCTCTACCTGCCTTTTCAAAACTTACAGTATTCTAAAATTGGTGGGAATGCACTAGTAAGCTATAACAACAATGTGGGTCCAAACATTTATGTTTCAAAATAGGAAAACAGAATGTTTTAGCCCTGATGCTGTCAGTATATTTTATGAGTATTAAAATGTCCTTATATCTGTGTTTACTGCAAAAATTTTTCATAATAAATATTTGAAACAAATTTTAATAAGATCTTCCAATAACATTTTGATTTCACAAACCAAATAGAATAATAAAATTCCTATTCTAAAAAAATCAGTTGCTATTTAAAGTAGCACTGCTTACAACTGTAAAGGTGGCATTAGCCTATGTCTTTATCATGCTATAGACTATACTTGAGAACTAATGGTTCATAGGCATCAGTTCACTTGATAACCTGGTAGTGGGTTCAATCCTGACCAAGACTTTTCCAACCTGTGATTGAAGCAGTGTTTTTGAAAATATAGGCTCTTCTCCCTTCCCCCCAAAATATACCCACTGTAGGCTAGAATTACTTGCATAGTGACATTCTTTGCAATTCAAAATATGTATTTATTACAAGATCTATTAACTTTAGTATAAAAAAAAAGTGACAGAATAGAGTACCATGAAGTTGCGAGATAAAGCAGTTAGTTGAATGGTATTAACCTTATAGTGATTTTCATGATGGAAGGTTTATTCATAGAGTTGAAGGGTAATAATGACTTTAGAACAAACCTAAAGAGCAATAGCACTTTAATACAGTACTACCACACATGGGAAAACTAGTTTCTGATAACATAAACAGTAGCAGTTATTTACAGATGCTTGAGTAGTGAAGTCACTAGCCTATATAAATTTAACTAAGTTTCTCAAAGAAAAGGCTGCTAAAAGAAAAAAGGGAACAACAAGAGAGTTTAACAGGGTAATTTATAGAAATAGTGTATCAGATAACATCAGCTCCTAAGAAAATGACTAAAGTTGGGTGACCTAATTGATCAAAACAAGGAGTGTAGATGGGTTATATGTTCATTACATGTCTGTACATGTGTGTCTATTTCCAGACCTCCATATACTCAGTTATGCTAGCAACTGGGCTACTGAGAGAAGTTAAGAACTGACTTGTATAAGCATGTACAAATCTTTTCCACCCTTTGATTTTGTAGGGAGGGGCATGTTCTTTAACAGTGACTAGCTAAGTATAAAATTAAGGATTTCATGTAGGAATATTCTTCTACTAAGGGTTAGAATTTATCAGCAAAGAGCCATATCTTTATTTCCTTTTAACAAAGTGATAGGAAGGGGAAATGATAAGTCATGTTATGTTGTCTTCGGGTATTCATATTTTCTGGAGAAAGTACTTTGAATCACCTGCTTCAGACTATGAGACGAGAAAGGTGCATTTTTAGTAAATCAAATGTAGAAAAACACACACATTGCAAATAGGAAGTTATATTTATACGAAATCATTTTAGTTTTGAATCACTATGAAAAAATAGCATATAAAAATATTTTAGCATCAACAAGTTATAGAACATAAAGATACAATATCTAATTCTCTCTAGATATTTTTCAAGTTACTCCCTGTTAGATTTTGAATTAAAAATAAGATACATCTCATACTAATACTACCCACCTACACACACATACCATGGTTCATTTTCAACCTTCTATGTGCTTAACTCATAACACAATTGTGCTCTCTTTTAAGCAACAGAATTCATGCAGACAAATCACTTAGGGTGACTACATTAATAAAAGTTTGCATAGAAATTTTATTGTCCTTTCAAAGATTTTTTTCTTACTTTGATTTTGGCACATGCATGGTGTTCATTTTACAGTTCTACCAATACAATTGGGAGTTTGTTCTTGTATTTGGAACTAATTCCTTACAATTCTACTCTACATTCTATGTAGAAAGAATTTGATTGTTCACAGTGAATGTTGTATCTCCCTCCATCTCTCTCTCTCTCTCTCTCTCTCTCTCTTTAAATCTTATTACTCTGGTCTGTACAGGCATTCAGCCTAACCCCATGAAGAGTACCGACAGCTGACTGGATGAAGAAGACATTGGGGGAAAAAACTCCCATTGTTTAGATTTCTGTCAGAGGATATAAGAATACTTAATTTCTTTTATCTCTAGGGCTTTCATTATCATTTAAATTTCATTTTACATTAATTGATCAGGGATTAGTAAAGCCATTATGCAGAAATTAGAATAAGACAAGCCAGATGGAATGAATAATTCATGAAGTCCAATTACGTTTTATTTCTGGTGTACTTTCAAACTTGCCTCTGACTTCTGTGCTATTTTGATGTGACAATATTCACTGGAATCAAGAGTGCCATTTTAATTTATTATATCCCTCTGGAGTGGAAGCATTTATATTCAATGGGAATGTGCTAATGTATGCCCCCCCCCAAAAAAAAAGAAAAGCATCCATTTCAAGGCTTTTGGAACTATTAGGTTATCTATAAAATGTGATTCATCACCTCTGAGGGTACGGGTGCAGTTCACCTAATCACACCAGTTTACTTGACTTGAGTGAACCCACTCTTCGGTCTTAGAATAATGATTTTTTTTCGCCTTTCAGAAGAACTGCAAATCCCTTTAAAACGTGTCCCCCATTGCCCTCATAACTGAACCACAAAAGTATGAATTTGGTATAGATTGGAAACAGTACCAGCCGTTGCAGTTATAGACAAAAACCACAAGGTGGCAGGCATTGCCTTCAAACCAAAGGGCTCGGGGCAGCCAGGACCGCCCGGGCTCCCAGAGCATCCCGGAGGGTCTAATCCGGGTCAACTGCGATTGGGTTCGGACTCAAGAGTGATTCGCAAAGACTTTTCTAGGCGAAAATTCCGAGTTAATGGGCAGTTCCCGTCCACCTGTCTGGAATGTCTCCTCTGTGTCTGAAACCACCTCCTCCCCCCCTCCCGTCCCAGCCCCAGCCCTTTCGAGCTCCCCACCCCCTACCCCCGGTATTTATTTATGCCACTGGACAGTTCTAGTCACATTAAAGCTGCGGTTCACCTTCTTGAGGACTTTCATCTCGGGAAGTTTTATGACACTTTGTGAATGTGCAAAGTTTTTAATTAGGATCTCTAGACAGCCCGAGGCAGAAGCAGCGCCACAAAGTCTTCACGGTCTCTGCTTTACAGCACAACAAGCCGCTCTACTCCTTTGAAGACAATGCAGACTATGTGTACGATGTCATGTGGTCCCCTGTGCATCCCGCGCTCTTTGCCTGCGTGGACGGGATGGGGCGCTTGGACCTCTGGAACCTCAACAACGACACCGAGGTGAGCGGTGGCGCAGGCGCCTGGACTGGGAGGGCTGTAAGGGGGGCGCAGCTGGCCTCTCTGTCACCACCACCCCCTCCTCCCCAAAACGGCCTTTTTGGGGGCAGATCTTCCAATTGCAGCCATACTGCAGACCCCCTCCCACCCCCTCCCGCCATACCCCGGGTCCCCCTCATTCTTGTCTGGTCTGAAGGGAACTGGCAGATGCAGTGGCCAAAAAAGCAAATCTCACTTCATCCCTAAACCATAACAGAGCCTGAACTGTTGAGGACCCTTCTTTGCAAAAAGCAAAAATGATACGTGTTCACAGCTTCCCCTATTGGAAAGACACACCAAAGCGGTGTTGAAATTAACTATTGGCAAACGCAAATAGTAAAAAAAAAAAAAAAAAAAAAAAAATTTAACTTCTTGTGGACTGATTTTAGATTGGACTTTTTTAAAAGGGTTATTTGTCACCGTTTACTATGCATATGAATTCTATGTTGAATCCATGAAAGATACTCCTCTTGGCAGTTTATTGTATGTTTAGATCTGTCCTCCATTTGATTTTCACAGGGTAAATAGTCCTTGTCTAACATACTGAACTCACAGCAGAGATTTACAGTCGTATCAAACTCTGAACATGTATCTAAAGCTGCATATTTAACAGGTTTCACTGAATATCCATCATGAGTGAAAATGCCCATTAAAAAAAAAACTGGCAATAAAGACGCATTCGTTTTTTAAAATATGCTATATATATCTACGTTTTTTAAATTATTCCATGTGTATCTTTTCCTTGTTTCTGCTTTTTCAAAATTAGTAAAGGCTAATCAAATTTTTCACTTTATTTTTAAACATAAATATTAAGTCTCTTTCAATTTAATAAAATATTATGGTTTCTTCATCATTCCCTAGTTTCTTATTCTGGAACCGTCTTCATAAATAAGAATGGACAGGTAAAAAGGACAAGTGCTGTAAACTCTGTCAAGTCGAGAACAAGAGAAAGGCCTTTTGAAGTGTTCTGAGCAGGAAACAACACAGCCTTTTTAATTAAGAAGCCTACAGCTGGAGGATATGAGGAGGAGCAGAGTCCCCTAGCATTTTTTTTGTAGGAGGGGGCAGGGACACAGCCTTCAGGTGTTACTATTGAGACATTGTATCTTGCAAAATTATCTATACTTACAACTACTGCCATAGAGTTACCTTTTTAAAAAATCTTTAGATTTAAGTTTATATTTCCTTTTGGCTGCAAGGACCACATAACAAAGATGAATTATGTAATGAAACATCTTTGAGAATGATCAAAAGGCATGTACATGTTCAATGACCATTTTGAATGCCAAAATGCATAGGACATTATTGCTTTTAATAATAAAAAAAATTCTGTTTACTCTACATTCTAATGATTTTCCAAAGTCTGTCATCACTGTTGATTAAAATCATACCACTTCTATCTACTAAAATAAATTCATTCACTTTTTAAAAACAATCAAAAACACATATTCAAGACTGATTTCAGAGAGCCCCTATGTCAGTAATCGGATTTAGTAGATGTGACAGTGATATTCTACAATGTAATGGAATATTTTATAAACTAGTAATTCCCATGTAACTGTTTTTATCAGTTTTTAATAAAATGAAATTAACATTACCAGATATAATCTCTACCCTTCTCTGAGACAACCATATAGGAATTTTATAGCTAATGATTTTAAAAATCATTACTGGACAAGCAACTATTTACTTTTATGGCATACATAATTCTTCCTTCATAATAGCGGAGTTGAACCTAGCTAAGATTCAATGAACTGAATACTTTTTAAAATCATATCATTTTATTTCTTTAAAGCAAGTTAAGTCAGATTTTTCAAATATTTGTCAGATTAGGACTTAAACTTGTCAAAAAAAATTCTGAATTTCGAGTGTGTTTCCAATATTGTGCTTTCAGATCAACTTACCCCCAACTGCTTCAACTAAGATAATTTGTATCATCTATCTCAGTACTACTGACCTTTATACAGTACAGTAATTTTGCTGCATATAGCTTTTCTTTGCAGTTGAAATATTTGAGCCATACAAATATAAAAATGTACATAAAACCAAAGTTCAAGAGTAAGAAAATGTGATTTGTTGTCATATGGCTTATAAATTTTGGAAAGCCTTTTACAGGCACGGGCCTGGCAAAATATATTTTGTCATTTCCTTCATATTATCTGGTAAGTTTTCTTTTTAAAATATTGATACATTATATATGGGCTTTGGTAGATACTTTTTTGCCATTTATAATATTATGAAATGAAGCTATTTTAAAATGGTTAAAATATTAGTTGCTCCAATTTGCTATATTATTATTAAGTAAGTCTACTAAAAATCCTTTAAACTGTATTAAAATTCTGTTTCTTCTGAATAGTTCATTTTTATTATATTTGCATTTGCTTTAAACATTTTCATTCTATTTTTGATATTGTTCACTGATAAATTCTGATCATGAATAGAGTTTAATAATTTATGACCCCTCTAAATTATGGAGTTAAAAATTAACTCTGAAAAACTATATAACTAAATCTTAGATTTGTTTTCTGAGTAGCAGACTCATATAATTATAAATGTATTGACAGAATTATAGTCCATCTAAATTCACATTGCTTTGGCCTCTGAAAGGTCTGGTTAAAAATTCAACTTGTAGTTTGCACAGTAATTGCCTTTATTTATTTTTTTTAATTGTATATAAAAAATTAATGAACTGAGGACTTTTGTTTTTCATTTTGCTCACAATTGGCATGACATGCAGTGATTTAAGTAGGTAAAAGGGGTTGTGTTGATTTAAGATTAAGTTTAAGCATAGATTCTTACATATTGTGGAGTTTTATTGCTATTTCAAAGATAGGTTTTGGATCAATAATATCATATAAACATATGGTTTCAATACCCTGAGTAATGGATACCATGGATGCTAAGGTATAGTACATGTCATGTTCTCATCCTAATAAGAGATGTTTATTAGATACAGGCCTTAAATGGACATGTACTATAGACAATGGCATGAGGTGATCTATGCAGCCCTCTTTTTGCTATTTTTTTCTTTTTCTTTTTACATTTACTTTTTTCTTTTTAATGCTGTGTTGTCATTTCCCGTTTACTATTCCTATAGAATGCTTAGAGGAATTTGACCTTAATATGTTATAAATTTCTTTTTTTTCTTTTTTTTAATTTTATTTTTTTAATATTTATTTTATTTATTTATTCCCTTTGTTGCCTTTGTTGTTTTATTGTTGTAGTTATTATTGTTGGATAGGACAGAGAGAAATGGAGAGAGGAGGGGAAGACAGAGAGGGGGAGAGAAAGATAGACACCTGCAGACCTGCTTCACCGCCTGTGAAGCGACTCCCCTGCAGGTGGGGTGCCGGGGCTCGAACCGGGATCCTTATGCCGGTCCTTGTGCTTTGCGCCACCTGCGCTTAACCCGCTGTGCTACAGCCCTTTTCCCATAAATTTCTAACCTTAAAGTCGAGTTTATGAACTTTAATGCAAGAGGTCCCAGATTCGGTCTAGTACCACCAAGAGCCAGAATTTAGTCATACTCTGGTCAAAAAAAAAAAAAAGAAAGAAAAAGCAAGAGTGACGTGAAGAGTTCTCACAGCTGATGATAACAGAATTAAGAGAATTGTAGACTGGCTACAGTTCTTTTTTAAATGCTAAAATTTTTCTGACAAATATTTTAAGGTCCATTTCAGCACTTCCCGTTCACTTTAACAGTAGTTATAAGTATAATTGACAGTGGTTTTGGACATTATTTAAGAACATATAAGACATTTTCTAGATGTAGGTGATTACATTCTACCAGGATATTACCCTGAGAATACTGTGAGCTTTATGGACTGCTTCCTACACCCTACTACTGACATGAAAAGAGAAAACAGAGAAAAAGATAAAAGGATAACTGGAAGTTTTGAAGTTTTTCACTTGCATTTTTTTAACTTTTTCTGATCATTCTCTCCACAGTGAGGTTTTAAGGGATCAATATATTTTCTTCTTCCCTAAAGACTCATATTATTATGACTTTTATTCCACTATATGCTCTTCTTCCTGCTTTTTATAATATCCTTAATCTTGTTAAATCCCAAATTCTCCACCATTCCACAAATCACAAACTGATCATAAGTATCATATTTATCTTGTTTTACTTGTATGTTGAATGTACATCCTGCATAATTCAAAGAATTATTTGTGTTACTCACTGCCTTTTGACTATGGAAAAAGACTCTCCCTCTTTTCCTTTTTTGTTAAAATGTTTCTCCTGTCTACCCTTTAATTCAGTGGAGCATATGATTTAAGAACAATGAATCCTTTTTACCCCTGCAAAGGGACATATATTACTACATGCACATGAAGGCAGTGGTGACTCATCCACTTAAATGTACGATTGTAAATCCGTGTCTTTAAATTCATATTTAGAGATTCTCTCTTAACTGTCATGACTCTGTGACAGGTTCCAACAGCAAGTGTGGCCATTGAGGGAGCCTCTGCACTAAACCGTGTTCGTTGGGCTCAAGGTGGCAAAGAAGTTGCTGTTGGGGACTCTGAAGGCCGTATTTGGATCTATGATGTTGGAGAGGTATTTTTTATTTATTTATAATGTATCTATTTTTGGTGGTTTTTTTTTTTTTTATTCCTGCTTGTTTATATATCTTCTCTAAAGACCTGTTGAAATTACTAACAAGAACTTGTAGGTTACAGGACCCCCTCTCAAGTGTAAATTTTGCACATTTCCACTGACTTGTGTAGAAATTTGGAAGATTTCCTTAGGGCTTAATTTGACCTTGTGTCTCCACTCACAGGACACTTTAGTTAATGATCTAGCTTTCTTTCAAAATGCTGTAGACATCTCAGCTATCCTGTAATGAAACATGGTCATCATTTTCATGAGATTGAAAAGTTTGCCAACATTGTCATGCTAACATTAAATCTGGACTTTTTTGTTTACTTTGAAAAGTCAAGTTCTTGTATGCTCAAGTAAAAAAGGAATGCTATTACTCTTTTACTTATAATCATTTTAAAAGACTGGAGTGAGCTGGAATTTTGTGCTATTTTAATGATAGTCAAAGTTATTGTAACTAGTATACTTTGTTGTAAGGTATATGAAGTATTCCTGAATATCATGGCATATATAAAAGGGAAAAATACATCTATTATTTCAGATATATCTCCTTGAATATTACATAATTTGTATTTGATATTATGTTGTCAATTGATTGTAACTAAGCACATCTCTTTATTTTTGCTACATGAGGAAATATTGACAAAAACCTTTGTTTCTGATGAGTTTACAAGAAATTTTTCTTAAAGACAAAGAAAATATTGGACTTACATGTAAAACAAAGAGTGTCATGTAATGCTACTTTTCTGTAATGCAAATCTAAAATTATATTCCAGAGGGAAAATAGACCACACTTATATACATAACCTCTAAGATATAATAAATTCTCTGAGTGCCTGGTCAATGGGCTTAGATCACATTGGAAAGGTTCTTCAGTTAAGGTTCTATAAACATCTGTAGTGGTTTGTTTTATAATCAAACTTTTGATAATATATTTTATATGACTATGCTCAAGTTGACTGTGTTGAAACAAGTAGATGGTGGTAGTGTTTTTTGTTTGCTTAGTTTTTTAAATTCATTAAATGAAACTGAATGCCTTCAGAAATTAGAGTTTTCTACTTGGGGCTGTAAAATTCTAGGTAAAATAACTTGAAGAATATTTTGGCTTTGCTTCAGTTTACCTTTTTCACTAGGTACCTCCTCAACCAAACATTGAGTCACTCCAACAGCAGCGAAGACTCTGTTAATATTCACCCCTAATAATGAAGATGCAAATGCTCTAGTGGCTACTGATATAGTTTGGTGTCTTTGAGAAAAAAGAATGCTTGGAGTCTAAAATATTTCCAGTAGATTTACGACAATAATTTATCCAATGAGTGTTACGTAAATTCAATATGTCTGTTATAGTATTCATCAAAATAAAACAACAACTGAACAAATACTCTTTCTTGGTCAAAGAAAAAATAAAAAGCAAACGAGGTTTCTTTCATTCTCCTTGCTTTCCTGTGAAGTGTAACTGTATGAGAAAAATAAATATGGACACCTGCTCAAAGACAAAATAACAGTAAATTGGTAAAATTTAGAAAATTTTTCTCTACCTCTTTTCTTATATCAAACTGTCCCTAACTTTCTTAAGATTATATAAATAATTAATTATCTTACCCAAAAGAACTGAAAACAGAATAATTTAACAATCTGGTTTATTTAAAGAAAAGCCTTTTGGAAAGTCTGTGTTGACCACAAATATTACATATAATACATACATGTGCATCATTATCTCCATTGCAATAAGAAAATGCAATATAACTTATAGTCAGAAATCTCTGTAATAACATAATTCTATATTCTCTGGGCAGAATGACTTGAACAGGACTCATTTGGGGAGGATATATGCTTTTACAGAAGTTGGTTTTGACTTATATATAGCTGCTAAAACTTCTTTTAGGTTACTGTCATCATTTCTAAATTCTGAAGTGTTGTTATACTCAGATTTCTACTATCGTACTGGCAGGTCAGGCTGGTTTTCATTTTTGTGCTATTGCCCTTACTTTTCTAAGTGATATTACAGACTATAGAAATGTCTGCAACTATAGGCCAGTCTGGAGTCTATTGTCTGGAGTCTAGACAGGCTATAGAAAAATCTCTGTGACATATAATAGGCCAAACAATTTGTAGGGTTGCTTATCCCTACAACTTCACTGCCAGGTGAGAAAAACATATGCTTCTATCCCTTTCTTACATTATCAAAAATCAAAATAGAAATACATTTGAACAGTTCATATGGTTATATACAAAACAATATATAGTTCAGAAAAAATCAAATTTAGGAAAATAACTTTATTTAGTATTTTTCTTAAAAATTTTGTACAGTGTTTAAATTTACCTGTATGTATTTCTGGAAGAAAAATAGAATGGATTCTGGGAGGGAGTTCTGCTTCCTCTGCTCACCTCAATAGCCTGTTAGAAATTTCTGAAGACCAACTCCATAGAGACTCTATGTAGGAAAGGAAAGATAAGTTTCCTACAGCTGAGCTGAAGTTCACTTTTGAGAGGTGGTGGATCACTTCATAGGCAAATGCCGCCATTACTGTAATTACTACTGTCTTATTCACCAGCCTCAAGCTGACAGAGCATAACTGCTCTCAAAAAAGAAGGGCACCCTCTAAACTGTGCTAATTCCAAATCACATAAATTGCAGAAATCCAGACAAAGCACTTTCAGAGCAAGTTGGCCCGTTTAGAATTTGAAGTCAAATGAAAGGCTAACAAGGGGGAAGAGGTTTGAGCAAGAAGTGATAAAAAAGAAAGAAAGGGAAAAAGAAAGGAAGAAAGAGGAAGAAGGAAATAAAAGAAAAAAATATATATATATGAAAAAATATGCCTATAATGATCAAATTTCCAAAAGAATCTGTTACCATTATCTGTAATCAGAATTGGTCCTCTGATCCTTATTAAAACTCACTAGGGTTGTGTTGTCTTCTGAAAGGAAACTTGCTTTGTGAAAACTTCAAGGAAAGAAGATAAAATACTCTTAGACTTTATAATACAATCTGAATAAGAAAATAAATTTTGATTAGGTTTACATTTGGTTGATTCACTCTCCTTGGGACTTAAATGCACTGAACAGGTGTTTTGGGGAAGATATCGTATCGATCTTTCAGTAGTTGGGCTGAGAAGGACATGTCAGTAAGATATCTTTAACAAAGTTCTATTCCAAAAGTGAACCTAACCTCACAGTACAACCTCACAGTACAACCTGTGTAATCTCACAATGTCCTATGTTCAGAAGAGTCTGAAGCTTAGCTTAATTCTCTGCTATTTTGTCGTCTTATCAAGGTTAAAAACGTTTCCAGTAAGGAGCTCAATTTCTGTTCTACAATGAACCCTATAAGTCATATAGCCATATCTACCCACAAGACTTGCTCACCACTCATGATGCAAATTAGATATAAAAAAATGTACTAGACCGTTAGTAAAAAGGAATTTTTAGAAAGTGTGGTTAAAAAGTAGTACAAAAGTCAAATAATCACACTACATAGTTCTATGACTGTCAAAATTGTTAAGGAGAGCACAATGATTTGACATTTTAAATATCAGAAGGTCCATTAAAATAAAACTGAAGCCACACTAGATACCCTAAGTTGCCTTCCCAAAACCCTGTTTTGATCACATGGTAATTTTATCAGGAAGTGTAATAGTTTTGGGACAAGATCTATGTAAAGTGCACTATGCAGTTGGAGTAGAGAGAGAAAGATCTTTTTTCTGTCCACCTCTTGTCAATATTTCCCAGTGAAAGAACTTTTATAACTCAACAGCGGAGACATTCTCACTCAAGTCCAGGTAGACATACCTTCCTCTGAGACTTGACATGCAACTAGGTCACTGAAAAAAGGAACTCTAGTTACCAATTGGCTGCTTCATCTCCTGTCCCAGCTAAGGCTACAGCTGTCGCAGGGAGTCCCAGCACAGTGCCCTCATGATCATGCCCTCCTCTATTTTGCCCAATTATCTTCCTTGACATTTTAGATGATGGCAGAGTAGTGGCTTGAATTCAGATTTACTGATGCAATGTATTATGAACTTCTAAGGGGCTAAACAGAGGATTGTGTATGAGATCACTGAAATCACCAGACTGAGTTTTCCATTCCATTTGTGGTTTTCTTTTTTTTTTTTTTTTTCCCTTCTTACATTTAAGTGGCAAAGACTTGAGGAATACTGAGGAATATCTCTGGGCCTATGACTAAAGAAGTAAAATATATAAACAACAATGTTTTCAGGTAGGCCCCATGATGCTTTGTTTATATATTACACATTTTTAGTTATTTGACTTCAATATTCTATCTAGAAAATATACTGTACACACTTATTTTCACAGACAGGGGTCTATTTTCTTTGCAGAGCAGGTGTTTAGCTCCGATTAGCATAAATCAAAATTATATGAGTTCAATGAAAAGCAAGAACATCATTTTAATTACTTAAGTGTAATTTTTACTCTACTTGTAAATCTTTTACATTTTTATTATTTTTTAACTCATTTAACATTGGATTACAATTTTATAAACTCCAAAGAGTAGTGTTACACCGGT
The DNA here is from genome assembly GCF_950295315.1 of Erinaceus europaeus. Taxonomy (NCBI): domain Eukaryota; kingdom Metazoa; phylum Chordata; class Mammalia; order Eulipotyphla; family Erinaceidae; genus Erinaceus; species Erinaceus europaeus. Next base: position 50,522,184 of record NC_080169.1, on the reverse strand, counting down.
ACACATTGCCTAAGACCCACCACACCCAGAAATTCAGTTACTTAAACAGACAGTAGTTGTATGTAACCTTTATGTTTACAAAGATCCAAAATTAAAAATTATCCTAGCACATGAATTAAGTTCTGATGATTTTTGTCTTCAGTCTATGGAATACAATCTATTTGTTTTAAAGCTAGATAGTTTCATTCAATTAGCTAAAACATGAGAGTAAGATAATAAGTCATAAATTAATGATTGATATAACCAGAAATTTTGTAGATATCCTGCTTCAAAATATACTGAGAGAGCTGTTAACCACTTGATTCTTTTAAATGATGTTCAAACACACACATTCTAAAAAAATTAAAAATAAAAATTACTCAGTACTATGGCTCCTTTAGTGAGTAGTAAGCTTTTCTATATATATGAAGGTGACTTAACAGCACATGGGCCAGTGAGTATAGAATTATTCACATGTCCTGATGATTGATAGTCAGCCTATCTACCTGTCTTTCTTGCAGATGTGTTTTACAGAAAGCCCGATGCCATTATTAATGCTTCAGTGCTGTCACACAGATGCAGCTGTCATAAATATCCCCTAACAACTATGTTTGCTGCTTATCTGAATTAGTTAGAATGCTGTTTGCAGTACCAGTTTTGAAAAGAGCGGTTCATCTTCCACTGCCTACTATTTCTTTTTCCATTAACCTCTTCCAGGGAAGATTTTGTTTTCAGTTGTGATCGATACACATAAGTTTCAAGTCTCTGATTATATTTCCACTGTAGTAAAATGATCAAATTCCAAAATAATTTTCAGCTTAAAGTACAATATAAGAAACAAAATGGCAACTCAAAAACTATAATTTGGACGATAAATATGTCTTATTGTCCTAGTCTATTTGTTTAGTATTTTGTACACTGATTATCTTAAAAAAACATTAATCTTTAAATTTCAACCCTAAACTTTGACAGCATTTCAAATCACTTATTTCATCTTAAAGCCAAAAATTCATCTTAAAGCCAAAAGAATAACAGTAATTTCATTACAAATGTTAATAATGCAGCAAATTTGACACTTGTTAATATATTGACAATGCTTTGAAAAGGGGGCTGGGCGGCAGTGCACAAGGTAAGCACACATAGTGTGAAGTACTAGGATGGGCACTAGGATCCCAGTTTGAGCCCCCGGCTCCCCACCTGCAGGAGTGCCACTTCACAAGAGGTAAAGCAGGTCTGCAGATTTCTACCTTTCTCTCCCCCTCTCTGTCTTCCCCTCCTTTCTCAATTTCTCTCTGTCCTATCCAACAACAGTAGCAACAGCAACAACAACAACAATAGAAAAAAGATGGCTATCAGGAGCAGTGGATTCTTAGTGCAGGCACTATGCCCGAGCGATAACCCCTGGAGGCAAAAAAAAAAAAAAAAAAAAAAACTTTTGAAAAAAATTAGAAAGGAAAAATGCAGTTGAGCATATGAGATTGCATGTAACTATGAAAAACGTAGTACAGTATTTAAAATGTTCAGTTGTATGTATTTCTAAACAAGGAAAAAGTCTATATGGAATATCAAAAGGATAAATGACCTGTGTAATTTATTTTAGAATGATATCAAGGTGTAATGTACAAGAATTATTAAAAAGTGTCTCAAACATTTTCCACAGCCAGAATAAGAAAGGAAAGAGATTTGCTATCCTTTAAGTAGCACTTCAGTCTAGTAGCTTTTGATAAACTAGAGGTGCTAAGATTTAAAAAGGATTTGAATGACAAAATAACTAGGATATATTCACAGTTTTAAGTATGAGTTGTTTCAGATGATAACTGTTTGCTTTGTAGAACAACTTTATGATTTCTACTAGGATAGAACCTATACCAATTTTCTATAAGGAGCATATACCCTGAATATAAATAAACTTCCTTCATGGAAGAAGGGATGTACAGAGCACAAAATGTGACATTCAACGGTTATGGGGGGGAGCAACTAAGAAAAGATTCCTATTAAATTATTATACTTTATGAAGGCCATTAGCCCCTGCTGATGACAAACCTGATAGCATGGTTAAGCTTTGGTGATCTCCAGAAGAATTGAGTTCAACTTACCAAAACAAAGTCCAGTTATAATCACCCTAAGCACTTGTGTTCTCTTAAGTGAGTGTGGTCAAGGTTGTTAGAATCTTGGAGGTCTTTGCAAGTACCAGGTTACTCTTCAATGAATTTTTTTTAATTCTATTTTATTTAACTAACCTAATACTTCTTTTGGTTTTCCCTCCTTGCAAAAGACTTTTTGGTACAATTGTTTTTTCCATGGTGCCAAACATCCAAATAAAAACTGAAAATCCAAGTACCTACTTCTGTTAATAGCATGTAGATAGATATTTGACAGCATAGAAAAAAAATGTAATTTTCAACTGGACTTCTCATTTTCAGAATTTTACCTGAATTGTTATTATAACCACAACACTGTATAGTTTAGTAAGAAGCAAAAAAAAGTATATATCTGTATGAGCAACTTTAGGGTGTTAAAATGTAATTATGTTAAATAAGCTAATTTGAAATAATATACTAATTCATTCCCTTATGATAAATTATGTGTATTTTAAACAAAATAATCTAATTAAGACTTATGATTTTAATGTCAGCTAGGTTTTATCTAGGAAAAGTGCTTAATTTTTATAAAAGGAAGAAAAAAATGTTTATAATTCCAATTAATGTTATAATTGTTCATCTTATAGTGAATATAACAACAGTGGCATTCATGTTGATAATTATATGTGTGAAAGACCATGATTAAACTAATTACTATAAAAATAATATACTTATTCAAATATTATTAGTTTATAAGATGAATTTGTCAGATTAATATCTTTTCAGGCCATTTTGATTTCCTGAATTAATAAGAAAATTTCTATTACTTTAATGTATTAGGGAGTGGTTGAGTAAATGAAATGAAAACCATTATATCAAATTTTATAAATACATATGTAGGAATTTACAATATGCAATAAAATTCAGGCATTCCCATTTTGGTGATAAAATGTTCTAAAATACAAGCCTTCTGAAACAAATCTTAGTTTGTACAATTAATCATTTTTATGATTCTTCTGTGGTTTGCAACTGTCATGTTCAATAGCGGTTTGGATTCTGAAGCAGTTGTTAATTACAGTGTTAATTTTTTTATAGATGACAAAATTATGTTTAGTTTTAGAATTTCAAAATTGCTAAATTTTATCTTGCAAAATTAGTGCTTAGAACAGTAGCCTCAAGTCACAGCTTAGACCAGCCAAGCATGAAGCTGCTCCAGTCATCTGGGAGTCTAGATTAATAGTAGCCTGTACAGAAATTGAAAGTTGGGAGTCCGGCGATAGCGCAGAGGGTTAAGTGGAGGTGGCGCAAAGCGCAAGGAACAGCATAAGGATCCCGGTTAAGCCCCGGGGTCCCCACCTGCAGGGCAGTTGCTTCACAGGTGGTGAAGTAGGTCTGCAGGTGTCTATTTTTCTCTCCCCTCTGTCTTCCCCTCGTCTCTCCATTTCTCTCTGTTCTATCTAACAATGGCAACAGCTACAACAACAATGAAAAACAACAAGGGCAACAAAAAGGGAAAATAAATAAATATTAAAAAAAAGAAATTGAGAGTTATGGGAGTTGGGCAGTAGTGCAGTGGGTTAAGCACAGATGGCGCAAAGCGCAAGGACTGGTGTAAGGATCCAGGTTCGAGCCCCTGGCTCCCCACCTGCGGGGGGGGGGGGGGGGGGGGTCACTTCACAGCCTGAAGCAGGTCTGCAGGTGTCTATCTTTCTCTCCCTCTCTCTGTCTTCCCCTCCTCTCTCCATTTCTCTCTGTCCTATCCAACAACGACAACAATACCTACAACAATAAAACAACAAGGGTGGCAAAACGGAAAAAATAAATAAATACTTAGAAATTGAGAGTTATTTGCTTCGTGCATGTATATATGTGCTACTATGGGTATATATAAAGTAAATATGAAATTGAATATCTGCTTATGCATGTTTACATATAAATATTTATCTGCCAGGTGCATTGTACCTGCGAAGTAAAGAAGTGAATGAATCATATTCTGCTTTTCGGGGGGTCTGCATAAATTTTTGAAAATGTCAGCTATCAGAACAACTTTCAAATTTTTTATTAAGAATTTATTTATTTATTCCCTTCTATTGCCCTTGTTGTTTTATTTTTGTAGTTATTATTGCTGTTATTGATGCCGTCATTGTTGGATAGGACAGAGAGAAATGGATAGAGGGGAAGAGAGAGGGGGGGAAAGACAGACACCTGCAGACTTGCTTCACTGCTTGTGAAGTGACTCCCTTGCAGGAGGAGAGCCAGGGGCTCGAACTGGGATGCTTAAGCCGCATTTAACCCGCTGCGTTACCACTCAACTCCCTACTTTCACATTTTAAAACATGAATTATTTATCTCTTAGGGGATGACAAGGTTTAACATTGCCAAGAAAATTTTGTACTTTACTTCTTAGGCTGGTAGATAAAATGCATTAGTGGTTAATTCCCCAAGTTGTTCCTCTTTCAATCCAGACAATAGTTTCTCAACATTTCAATAAACTTCCCTATTTTTATTTGCCTCAGTATTAAGGACTTTTAGATAAAAAGTGAACACTTTCTAGTATTCTAAAGACCAACCATTGTTTCGGCTTAGGAGAAAAAAAAAAAGGTGACAGCCTATTTTGGTTAATCATGTTCCTCAGTAGAATTTTATTAAACTTTGGAATATCATCACCACAAGAACATACACAAAGGTTACTCCTGACATTTGTCTGTTTGTACAAAATAAAATGTGTTGCTCATAACAATTAAAGGGAAAACCTACTTGTGTGAAGTAATCAAGGCAGAATCTCTAAGCTGGTTATAGATTAATAGACAGGAGGGGCTGGGTAGTGGCACACCTTGCTGAGCACACGTTACAATGCGTAAGGACCCAAGTTTGAGCCCCCTGTCTCCACCTGCATGGGGAAGGCTTTGCGAGTGGTGAAGCTGTGCTGCAGGTGCCTATTTGTCTCTTTTCTTATCTATTTCCCCCTTTTTCTTATCTACTTCCCCCTTTTCTTTTGATTCTTGGCTGTCTCTGTCCAATAAATAAAATGGATTGATAAACAGGAAAAAACATTCCATTTAACTATATTTGTGTGGAAAAGGATATATAGAAAATGTATTAGAAATGAATGCTTATCCTATCTCCCTACTCTCTATGTTGATCCCCCCCTCTCCTCCTATGCTTTTAAAAGTAACCTGACTTCCCTGGGCAAATCAGTGTGTCCTGGAGCCCCGCCTCCCCAGACCCCTACCTCACTAGGGAAAGAGAGACAGGTTGGGAGCATGGATCAAACCGACATTGCCCATGTTCAGTGGGGAAGCAATTACAGAAGCCAGACCTTCCACCTTCCGCTGGTAATGATCCTGGGTCCATACTCCCAAAGGGATAAAGAATAGGAAAGCTATCAAGGAAAAGGATGGGACATGGAGTTCTGGTGGTGGGAACTGTGTGGAACTGTATACCTCTCATCCTATGGTTTTGTCAATATTTCCATTTTATAAATAAAAACAAAACAAAAAAAAAGTAAGAAATTGGCCGCAAGTGTAATGAAAGCCTAACCATTGATTCAAGTAGTTTTCAAACCACTGGAAAAAATGCTTTCTTTTTATTGTGCTTTTTTTGGACACTATAGATATGGTAAATCATGAACTACATTGTAAAAATACCTTTTATGCCCAAATATTCAGTAGGAGGGAATGACATTTCTTTTATTACCATAGTACATGTTTTAAGATGTTTAGCAATAAGCCTTCTTTTTGTCAAAACTGCTTAGATGTAATGGTTGCTAGGAATTAACTAGAATACCTAGAGTTAATAATATCAAGAAGAGAAGGACTATATATTTAGTCAGCCTATGTAACAGATCAGTTTGAGTAGTACGTGCTTTTTCATTTTCCTGTCATTTTCTTTATCTTTTTGTTATAGAAAAAAGAGAGTAATTGAAGTTTAGAAAATGTATTTGCAATTATTGCCCAACAATCAATGTTTTTAATACTTCTTCCATCATTTCAACAGAAAATAGAATATCCCAAATAATTGAAAAAGTAACATGTAAGATATTCCTGAAGAAAGGAGGGTGAGGGTGACAATATTTTAATATAAATTGAACAAGGTCATCCTCAGTTTATTATAGTTAATGAATTAACTTTTCTTCAGTTTGTTTTTCTTTAAAGGCAGAAACTTCAGAACTATAACCTTGTTTTAAGGAATCTTAATTAAATTCTAACTTAATGCTATAAATTAATTCACTTTTAAGAATAATGTTTAAAATAAACTATTATTGTCTGCTATATACCTTAATTTATTAGTATTTACATTTGACTTTATTTCCTAGCTTTCTCAACTGAGTGGTAATAGAGTTCTTTTTCTAAGTATTTTTCAAACAAGCATACTATAAAAGTCATTAGAAGGCTCTGGGGGAACTTTGGCAAAGATTTCTCAAGCTTCGCAGGTAGTCAAGATTATGTTAGATGAGATTTTCAGATTCCTTAACCAAAAATAGTTATCGTCAGACTTCTATAGGTTAGTGTGCTACAAAAGTTTAGCCTATTTGAGTGGTAGTAACAGATGCTACAGCGTACAGTCTTAATGTAACTTCTATGTTGTGGACTTCTTTAAAACTGCTGCAAATACTGTTACCACATAGTATATCTTTTTGTGGTAGAACACTGTAGTATATTTACTACCCTTTGTATACTGCATTCTGGCTTGGGATTCTGTCAGTGGTTTCATCCATTGTTAACAGTGATGCTAGATTCTCTGGAGAATTAAATGCAGTGGAGCTGTATTTATGTTAAGTGAGTATGCTTGGTCTTTCCAGCAGCTGTTCCATTGCTTATTACCTCCCACTTTGCCTCCATCTGTGTGTGTGGCAAAGGGAATTGTCCTTAAAAAAATATAGGTTTCCTCTGAACACAAGCGTGTATTTGTACACCAGTAAGTCCACAATCTCCTGAGTCAGGATGCCATTAATAATTGTACTTTTGAAAAAGCCTTTAGAGCTTAGAAGGGGTTTAGTAGTGGTACTGTGGCAACTGACATGCCTTTTCACATTCCATAAATGTATTAACAGCAGTAGCCTCAGAAAAATCGATGTATATCAAAGTAGAAAAGGTGACATATAAGCTATCCTTTTAACAGAAAACTTTAGTTTTTTAGTTAATACAGAAGATGAATTGTGTATCTGTTCAGAATCAGTGGTTAACATAATCCTAGATTTTTCTAATGACGCCACTTAATTTAAAGATTACAAAGATGCTGATGAACCACACATCCGTGGAATATTTATCCTGAAACCTAGAGTCCTAATCATTTTAATTTGTTTGCCATGCTCAATATATCTGAGAAACTAAACTGGAATTATGAAATATTTTTCTGATTTCTTAATTATTCAGTTTCTTTTAAATCTACTAAGCCATGCCTAAGACATATATTTTACTATTTAAAATATAGCATTGGGCTGGTAGAAGTTATTGGCAGATAAAGCAGCCACTTAAAATCAGCTGCTTTGTACTATAAACCCTTTAAAATTGCTAACAAATTTGGGAGGCTTGACTGAGGACTGTTCAGAATGGTTAGCCATATGCTTATAAAAAGGGACACATAGGGGGTCGGGTGGTAGTGCAGTGGGTTAAGCTCACATGAAGCAAAGCGCAAGGACCTGCGGATGGATCCCGGTTTGAGCCCCCGGCTCCCCACCTGCAGGGGAGTCACTTCACAGGCGGTGAAGCAGGTCTGCAGGTGTCTGTCTTTCTCTCCCCCCTCTGTCTTCCCCTCCTCTCTCCATTTCTCTCTATAATGTCCAACAACGACGACAACAATAATAGTAACAACAACACCGATAAACAAAAAGGGCAACAAAACAGAAAAAATGGCCTCTAGGAGCAGTGGATTTGTAGTGTAGGCACTGAGCCCCAGCAATAACCCTGGAGGCAAAAAAAAAGGGACACATAAATCATATTTGTGTGCTTAACCCTGGTTATAAAAAGTCATTTGAATTTTACAACAGCATGCTCAGTGGTTACAAACTTCATGTCTTTAACTGTAGAAAGTGCCATAACAAGAAAATATATATAGCTTTTGGATCATACTGGAAAGTAAAAAATATGTATTTATGTATGTGGTTGTATCTATAAGAAAACACTGTACGTTACATTTGATTTTTAAAATGAACAATAAAAAGTACTCAGTCAGAATTTTTCCTATGATCTGAAAGAGCCCTTTCCCCACACCAAACTCATGAAAGTTATCTATTATTAGAAGTGTGACTAGAAAATAACTTGTGTTGGCTAAATAAATTAAATGTGATAAGATAGAAGGTGTACTTATAAAATCTGCTCTATTTAGGTGAAAAGAAGAAAATGCAAGAGAAGGAAGAAAGCACAAAAAAAAGTGGAGGAAGAGGGAATAAACATTGAAGGAAAAGTAGAAAATTCAGCATCATTTATTCAGAGTTTACAATGTGTGAAGTACTCTGATACTTGTGTTTGTCTGAACAATCCCAGGAAATAGGTCTCAAGAATTATTTTTGCATTTGTGAGGAAGACCAGAGATGTTTGTACGTGTTTCCTAAAGAGACATAGCAAAGGGCGGGAAGAGATAGCATAGTGGTTATGCAAAAAGACTCTCATGCCTGAGGTTTCAAGAAAATAAGTGGTCAAGCTGGAAAAAAGAAAGAAAAAAAAAAAAAAAGCACCCTATACTCTGATATTTAATTTAGAAAAAAGCTAGTCCTGGCTCCACCTACTGTAATCTATGCCTTCCTTTAAGTGTGCAAGAAGGTCAGGCAAGATACACAGTGGTTAGACTGATAAATTATTGGGAATAAGGTTCAGCAGGGTACAAAGGCACACTTCTCATTCACTTGGGAGCAGGGAGGGAGAAAACTCCTGCCAGGGTCACAGAAGTAGTAGGGCACAGAGAGGACTGACCATTTGGATCACTTCTCATGAATTTTCCCACAAAATTGGTACTGCTGCTTTTTCACTTCTGACCTATTGTCCTCCCAAACTATGGAAGATTAAAGACAATCTTTAGAATCTTCTCAAAGCTGATTCAAAACACATTACCTGTTTGCTGTCCTGGCACGGTTTACTGTCATTTCTTCAACTGGTGAGGCTCCAGACGGCCACACAGTAACATGTGTATGCCCTTCTGTCCTTACCTGCATTTATTAATGTGGAACGTATGTTAGCAGAGACAAGTCATGGATGTACAAATTACTTGAGCTTTACTCTTCATTTTGTACTTCCTATTGGCAATCACTGCCCCTACCCAATCCCAAATTTTTTTTTCCTTTTTGTTCTTGTTACTGCCGTCAGGGTTATAGCGTTATCTGCACTATGAATCCACCATCACCTCACTCCATTTTTTTTTCTTTCTTTCTTCTTCTTTTTTTTTTTTTTTTTTTTGCCTCCAGGGTTATTTCTGGGGTTTGGTGCCTGCACCATGAATCCACTGCTCCTGGAGGCCATCCCCCTCCTTTTTTTTACCCTTGTTGTTGTAGCCTTGTTGTGGTTATTATTGTTGTTGTTGCTGATGTCGTTCGTTGTTGGATAGGACAGAGAGAAATGGAGAGAGGAGGGGAAGACAGAGAGGGGGAGAAAAAGATAGACACCTGCAGACCTGCTTCACCGCCTGTGAAGGGACTCCCCTGCAGGTGGGGACTCAGAGGTTCAAACAGGGATCCCTCTGCCGGTCTTTGCCTATTGCAATACGTGCACTTAACCTGTTGCGTTACCGTCTGACCCCCATTTTTTTTAAAATAAAAACAGAAAGTGAGAGGGAAGGAGATAGAGAAGGATAGAAAAAGAGAAACCCCCTGTAGCACTGCTTCACTGCTTTTGAAGTACCCCCCACCCCCACCCCACCCCCCGCGCGCAAGTAGGGAGTTGGGCTTAAACCTGGGTCCTTGAGCATGGTAACATGGATGTGCCACCTCCAAGCCCCAAATTCATCTTAAATATACAATATAGTATAGATATATTTTTTTAATTATGTGTTGTTTAACTCCCGTTTAGCTCCCAGTTGATTTGTTTCCTCCCTGTTAATGAGTGGTCTATGAATAGTTCTTTAATGGCCTTAGATAGCAATCCTCAGAGCTCTTATAGAAAATAAAAACAAGGGCAGGGAAGATAGAATAATGGTTATGCAAAGAGTCTCTCATGCCTGAGGCTCCAAAGTCCCAGGTTCAGTCCTCTCTACCACTATAAACCAGAGCTGAACAGTGTTCTGGTTAATAATAATACAATGAGATAAAAATACAAAAAGGCTGTAGATAAGTATGCCACACACATGCCATTTCTAGGAATGTGTTTAAATGAGTTTAAAGAAAAAGAATGCATGAAAATTAATGGTGATATGACAGAATTTTTTTCCTACTTAGATTACCTTTTTCATCCTCTCTACATGACTGTTGATAAATAGGTCAGACACTATAGTTGAGGCAGTGAGAAGCTGTGTCTGATCATTGCCAATAGCTAAGATGAGAGTAGAATATAAGTCTTCTGTCTGAATTGCTACCTCAGAAACTACCTTTTTTTTCCAAAGTCATAACTCATTTATTGAATGAATAATATATGTAAGAGAATATCAATAAAAGGAAACATCCTACAAACTACAATTTGAAAACAAAGTCAATATAACAGGAACAAAATATACATAACATGAGAAGAATGTTTGATTTTGACCCATTTTGCATTCCTTATCTTTACAATTAACCTAAATGTCTATTAAAACAAAACGGTATACCTTGGTCTAACTTTAATGCTTTTTAAAAAAGCAACAACATTCTAGAACACTTTTGCTTTAAGATACTTAAGATTCATACATTTCAAGTATATAGATTCTGATTCAACAGTAGATCTACATAGCTACCTTTTATCCTGTCCCTTTGACTGTAAAAAAAAAAAAAAAAGAGAGTCATATATCTATAAAAGGTGGTAATTTGGAGAGTTAATGTAGTGCTATCTTAGGAATCAAAACCTTATATGTTTATGGCATAATATTGACTTATGCAGTTAGTAAAATATTAAAAATCAGTCATCTAACAAGAGGTGAATTGACTATTGTGAAACTCATCTACAATGTATTGTGAACACCTAGTCATTTGTGACAGAGGATGTGGAGTTGAGTAGATGAAGGAGAAGGCTGAGAGATTTTTCAGACCCATTTTTAATTTAGTACAATACTGTATAATTTTTAAAAATTTCTTTTTGGGGGGATTAATAGTTTACAGTTAACAGTAAAATACAGGAGTTTACACATGCATAGCATTTCCCAGTTTCCCACATAACAATTCAGTCCCCACTAGGGCCTCCTCCTCCATTATGTTCCAGGACCTGAACCCTCCCCTGAACCCCAGAGTCTTTTTTTTCTTTATTAGAGAATTAATGTTTTACATTCGACATTTATTGTATGTAAATACAATAGTTTGTACATGCATAACATTTCCCAGTTTTCCATATAACAATACAACCCCCACTAGGTCCTCTGTCATCCTTTTTGGACCTGTATTCCCCCCACCCCAGAGTCTTTTACTGTGGTGCAATACACCAACTCCAGTCCAAGTTCTGCTTAGTGTTTTCCCTTCTGGTCTTATTTTTCAACTTCTGTCTATAAGAATACTGTATAAGGGGCCAGGGAGTGGCACACCTGGTTGAGTGCACATGTTACAATTTGCAAGGACCCAGATTTGAGCCCTCAGTCCCCACCTCCAGGGGGAAAGCTTTGCGAGCGGTGAAGCAGTGCTGCAGGTGTCTCTCTAACTCTCTCCCTCTCTATCTCCCCCTTCCCTCTCCGTTCTGACTCTCTGCCCTATCAATAAAAATAATAAAAAAATTTTTTAAAAGAATACTGTATAATTTTTTTTTCCTCCAGGATTATTGCTGGGCTCGGTGCCTGTACCATGAATCCATCACTCCTGGAGGTCATTTTTTCCCCCTTTTGTTGCCCTTGTTGTTGTAGTCTCGTTGTGGTTATTATTATTACCATTGTTGATGTGCGTTGTTGGATAGGACAGAGAGAAATGGAGAGAGGAGGGGAGGACAGAGAGGAGGAGAGAAAGATAGACACCTGCAGACCTGCTTCACCACCTGTGAAGCAACTCCCCTGCAGGTGGGGAGCCGGGCTCAAACCAGGATCCTTCTGCAGATCCTTGCGCTTTGTGCCACCGCCGGACTCCCTACTATATGAATTTTACAAGTCCTCCTTTAGGATATTTCCTTGATATAACTCATTATTTCACAGTTTTGTATATATTAGTTAATTGAAGTTATTCAGTAATAATAGAAACTTATGAATATTTTTTCTGACCATAAAAGCTCATTGAAATTAACTCTAATTTTCTTTTCAATGGGAAGACCTATCGTGATACCTTAAATTTAATCTTTAATGCCATGATAGAAATTGAAGTGATACTGAAACCTGCTACTAGCTTGACATAAAACACATACCAGGAAATGTTGCAGTTGCTAATACAAGAAAATACATTTTGGGGGTCAGGCAATTGAGTTCACACTTCAACATGCATAAGGACCTGGGTTTGAGCCACAGCCCCCCTCCCCATCCTGCAGGGAGAATGCTTCATAAGCAGTAAAGCAGGTCTACAGGTGGATATGTTTCTCTCTCCCTATCTACCTCCCTCTCCCCTCTCAATTTCAATCTGTCCAATACAATAAAACAGAAGGGGGGGGACAGGAAAATGGCCACCAGAAGTACTGGATTCATAGTGCAGACACCAATGCCCTCAGTGTATATCAACAACAGTAGAGAATGTTCCATCCTCCAAAGGGAGGCTGGACAATATACTCTATGTTTCACCTGAGGAAGATGGGTCCTAAAATTGGGGCAGCTTGGAATGTTTCCACTCATGATCACAGAATGTGAGCTCCGATCTACAGGGATGCAGAGGTCACATAGGCTCCTCAGCTGAATGTGGGCCCCAGATCAGGTCAAATCGATGGGGTTTATAGTCAACAATATTTATACACCTTTTCCATATTTGAGAGCTACTCATTTCCCTGATCCAGCTTTCTGGTCCTTTTTCCAGCCATGACGTTGTCTCCCCAGACAATAACTTAGATCCGCCTGCATATTAGATGTCAGGCTCAGGGAAAAAAAAAATCTACCTGTATTTTATAATCATCATATACCAAAATAATTTGCAGCTGCCTTTAACTCTTAGTATAGTGATAGGCATAGAGTTGGTACTCAGTACATATTGATTATTGAATAAGCGCATATGCTGGTTGGTGAACAGTCTTACTCTTTAATGAAGAAACATGAACAAAGATTTTTTCCTACATAATGATTGTAGTATTACTGGATGAGAAGTGCAAGATGCCTTTGTGTTTATGAACCTCCTTTCTTGCTGTTTCTAATCAGCAAGTAGCAGGTGAAAAGTTAGAAACTGCAAGGACAAGAACAGCTCTGCCCAGACAGATGCTATTTACAGTCATAGATATAAAATGAAAAGAATGGTTTTCTTATTTGTTAGGATACCTACTTAGTCTTACCTACAAGTAATTCAGATACACACACACACACACACACACACACATATATATAAAACTTTGGGTATAGAAGGGGCCTGTGAGTATACATTCACACATTCAAGCTAAGATTATACTTAAAGTGCTTCTTGATGGTGATATTTAATTCTAAAAATGGGGAAGTCTAACATAACAATTATCTTGGGTTATTTTTACAGTTGATGAAATGAAAAGTTATACTAGAAGGAGACAGCTGAATTTAAATTTTCAGAAGCATCTGTTTTCATCATGATCTACACTAGAATGTTTTGTTTCATGAACCAATACAAACATTTCTTTGAAATTTATTATATTCTAGAGAGGGATTATAATAATTCTAGTTAATAAAAACTGTTATTGTTCCAAATTCATGAAACTTTCCCAGATCTTAAAGAGATCAAAAGATGTTGGAATATTATGAAAACTTTTATGAGGCTAAATTTGTATTTATAAGGACAATGTTGGTCTGACAATATTATTCCCACCCCATAGATAATGTAAAAATCTAGTTCCACTGTAGAGCATTTTTATTTATTCATACACATTTAAATGTGACAAAATCCATCTTTTAAACGTTAGACTTTATGTACCATAAATGATACTCAGTTGTGTCTCAAGCTGTACCTGACACATACTCAAAATTTGATATTTCATAGTTTTAATAAAAACTATGGTCATATTTGAAACAGTTTATCATTACTACTAAATTAAACTATGTAAATATATTGGCCTGTTTTTGTGTTTAGTATATAGTTTCTCTGTACTGTTATTACATATGACATAACATATTAACTTAAATTTGTGTCATTTTAACTAATAATACAGTTATATGTAAGGCAAACTCCTATAGAATATTATAAAAGGTATACAGTATAATATAAGTAAAATGTCTTATTTTTCCAATTCTTAAAGTTATGTGAAGTTATGAGGTGCTTCAACTTTATCCTCACCTTATATGAAAAAATATGTTACAAATGTGTTATCCTGATTGGCCTTAGTCTCTTGGGCTTTCACTCTGCAGTTCTTTTTGGAAGAACTTGGCTAGGAGTTGGAGAGAAGAGAAATAGTAGACTTTTTCTTTTTAATATAAATATGATACCAACTCTTTGCTGCTTATGCTTCCTGCTAGCTTTTTTTTGCTCATTTATTTTGAGGACCTCATTTCCCCAGTTCAGTTTTTTTTTTCCCTAAAATTGAAGAGAAAAATGAAGAATAGTAGAACATGAGAAAAGAGCTCAAAGTAGAGAAAATGGACTGTGTAAAGGGGTAACCATGTCATTCCATGCTATTGTGAACCTGTGTCATTACCTAAAAGGAAATCTGGATTCGTTTCAATAACTAGGGAAGTATTCAGCCATTCGAAGCCCATTCATATGTCTAAATGAGAATTCTATTTGGTACTGCATTTATCAAAGTAAATAGAACTTACCTCCCTCACCTGAACATCATTTCAAGAATTATAATCTTGAACCATTTAACCTTAGTACTAGAAACTAATTTAAGGATCTATTTTGTAGAATCACAATGCCACTTTCCACCAATTTGTTTTGGACATATAGTATCTGAGATGTCAATTCCTGTAACAAAAATGTTAAGTTCAAATTATTTGGCTCTGTAAAGTGCGTACTTTTTCATCTGTAAATACAATCTCAAAATTTAGGTTTATTTGCTCCCTTTAATTTTGTAAATGCATATTGATTGGGATAAATGTGTGATATTAATTGGGTTATCATAAAAATCATGACAAAAATGTGTCATGACGTTTCCACCAACCTAGTATTATTTATTAATTATGTGGATACATGGGGAACATTTATCAGTATAGAAAGGCCACACTAGTGGGGCCAGGGCAGTAGCACATGGTGCGAAGCTCAAGGATCTGTGCAAGGATCCCGGTTTAAGCCTCCGGCTCCCCACCCGCAGGGGGGTCGCTTCACAAGTGGTGAAGCAGGTCTGCAGGTGTCTATCTTTCTCTCCCCATCTCTGTCTTCCCCTTCTCTCTCTAACAACTACAACAACAAGGGCAACAAAATGGGGGAAATGGCTTCTAGGAGTAGTGGGTTTGTAGTGCAGGCACCAAGCCCCAGCAATAACCCTGGAGGGGAAAAAAAAGCCACACCATCTTCATAATTTTTTTTTTAATTAGAGAAATACAGAGAGAAATATACAGGAACAGAAAGAGAGAGACGAATAAAGAGAGAGACCAGAGCACTGAAGCACTGTTCAGTTTTGATTTATGGTGGTGCTGGTGATTGAGCTTAGGTCAGAGCCTCAAACATGAACATCTTTGAGATAACCATTATGCTGCCTCCCCATACCTAGACAGATCACACCATCATATAGGGTTACCCTGCAAGAAAATGGTTTACAGCCTAAATTATTTAATTATATGTGAAAACCAGACTTCTACATAATTCTGCTCTTCACCTTCAAATAATTTTCTTTCTATCTAAAACACTTTCATGATATCATTAAGAAATTCAGTCTTGGGAGTCGGGCTGTAGTACAGCGGGCTAAGCGCAGGTGGCACAAAGCACAAAGACCGGCATAAGGATCCCGGTTCGAACCCCGGCTCCCCACCTGCAGGGGAGTCGCTTCACAGGCGGTGAAGCAGGTCTGCAGGTGTCTATCTTTCTCTCCTCCTCTCTGTCTTCCCCTCCCTCTCTCCATTTCTCTCTGTCCTATCCAACAACAACAACAACAATAATAACTACAACAATAAAACAAGGGCAACAAAAGGGGGAAAAAATTAATAAAATAAATATTAAAAAAAATAAATTCAATCTTGAATACTATGTAGAGAAATCATTAAACTTTAACCAGATGAGCCAAATCATTTATCTTTAAAATAAACTAGCAGGGAGCTAATGGTAGGATACCCGGTTGAGCACAGGCATTACTGTGCATGAGTTGCTGAGTTCAAGCATCCAGTCTCCAGCTGCAAGGGGAAGCTTCATAAGTGATGAAGTAGTATATGTATCCTTCCTCTCTCTCAATTTCTCTCTACCTCTATCCAAAATAAATAAAGTATTTAAAAAATAATATAAAGTAGCAAAAACTCATACATGCAAGTTTCATTGGGGAGAGTTAATTTTCTCCCACTAAATCAAAAGGAGATATTATTTGGGAAATTTTATAAATCTCCTTGTTGCTTTAGCCAGTTTAATACAGTTGTTTGAAAACCCTAGTCAATAATGCAGTTTGTATCTGCTGTGTTCTATAATGTGAGTCTTGTCTTCCTATGATGAAATTTCATTACTGAAAGTGCTTTAAGGTGGCTGCTGTTATTGTATAGTTTACATAAGTTTTAAAATTTTTCTAAATTCCTTAATTTCACTTCTGAAAGTGACATTATTCTCTTGTCAGTTTAAGAGCAACACTTCAGGGCTCTGACTGAAAGAAGGCTACCTGGCTTTCTTCATATTTTAAGGGAAATGTCTGCTTCAGAAAGAACAGGCATGTAGTTCTCAGGATTTTTAGAGGTGAGAGATATTTTGTTCACCATTTTCTATTAATTTACTTTGCAGCTTGCCGTTCCCCACAGTGATGAATGGACTCGCTTTGCCAGGACCCTTGTGGAGATCCGTGCTAACAGAGCTGATAGCGAGGAAGAAGGCACCATGGAGTTAGCTGCCTAGTAGAAATGAGCTGCCTCCATCCCAGTCCCAGTCCTCACCAACTACAGCTCATTGTGTGCAGTCAAGTCCATTTAGTCTATCAGTGTCCATTCAGTTTCAGCATTGCTGTGATAATTTAAGTACGATATTGTGTCAGTTATGCCCCAAGTGTTCCAAATGTTGTGCCCCACTCTGCTTTCCAGTGACCTGAAATCCATCAGAGTGTTTCTATCTTTATATTTCTTTCTCAAAAAATGAGGGGGGTTGCTTTATGGGTTTGGTTGTTGCCTTTAACTGCTTAGTAGCTGTATTTAATAGCTGGAAACCTCTGGTTAAAATTGTGCTTACATGCACTTCTGGCATAGGCCTATTAAATCCATATGAAGTCAGATATGATTAGGTACAGATGTTGGTGTGCTTCATGATATGGGACAGGGCCAAAGACTTGAGATGTTGTGTTTTACATGGTGACTCACATTATGAATGGATTTACTAGAAGAAAATTGCTGCTACTTATTTATTGTGGTGTGCTGCATGGAACATATTTATTTGAAAGCATTAAAATAAATGATCCTAGAGCATGTACATAATGAGAGGATTGTATTGTCTCTCTGCTGCTGTTGAGGTTACATTAAGTTCCAAATAACAATTACAGTATGCCGGTTCCACTGAGGGCATGAAGTCTTTAGAGGTTTGTTACAGTGAACAGAATGAATTTTAATGCCTATTATTTCTAGGTACTTTAACAATATTTCAAATATAGTTAACCATTGATACTTGTCATTGAAGCTAACATAGTCTGACAAAAGTCTGTGGTTCCTAAATATGACAACAGTATTGCCAATAAAATGTTTCAAACCTGTGCAACAGTGTGGATAAATCCTTTGCTTGAGCAAAGCCTGATTAGACATCTGTGAGGGCAGGGTGGGCGTGAAGGTAGAGTGTGTGTGTTGGGGGTGGATGAGAAATATACATCAGGGTCATGTTGAAGATTGATAGTGGGACTGTGGAAATAGTGCAGTGGTTATGCAAAAGATTTTCATACCTGAAGCTCTGAGGTCTCAGATTCAGTTCTCAATACCACCATAAGCCAGAGCTGAGCACCATTCTGGCAAAAAATAATTAATTGAAAATTAAACATTGAGACCCAGGAGGTAACACAGTGGATAAAGTACTGAACTCTCTGGTATGAGGACTAAGTTTGAGCCCTAATATTACCTATGCCAGAGTGTTGGACTGGTTGCCCCTCTCCTCTCCTCTCCTCTCCTCTCCTCTCCTCTCCTCTCCTCTCCTCTCCTCTCCTCTCCTCTCCTCTCCTCTCCTCTCCTCTCTTCTCCTCTCCTCTTCTCTTCTCCCCTCTCTCCTCTCCTCTCCTCTCCTCCCCTCCCCTCCTCCCCTCTCTCCTCTCCTTTCCTCTCCTCTCCTCTCCTCTCCTCATTTATTTTCACAATTCTTCTCACCAAAGGTCTAAATAAATCCTTGAAAAGAAAATACACAAAGAAAGCCAACAGAGGGCTTAAAAACACATTAAAAAATTGATAGTAGGGGGCCAGGTGGTGGTGTTCCTGGTTTAGCACTTACATTACAGTGCACAAGGAGTTGGTTCAAGCCCGACTAGTCCCCACCTGTTTTGGGGAAGCTAGGCTGCAAATGTCTCTATGTCTCTCTCCCTCCCTATCTCACCCTTCCATCTCAATTTCTCTCTGTCTCTAGCCAATAATAAATAAATTAAATTAAAAAAAATTGATAGTGGGACCTGGCAGTAGCATACCCAGTTGAGCACACACATTACCACACACAAATCCCTGGTTCAAGCCCCTAGCCCCGACCTGCAGGGTAAACTTCATGAGTGGCAAAGCAGTACTGCAAGTTTCTCTCTTTTTCCCCCTCTCCTCTCTATTTCTTTCTGTCCTATCAAAAAACAAAGAAAGAAATTTTTTAAATGGTCAGAAATGATGGATTCAGCATACAGGCACCATGTCCCAACAATAACCCTAGTAAAAATTTGAAAATAAATATGTAAACAAACAAATAAATATTTAAAAACTCAATAGAAAATCTACAGGCAATTAACCTGGCTGGATTCTAGTCAAGACTCTTGGTTTAATTTTTATGAGGCAATGTATATGGTTTGGGGGAAAGTTCTTTTATGACTAGTGCCATTCTTGCACAAAGACTAACTCACAAAGACTTTGTTGGAATAAGGGAAAAAAGAAGGGTTAAGATGAACAAGTAGCAAGTGTTCACACATTTTTTATTTATACCAGAAAATTATGTTTATTAATGTTGGACTAGGAAATGTCTCTATAAAAACCTTTAATATAATTTTTTTCCAAAAGTAACTTCATGAAAATATTTGCAGACAGACTTTCAACTTTTTAGGAAGAGAATTTCTTTGTCAGTAAGGATTCCTTGAAATGTGAGATTTTCTCATAAACTAATGATATGACTTGCCTGAGTGCTTATTGCATGTATATGTTGAGCTTTATAAACAGAAATTGAATCTTAAAGATATGAATGTGTAACACAGATTTTAAAATAATCCAATTAAAAGTACTATCAATAAAAAAGTTTCTCAAGGAATTAAAAATAAGGCATGAGTGTATGAGTTATCACTATACACCAAGCAATGACTGATTTCCTGAGTAAAAACTATGGAATTGTGGGGGTTGGATGGTAACGCAGGGGGTTAAGTGCACATGGCACAAAGTGCAAGGACCAGCTTAAGGATCCCAGCTCCAGCCCTCAGCTCCCCACCTGCAGAGGGGTTGCTTCACAGGTGGTGAAGCAGGTCTGCAGTATCTTTCCCCCTCTGTCTTCCCCTTCTTTCTCGATTTCTCTCTGTCCTATCCAATAACAACAGCAATGACAATAATAATGACAATAACAAGGGTAACAATGGCAACAAAATGGGAAAAATGGCCTCCAGGAGCAGTGCATTTGTAGTGCAGGCACTGAGTCCCAGAAATAACCCTGGAGGCAAAAAAAATAGTAATAAATAAAAATAAATAACTATGGAATTATAAAGTCCAGAGCATATGAAGAATAGCAAGAACTTATGCATCTATCTAGGCACTTTCCCTTGATATATATTCCCTAAAATAGTGTCCCTCCTTTTGTGTAGTGTCCTCCTATTTTTTTTTATCATTAAAAGCAGTCTGTTTTTGTTTGTTTTAGACTCCTTGCTTTGATTCATTATTCCTGCAAGATAATCAGGCACCCTGTTAACACATCATTAAAAGGCAAGAAGTGGCCTCACTAATGCTCTTTCTCTTCTTAAACTACTTTTTAAAATTTTTATTTATAAAATGGAAACATTGACAAAACTATAGGATAAGAGGAGTACATTTCCACACAATTCCCACTGCCAGAACTCTGTAACCCATCCCCTCCATTGATAGTGTTCCTATTCTTTATCATTCTGGGAGTATGAACTCAGGATCATTATGAGGTGCAGAAGGTTGAAGGTCTGGCTTCTGTAATTGCTTCTCTGCTGAACATAGGCATTGACAGGTTGATCCATACTCCCAGCCTCTCTTTCCCTAGTGGGGCAGGGGTTTGGAGAGGCAGGGCTCCAGGACACATTGGTGGGATAGTCTGCCCAGGGAAGTCTGGTTGGCATCATGGTAGCATCTGGAACCTGGTAGCTGAAAAAGCAGAACAAATTGTTGACTAATCATGAACCTAAAGGCTGGAATATTGCTGATGAAAATTTGGGATGAAGACATTTTGGAAAAAGCTAGTAGATCTATTTTAGGTATATTCCAAGGGGCCCATGACTTTACTAGTTTCTGCCTGAGCCTGGCATCTAATATGTAGGAGGACTCAGGTTATTGTCTGGGGAGTTGGTGTCATAGTTGGAAAAAGGACTAGAAAGCTGGGTCAGGGAAGAGAGTAGCTCCCAAAAATGGGGAAAGTATATAAATACTGTTAACTGTAACCCCATCATTTGATCTGGGGCCCATATTCAGCACAGGAGCCTATGTATCCTCTGCATCCCTGTAGGTCTGAGCTCGCATTCTAATGTCACGACTGGGAACATTCTAGGATGCACTAATTTCAGGATCCATCTTCCTTGGGTAGTAGGTAGAGTTGTTGTCCAGCCTCCCTTTGGAGAAAGTAACATGCCATTTTTAATACTGATTAATCAGGCTGGGGAGACAGCATAATGATTATACACAAATATTTTTTTTTTCTTTTTTTCTCCTCCAGGGTTATTGCTGGGCTCGGTGCCTGCACCATGAATCCACCGCTCCTGGAGGCCATATTTCCCCCCTTTTTGTTGCCCTAGTTGTTGCAGCCTCGTAGCGGTTATTATTGCCATTGTTGACGTTGCTTTGTTGTTGGATAGAACAGAGAGAAATGGAGAGAGGAGGGGAAGACAGAGAGAGGGGGAGAGAAAGATAGACACCTGCAGACCTGCTTCACCGCCCGTGAAGCGACTCCCCTGCAGGTGGGGAGCCGGGGCTCGAACCAGGATCCTTACGCTGGTCCCTGCGCTTTGCGCCACGTGCGCTTAACCCACTGCGCCACCGCTCAACCCCCATACACAAAGATTTTTTTTCCTGAGAAGAGGAGAGGGGAGGGGAGGGGAGAAGGAGCCCCAGGCATGTTACAGGGTTCTGATAGAACTAGACAATGATAAACAACAAGGGCAACAAAAGGGAAAAAATAGCCTCCAGGAGCAATAGATTCCTAGTGCAGGCACCCAGCACCAGCAATAACCCTGGAGCCACAAAAAAAAAAAAGGGAGTTGGGCGGTAGCACAGGGGCTAAGCGCAGGAGGTGCAAAGCCCAAGGACCTGCAGAAGGATCCAGGTTTGAGTCCCCGCTCCCCACCTGTAGGGGAGTGGCTTCACAAGTGATGAAGCAGGTCTGTAGGTGTCTATCTTTCTCTCCTCCTCTCTGTCTCCCCTCCTCTCTCCATTTCTCTCTGTCCTATCCAACAATGACATCAATAATAACAACAATAATAACTACAACAATAAAAAAGGGCAACAAAAGGGAATAAACAAATATAAAAAATATTTTTAAAAAAGAACTAGAACCCTTCATCATGAGATAACAGAAACTTCTGGTAATTTGAAATGTCACTATGTTATAAAGTTGGACAGATGTATAAAAAAATAAGTAAACTTGTAAGATATACAGTACAACTTGGGTGGGGTGGGGGGAGCAGTGGTGCACCTGATTAAGCACACGTATTACCAAACATAAGGAAAAAGGTTTGAGCCCCCTTTCCAATCACAACTTCTCTCTGTCCTATCTAGTAAAAATTATGTGGGTGGGGGAAGGAAAATGATGTTCTTATTGAAGTATAATTTATATACAATAAAATGCACATGTGTTTGATTCAATTTTTAACAATGATTTAAAGTCATGTAAAAAACATAAAAATAGAAATAATAAAAAAATCCTAAACATTTTACTGAGAGGTTAATGGTTTACAGTATAGTTGTTGGCAGTGGGTACAATTTCTTTTTTTATTTTATTAATTTTTTTATTTTAATTTTTTATTTAAGAAAGGATTAGTGAACAAAAACATAAGGTAGGAGGGGTACAACTCCACACAATTCCCACCACCCAATCCCCATAACCCACCCCCTCCCATGGTAGCTTTCCCATTCTCTAGCCCTCTGGGAGCATGGACCCAGGGTCGTTGAGGGTTGCAGAAGGTAGAAGGTCTGGCTTCTGTAATTGCTTCCCCGCTGAACATGGGCGTTGACTGCTCGGTCCATACTCCCAGTCTGCCTCTCTCTTTCCCTAGTAAGGTGTGTCTCTGGGGAAGCTGAGCTCCAGGACACATTGGTGGGGTCTTCAATCCAGGGAAGCCTAGCCAGCATCCTGTGGCATCTGGAACCTGGTGATTGAAAAGAGAGTTAACATATGAAGCCAAACAATTTGTTGAGCAATCATGGATCCCAAGCTTGGAATAGTGGAGAGGAAGTGTTAGGGAGGTACTCACTGCAAACTCTAGTGTACTGCTTTCAGGTATATATTTTGCAGTAGTTTATGGATACGTGTGCACATAAGCTCTCTCTCACAGAAACTGGTGTATATCTAGATTATGGGACTTTGTTAGAAAGTGAACTACCTGAGATGTAATTAGAGTGTACTATAAAAGGAAAGGTCTCACCCGAGTAATGAAGTTGAAGGGTTGTCATTCCACACGTGAAGTCTCTGGATACAGTCTGAGGTGAAGCATGTTGAGGTGGCAATCGTTGCTTTGGTTAGGTTGTGATCGGCGGATGCAATATTATTTGGTTTGGATTGGGAGATGCATACGGGAAAGTGGGCCCTATCCAAGGGTTCCAGGACTGGGGGAAGTAGGGGCTCTATAGTGAAGATGTGAGGTTCCTGCTGTCTTAGGGTTCAAAAAGACAATCGATAGTTAATATTCTCATCACATTATTTGTTAATTGGGTTAACTTTGAAAAGTCCCTTTGTTATGGTTTGCTGTATAGTACCCAGTATCTTGTATATAGCTGTGCTATTGGATGCTTCTAATCTACTTGGTCTAGGCTTTTGAGAGAGTCCGCATGTCAAATACATAGCCTATATATTAAAAAGATTCAGTTTGTCTTTTGAGAAACTTTGAGACATACAATTGATTTCCCCCTCTCATATTAATTAACTACTGATTTATATGTCTACATTTTGCTAGGAGTGTACATAAACACCATTCCCACCACCAAAGGAGTGGGTACAATTTCTCATCTCCCTGTGGTAAGTGTCTGCAGAACACTCAACCCTATAATTTGCGTCCTTTTCCTGGTGCACAATGCACCAGGACTCTAATACCCTCTTCACCCTCTCTCCTCCCCTCCTTCCCCAGAGTCCTTTGCTTTGGTGCAATATACCATACTCAGTCCAAGTTTCAATTTGTTTTCCCTTTTTGTTCCTCTTTCTTTCTTTCTTTCTTTCTCTTTTTTAGTCCTCATGGTTATTGTTGGGGCTCAGTGCCAACACCACGAATCCACTGCTACTGGAGGCTATTTTTTTCCCTTTTGTTACCCTAGTTGTTTTATTGTTGTGGTTATTGTTGTTGTTACTGATGTAGTTGTTGAATAGGACAGAGAGAAATGGAGAGAGGAGGGGAAGACAGAGGGAGGGAGAGAAAGAAAGACACCTGAAGACCTGCATCACCGCTTGTGAAGCAAACCCCCCTTGGGTGGGGAGCCGGGGCTCGAACAGGGATCCTTACGCCGTTTCTTGCGCTTCGTGTGATGTGCGCTTAACACACTGCGCTACCACCCAACACCTCCCCTTTCTTTTTAATTTGGTTTTCTTTTATGTGACGATAATGGTTTATAGTACAGTTGTTGGCACATGGTTACAATTTATTGTCTTACCATGGTAGGTGTCTGTAAAACACTCTTACTGCCAGCTTATGTCCTTTCCAGCATCATATACCAGGACCTGAAAATCTGTCCTCGTCCTCGCCCTCGCCCTCGCCCTCTCCGTCTCCCTTTCCCTTCCCCAGACTCCTTTGCTTCAGTGCAATACACCAAACCAGTCCAAGTTTCTACTCTTGTTTGTTTTTCTTTTTTTCCTTTTGTTGCCCTTGTTGTTGCATCGTTATTGTGATTGTTATTGTTGTTGTTATTGATGTCGTTGTTGTTGGATAAAACAGAAAGAAATGGAGAGAGGAGGGGAAGACATAGAGGGGGAGAGAAAGACACAGACCCATTTCACTGCTTGTGAACCGACCCCCTTGAAGGTGGGGAGCCGGGACTCAAACCGGGATCCTTTCTCTGGTCTTTGTGCTTTGCGCCATGTGTGCTTAACCTGCTGCACTACCTCCCTACCCCCTCATTTCATTTCTTTATTGCCAGTAGAGTTATCTCTGGGACTCTGGCTGCATAACAAATCCACAACTCCTGGAGGCCATTTCTTTCTCTTTTTTTGATAGGACAAAGAGAAATTGAGAGGGGAAGTGAGAGGATAGAGAGGGAGACAGAGACGCCTACAGCACTGCATCACCATGAAGCTTCTGCACATAAGGTTTGAGAGCTTGAACCCTGGTCCTTGCACATGCTAATGTGTCTGATTGATTAACTGGTTGAACCCTGGTCCTTGCACATGATAATGTGTCTGATTAACTTGGTGTGCCACCGCCTGGCTGCCATATACAGTTTTCAATACATTATCAGGCCTAGAAATAGCACACCTGGTAAGGGACATGCCTTTCAATGCACAAGACACATGTTTGATATCCTGGCACCACATGAAAGTGCCATGACACCAGGGGAAGATTCACAGCTGTATGACTCTCACACCCACCACATCTATATCTGAATGAAAAAGTTGGTATGGAGCAGTGAAATTTCCTATGCATCAGGCAAGAGAAATTAAATATATATACATATATATATATATATATATATATATATATATATATATATATATCTCCCAGTTTTCCCTTCTACTTCATGTTGGTTAGGAATAGAAATCTCTCAAAAGTGACATTTAAAAAATATTTATTTATGAGAGAGAGAGAAAAAAAACTGAGAAGGGAGGGGGAGATATGAAAGAGAAAGAAAGACACTTACGGCACTGCTTCACCATTCAAGCTTCCCCCCAGCAGTTGGGGGCTGTGGACTTGAACCTGAGTTCTTGCACAGGGTAACATGTACACTCTGCCAGGTGTATCACAGCCTGCCCTCCTCCAAAAATGGCATTTTTAACTAAGAAAAAGGTTAACTAAATTTTAGTGATTATAGATACCAAAGCATTTCTTTGATTCTTTTAATAATTTCAGGACTTTGGTTATACATTATTATATTCACTTATTTTTTATAATTTTATTAGTTATTTAATAAGAATTCACAAAATTATAAAATAATAGTGATATATTTCTATATCACTCAAGTCATTCACTTGCCTCCAGGCTTGCTCCTACGACCATTTATTTTTAATTTTTTTTTTTTTGATAGGACAGAGAAATTGAGAGGGAGAGGAAGATAGAGAGGGAGAAAGATAGACACCTGCAGACCTGCTTCACCACTTGTGCAGTGATCTCCCCGCAGGTGGGGAGCCAGGGGCTCAAACTGGGGTCCTTGTTCTTCATACTATGTGAGGTGAACCCAGTGCATCACAACCTGGACCCATTACTTGTTCTTAAGCTCCAATAAAAGCAGTTATTCCTTACATCTGAGTGACCAAATACCATTATCATAATTTCTAAAGAATTTAAGTGATTGTTTAGTGTTAGAAGTCTTAATAAAATAAATAAATAAATAAATAAACCTCTCTCCAGATGGAGTGAGCAGTGAAAATCCCATGTTTAAACATCAGGTACTAAAATGACACAATTGATTATTTCTTTATATTCACTTTCACATAGGTGAATTATTTTTTAAAAATGAAAGAAATCAACTACTTTGTAGGTTGTGGTCATAAGCAACTTGAGATTGCATGTCAAGTGTGAGTTACTTCTTCAATTAGATAGGAGTTGGGCTGGCAAAATAGCTCCCTAAGATATTTTACTGCTTTGCCATGTTTGTAAGAAGCTTTGTTGGTCCTGGGGCCAATGGTAGTGCAGCGGTTAAGCGCATATAGCGCTAAGCGCAAAGACTGGCGGAAGGATCCTAGTCCGAGACCCTGGCTCCCCACCTTCAAAGGCGGGTGTCGCTTCACAAGCGGTGAAGCAGGTCTGCAGGTGTCTATCTTTCTCTCCCCCTTTCTGTCTTCCCCTCCTCTCGATTTCTCTCTGTCCTATCCAACAGCAATAACAACAAAAATAATAACAACAACAATGACGATAAACAACAAGGGCACAAAAAGGGGGAAAAATAGCCTCCAGGAGCAGTAGGTTCATAGTGCAGGCACTGAGCCCCAGTGATAACCGTGGAGGCAAAAAAAAAAAAAAAAAAGCTTTGGTGGTGCTGTGGCTGTGGTATCGCTTTTTTCTTTGTCTATCTGAAAAAAAAATCATCTCAGAGTGGTGAAGCTCTACTGATTAAGATGAAAGAAAGAAAGAAAGAAAGAAAGAAAGAAAGAAAGAAAGAAAGAAAGAAAGAAAGGGAAAGAAAGAAAGAAGAGAAAGAAATGGAGAGAGAGAGAGAAAGAAGGAAAGAGGAGGAGGGAAGGAAGGAATGGAGGGAGAAAGGAATCCATGCCCTATTGAGAAGCTCTGACCTACAGGGATACAGAGGGTACAGAGGCTCCCATGCTCAGTGGGCCCCAGATCAAATAGATGGGGTTTACAATTAGTGATATTTATATACTTTTCTCATATTTGGAAGCTACGCTCTTCTCTGATACAGCTTTCTAGTCCTGTTTCCAACTCTGACACCATCTCTCCAGATAATACCTATGGCCCACCTGCATGTTAGCTGTCAGGAGCAGGAAAAAAATTAGTAAAGTCGTGGGCCCCTTGGAATATACCTAAAATAGGCCTATAGCTTTTTCCAAACTGGAGACCACAAATCTCATCTGCTATATTCTTACTTTTAGGTTCCTGATCATTAAACAATTTGTTCTGATTTATATCTTACTGCTTTTCAGCCACCAAGTTGCATGACGCCAACCTGACTTACCTGGACAGAGTACCTCACCAATGTGACCTCGAAGTCTACCTTTCCAGAGCCCTGCCCTACTAGGGAAAGATAGCAACAGGCTGAGAGTATGGATTGACCTGCCAACGCCCATGTCATGAGGAGAAGCAATTACAGAAGTCAGACCTTCTACCTTCTGCACCCCATGATGATCCTGGGTCCATCCTCCCAGAGGGATAAAGAACAGGAAAGCTTCCAATAGAGGGAAGGGATACAGAACTCTTGTGGTATGAATTGTACCCCTCTCATCCTACTGTCATGTTGATAATTAAATCAATAAAAAAATTCCATAAACATCACAATAAGTTCAATTATGTCTACAGAAAAAAAATGAATCTTGTTTTAAGTATCTTCATCTCAAGTTTTTTCATTTTACTCTAGCAATGTGTGAACACAGCAGAACTAATTCAAATAAAGAAATCATCATGGAGTGGCTAATTGCCAGGAAACATGAATTCTCAAATTGATAAAACTTTTCTCTATATTCATGTAGGTAAAATCTATTTTAAGAAAAGCTACAATACTTTTGAAAAGATAATGAAAATATAGTGCACACACGCATATATATGCATATATATACATATATATCCTCAATTGTCCAGGAAAAAAATACTCTAAATTTTTGTTGTTGATCAGTTAGTTATATGCTTTATTTATAAAACAGTGGGGCAGGGGCAGTAAAGCACAGTGGTAGATTCTCCCTTCAATGTTAGGGGTAGCTGGAGGCTGTTGTTGGGAACAGAAACTGTTCCACCATTAGTGGTGATGGAGATTTTATGTCCAAAAGTAATTCCACAAAATCCCACATTCTGTAAACTGTCTACATTCCCTCCAGACACACTCTGAGGCCAAGTACTCATAGATATTTACTTTTAACTTGCCTTTCCATTATTTCCAACTTGTGTTGAAGAATGATATTTTCTAATTATAGTAGAAAATTTTCAAGATGGTCCAACTTGGTTAGCATCAGATCACATTACACTATAACAGTTTGTAAATTTACCTCTGCATTTTCCACATTACTTCAAATTTAAACCCATAGGGCAAATGCTTCAAGTTTACCTTAGTCTTCTCTTTACTGATATTAATAGGTTATAAAATAGTTTAAGATGACCCTCAACAGATTTGTTGGGACTCACCTGGTCCTCAGGGTCTGGAATTCTCTAAAAGATATTGTCCTTACTATAGTAAATAATCAGAGCCCATGACTCACTTCTACTCTAGCATAGTGATAATACATCTGCTATTGAAAACAGGGGACAGTAAGAAGAAACTGGACAAAGACTGTCCTAAGAAGTTCCTATGTAAAGTTTTATTGAGAAACCATCATAGGGAAAGACAGAGTCTATTATCAGTATCAAACCTGGACTCTAGCTCTAGCTTCCTCATGTATTAGCAGGGAGAGTGAAGTAAGATCCTTATCCTCAGAGTCTTGCTTTTCTCACCTACTTTTAAGATGTATAAAGCAGATCTTATGAGTTCATGTTTGGCATGTAATACTAGATTTTGTGTTAAGATTTATTTATTTTGTTAATATTTATTTACTTTAAACACACAAGGGGGTCGGGCAGTAGTGCAGCAGGTTAAGTGCACATGGTGTGAAGTCCAAGGACCGGTGTAAAGATGACGGTTCGAGCCCCTGGTTCCTCAACTGCAGGGGAGTCACTTCACAAGTGGTGAAGCAGGTCTGCAGGTATCTTATCTTTCTCTCCTCCTCTCTCCATTTCTCTCTGTTCTATCTAGCAACAACAGACTATAGATGAACTGGAGATCACTCTGGCATACCCAAGTTATAGTTGCTTCTAGCATCAATGGTGGGGGGGACTGGTTGCCAGTGTGTGTAGCCAATTTAATTATATGCCAGGTGGAGTACAGTAGACTACCATCTGAGTACCAAAGACTCAATCTCTGGTTTCTTTTTCTTTTTTTTTTAAAGTGTATTTTTATTTATTTATTATTGGTCAGAGACAGAGAGAAATTGAGAAGGGAGGGGGAGACAGAGAGGAAGAGAGACAGAGAGACACCTGCAGCTCTGCTTCACCACTCATGAAGCTTTCCCCAAGCAGGTGGGGACCAGGGGCTTGAACCTGGGTCCTTGTGCACTGTAATGTGTGCACTTTACCAGGTGTGCCACCACCTGGCCTCCAATCTCTGGTTTCTTTAGCCAAAAGGAAGCAAGAAGCGTTTGCTGTTGCCTTTGGATACATGAAGTCAGTATCTTTCAGAGTGGAACAATAACCATAGACTATGACCCCAGTTGTCTGCCCTATGTAGCTATAAGCCTTACAGAAAGGCAACCCCCCCACCCCACTATAACAACAAAAATAGTTGCAGAAATTTAATCAACAAGTATAAATTTGATTTGCACTAGTGTTTGTTTACACCTCAGTGATAGGCATGAGAGAAGAATTCATTGAGCTAGGTTCAGAAATTAATAGCTTATATAAATAAAGCTGGTGTGGTGTTCGAACTAAAGCATCAAATAAAATAACTGTAAGAACTGCTCAACTGCAAAATCGCACACCCTCCAAAGGGGTAGGAGTCCTACCCAATGGGATGAAAGCAGAGGTGGACACTGGAGCCTTGGTGGCCAGACCAGTGTGTGTGAGGGGAGTGGGGGCATCTGTGACCTGGGAGAAGCAAGCCTCAGACAGGCACAATTAGTGTGTCTTCTTAACTTTCCTTCTAAAGTTATGCAAGGGGACTGTGGTTTTGCCTTGAGCTAAACCCCCTTAACAGCAGGGAATCTAAAAACAAACAATATTATTTTATTAGGTTGCCCTAGCAGATGAAAGCAGACTGTTCCATTTGGACTCTTTTTGGAGTCAATTAATGCATTACCTAAAAACAAACTTCTGAAAGCGAGATCCTATTGGCCTCATAGCTTCTAAGGGAAAACTTGCCATGTGCTCCTGTGGACACATAAATATCAGGCAGGAATAGAAAAAAAAAAAATTCTATTCAGGAATAGAAAAAAGAAAAGAGCTTCTACAGTTAATATTCACTGACAATAAACATTATTTTAGTGATAGCTCAGGCTCAATGGACCATTGATCTTAAAAGTTATGAACTTTTTTCAAAAATTATTTTATTTATTACATATGAGAGAGAACATTTCAAATGAGGCAGAGAGAATAAGAGACAAGAACAAGTTCCACTTGGTGCTAGGGATTAAATCAGGTACCTCAGGCACGAAAGTTTGATGTTCTAACAACTGACCCATTACCCAGCCACAAGATAGGACTTTCAAAAGTTAGTTTTAACATTACCAGGAAATTTGGATATCATATAGTTTATGTGACAGTTCATAATTCCAAGTGATTTTAAATAGGCAGTTTCTTTAATAAAATACCCATTTATGACTTTTAAAAACAAAACTGTGCTATGTGCACTTAACCGGGTTCACCATCGCCTGCCTAGAATCATGTTAAGTGAGCCACCAAGTTGCAGATGCTACCATGATGCCAACCTGACTTCCCTGGGCAGAGTTCCTCACCAATGTACTCTGGACTGACACCTCTTCAGAGCCCTGTCCCACTAGAAAAAGATAGGGACAGGCTGGGAATATGGATTGACCTGCCAGCGCCCATGTCCAGCAGAGAAGCCAGACCATCAATTTCTGCACCCCTTAATGATCCTGAGTTCATGCTCCCAGAGGGATAAAGAATAGGAAAGCTTTCAAAGGAGGGGAGGGGTGGGGATACATAACTGTGGTGGTAGGAGTTGTGGTGAATTGTACCCCTCTTATCCTATGGTCTTGTTGATATTTTTTATTTTATAAATAAATTGATAACAATAAAAAAACTAACGAAGTTGTGATCACTCTATGTCATAAGTCTTAACTCTAACAGAAAATATTTCTATTTTATTTTACTTTATTGGGGGGGTAATGGTTTACAGTCTAATATTTATTTAATACATAGGCGCAACCTCTCATCTCCCCTTGAGAGTTGTCTAGGAGACACACCAGGGCCCAAATGTCTCTTCATCCTGTCCCTTTCCCTCCTTCTCCCAAATCATTTGCTTAGGTGCAATACACTATACCCAGTCCAAGTTTTACTTTATGTTTGCCATTTCTTTTCTTTTTAGTATTGTCTTTATTTATTGGATAGAGATGGCCAGAAATCAAAAGGGAAGGGAGTGATAGAGAGACACCTGCAGCCCTGCTTCATCACTTGCAGTTTTCCCTCTGCAGGTGGGGACCAGGGGCTTGAACCCGGGTCCTTACACATTGTAACATGTATGCTCAACCAGGTGAGCCACCACCTGGCCCTCTTACTTTGCTTCATTCTTAAGTTCTATTCGTAAGTGAAATCATTTGGTATTAAGTCTCTTTCCAGCTTGGCTCACTCAACAAAATAGCTTTAAGTTCTGAACAAGATACTGCAAAGGAGTTGAGACCTTATTAGTCTTAATAGTTGCATAGTACTGCCTTGTGTACTATGTACCACAACTTCCTTAGCCATCCATCATTGAGCATCTGGGTTGCTTCCATATTTGGGTCATTATAAACTACACTGGTATGAATATTGGTGTATATAAGTATTTTTCAGATAGTTGTTTTTATTTTCTTTGGGTGAATCTCTAAGAGAGGGATTATTCCTTTATAAAGTAAATCCATTTCTAGTATTCTGATTAATCTCCAGACTGTTTTCCATAGGCACTGGGACAATTTACATTCCCACCATGGACAGGAGAGTAACTTCCCCTCTAATAGTGCCAGTCCCTGTTCGGGGACCATTATGCCGGGCTAGCTTCGCAGGCGGGAGAGAGAGACAACCAGGGACTCATGGCTGAGTGGTACGCAGTTCAGTCTTTATTCATGTGGAACACAGCGCAGTCTAAGCTATCTCTAATCACAATCCTGTCCTTATATATCCTGAGGTAGAAGTGTCAGGTCCGAAGAGGATGTATGTAGGATAGGGGGTGGGGAGAAAAAAAGCATGCAAAACAATGATTAAACCAATGCCCTGGAGGCAGGACGGTGCTTAGTTAACAGTGGTTATGTAAATAGAATACAATGTTAAGCAGGGGGGATTAAACCAATGAAACAGAAGGGGTCTTAGAAGCAGAATTTAGAAGCAAACCAACACAGTAGTTGGTGTTCCTGTCTTTTCTAATGTATGACATTCTCACAGGTATAAAGTAGTATCTTGTTTTTATTTGCATTTCCCTGATCATCAGTGACTGAGCATTTGTTTGTTTGTTTTTTTATGTCTGTTGGCCTTTTGGATCTCATCTTTGGAGAAGATTCTGCCCATGTCTTCCTCCTACTTTTCAGTAGACTTGTCTTTTTATTGAGTTTCGTGAGATTTTTGTGTCTTTTGGTTATCAGTCCTCTGTCTGATGTATGACACATAAAGATCTTTTCCCACTCTGTGGTGAGTCTCTCTGTTGTGGTGGTGAGTCTCTGCCACGAAGAAGCTTCTGTTTGATGTAGTCCCACTTGTTGATATGCTTCTAGTTCTGCTTCTGGGATCTCTGTTACATTGCTTGACATTATGGTCTATTTACATGGTCATTCTGTTACATTGGTTTGGTCTCATTCCCCCTGCTTCTGGGAGATTTTGGTTTAGTCTTTGCCTTTTCGCGCTTCTCCCTTCTCCCCACCCCCTATCCTACATATTTCCTGGGTTCCGGACGTGGCGGCTGGAGGAGAGAGATTGGAGGAGTCCATTGTGTGGTGATTAAGTTGTTGGACTGCTTGCCCACTCATAAATAAAGATTAAACTGTGTTCTCAGCTCAGCCATGTGTCCCTGGTCATCTGTTACCTGCCCGTGAAGCCAGCCCGGAGAAAACAACACCCACTGACCTACAGAGATGCAGGGAGGGAGAGATAAAAAATGAGTGAGTCTCACAGCACCAAAGCTTCCTTCAGTGTGCTGGGCGCCAGACTGGAACCTGTATCAAGGACATGTCAAAGCAGCACATTATTCAAGTGAACTATTTTGCCAGCTTGCAAGGGCTTTTAGAGAAAGGGACAAAACACAGATTGCTCATTGGAAAAACATTCTCAAAAATCCACCAATCTATGCAGATAACCAGATGTCTACTAAATTCTAGGCACATGGAAGTAGAATCATAGTCTCTAGCCCTATGGAGTCAAAACTAGACATTCAAACTAAAGACTAGCATTATTTTTTCTTTTAACATATAGATGCTAATGCTTTTTAACAGCCTCAGATATTAAAAACGAAGTAGTGAACTTCCCTGTGATCTTCATAATATGGAAAGGAGAACTCTTTTGCTGAGGCCTTGGTTATTCCCCAAAGGTGAAAGGAAAGAACACACCCCTTTTGTGGGCAGCACCAATTATGGAAAGAACATCTCATTGCTCCTACCAAGCAGGGAATGTGTCTTTCAATAATCTCTGGAAAAATCCACATCCTGAAACCATTTGATTACCCTGGTGTTCAAGTGGGATTTTGCTTACTGGCAAGGATACAGATTTATCTCCACAAATATGGCTTCTGTGGTAAAAAGCACAAGATGATTTTAAAAGAGGGTTTATCTAATAATTCAATGAATGGGGCCACAATATAGGACTCATCAAATTTCATCATTGGAGATTTCTCTTCCACCTGAATAATTCCAATAGAACTAGTCGAACACCTAGTTGGGGAAGGTTCCAGTTTCAAGCACAATTTGTTCCCGTTTTCATTCACTGCTCACTGAGTTATGTGCTGTTAAACATTTCCAGAAGACTGTCAAAAAGTAAGCATCCTGAGGTTTACATAGGCCACTCTATTAAATAACATATAAGCACAAAATTTTAAACATTGTTTTCCAGCAATGGTAAATATTTTAGCTAAGTAAAAACTGAAGCTTGAAATGCAATAAGCATTTAAATGACTCCTTTCTGTGCCAGAATTTTTATTTTCCCCTGTGCAACCCTGGCTGCTGGGATTAAGACGACCCCAGGGAGCTCAGCAAATGATTGTGGGTTATGAGGTGTAGCATGAGCTTGGCGACAACGTGCCACCCAGCCTCAAGAAAGCCAGCCATGACTGGAACCCAAGAATCAGTGTGTTCACATTGTGGTCAGATTCACATTTTTCCCCTTCCTTAAAAAAAAAAAAAAAGCACTTTGAAAATCAGGCTTCTCATCCACCCTTCAAGCAATCATGAGATGGACTAAGTGCAGAGCTGAGATATACCAGGGTCAGCAGAGCAGAGGGAGGTGGGGCCCCTTGGGTGGCCACTCATGCATATGGGAGCTCCACATTTTTCAGTTTCATAGTGTCAAGGGAAACAGCCGGCTGCAAGTACAGTAGCCACAGCACTGAAGACCTATTGTGCTGTCATTTCAGGAAGGAGGAAAACC
This sequence comes from Erinaceus europaeus, assembly GCF_950295315.1. Taxonomy (NCBI): domain Eukaryota; kingdom Metazoa; phylum Chordata; class Mammalia; order Eulipotyphla; family Erinaceidae; genus Erinaceus; species Erinaceus europaeus. The sequence goes on along the minus strand of NC_080169.1, from coordinate 50,487,113 downwards.
CAGAACAAATTTGAAGTGGTTTTCACCACACAGTGATTGCAGTCCTATTCAAGGATGTCACAGTCACACCACCCACTGAGCAGAACTCAGATGGAAATTAGGCCTTCTTCAAAATGTCTCAAGTCTCTGCCTATGCTGTAGCAGAGTAAGCAAAGGATTTTTTTTTTTTAAATGTTTATTGAATAGGGAGAGAGCAAGGGAAGGGGATGATATATAGAGAGAATGCTCAAACATCAATCTGACACATGAGGTGTTGGATTGATCCTAGGACCCTGAACCTACAAGTTCTCTGTTCTGTTGTACCACCTCCACATGGATTTTAAAGAACTACAGACCTTTTGATTTCTTCTTTCTGGTAACTCTGGTTTCCATTTACTAAAGTGAATTGCTTTCTGCTATGGGCAACTCGTAACTGAAGCCAAGGTGCTCACCCACCAACTTTAATAGCTTTTAAAAGAAGCAGACAGGTGGAAAACTTAAATAGCTCACTTGGAAAGGCGTCTACTTTCCCAGCCACACAACTTGGCCTCCACTCTGGCCCCATGGTGTTGGGGGGAGCTTTGATGCTGTGGAATCTTTTTCCCTGTCTCTCTCTATCTGAAAAAGTTAATCCAGAGCATTGAAGACCTGGCAATGACAAAACAAATCAGAAAAAGATAAGGCAACGCACCTCCCATTAACGAAAGAAACAGATTTTATACTATGAATATTTGATTTTCTATAAAATTTTAAGTGATGGAAAAAATATATTTTCTTTGTTGTTAGAGCATCACCCACATTTCCAAGACATATTTACAGTCTTTTGATGGTGTTTAAAAGTAAACTATAAATATTTATTACATTGGTCAGAGACATATTTTCTTTTTAAAATTTTTTTATTATCTTTTTATTTATTTATTGGATAGAGAGTCAGAAATTGAGAGGGAGAGACAGAGAGACACCTGCAGCCCTGCGTCACCACTCGTGAAGCTTTCCCCCTGCAGGTGGGGACCAGGGGCTTGAACTTGGGTCCTTGCGCACTGTAATGTGTGCACTTAACCAGGTGCGCCATCGCCTGGCCCCCCTTCCTTTTTTTTTTAACCAACCCCAAACCATATAAGCATTTAATATTTTTTCTCACTTAAAAAAAAAAAGATTTATGGATAGTGATTTTTAAAAAAAAAAAAATTTTGAGCAGCAATATTGAATGTCAACCTGCTGACCTATATAATATCAGGTTATAAAGGAAAAATTTTACTGTAGAGACCTCATTTAAGCCTTTGTTCATCACTTGCAGGGGGATATTTCATATGTGCTGAAGCAGTGCTTCAGGTGTCTCTCTTTCCCTCTTTATTTCTGTGTTTACAAAAAGAATGAGAGAAAGGAAGGAAGGAAAGAAATGAAAAAGAGGAAGAAAATAGAGGAAATAAAAGAAGAAAATACGGGAGTCAGGTAGTAGCACAGTGGTTTAAGTGCACATGGCGCAAAGCGCAAGGACAGGTGTTAAGGATCCCAGTTGGAGTCCCCAGCTCCCCACCTGCAGGGGCGTCACTTCACAAGTGGTGAAGCAGGTCTGCATGTGTCTATCTTTCTCCCCCCACCCCCGTCTTCCCCTCCTCTCTCCATTTCTCTCTGTCCTATCCAGCAATGACGACAACAATAATAACTACAACAATAAAACAACAAGGTAAACAAAAGTGAGCAAATAAATATTTTAAAAAATATATTTTAAAAAAGAAGAAAATATGGCTTTTGGGAAGTAGTGGTGGAGTCCTATAGGCACAGAGTGCCAGCATTAAGCCTGGTGGCAAGATAAAAACCTACAACTGCCATAATTTCATACACGTTTTCATTTTTAACTACCAGATAAACTTAGTATTACTCAATTCTCTGGATAAACTGTTCAAAGTACTGGAAATGGCTAGAGCAAACATCAATTTGCTAGTTTGTACACTGATCTAGGGTTAAATGTTCTTACTCTAGACAATGACATAGTGAAAATAAGGACACACATACTGCTTTTAAAAATAAGAATATTTTGATATCAGTATGAACAAAAGCCCTACAAAGATGAAACATATAGAGTCCAAAGAATGACAACTAATGTTATCATTCACATGATATGTACACAAGTAAACAATAGCTTTAAAAATAGTTTATTTCCTCTTTCATAAACACACAACTTTTTCATCATTAATGTGAGGCACCACATGTTAAATAAAAACCTATTAGAGTACATTTGACATGATTCAAGAAAAAGCACATTTTAAAAGCAAAGAGGCGCCAATTAAGAGGATTGGGAGGGGATCAGGACAGTTTACCAGTTACAGGGGACATGCATTTTTCTACATTGTTTATTAAAATAGGAGAATCAGCTTATGTGTGCATCGGATGAGCTGCTGCCCAAACTAGCACATCCAGGAGAGGAGACTTCTCATAGCTTTTCTATATAATAAAATGTCAAGAACATTTCCCTAAAGTTCAAAGACTTTTCAAGAGTCTTGGTACCAACAACAGCATATGATTACTAAACATCTTCAGTGTGGTTTTCATTACAAAAGAAAAAAAAATAAACATGTTTCACATGAAAGCTTCATAATATAATCCAGAGATAAAATTAGTGAATATTTAAAATCAGAAGCCAGGTTGGCTATTTCTGGTAATTTTGTCCAGTGTCTTTCATTGTTAGAAACAGACATCTACTTTTCTACCAAGTTAAACATACACGAAACATTTTGCTCTGAGCACCATGATTGCCATTCAGTAACTTCTCTGAGATTAATATCCTGGTTCAAGAAGAATAGTTCTAATTTCTATTCAGAGTTGTTCCTCCCCCCCAAATCATATTAGTGTTCACCTATTTCCACCATACATCAAGTACAAAGGTTTGTGAGTAGATGCCCAACTGGTAATTATGAATAATTTCACAATGATCCGGTGACGAGAACACACAGAAATTGAATGATTTCACTTTATAATAAAACAGCTTTGAGTTAAACTTGAACTAGAAAGGAAGGGAAAGGAATGAGACATCACTTCATTCCTGGATGGTGTGTTCTTTACCACAGTTACAACACAACTACAATAAACTCCCAGGTCTGGATCTCCTACAGGCCTCCACTGGAAACATTTGAGGTAGATGCTGACGGCTTGAAGAGAGGTAGATAAAGTCCAAATTTGTTTTCAATGCCTGCAAATGTTGCCACTGCCAGTTTATAGCCCCCAACGTGGTCAGGATTGGGGGCAGGCAATGTGACTCGGGATTTAGGAGCTGATTCAGATCCCATGGGTTTCCTAAAAGGAGAGAAAATAGAGCAGGAATTTGAGTTTTTGCTTTATTATATCTATTTTACACACAATAAAGGCAACATTCTAAAGCCACTGAAATGGTCATCAGACATTAGGAACAAGGGAATTTTAGTTAGTTGTATGTTTCTTTTTGAAATGAGTTTGCCAGCATGATTTCAACATTTCTCTACATTTTCTGTTTCATCACAGGGATTAGACTGACCTTTCTCAATGATGAGTGACTATTAAATAAGCAGTGGAAGCTTAGCTGCTGATTCTGTGGCATACTTACACTCCTCCAAAATCAATGTAGAACCATCGCTGTAGCAGTTCGTATGTCAGCAAAGTTACACCAAACTGGGGTGAGGAGCGAAATACCCGAGCTTTGAGAAAATAAAAGAAAAAAGAAAAGAAAAAAAGGTAAATAACAGATATAATTAGATTTCTGAAAAAATTTACCCAGCACTAAAGGTTTAGTTAAGAACAAATTATTTCCATACCACCAGCTCCTTTCCACAAAGCTTTTGGGCCTTCTTCCCGCAGAATCTTCCTAAAGCAGTCTATCACTCCAGTGTAAGTGGTTTGGCCGGCCCTGGCGGCCACCTGTAATCGAGTCTTGATAACATCAGCAGGGGTCACTAAAGATGCTGCAGGCATACCTGCAGGAAAGACAATCCATCACAGTCCGGTCACATTCTCACTATATAAAAATAACTGTGCTATGAACATATGTCCGTGGAAAGAAAGTTAAGAACCTGATGAAATCAAATACTTATTTCACCAATCTCTCTGGGAAGCACAGTAGTGACAATCTCACAGGCAGTGATGGAGCCACCTACATACCTACAGTCTCCCCACTTGCCCCTTCCCCAAATCACGTAGCCTCCATGTGCTATGCTTGTATTTTTAGTTTTAAAGACTTACATATAGATTAATAACACTACTTCAAGTAATTGCGAATGGAGAAAAGTCTTTTATTATTATTATTATTGCTTTCCTGTTGAAATCAGAGACTTGCAAAGTTATTAGGTCCGATTTTTCAGAGGTGAAGCTTATTATGTGCTTCCTCTTCATGCTTTTCTGTGGCTGCTGGCAGTCACAGGAGGTGCTTCTAGCACACATTCAGCTACCCCCTACCTTTTCAACCCCAACCTATCCAATTACACTAGAAAAAGACTTTACTGATAGCTAAACAAACACTGTGTGTGTTGGGGGAGGGTTGGGGTGGTGGTGGCGGTGACAAGAGGTGGCGAATACCACAGATAACACTTTAGATTCTTTTTCTAAGACTAACATCTCCAGAAAAAATATTTGACAGAAAGCTTAAAATTTATGCTGGCTGATAATCAATGAAAAAGGAACAACAACAACAAAAACCCTCCCAAAATTACCAATGGGAAATTTTTTTACAGTTATTTAATGCAAAATGGGGCAGCCCATGTTTAGAATTTTTAAAAGCGAGACTGTATTCAGAAGACACTGTCTCTTATGGTTTTATTACTTTTCCATTATGAACCTATTCCAAACCAAACTGGTCAAATGCAGATGCATAAATCTCCTTTGCTTTTTTTAAGGCTTAATAATTCTGTAAGAATTTCTGTCCAAACCAACTTGGTCTGGCTCAAAACTACATCTTATCCTTCTAACAGACAGTGTTAAAGTTACAGTGTATATGGGGGGGGGGGGAGAGGGAGAATTTGCATACTAGATTTATAACACTAACTTGCATCTCCTCCTCTTCTATCTTTACTCAGCTCCTCAAATATTTATCTGAAGTAACAGGTTTTATAGAACGCATCACATTTTTTTGCATGTGAAAAAGCTTACTCTATGCCCAGTATTTTGCTGGGTAAGTCATACTGAATTTCCTATTAGCTTGGAGGAATTATTTTAAATTTGAGCCAGGAATTTATCCTCTAACATAATGGAAGGAAACATGAAAAATGCTTAGAACTCCACTGTGTTCATACCATCAGATTTTGTTTTTCTTTCTGGTTTAGAAAGAGTTTAGTGAGCCTGTCTGTCTTAGAAATACAATAAAATTCTCCTTCCATTGGTGGGCAGACATGTCAGAGTATGACTGTGAGAGACACACAAGCAATAAAGTGGGCAAAAGTTTCCTTCAGCCAGAGTAGCTTTCATAAAAAGTTTCATGGTCCTCAACGACCCTGGATCCATACTCCCAGAGAAATAGAGAATGGGAAGACTATCAGGGGAGGGGATGGGATATGGAGGTCGGGTTATGGGAATTGTGCGGAACTGTACCCCTCTTAGTCTATGGTTTTGTTAATGTCTCCTTTCTTAAATAAAAAAAAAAGTTTCATGGTATGCAGAAAAAAGTGGGGATGCATGGGAGAAAGAGACTGGCTAGTGAAATAAAAGTGACAAAAGGAAAAAAAATGTTTTCTGGCAAGAGAGAAAGAGAGAGAGAGAGAGAGTATGTGTATGTGCGTGTGTATGTGTGTGTGCGTGTGCGTGTGTATGTGTGTGTGTGTGTAAGAGGGGTGAGAGGTGGTGCTAGAGACAGGGAAGCCTGCATAGGACCCTCATTGTCTCTAGTTCCAGTACTTAAATAGATGTTGAATTCAGTCAAATGCTTCTCAGGATTTACTGGTATGATCATGTGGTTTTTATCTTTCTTTTTGTTGATGAGGTTGCTTTTTGTTGACAGTGGGTGATCTGTTTTCTGGTTGTTCTATATCTTTGTTGCTTCTTTTCCTGTTTATTTCTTTTGGTCTTTTCAGTTGGGTTTCCAGCTGTACTGTTTATACGCGTATTTCCCTCCCTTTCATGTTTTATTGTAATCTTATACTACTGTTACCTGTATTTCTAATTTTTGCATTACTATTATCACCTTACGTAGGGTTTTGTGTTCCCTTGTTTCTTTTCTTAATCTGAAACCCCATTACAAAATTACTGTATGTCTGGTCTGGTGCTGGCAAATTCCATTAGCTTTAATTTGTCTGCAAGGGTCTTTTGTTCTTGTTTTTCTTTTTTTATTTATTGGATAGAGACAGAGAGACATCTGCAGCACCACTTCACTGTTTATGAAGCATTCCCCCTACTAGTGCAGAGTGGGGAATGGGGAGCTTGAATCCAGGTCCATGTGTCTTATGTCAATAACACATTTGCCTACCAGGTATGCCACTGTTCAGACTTAAGATGCTTACTTTTCTAAATTGTAGCTGAGTGAGACTTTTATACAATCACATATTTGGGTGGAAATTTTTACCTTTTTGTGCTTTGAGTATGTTGTTCCACTCTTTCCTAACCTCTAGGATTTTGGCTCAGAAAAGTCTGATAGTGCTTCCACTAATATACACAAACTTCTCTTTTTCCTTTCTACTTTTACTTGACAGGACAGAGAAACTGAGAGAGGAAGGGAGATAGAGTGGGAGAGAGAAAGATAAAACACTTGCAGACCTACTCCACCACTTACAAAGCACCCCCCCCCCTCTGCATGTGGAGCTTAAAGCTGGGTCCTTGTGCATGGTGATAAGTGTGCTCAACCTGGTGTGCCACCACCTGGCTCCTTCCCCATCCTTCCAGAACAGGCTCAAACTTGGGGTGTGTGTGTGTGTGTGTGTGTGTGTGTGTGTGTGTGTGTATGACAAAATAAGCATCCTCCTAGATGAACCATCTTATCAACTCTATATGTTCAATTTTTCCTTTCCCTAATAGTACTTTTTCTTTGATTTAGACATTTGATACTTTTACAATGATGCATCTTAGTGTAGACGATTGTACATTCAGGAATTTTTGTGTTTTTTCCAGTTCCTGAATATCCATTTTGGGTGCCCCTCAGATTTGGAAAAAAAATTCAGCTATTTTCTTGAATTTCTACAGCTTTCGTACTCCTTCTGGAATTCCTACTTACTGTTCTTCTTTCTTTCTTTTCTATTTTACTTGATGGGGCAGAGAGAAATTGAGAGGCCAGGAGGAGGCAAAGAGGGAGAGACAAAGAGAGACACCTGCAGACCTGCCCATTTCTTTTTCTAATGGAATCTCAGTTATTACAGTGAGATTTAATTTCCATAAGGCTTGTTTCTCCCTCCTCTTCTACTTGAGAGATTATAGTCATTTTATCTCCTAACCCTGATACTCTCTCCTCTGCAATAGTGAGCCTAGTTATTAACTTTTTCATTTATCAATAGTATACTGTAAGCCCACAGGTAAGCACTGTTCTGGTTTTTAAAAATATTTATTTATTTTTGATATTTATTTACTGGATAGAGCAAGATAGAGAAATCAAGAGGCAATGGGGAGGAAGAGAGGGAGAGACAGAGAGATACCTGCAGACCTGCTTCACTGACTGTGAAGCTTCTCCCTGAAGGTGGGGGCTGGACGTTTGAACTCTGATTCTTGAGCACTGTAACATGTACTCTCTACCAAACATGCTACCGCTCATCCTCCAAAAGATCCATTTACAGATTAAATTTAAATTTCATTAAATATTTATCCCGATAGTCTTTCGGTAAATTTTTCCTAAAATCTTCAGTCTTTTTAATGAGGATCTCTTTCTACTCCTGTAGCTTTTTTTTTTTTTAATTTTCTTTTTTAAAAAAAACTTGAACCTGCTTATCTATGTTTAGCTGGGAGTTTCTAATTTCTTAAAGCATCATTATAAATTCTTTTTCTGATAAATCCTCTAGTTAAGCTTCCTTCTGGAAGCTTCCTACAAATTTATTCACTTTAAGGGATGCCATCTTATTTCTACTCAGGTTGCCTATAGCTTTCTGTATGCATCCAGCTTAGATTTAACTGTTTACCTGCAGATGGCACTGTGGTTGTAGTGTTGGGATTCCCGTTTGTCTACATGGTATACAGGAAAGGGTAGGATAATGTAGAAACAAACAGAAAACAACAACAACAAACCTGTGGTGATCTTCTTGTTGCCAAAATAGGAAAGGAAGGTTAGCAGCTCACAGAGAGGGCTCCACATTGCACCTCAGCTGCTCCAGACCCCCAGTGAAATTAATGAGGTGGCATAGCTTTCTTTCATTTTTTTTCTTTTTTGCCTCTAGGGTTATCATTGGGGTTTAGTGCCTGCATTACGAATCCACTGCTCCTAGAGGCCATTTTCCCCCTCCCCATTTTGTTGCCCTTGTTATTGCTATTGTTATTATTGTTGTTGGATAGGACAGAAACATCAAGAGAGTAGGGGAAGGGAAACCTAAACACCTGCAGTCCTGCTTCACTACTTGTAAAGCGACCCCACTGCAGGGGCTCAAACCTGTATCCTTACTCTGGTCCTTGCGCTTCATGCTTAACCTGCTGTGCTACCACCCGACCCCCGTAACATAGATTTCTATAAATTCAAAAGGCAAAAGCTTTCTCTGTCCTACCTATGTGTGAGATACTACTTACTTCTGATTGCACCTGCTCTCAAACCCAGTAAGTGGCAGCCTGGCTACACTGGCTCTACTGGACTCAGCTGCCAGTTTTTAGAAAAGCTTGTTGTCTAGTTCAGCACCTTCTTTCCACCTCCTAAACTCCCTGAAGTTTGGGGTGTAAGAATCCATGGTCTCTCTCTGGTCTGTAGGGTCTGCTCTATTAACAACGACAGACGGAAAGCTTTGTGCTATGTATCTCTGTGTGGCCACTTGTTCACCACTCCCTCCACCATCCATCACTTTCACCCACCTCTAATGGATATGGATACATGTGTCTTTCAGGCAAATCTGGCTGTTCACCAGTGAGGCTTCCGTGTGGTTCATTCTTCTTGATACCACTGTTTCTGGGGAGTGTGGTTTGCTTGTAACTCTCCTACCATGGCTCTACCCTTGAGCACTGAATTCACTCTCTGGTTAAGCAAACCAAAACTCTGCACTCAGCAGCTGGTTGCTCTGCTTCTGCCTGTGACTTCAGTAAATTGCTTATCACTGATATAGAGTTATTTTTTTAAATTTCTTAGAATATGATTCATTTTTGTAATCTTTCATATGAATTCTACATATCTTTGGACATTTCAATTTGGCCTTTCAGGTGTAAAATAATCTGCAAATGATAATAGTTTCATTTCCTTTCTAATATTTACACTTCTTAGTTCGCTTTCTTACTTTGCCACAATTACTGGAACCTCCAAAATATAGCAAAAAATAGGGATGGTAGAGACATATTTGTCTTAAACCTATCTTTAATGAGAATGGTAGTTATGACCACTTGTTTCTGGTGTTTTAAAATTAAGTAAATTGCTTAGTTTTCATGATCTAGTTTGTATTGATTTGTAAAATATAAAAATTGATCAAAATAACCTATTCTTTCAAGAAAGAAACCAGGAGGACAAACTGCTTCTTATATTTCCTCAGTCTCTAGGGAACAGAAAGATGAGGGGAGAGACGAACAATGATACGAAAATAAATAATCTACAGTAGGTATGTCAGCTAGCTTCCCAAATGGCACTCTATGAGCTTTACCTATTGATTTTCACACCATGCCTCTGGATAGTTCTTGCACTACACACAGCTGATTAGTCTAATCAATAGGATTGTTCAGAATGAAAGAGTGTAACTTTTAAGATTAGGTCAGAAAAGGAATCACAGCTTCTGTTTTGCTTCTTCCTGGCTCTCCATCTTTTCTTCCTATCCTCTCTCACATCCCCCCTTCCTGATTATGTTTTTGCTCTCACTCTGGGGTAATCAGTTACTATGTCATAAGGACACAGAGATGGCATATGGAGAGTCCCACGTGCCAAGGAACTGAGACATATTTCCAAAGGCCAGGTGATTGAGTTCCTTTGAAAGTGAGCTCTCAGAGCAGGGCACCAAAGTAAAAACCCTGTGGTGAAGGGGAGGGTGGCCATTGGGCTTCCTGGAGTGGCGGGGGTGGGGTGGGGTGAGTGGTTGGGATGGGACACAAGTCTTTTGGTGGTGGGAATGGTGTTTATGTACACTCCTATTAAATTGTAGACATACAAACCACTATTTAATTAATATGAGAGGGGAAAAATTGATCATATGTCTAGAACTTCTTAAAACACAGACTGAGTCTTTTTAATACATAGGCTGAGTCTTTGATATGTTGACTCCCTCAAAAGCCTAGACCAGGGAGAACAGAAGCAACTGGTAGCAGAGCTATACACAAGATGCTGGGTATTATACCCCAAACCCTAACAAAGGGACTTTCCAAAGTTAACCCTATCACCAAATAATGTGATGATAACAATAACTACCCATTGTCTTCTTGAACCCTAAGACAGCAGGAACCTCACATTTCTACTATAGAGCCTATATTTCTCCCAGTCCTGGAACCTTAGGGTGGGGCCCACTTTCTTGCATGCTTCTCTCAATCCAAATCAAATAATATTGCATCCGTGGATCGCAACCCAATCAACACAATGAGTGCCACCCCAGCATGCTTCACTTCAGACTGTGTCCAGAGACTTCAGGTGTGGAATGACAACCCTTCAGCTTCATCACTCAGGTGAGACCTTTCCTTTTATAGTATTGTCTAATTCCATTCCAGGTGTTCCACTCCCCAGTAAAGTTCCCAAACCTAGATATAGTCCAGGTCCCCTAAGACAGAGCATATGTTCACACGTGCCCATAAAGTAGGGAAAAATATATACCTGAAAGCAGAAGTACACAAGAGCCTGCAGGGAATACCTCCCAACACTTCATCTGCACTATTCCAGTCTTTAGGTCCATGGTCATTTATTGTATGCTTTACATTGGGTTGTTCTAGATCTCCCCCGCCAAGAAAATTGGATCAGTCCTGCTAATTTCGCGGGCCCGCTTGGCCCCGCCCAAAGGAACCCCGACAGAGTTCCAGAGTGGCAGAGTTAGAGAGAGTGCTTGCGCCGCTGCAAAGAGACGGCAGAGTTCTGTTTGGTGATTAGTTTGTCTTAGTTTATGAATCATTGTTCCTGAATAAAGAAATACAGCTTCCCTGCCTAGCCGTATGTCTCTGGTCGTCTCTGTTACCCGCCCGTGAAGCTAGCCCGGCCAGCTGGAGCCGCCGAATTTTAACAAGTCATTCAACAATTTGTTTGGCTTTATATGTTAACTCTCTTTTCAGCCACTAGGTTCTGGATGCCAGCATGATGCCATCAGACCTCCCTGGACAGACGACCCCACCAATGTGTCCTGGAGCTCAGCTTCCCCCAGAGACCCACCCTCCTAGGGAAAGAGAGAGGCAGACTGGGAGTATGGACCGACCAGTCAACGCCCATGTTCAGCGGGGAAGCAATTACAGAAGCCAGACCTTCTACCCTCTGCAACCCACAACGACCCTGGGCCCATACTCCCAGAGGGATAGAGAATGGGGAAGCTATCAGGGGAGGGGATGGGATATGGAGATTGGGTGGTGGGAATTGTGTGGAGCTGTACCCCTCTTATCCTACGGTTTTGTTAATGTCTCCTTTCTTAAATTAAAAAAGAAAGAAAGAAAAAGTGAGCTCTCCAATTCTAGTCAAATCTTCCAGAAACCTATCTGACAATTTAACTGTAATCTCGCTATTATTACGGAAGCACAGACCCTCCACATAAGTTGCTCCTGACCTACAGAAATAGTGAGATAATAAATGTCTATTGTATTATCTGGTAAGTTTTAAGGTAATCATTAATACAGATAGTATCTGGAAAACTACTAGGACAGCACCATGGAGATATAAAGTACTTCCGGCTTTCAAGAATAATGTTGCAATGCTAGAAAACAACACCTGTACCAGTTAACTCGCATTAGAGAATCTATTTCTCCAAAGAAAATCATCACAGAAATTAAAGTCTCTAAGCACAATTTTTTTTCACAATAGCAAGTACTGAAATTTATTGGAAAAAAGTTTTCACTGTCTCTCTCCCTCTATCTAAAAAAGGAAAAAGACCATTGACCAGTGACATTGTGCAGTTACAGAGCCTGAGCTTTGAAATCATGACATCTTGAGAGAAGACAAGTAGATTCATTGCTGCTCACATGACTAGGGTCCCTGAGCACTCAGAGTAAGGGACATCTCTGCCTAAAATACCAGCATCACTAGCATCAAAACTGCTTTTGAAGAAAAATAATTAACTAAGAATAGAGAAGAGTTCCGTGCGTTCCTGCCTCCAGGGGCTCCCCAGGCTATAGGCAGGATAGGGACCTACAAAGATAAACAACTTCTCAAAGCATGAGTTTTTTTTCATGAGATTCAAGCCGCAAATCAGATGAGAACATCTGTAATGAGAACACCTGTAACTAAACTGTTAGGACCCAGACTCCTCATGATGGCCATAGGGTTTCTTAACTCAGTAAATGTTTCTCACCACCTGGAGAGATAATCCAGATTGCTCCAGAGAACAAAATGACTCGTACTATAGAACTAATCAACTATCCTTTAGAGATCTGCATAGGATAAAGAAGTCATGTTCAATATGTTTTATCCTATTGGTATTTTGAATTTATCACTGAAAATAAAAAATGGAGAGTGACAGCCCTCTCTGGGATTCCATTAACATACATAGTCAGGTTTTTATCAGGTATCTAATGTGTTTCAGTCAATTTTTGCTTTACAACATTTCAGACAAGCTTTTGTGTACTATGTTATTTCAACATCTTTAAGCAATAAGCATTCACCAACTTCTGAATACTCCATCTAAACAATTTTCATTGTCATGAAATTATGTGGAATTTGAACTGGAACCTAACACTATCACAAAACTCAAATTAAAAAAAAATTATTTAAATTTTGCTACTAGGGTTATCAGTGGGGGCTCAGTGCCTGTACAATTTCATCAATGTTTCTAGTGGACAATTCCTTCACCTCTCTTTTTTTTTTTTAATTCTTAAACATTCTTTTTTTTAATTATTTACTTATTTTCCCTCTTGTTGTTCTTTTTTATTATTGTTATTGTTGTTAGATAGGATACAGAGAAATGGAGGGAGGAGGGGAAGACACAGAGGAGGAGAGAAAGACACCTGTAGACCTGCTTCACAGCTTGTGAAGCGACTCCCCTGCAGGTGGGGAGCCAAGGGATCGAACTGGGATTCTTATACCAGTCCTTGCGCTTTGCGCCATGTGCACTTAACCCACTGTGCTACTGCCCGACTCCTCCCCTCTTTCTTTTCTTTTGATAGAAGACAAGAAATGGGGGTGGGGGGGAGAGAGAGAGAGAGTGAGAGAGAGAGACCTGTAGTACTACTCCTAGGGCTTCTACCTGTAGGCAGGGACAGAGGCCTTGAACTGGGTCTTCAATATGGTAATGTGTGCACTCTACCAGGTATACAACCACCCACCCTCACCATTGTTTAGTAAGCCTTTTCTTTTAATTTTCCTTTTTTTATTCTCTTTTATTCTCTTTTATTTTATTTTGTTTTGTTTTTACCAGAACACTGCTCAGCTCTGGCTTATAGTGGTGTAGGGGACTGAATCTGGGACTTTGAAGCCTCAGGCATGAGAGTTTCTGTATAATCCCCACCCTAATGAGTCTTTTCTGGAGTTAAGAAATTTAGAGTTGTCTGACAATTTAAGTTGTCTGCTAAATGTAAGATTTACTCCCTTTCTATTCAGCAGCTATTCAAGGCAATCTACTGAATTACTACATATGTACCCTGTCAAAAACTACAAGCAATAAACAAACAAATAATCCTATATGCAAAGACAAGGAGAGCAGTACTAAAGTTTAGTGAAGGGTACTCACCAGCTATGGCACCAGCTAAGAGCAGGCTTCCCGGGCTAATCTGGCCATCTTCATTTGCAAAGGAAGCCTTTACATGTGCATAGCAGGGGAAGTAGATGGCTGAGAAAGGAATGTCCCGCAGAAAGCACGCTTTGGCACCCTGCAAGTTTGGAAAAGAAGAAAAACCATATGAAACACATATCCCATTGAGAAGATCAAGCTTCTTGGGAACTTACCTCAGAACAAAATATTCCTGGAGAAGACAGAATTTGTACACAGGCTGAAAGAAGGACAGAAAAAATAAAACCCAACAAACCCCAATTGTGCAGGTAATAAAACTGAATTTCGTTTTAAAAATAATGTTGTTGTGTAGTATGAGGAGAAAGAGGTAGGTCTCAAGATTTCTATTAAGATATTTTTGAAAATGTGGCTGTGACATTCTCTTAAGTACTTAACTGATAACATTTCAAGAAGAATCTATTCTCCAAAGATGAGTAGTATTTAAGATTTATCTTCAGTTACACAGTAGAAAACAAATCAGTTATAACAGGTGTCAGGGAAAGATTTTACTTTTCATATTATATATAAGTCTGGTTAAAGTATTAAACTTCCCCTCCCAAATTACATATAAGTAAAACAGTTTAGAATACCTTTACAGGGATGGATAGCCTAATATTTAAATACTGAACCATAACTTCCCAAATGTATGCAAAAATTGATGAATACCTACACTAAAGCACTAAAATATATAACTCCGTCATATTTAAGAAAAACTAGTAAACAGAACAAAGCTTTCATAAATTTCTGACACCACATGGGGAGGCCTTGAGAACTGATAGATGCACAGAAATATGATTATCACATTATAATGAAAACCATAATGTGATATATAAAACATAATGTTTTAGGTATGTTAAATGGGAAGTCACTGCTTTTCAGCACTCAAAGATTTAATACCATTTCTCTCACAGGTTTATAATACCTAAAACTTTCTATATTTAGTGATTCTTCAATGAAAATAATGACTCCTTCCAAATCCAACAGATCTAGTCAAGCCCGGTGACATTTACTGAGGCCTGGTGACACTGGATTTTTGCTGTTTTGTTCAACACTGGGCTCTAATCTGTCAAAATTCCTTACCACTATACATCTGCTACTTTAGTCTTTGCTTTTCTGACACCATTACTATATTCTTGACTCACACTGAGCTTGTGGTTAACAAAAACCTTGTCTTTTTCATATGAACAGTTATTAACCTAGTCTACTCTAACTTAAATAGTTGCATAGAGCAAGTAACATAAACATGATTTATTTAATCCCATCAACTTTAATCCTAGTCTGGCCCATCCTTCCAACAAGGAGAAATGCTTGGAATCTGGATTCTGCCAGTTTGGCTACCCCTCAGTCAACCTGCCCTCAGATGTGTTGACACCTTTTCTTTTTATTCTGAGTATAGATATTTTAAAAGGCCTATTTCAAATACTGCCAGTGAGTCCACACTCCTGTATCTGGTCTGCCCCAAACTCTTTAAATGCCTGTCTGTAAAGAACTACCACCAAATCCAACACACCCAAATTCTTTATTTCAGTTAATCTATCAATTGCACATGTTCTAATGGCCATGTTGTTAACTTATACAAGGAACATCTGTGGAAGCTGTGCCAGATATGGATCTAAAACCTAGGTCTCTTGAATTAGTTATTTTCTCAAGTTGAAAAAGGACAGGGTTTCAATTTCTTCTAACTTAGTGTTTGCACAGAGGAATGCCACTGACTTTTGAATGTTAATTTTATAGCCTGACACATAACTGTATTGCCTGATGATTTCCAAAAGCTTCTTGCTAGATTCCTTAGGTTTTTCCATGTATACTATCATGTCATCTGCAAATAAGGAGAGTTTGACTTCTTCTCTTCCAATCTGTATGCCTTTAATTCCTTGCTCCTGCCTGATTGCTATGGCAAGAACTTCCAACACTATGTTGAATAGTAATGGTGATAGTGGGCAGCCCTGTCTAGTACCTGATCTGAGGGGAAATGCTTCCAGTTTTTCACCATTGAGTATGATGTTGGCTGTAGGTTTGCTATATATAGACTCCACTATCTTCAGGAATTTTCCATCTATTCCTATTTTTTGTAGTGTTTTGATCATAAAGGGATGTTGTATTTTGTCAAAGGCTTTCTCTGCATCTATTGATATGACCATGTGGTTTTTGGTCTTGCTTTTGTTGATGTGGTGGATCACATTGATTGATTTACGTATATTAAACCAACCTTGCATGCCTGGGATAAACCCCACTTGGTCATGATGAACAATCTTTTTGAAATCCAGAAATCAGTTCCTTTTTCTATAGCAACAAAAACAATAAAATATCTAGGAATAAACCTAACCAAAGAAGTGAAAGACTTGTATACTGAAAATTATGAGTCACTACTCAAAGAAATTGAAAAAGACACAAAGAAGTGGAAAGATATTCCATGCTCATGGGCTGGAAGAATTAACATCATCAAAATGAATATATTACCCAGAGCCATCTACAAATTTAATGCTATCCCCATCAAGATCCCAAGCACATTTTTTAGGAGAATAGAACAAATGCTACAAATGTTTATCTGGAACCAGAAAAGACCTAGAATTGCCAAAACAATCTTGAGAAAAAAGAACAGAACCGGAGGCATCACACTGCCAGATCTCAAACTATATTATAGGGCCATTGTCATCAAAACTGCTTGGTACTGGAAGATGAACAGACACACTGACCAGTGGAATAGAATTGAGAGCCCAGAAATGAGGCCCCACACCTATGGACATCTAATCTTTGACAAAGGGGCCCAGACTATTACATGGGGAAAGCAGAGTCTCTTCAACAAATGGTGTTGGAAACAATGGGTTGAAACATGCAGAAGAATGAAGCTTAATCACTGTATTTCACCAAATACAAAAGTAAATTCCAAGTGGATCAAGGACTTGGATGTTAGACCAGAAACTATCAGATACTTAGAGGAAAATATTGGAAGAACTTTTTTCCGCATAAATTTTAAAGACATTTTCAATGAAACGAATCCAATTACAAGGAAGACTAAGGCAAGTATAAACCTATGGGACTACATCAAATTAAAAAGCTTCTTCACAGCAAAAGAAACCACTACCCAAATCAAGAGACCCCTCACAGAATGGGAGAAGATCTTTACATGCCATACATCAGATAAGAGTTTAATAACCAACATATATAAAGAGCTTACCAGACTCAACATCAAGACAACAAATAACCCCATCCAAAAATGGGGGGAGGAATTGGACAGAATATTCACCACAGAAGAGATCCAAAAGGCCGAGAAACACATGAAAAAATGCTCCAAGTCTCTGATTGTCAGAGAAATGCAAATCAAGACAACAATGAGATATCACTTCACTCCTGTGAGAATGTCACACATCAGAAAAGGTAACAGCAGCAAATGCTGGAGAGGATGTGGGGTCAAAGGAACCCTCCTGCACTGCTGGTGGGAATGTCAATTGGTCCAACCTCTGTGGAGAACAGTCTGGAGAACTCTCAGAAGGCTAGAAATGGACCTACCCTATGACCCTGCAATTCATCTCCTGGGGATATATCCTAAGGAACCCAACACATCCATCCAAAAAGATCTGTGTACACATATGTTCTTGGCAGCACAATTTGTAATAGCCAAAACCTGGAAGCAACCCAGGTGTCCAACAACAGATGAGTGGCTGAGCAAGTTGTGGTATATATACACAATGGAATACTACTCAGCTGTAAAAAATGGTGACTTCACCGTTTTCAGCCGATCTTGGATGGACCTTGAAAAAATCATGTTGAGTGAAATAAGTCAGAAACAGAAGGATGAATATGGGATGATCTCACTCTCAGGCCGAAGTTGAAAAACAAGATTAGAAAAGAAAACACAAGTCGAACCTGAAATGGAATTGGAGTATTACACCAAAGTAAAAGACTCTGGGGTGGGTGGGTGGGTGGGGAGAATACAGGTCCATGAAAAATGATGAATGAAATAGTGGGGGTTGTATTGCTAAATGGGAATCTGGGGAATGTTATGCATGTAAAAAAAAAAAAAGAAGAAGTAGAAACGCAAAGCAGAAATTGACTGAGTTTGGAGTATGGCACCAAAGTAAGAAAGCAGAAGTATACTAGAGTTTGCAGTGAGTACCTCCCTAATACTTCCTCTCCACTTTTCCAAGCTTTGGGTCCATGATTGCTCAACAATTTGTTTGGCTTCGTATGTTAACTCTCTTTTCAGTCACCAGGTTCCAGGTGTCATCAGGATGCCGGCCAGACTTCCCTGGATTGAAGACACCACCAATGTGTCCTGGAGCTCAGCTTCCCCAGAGACCCATCCTACTAGGGAAAGAGAGAGGCAGACTAGGAGTATGGACCGACCAGTCAACGCCCATGTTCAGCGAGGAAGCAATTACAGAAGCCAGACCTTCTACCTTCTGCAACCCTCAATGACCCTGGGTCCATGCTCCCAGAGGGATAGAGAATGGGAAAGCTATCGGGGGAGGGGATGGGATATGGAGATTGGGCGGTGGGAATTGTTTGGAGTTGTACCCCTCCTACCCTATGGTTTTGTTAATTAATCCTTTCTTAAATAAAAAAAATAAAAAAAAAAAAAGAAAAAGGACAGGGTAATGCCAATGTAGCATACAATTCTTTGCTTATGATTTCTAAAATGTTATAAATCCAAGTGATAACTGTGTATGGGTTAATACTACTGCCTGTTTGTTTCTCTAACTTTTCTTCCTTGCCTCCAAATCTTCCTGTAAATTCTGTTATTTGTCCATAGGCAGATTGTCCAGAGGATATTCAAATTAGATACCAAATATCCAACTCAAATCATTATCACTCAGATCTTCCTTGTAACTGACTCCCTCAATATAGTCAAATTATTGCCATCTTACTGACTATATAAATAAACCAACCCAGAGTATGATATTTAGGCTATTACAGTCCCCCATTTTACAACTCTTATTTTCCCCCCCAGATCTACTAATAATTTTTTAACGTAAACCATATCTCCTAAAACTACAATTTACAGCTGAACTCTAGATAGGCTCACCTCTTTTACTTATTTATTTATGTGGTGGGGGGCTGGGAATACTTTCCTTTTAATGTGTTTTCCTTAAGTTATAAAATATTTAATGGTTTTCATAGACAATATAGAAAACAAGATTTAAAATTCTATTGATTTTTCACTAGCCAGAGACAACCACTGAAAACATTGTACATATTTTGGATAATAGTCTTCAGCAGTAAGTAACACCACCATTAGAACTGTGCTTGTGTAGTTTTGAATTATGCTGTTTCTCCATAAATTCATGAAGTGTGATTTTATATATATATATATATATATTTTTTTTTTTTTGGGGGGGGGAAGGTGGTGTGGTGTTGTTTAAGATTTCCTTTCTATTTGTTGTTTCAAAAATTCTACTATCTCTTTTGGTCTTTGGTGTCCTGTTAATTCTGATCAGTATTCTTTCCCTTCTCAAAATTTTGTAATGATTTCACTTCCTATTTTTCTCTCCCTGATCAGTATGACCAAGGAAGTTAAGCTACTCACTGTTTCATTCATCTATCAATAAAACTATAGCTATCATTTTGAATCTTCTTTGATGATTGCTTAGCTAGGAACATCAACCTCTTCATTAACCCCCATGTTGCCCTTTTCACTGAGATATTTTTCACTAGGAGACATTCTCTGAGCTACCCTTACATATTTGTATCTGTTTGTATCAGTGTTTTCTCTTTTCAGTGTAAGGAACCACTGAACAGGAACTGTTGTCTGACTATTCAGAAAATATGTAACAGGGAGCCGGGTGGTAGCTCAGCGGGTTAAGCGCACCTGGTGCGAAGCACAAGGACCAGTGGAAGGATCCTGGTTTGAGCCCCCCGCTTCCCACCTACAGGGGAGTCGCTTCACAGGCGGTGAAGCAGGTCTGCAGGTGTCTATCTTTCTCTCCCCCTTTCTGTCTTCTCCTCCTCTCTCCATTTCTCTCTGTCCTATCCAACAACAACAACAATAATAACTACAACAATAAAAAAAAGAAACAAGGGCAACAAAAGGGAATATATATATATATATATATATATATATATATATAGAAAATATATAACAAAAACTTTGAGTATCATTTGGGGCCAAGGTTATGTTCATGGTGACAATATTGCCAGAGCTGAGTGGTGTCTGGTGGCCCCCTCCCTACCACACAATAAGTAAACCTTTAAAAGAGAATAAAGGGCCAGAGAGATAGCATACTGGCTAGGGTGCATGCCTTAACATGCAGGTGGCCTTGGTTTGAACCCAGGGCTCTCTCACTCTTTATCTGAATGAAAAAAAAAATCAGCTCAGGGATAATTAAATTATGTATAAAGAAGATCTCAACACCACAAAAAGAAGAAAAAATGGTTTATTTGTTATAGTTTTCTATAAGAAATTGCACTGATTTTTTTTAAAAGCAAAATAGGAATTTGTGGGTGCAATGAGCTGTATTGACATAACACACATATGAAACTATATATATATATATATATATATATATGTAATCTTATACTTCTATAATTTCTTTTCAGTTCAGATACGGGTTTTTCCAAGAAGGAACTCTCTTTTCTTCCCTGAAATCACAGTAATATTGGGTTATCAGAAAAGTTACGGAGTATTTTTTTCATAGAAGTAATGGCTTAAAAAAAATTTTTTTTTTTGGGGGGGGTCGGGCGGTGGTGCAGTGGGTTAAGGGCAAGGACCAGCGTAAGGATCCCGGTTCGAGCTCCCGGCTCCCTACCTGCAGGGGAGTCGCTGCACGGGTGGTGAAGTAGGTCTGCTTCTATCTTTCTGTCCCCCTCTCTCCATTTCTCTCTGACCTATCCAACAACGAACAACATCAACAATGGTAATAATAATAACCACAACGAGGCTACAACAACAAGGGCAACAAAAGGGGGAAAAATGGCCTCCAGGAGCGGTGGATTCATGGTGAAGGCACCGAGCCCAGCAATAATCCTGGAAGGAAAAAAAAAATTATTATTTTCCCTTTTGTTGCCCTTGTTGTTTTACTGTTGTTGTAGTTATTATTGTTGTTGTTGCTGATGTCGTTGTTGGATAGGGCAGAGAGAAATGGAAAGAGGAGGGGAAGACAGAGAGGGAGACAGAAAGACACCTGCATACCTGCTGCACCGCCTGTGAAGCGACTCCCCTGCAGGTGGGGAGCCGGGAGCTCGAACTGGGATCCTTACCCCGTCCTTGCGCTTTGCACCACATGCATTTAACCCGCTGTGCTACTGCCTGACCACCAAGTAATCACTTTTTTGACAACCCAATAAATCATGTACTAGCATGAAAATAGGGATATGTGCCTTATGGGTTCTGAAAACAGGCCCAGATGATTGAGAAGATAAATGGCTTGATCAAAAGAAACAAACAAGCAACAATTCTGAGATCGAAGAATGGTACCATCTAACACTAATGGAAAAATGGCTAGGACTGTTTTGCATTTTCCTACCAAGTATCAGACTGTATGGCCAAATCATTTATACAAACTAAAGCAAACATCAAGAGGGCTGAAGTTTCTGATTATTAATAAGTGAGGAAAAATACGAAAACACAAGGTAGAAAGACCACTTGTTTAACAGTGACCATCAGTGGTTCACAGAGGCGGGCCAGCCTCCCCAACAGGTGAAAACATTTAAAAACTAAAATTTCCAGTGAATGAAGTATGAACACCTGGGTACAGCCCTCCCTCTCCGCCACTGCTTAGCAGTCTGATGAGCACAGAGAAAAATCAAGCTCACTACCTCCTCAGCTGTCAAGAAAAACCTTTTGATTGCTTTCTTCAGGGGGCTGGGGGAGTTAGGAGTTTAGAATAAATGGGGAAATAAATCCTGTATGAAGTGTCAACTGTAGAAGAAATGTTAAGAGTGAGGACAGGAAATCTGTGTCTTTCTGACTTTCTGACGCTTGCATGGTTCCCACAGCCTAGCACCTGCTCAGGCATCTCCCCACAGCAAATCACTCACACCCCAGGTATCAAAGCCCAATTTCCAAGGAAAACTAGCTTTGCAAAAGGTTGGAGAAAACGGCCCAGGCTTATTAAATTTCCCTGGCCTCCTTTCCCCACCATTTCCTTCAGGTCTAAGGCACAAAGGCAGGTGCCAATTTGTAAGGCTGCCTCAGGCAATGCCTGACCTGTGGCTGGGGCACAATGAAAAGGAAGGCAGGATGTGAAAAAGGCTTTCAAAGTTGCAAAGGTGAAAACACTTCTCTCCCAGATTCCTTGATAAATCCTCCCCTTTGTGGTAAACATCCATTCTCTAAGGCCTATATCAAAACATAAACCTGCTTGACTTAAACGCTACTTGCCCCATGAATTTTTCCATTCTGAACAGGCAACTTTGTAATAATGCTGTACAAGGGGGTTATAATCAGTTCAGCAACACAGTTACTTTGGCTATTAAGATTAATAAATTAAAAAGTGTATACCAATCAAAACATATCTTTCAATGTCCTAGGCTCCGTAAGAAAAGCCCCACATTTTCCTGTTTTAAATTGTTCTCATGGTTCTCTAAACAGCCTCGTCCCCAGACGAGGTTCTGAATTTCCTTCCTAAATACAGTAAAATCAACTAGGGAAGTTTAGTAAATGCAGAATGCAATCACCTAGTTCTTAATATTAATTAAAGCACTTTTTTCAGTTTTTTTTTATCGTAATACACAAATTCCATAATAACAGAAACAATAAAAGGCCATCTAAGAGAATAACTATATGTACTTAATATTTTTTTCTTTTTGATATTTTGTTTCAGACAGAGACTGAGAGGAAAAAGGGAGGCTGAGAGGCAGAGGGAGAGAGACACCACTTGTAAAGCTTCCTGCTGCAGGTGGGGCAAAGTCTTGAACCTGGACCTTGTTTTTCTTTTCTCTTTTTTTTTAGTTTTTTTTTTGTTATATTTATTTATTTATTGGGTAGAGAAAGCCAGAAGTTGAGAGGGGGGTGATAAAGAGAGACAGAGAGATACCTGCAGCCCTGCTTGACCACTCGTGAAGCTTCCCCCCCTGCAGGTGGGGACTGGGGGCTCAAACCCAGGTCCTTGCGCACTGTAACATGTGCGCTCAACCAGGTGCACCACCACCTGTCCCCGGGACCTTGTTTTTCTAAATTTATTCATTGGGGGATTAATGGTTCACAGTTGACAATAAAATACAATAGTTTGTACATGCATAACATTTCTCAATTTTCCACATGACAATTCAACCCCCACTAGGTCCTCCTCTGCCATCACATTTGAACCTGGTCCTTGCACACTGTAATATGTATACTCAGGTATGCCACCACCAGGCAGGAAGAACTATACATAAAACATCTGGAACCCAAGCTGAAATCTTATTTAATCATCGGCTCTGGCTTTGTTTCAGTTCTGTACTGGTTTAATAGTCTTCCATCATTTTATGATAGGGTTCCTTAAGGGCATGCCTTATGTAGACTCAACTCAGTAGTCAGCAATCAACACAGGTCAGTTAGATAGCCTTAGAGAATCTGGCTATACTACCACCACGGTGAAGACACTGTTTGCTTTTCATGCCTCTTTTTTTTTTTTTTTTTTTTTTAATGTGGACACTGTTCAAAGCCCAAGGGAACTTTAATCAATTTTCTAGTTGATGAAATCACACACACCCCCCGCCCCCCCGAGTTTACTCTGGCAGCTCTGACATAAACTGTCCCAAGGTAGAACATAAGAGGATTTTTATCTTACACATGCACAGAGGTACGGTCTCTTTTCTATCTCCAAAGTCACCCCCCCACCCCCTTCAAGTATTACATCTTGGAAGGGACCACACCTGCCCAGTCAACTAAAGGGGAAAAACCCGTTCTTAAGGATGGTTGCTGATAAAGAAGTCAGGGCCAGGGCAGGTCTTTTTTGCATGCTAATTCCTGCTTATTTTAGCTGTACCTGCAAACACATCTCTAAACAGACTATTTCTAATACAGGGAAAGGTAATTACACGCACAAAGGCACCTCTGTGTAGAGGTTGGGCACCAGGAGCCAGTAGGTCTGGGAGACAGAGGCTTAACAGAGACTCCTGCAGTGAATGCACATTGTCTGGCATGAGGGAAAATGCCAGACTGGGGGACCCTACAGCATTCAAGACAACAGTGGTGCACCTTGTCTGAGAAGGTTATTTAATGCTTCTGGCACCTGTACTCAGAGCCACCCCTTTTCTCCTACCTTACAGGTTTAGAATTTATTTGGCATGTATAATTGTATATTTTGATCCTGGAGCTACAAACAATGGGCAGCATGTCATGTCTTGATCCCTTAGCATTCCTTTTGGGTTTCTCCCAAGTGAGTTAACCCTTGTATACACAGCTTGGCAGCACCACTCCTGCTCAGTCAAGGGAGAGTTAGGCCCCACATGCCTAGGAACTGAATAGTGTGTTTTAGTATCCAGCTGAGCAATACATTGGTGCTAAGACCTGTTATGATATTGTATCATTAATGTTAAAGGCAAACGCTAGAAGAAGAATTAATGTTAAAACTAAATAGGTCAGCCAACTACTGGAGATTCAGTAACAGAGGAGCTGAGATATAAATTCACATTAACCAGTTTCCTTAGTCCAGGGGCTTTTAGGACATTGTTTCCTCCGTAATTTCACTGAGCTTCTAACAAAAGCATTTTAGCACCTTGAATTGCTGTTCCTGTGTCAGTTCGAGTTTTCTGCTTTTCTACTGTCACATACTGCTTCACTACTGATGATGTTCAGCCTCCAGATGATAGGCAGAAAAATCAAATAAGCAGCACAGCATTTTAGTCTCTACACACCATTCATGTCATTTTCACAAAAATGAATCTGTGAAATATGTCCCACATTTCCAATTTTTTCTGTCCTTTTTTTGTTTTGCCTCTTCCACCTAAAACTTTTCCCTTCTTTCTGTTATTTGGAATTTATGGTCTATTTCTAGTATAAGAGAATACCCTAATTTTTTAGTACGTGGAGCTAAACTTACAGTGATCGCTATTTTTTAAAATACTTTCTTTCACTATCTTGTTCCTGTATAACGTATGTGCTTTAGATGAAATTATAAGTAGCCTTCCTATTTATTAGTGTTATGTGTTTGTAAAACACAGGCATTATAATTACCACTATAACTTAGGAAGTCTGATTTAGCCTAAACATTTATCATTTTCTTTGTTCTTTATTCTTCGTAGCATCTCAACCCTGCCATCGGGGACCATCTTCCTTCTTACCTGATAAGCACAGTCAAGAATTCCCTTTTGTCAAGGTCTACTGGTGGGCCAGGCAGTGGTGCACTGGTTGAGTGTACACACTACAGTGCTCAAGGACTGAGGTTCAAGCCCCTGGTCTTCACCTGCAGGAAGGAAGCTTCACAAGTGGGGAAGCAGTGCTGCAAGTGTCTTACTCTCTTATCTCCCTGCCTCCTTCTCAATTTTCTGTCTCTATTCAAGATAAATACATAAACTAAATAAATAAACAACATAAAGAAGGGTTTACTGGTAATGTGCTTTCTTAGTTGTGGTAGTCTAAATTCTTTTTTTTAAGTTTCATTTCTGGAATAAATTCCAAAGGATATAAAGTGGTAGGATGACAGGTTTCTTTCCCCCTACATACTGAGATAGCATTATTACATTTTCTGGTTTATACTGTCCCTATTTTTATTATTATTTACTTATGAGGACTTATTTATTCCATAGTAGACACCAAGTTTCACAAGAGCAAGAGAAAGACGTCAGAGCACCAGTCTGGTACATGGAGGGCTACACTATGCCAGTGGAGCAATTCCTTATAGCCTGCTTCTCCCTCCTTGGAGCGAAAACCGGCTTTCCTCTTGGGCACTTAAAAGCTTCTTCTCTTCAGCTCTGCTGTATTGTTAGACACCTTTGTTTAAGGTGCATATAGTGTGATTTATTTTTACTTATTCAACTTGGAATCTGTACAGTTTATAGGTCTATCACTTCTGTTAATTCTGGAGAATTTTCTGTCATAAGCTCTACTTCTGGCTTTCTTTTATTCTAATGAGACCATCTTATATGTTCCTCTGTGTCTCAATCTCTCATTGTCTCTCTGATTTTCCAACTCACAGATCCTTTCTTCAGTTGTGTATCATCTGCTGTTCAGCTATTAAACTTAGAAAATTTAATTACTATAAATACTATCAAACTTTCAAATTTTTATATTTTTTTGATAATTTAACAATTAAAAATGTTTGTGGGCTTAAAATGCTACCTACTGGTTTGCTCCCTATTTCTTTCTGTGATTTGAGGTTTTTTTAAATTGCAAACTGCTTACTACCTTATAAACATTATCAGTGAAAATTCTTTGATGTATAGATTGAAGTTAGATTCCTTCTGAAATAACTTTTTTCAAATGTCTGGGGATACTACCAATTTAAGATTACTTCAAAAATAAATTTCCAGCTGAGATTCAGTCTGCCAATCTATGGTTGATAAGCCTGGAATTTTTGATTGGTTATTTTAAAAATTTTTCTTTGTTCTCCCCAGGGCTTCACCACTGTTAAGTTGACTTTTTTAGATAGAGAGTGAGAAAGCAAGAGACAACAGCACCAAACCACCAAGTTTCCTTCAGTGTGGTAGGGGTTAGGATGGAGTTCTTGACTGCATGTGAGTCACCAGGGTAATTGCTGGGGCCCACTGTCTGCATGATAAATCCACCACTCCCAGTAGCCTTTTTTTTTTTAACCTTAAAAAAAAAATTGTTAGGACACAGAGAAATTGAGAGTGGAGGGGGAAGTAGAGGGGGAAAGAGAGAGATACCTGCATTTTTGCCTCAATACTTGTGAAGCTTCCCTATTGCAGGTGGGAAGCAGGGATTTGAACCCAGGTCTTTGCATATGGTAACATGGACACTCAACCATGTGTATCACCATAGGACTTTGGAGTTTTTGATTTCTCTCCCTCCATTTATAACCATAGCACCCTTCCTTTAGTAAAGAATAATAAATGGGAATTTTCCTTTTTTTCTTACAATGAAGGTATAACTATTTGTAGTGCTAGATTTTGTTTGTTTGTTTTTTTTGCAGGTGTGAAGGATTTTGGTGTAGGTGAGGTGGTGGGGAAGGACTAGGAGTAGGCTATTTTGAACAATTATTATTTTGGAAAATCATTATTGAGGCTGTATAAGGTTGGCACTCAATCTCCAGTGAAATTGTACATTAAACACACATACAAGAACATACATACATACAGCACCCCTCAAAAACCCACTACTTTGATAAAATTTTAGCCTCAAGTAGGTCAAAAATGGTGTAGGCTAGGACACTGACATACTCTTTCTGCACTCACCAACAGTGACACCAAACCTTTCAATTGCTCACCTTGTCTCTAAACTTACCCTGAACTATCAGGCACGTGTTCTTTCCTATCTGGTAATGTGATAACTTAAGTATCAAACAGAAACTGGACTGAATTTGAAACCAAACCTCCTATTTACTTTCAAGATGTGTGATCTTGAAC